>NC_137934.1:41084115-41684115 GCF_963969265.1 Rhamphochromis sp. 'chilingali' | reverse complement strand
ACCTGAGATTCGCTGTTCCAGCACCGCACCCATCAGTGGTCAACGTGAACTGTTCCAACGGGGATGGGTGGGCCAGAGGGGCAGCATTAGCTAACGCCGACTTAGCATCAGAAAACGCTTGGATGCGTTCCGGAAACCAGTCAACACAGTCATTAGCCTTCTTACCTTTCAACGCCCCGTAAAGGGGCTGCAGCAGATGCGCCGCTCTGGGGAGAAAACGGTTGTAAAAATTCACCATCTTCAAAAATTCCTGCAGTGCCTTAACAGATGTGGGACACGGAAAGTCTGAAACAAATCGGACTTTGTCAGGCAACACAACCGCGCCCTCGGTGGAAATACGGTGCCCCAGAAAGTCAAGAAACGGCAACCCAAACTGGCATTTAGATGGATTAATGATCAGTCCATGCTCTGCCAAACGCTGAAAAACCTGACGCAGATGGAACATGTATTGCTCTTTTGAGCTGCTGGCCACCAGTATACCAAGCCCATCAACCACTGGAAGGTTTGGGTGGCACCTTTCAGGCCGAAAGGCATGTGCAGAAACTCGAAAAGGCCAAAAGGTGTAATGACGGCGGTTTAGGGGACTTCCTCAGTGCGCTTGGGAACCTGGTGATATCCCCGTACCAAATCAATCTTCGAAAAAAACCGAGGTCCCCGCAAGATGGGCGGAAAAATCTTGGATGTGGTGAATGGGATAACGATCATTTTCTGTGACATTATTGAGATGGCGGAAATCCCCACAAGGTCGCCATCAACCATCAGATTTGGGCACCATGTGTAACAGGGAAGCCCAGGCAGGGTCAAGGCGGCACGTGCATGCGAACACCGGGGGCCCTATTGTAGTTATGTAATGCTCCACCCCGTGCTTCGTCACAGTGCTCAAGAAAGTGGGGACAGTCAGTGAGGGAAACTCAGAAAGCAAACACTGAAAAGCGTTACCCGAAGCTAGTGAGTTAGCATGCACAATGGGCTGAGTACGCCGAGTCAAACAGGGTAATGAAGACGCGTCAATTAAATGTCTGTTAGCAACATCAACCAGCAGTCCGTGAGCACAAAGCCTATTATAGGCACAGAGTTGGCAGCAACTACAAAGTTCCACTGAAATTCCCTGTCATGAAAACAAACAGTCACCAACCTTTCACCGAAGGTTTTGATGGGGGAGCCATTAGCAGCAGTTAGCAGTGGCTTGCAGCCCTCGGCTACCCTGTCCAAGCCAGGCGGGGGAAGAAGGCTCTTCTGTGAGCCGGAGTCCACCAAAAAACATTTCTCTGAGGGTGAGTCCTCTATGAAAAGCAGCCTTTCCTTGTTGCCAGCAGTCGCGGCCGCTACAGAACGCTGGCGGGCCCGTTTCCCTGGGTCTTAAAACTGCAAGGTGGCAGAAAGTGCCATGCCTTTGCTCCAAAACGCTGCTGATAAAAACACAGCCCTTTTCCACGGTGCTGCCATGCAGCGATCCCAGCCACCATCGACGAGTTGAAGGGGCCCTGGAGTATCCATGGGGGGCGGGGGAAGCCGCTGGTGAGTCCGGAACAATCGCCTGGACACCGAAGCTCCTGGTAGCCAGGAGGATGCGATCCGCCTCTTCCGCAAGGGACCGGTAATCCTTCGTGGCCAATAGCGGGGAGTTGGCAAGGCCAGTGCGCACCGGAGCCCGCAGCTGTTGGAGGAAGAGGTGGATGAAGAGGAATCCTCCGTTTTCCATGCCCAGTAAGGACAGCATGCACTCCATGACCTCGAGAGAGGTACCATCACCCAGGCCCGCAAGAGAGAGAAGTTTCTCTGCCCGCTCAGCGTCAGAGAGGGAGTAACGCCACAGCAGCGCCTTGAGGGCGGTGTATTTGCAGGGGGGTCCCAGAGGAGAGTCATCACAGGTGGACAGCAGATCAAGCGAGGCCACCACATAGTGGTATTTTATATCGTTGGCTGAAACTCCACGAAGAGCAAAGTGAGCTTCTATGTCCACAAACCATGAAGAGGGTTGTGAAGCCAGAAATCCAGCAGCTTAAGCGCCACAGGAAACGCAGCCATAGGCGGAGGTGGAAGTCCGGTGGCAGCTGATGCTCCCTGGCTTCGTCTTCGAACCTTAGCATGTTCGCCACAGGGGTCACCAATGCGGAGGTATGTAAAGACGACAAGTCTCAATATGTCTCATTTCAACTTCTTTATTAACGGCTTCACAACAACTCCACATACAAAAAGTGCCAAAACTCCACTCTTCCCTTAACCCTGGGTATGAGTGGAGCCACCTAGTGGTCCGCCACAGTCTAATATAAATGTAATTGGTCTGTGAAGGTTCTCAGTCATCCAGGTCATCGTAGTCAAAGGAGCTTTCAAAGAAAAGCGTCTGGACTTCTTTAAGTTGCTTGAAGACGTTTCACCTCTCATCCGAGAAGCTTCTTCAGTTCTAAGGTCAAATGGTGGAGAGTCCCAGATATAAACCTAGTGGGAGTAACCCCCCACAGAGGGACAAAAAGACCCCCTGATGATCCTCTAATCACTTGAGCCAAGGTGTGAAACTGGGTGTGGGTCCCAATCAGCCAGGGTTTCGGGTGAGCTCATTGTGAAACCTGGCCCCACCCTATCATGCGAATTCCTGAGGTCGGATGGCCCAGGATGTGAGTGGGCGTTAAGGCGTCTGGGGAGGGATCTCAAAACTGGATTATAGATGGCAGAAAGAGTCAAGAGCCTTCCTTTACACTTCCTCCATGTAAAGGTTGGCTACAAAGGTGACACGGGGGAGCCCATAGCAAATGTAATTTGATTCTTTTAATAAACCATGTAACTTGGATGGATTCGACGCTGGCGTGAACCACAGTGCACACGTCTAATGTTGCTTAGAGTGTCAAGTGAAGGCTGTGTGCAGGCAGGAGTGGTGGTAAGGAGGACCCAAAGTGCAGACTCCGGAGACAAACGTGAACTCAAAAAAAGAGCTTTAATGTTCAAGTCAAAGTAACAAACTTCAAAAATACAAAGGCAGGTGGGCGGGCAGGCCTGCCTTCCTGTGTGGCAGACCACACAGCATGAATGAGGGTAGATTGCGACACAGACCTTCAAAGTAAAACAGGAAACATAACACAGAGAAGCAGACTAGACACGGGGAGACAGCAACTATCGAACACAGAACAGAAAACAGAAGGCACAACTCTGACAAAGAAACCAAAAGACTAGAAATGATAAAGGCAAAATCAAAGTACAATAATAATGAAAACTCAAAAGCCTGGGTCAACGACCCAGGCACCCCAACATACAGTGGTCCAAGGGACTGCTCAGGGAGTTTGTGTTTGCTCAGACACATGAAAAATTGGTGATGACGCTCATGGAAGCAGACAACAAACTTACAAATCTTTAATATTGTTTTATTTTGTTTTTGGTAAAGTCAGCATATCTGCGTACTGGAAGGTATTTCTATGGTTTTAATCTAACGTGGTAATAGATTCAGCTACAGGTGTTCAAAGTGATTTAGTACTAACTCTACTGAATGCTTTAGACCCACTAACATCAACAAAACAAAACAACAACAAATTCATTTGCTGTAAACGCATCAGCTGCTTTCTCATTGTGTTTTTTAGTATAATCTTTACTTTTGAAAAACCCCTTTAGACAACTGTTACTGTATAAATAAAATGCAACTGCCAATTGGTCTTTTTGTTTTTTGTACTATGTGACACTTGAAAATACATGTCATTAATTAGTTGAGTAACTTCTGTGGATGACTCTGCATTAGAATAATGATAAAAAAATTAGTTTGCTTGTAAATGATCTTTGGTTTTTTTTTTTTAAATTACATTTATTTATTTTTGTTAAAGCTGACAGAAAACAATTCCCCAGGCCAATGTTGGGATAAAGTTTGACCCGCTCATTAACAAATATCCAAAACATCATGTTTTGAATGATTTGTATGAATGACGACATCATCAGTAAATGCTTCAGAGAGAGCTCTCCAAATGTTAAGCACTAATGTACAGGCACTTTTCATCAGTTAGCACACACAGGCATATACTAATATATTAGCTGCATAGTCTCTCAGGTGCTCCACGTTGGTTTATGTGTTTTATTCTGCTGTTGCATCCGCCGCTGCTGTTTAATCATTTATCATTCCCTGTTGGCCTTAATCATGAGACCCGCAATTATGTTTGTCAGGAGTGAATTTTAATACCAAACACACTTTCATCTAAATTTCTCTTACATAACCCTTTTCATATCCTCTGTTGCTTTGTCCTAAGAGTGTGCCCTGTTGCCATGGTAATCTATGAGGGGATGGATGCTGTTTGAAGGGCAAATGGTGAGGAAAGGCCCACCAAATTGCCTGAATTAGGAACACAGCTGACTATATGCCTGTAGAGATTGACCCTGCAGCTCTCCTTCTGTCCTCCTCTTCCTCCCTCTCAGTTTCTCACACACTGAGTTGATGAAAACTACTAGTCCTAAAATAGACACGTATTTGAGAGGTGGAGAAACAAAAAGGGAAGCAGGTTTTCAAAGAAGATGAATAGTCTCACTTTTTGTAAAAACAGAGCTGTAGAGCAGAGGTAAGCCTGGTCATTCCCAGCCCTCCCTGCTCTCTCCTCTGTCTGCTTCCAAATTAACTGAGTGTGTGTGTGTGTATATAATATAGATAAATATGAAGGCATGCCAGCTCGGACGTCGCCCGGATCAACAAGGTCCGCGTCAGGTGTTGAGGAACCAGGGCACCCTGACGAAAAGTGGGCTACTGGAACAAGAAGGCATCGGTGGGCAAGAGACGAAAACAGGGCGTTGTTGGAATGCTACTACGCAAGTAACCCCGGCGGAAGGGGCTACATGAATAGGATGACGGACCTATGGATTCTTCGATACCCAACATCCACAATGACGGCGAAACAACTAGTAGCTCAGTGTTCCAACATTCGAAAGAAGGGACTGCTCTCACAGCTAGAGAACACAAATGCTACGGCAAGGAGGAGTCAGGACGCCAGGTCAGGGGGGAGATATCATCACCCCCACCCGAGATTGGGTACACAGCCCTAAGTGCGATAGGAGAAGGATCGTTGAGTGCGAGAGAAACTGACCTGAAAAATAGGATAATGGCCAAGCTTGAAACCTGGATCCCCCGTAGCCGGTTACCAAGATTACGTGAAGTACCCTCAGAAGGTCTGCTAGATGATGTTAATGCAGCACTACGGACAATACCTACAACCACGATTACCGACACTAACAAGCTGATCTACAATACGGCAGCAGTGATCAGTGAGATGCTTGGCTACAAGTTGAACAGCCACAAGGGGCAGTACCCTCCATGGAGAAGGAGGCTAGAGGGCAAGATCAAAGTAGCACGGAGGGAGGTTAGCCAACTAACGGAGTTGCAGAAAGGTGCGACAAATAAGGTGCCTAAGAAATACAGCAAGCTGTCCATACCTGAGGCCTTGGAAACTGCCAAGCAAAGACTCACAGCCTTGGCCAGCCGCTTGAGGAGGTACACCAGAGAGATAGCTAGCAGCTGGTTCATTTGTGCTGCCAGGCGCTCATGGAGTGCAGTCAGCTTCTTTAGCCAGTAGGCGTGAACCATGGCTGTTCAACTTGTAGCCAAGCATCTCACTGATCACTGCTGCCGTATTGTAGATCAGCTTGTTAGTGTCGGTAATCGTGGTTGTAGGTATCAAATCAAATCAAATCAAAATTTATTTATATAGCACATATTAAAAACAACAGTGTTGACCATAGTGCTTCACAGTCAATAAAAACATGAGACAGTTAAAAAAAACAATAGAAGAGGACAACAACAATAGGTAGCAACGCAACAAGCTAAAACAGCCAACTAGACAGAATCAAAAGCCAAAGTAAAAAAATAAGTTTTAAGACGTAATTTAAAAGACTGGATAGACTCGGCAGTGCGAATATGAACGGGGAGGTTATTCCAGAGTCTGGGTGCCACGGATGCAAAGGCCCGGTCGCCTCTCGACTTCATTTGAGTCCTAGGTTGTGCTAGGAGCCTATGGTTGGATGATCTAAGTGCCCTGTTGGGATTGTATGAATGGAGTAAATCAGAAAGATAACTGGGCGCTAAATTATTCAAAATATTAAAAGTGAACAAAAGAATTTTAAAATCTATACGATATTTAACAGGGAGTCAATGTAATTTGGCTAAAATTGGAGTTATGTGTTCATGAATTCTCGTACCTGTTAAAAGACGCGCAGCTGCATTTTGAATTAACTGGAGCCGGCAAAGAGAGGAGTGTTGGAGGCCCGAGTAGAGGGAGTTACAGTAGTCCAATCTGGATGTAATAAATGCGTGGATAAGCTTTTCAAGATCTTTTAAAGGAAGGAACGGCTTTGCTTTGGAAATCTGACGCAACTGGTAAAAGCTGTTTTTTACCACAGTGGACACCTGTTTCTCGAGTTTAAAAGAGCCATCCAGGAACACTCCGAGGTTTCTTACAGTGGACGAAAGATGGCTAGCGAGAGGGCCTAGGGCGTCAGCTAACTGGTCTAGCGGAGTGTGACTACCAAAGACTATGATTTCGGTCTTATTAGAATAGAATAGAATTCAACTTTATTGTCATTGCACATGCACAGGTACAGGGCAACGAAATGCAGTTTGCATCCATCCAGAAGTGCTTTAGTGATATAGATATATTACAATATATATTAGCAATAGTATAGATATGTAAGTATATTACAGAAATGGGTCTATTATGGTATGTTATAATGTACACGGTATGAAGTATGTTGTGAATATTCTATAACTATAAGTATGTACAGGCTGTAGTGAGTACAAGCTATGTACAGGATATGAACAGGATATAAATATGAAAAACTATACAGAATATGAAATGAAATAAATAACTTTACAGAATCTGGGATATACAGCTATACAGAAATGGGAACTATGCAAGTTGTAAACAGTTGTAGGATTAAAGATTATCGAATGTACAGAATGATTATTTACACAGAGCTATACAGTAGTGCAGTTAAGATAAGTGAGGGTGTAGATAGTTTCTACAGAGGCTATATAAAGTGCTAGTGGTTGTGAGTGGTGGTTCAGTCCATGTTATTATTGTGTTTGAGGGTACAGTTGTCCATTGTGGGTGTGTGTATGTTCAGTCCATGAGTTTAACGTGGGTCAGATGTCAGGAGGCAGAGTTCAGGAGTCTGACAGCTGTGGGGAAGAAGCTGTTCCGGTACCTGGTGGTCTTAGTCCGGAGGCTCCTGTGGCGCCTCCCAGAGGGCAGGAGGGTGAAGAGTCCATGTGATGGGTGACTGGGGTCTTTGATGATTTTCCCAGCCCTTTTCAGACACCGCTTCCTGTAGATGTCTTTTATGGCAGGAAGTGGTGCTCCGGCGATGCGCTGGGCAGTTTTCACGACCCTCTGCAACGCCTTCTGGTCCGAGGCAGAGCAGTTCCCGTACCAGACTGTTATACAGTTGGTCAGGATGCTCTCGATGGTGCAGCGATAGAAGTTCACCAGGATGTCTGAGGACAGGTGGTTCTTCCTCAGAGTCCTCAAGAAGAAGAGGCGCTGGTGAGCCTTCTTGACCAGCTTGGAGCAGTTGGTCGTCCAGGTGAGATCCTCGGAGATGTGGACTCCCAGGAACTTGAAGCTGCTCACACGCTCCACAGCCGTCCCCTTAATGTGGATGGGTGGATGTGGGTCAGCATTCCTCCTGTAGTCCACGATGAGCTCCTTGGTCTTCTCGGTGTTAAGCAGCAGGTTGTTTCTGTCGCACCACTCAGCCAGACGATCCACCTCCTCCCTGTAGGTGGCCTCATCGTTGTCACTGATGAGGCCAATCACCGTGGTGTCATCTGCAAACTTAATGATGGTGTTGGAACCATCAGCAGGTCTGCAGTCGTGGGTGAAGAGGGAGTAGAGGAAAGGGCTCATCACACAGCCTTGTGGTACACCGGTGTTCATTGTGATGGTAGATGAGCAGCGGTTATCCAGCCGGACATGTTGGGGGCGGTTGGTCAGGAAGTCCAGTAACCATTTGCAGATGAGGGAACTGATACCCAGGTCTGTCAGTTTCCTGATGAGTTGTGAGGGGTGGATTGTATTGAATGCTGAACTGAAGTCTATAAACAGCATTCTGGCATAGGTGTTGTTGTTGTCCAGGTGTGAGAGGACAGAGTGCAGTGCGATGGAGACTGCATCCTCTGTGCTCCTGTTCCGGTGGTATGCGAATTGGTGGGGGTCCAGGGTGGGGGGGAGACAGGATTTGAAGTGTGCTAGGACCAGTCGCTCTAAGCACTTAGTGATGATGGGGGTGAGTGCTACTGGGCGGTAATCATTGAGGCAAGATGGGTTGGAGTTTTTGGGTATCGGGACGATGGAGGTGGATTTGAAGCAGGCCGGTACCACAGCGTGGGCCAAGGACAGATTGAATATGTCTGTGAGCACTCCTGCAAGCTCCCCAGAACACGCTCTGAGAACACGCCCGGGGATGCCATCAGGGCCTGCAGCCTTGTGGACATTGATCCTGCTCAGCACCGCTCCTACATCGGTGGGGGAGAGAGTCATAGGTTGGTGGTCTGGCGTCATGTCTGCTTTGGTTGTGGTTGTGGGGTTCCCTCGCTCAAAACGAGCATAAAAGTTGTTGAGCTCGTTGAGGAAGGAGACATCAGAGGATGCGGGGGAGGGTTTGGTGGTCCTGTAGTCTGTGATGGTCTGGAGTCCTTGCCACATGCGTCGGGGGTTGGAGTTGGAGAAGTGTTCTTCTACCTTTTTTTTGTAATGGTGTTTGGCTTTTTTGATGCCCTTCTTTAGATTAGCCCTGGCTGTGCTGTAGGCGTGTGCATCTCCTGACCTAAAGGCAGTGTTGCGGGCCTTCAGGAGGAGACGAACATCCCGGTTCATCCAAGGCTTCTGGTTGGGGTACATGGTGATCCGTTTCTGGGTGGTGACACTGTCTGTGGTTTTGGAGATGTAATCCAGTACAGATGAGGCGTACTGGTCCAGGTCTGTGTGGGTGAACATATTCCAGTCTGTGTTTTTAAATCTGTCCTGGAGCACTGCGTCTGTCCCCTCTGGCCACACTTTAATTGTCCTCACAGCAGGTTTCACACGTTGGATGAGTGGTGAATACCGAGGTGTGAGGAACAGGGAGAGATGGTCCGATTGTCCAATGTGGGGGAGGGGTGTGGCTTTGTAGGCTCCAGCCAGGTTGGAATACACATGGTCTAAAGTCTTGTCTCCTCTGGTGTGGCAGGAGACATGTTGGTGGAATCTGGGGAGGACTGTCTTTAAGTTGGTGTGGTTGAAGTCGCCAGCAACAATAAAAGCAGCCTCGGGGTGTTTATTCTGGTGTTTGTTAATGGCTGCAGAAAGTTCTTTCATGGCCAACCTAGCATTAGCGTCGGGGGGTATATACACGGCAGTGAGTATGATCGAAGTGAATTCTCTGGGGAGATAATAAGGTCTGCATTTGACCATTAAAAACTCCGCATTAGGTGAGCAGTGACTCTCAGTAGTAGTGGAGTTCATGCACCAAGCATTGTTAATATAAATGCACAAACCTCCACCTCTGGTCTTGCCGGAGTCATCTGCTAGCCTGTCGGCTCGGTGTGTGTGGCGTCCTGCTAACTCGATAGCATTGTCCGGGCAGCTGTTGTTCAGCCATGTTTCGGTGAAAAACATGACATTTGAGTCCATAATCCGTCTGTTGTTAGTGATGGAGAGCCGTATCTCATCCATTTTGTTTGCCAGAGAACGGACATTGGCGAGAAAAATACTGGGTAAAGGCAGCCGGTGTGGTGTTAGCTTTAGCTTAGCCCGTAGCCCTCCGCGCCTACCTCGCCTTTGTTTACGATCTCGGCGCCGTCTGCGTGCACTTCCGCCCAGCCGGGGAGAGTGGGCAGCCTCCGGTGTTCTGGAGATCTCTGGGATGAGTCGGAGATCGGCGATAAAACTGTTGGAGTTGTGAGTCCAGATGTCCAGAAGCTCTTGTCTGCTGTAGGTCAGCAACGCACAGCAATTCTGGACGAATAATCCGGTTAAAAGTAGATAAAAAACCGCTAAATAGCAGATTCTGGAGAGACACTGAGCCTCGCGTTGTTCACGCGCCGCCATCTTGAGGTCAAAAGATGCCTCAAGATGGCGTTATTCTCGTTCAATGTAAGAAAATTACAGGGGCGTGCTGGGTGTTTATAAAAAAAACACCCAGCACGCCCCTGCGGGCGGTTTATCCTTCAAGCTCGGGTCCTCTACCAGAGGCCTGGGAGCTTGAGGGTCCTGCGCAGTATCTTAGCTGTTCCCAGGACTGCGCTCTTCTGGACAGAGATCTCCGATGTTATTCCCGGGATCTGCTGGAGCCACTCGCCTAGCTTGGGAGTCACCGCACCTAGTGCTCCGATTACCACGGGGACCACCGTTACCTTCACCCTCCACATCCTCTCGAGCTCTTCTCTGAGCCCTTGGTATTTCTCCAGCTTCTCATGTTCCTTCTTCCTGATATTGCTGTCATTCGGAACCGCTACATCGATCACTACGGCCGTCTTCTTCTGTTTGTCTACCACCACTATGTCCGGTTGGTTAGCCACCACCATTTTGTCCGTCTGTATCTGGAAGTCCCACAGGATCTTAGCTCGGTCATTCTCCACCACCCTTGGGGGCATCTCCCACTTTGACCTCGGGACTTCCAGGTTATACTCGGCACAGATGTTCCTGTACACTATGCCGGCCACTTGGTTATGGCGTTCCATGTATGCCTTGCCTGCTAGCATCTTGCACCCTGCTGTTATGTGCTGGATTGTCTCTGGGGCATCTTTACACAGCCTGCACCTGGGGTCTTGCCTGGTGTGATAGACCCCAGCCTCTATGGATCTTGTACTCAGAGCTTGTTCTTGTGCTGCCATGATTAGTGCCTCTGTGCTGTCTTTCAGTCCAGCTTTGTCCAGCCACTGGTAGGATTTCTGGATATCAGCCACCTCCTCTATCTGCCGGTGGTACATACCGTGCAGGGGCCTGTCCTTCCATGATGGTTCCTCGTCTCCCTCCTCTTTCTTGGGTTTCTGCTGCCTGAGGTATTCACTGAGCACTCGGTCAGTTGGGGCCATCTTCCCAATGTATTCTTGGATGTTCCTTGTCTCATCCTGGACTGTGGTGCTGACACTCACCAGTCCCCGGCCCCCTTCCTTCCGCTTAGCGTACAGCCTCAGGGTGCTGGACTTGGGGTGAAACCCTCCATGCATGGTCAGGAGCTTTCTTGTCTTTATGTCAGTGGCTTCTATCTCCTCCTTTGGCCAGCCTATTACCCCAGCAGGGTACCTGATCACGGGCAGGGCGTATGTGTTGATGGCCCGGATCTTGTTCTTACCATTCAGCTGACTCCTCAGGACTTGCCTGACCCTCTGCAGGTACTTGGTGGTTGCAGCCTTTCTAGCGGCCTCTTCATGGTTCCCATTTGCCTGCGGGATCCCCAGGTACTTGTAACTGTCCTCTATGTCTGCAATGTTGCCTTCTGGTAGTTCAATCCCCTCAGTTCTGACTACCTTCCCTCTCTTTGTTACCATCCGACTACACTTCTCCAGTCCGAACGACATTCCAATGTCATTGCTGTATAGCCTGGTAGTGTGGATCAGTGAATCGATGTCTCGTTCACTCTTGGCATACAGCTTGATGTCATCCATGTACAGGAGGTGGCTGACAACTGCTCCGTTCCGTAGTCGGTATCCGTAGCCAGTCTTGTTAATGATCTCACTGAGGGGGTTCAGGCCTATGCAGAACAGCAGTGGGGACAGAGCATCTCCTTGGTAGATCCCGCACTTGATGGTAACTTGTGCTATGGGCTTGGAGTTGGCCTCTAGTGTTGTACGCCACATCCCCATTGAGTTCCTGATGAAGGCTCTTAGGGTCCCATTGATCTTGTACAATTCTAGGCATTCCAGTATCCAGCTGTGGGGCATTGAGTCATAGGCCTTCTTGTAATCAATCCAGGCAGTGCACAGGTTGGTCAGTCTGGTCTTGCAGTCTCGGCTGATTGTTCTGTCTACCAGTAGCTGGTGTTTTGCACCTCTGGTATTCTTGCCAATTCCTTTCTGTGTCCCGCTCATGTATTGACCCATGTGCCTGTTCATCTTAGCCGATATGATGCCTGACAGGAGCTTCCATGTAGTACTGAGGCAGGTTATTGGTCGGTAGTTGGAGGGGACCGGTCCCTTCTTGGGGTCCTTGGGGATCAGGACCGTCCGGCCTTCAGTTAGCCATTCCGGGTGTCTCTCGTTAACTTTTGTTTCATTTGTGCTGCCAGACGCTCGTGGAGTGCAGTCAGCTTCTTCAGCCAGTAGGCGTGAACCATGTCGGGCCCTGGTGCTGTCCAACTCTTCATACTGGAGACCCTTTCTTGGATATCTGCCACTGTGATGGTTACTGGACCCTGTTCAGGGAGGTCGCTGTGGTCTGCCCTCAGATCCACTAAGCATTGCCGTTATGGGTTGCATCCTTCTCCCATATGCTCTTCCAGTATTGCTCCGTCTCCAGCCTTGGTGGTGCTGTTCTCTTATTGTTCCCTTGCCACTGAGAGTACACCTTTGCTGGTTCTGTGGAGAACAGCTGGTTTATTCTCCTGCCTTCTATCTCTCTGGTGTACCTCCTCAAGCGGCTGGCCAAGGCTGTGAGTCTTTGCTTGGCAGTTTCCAAGGCCTCAGGTATGGACAGCTTGCTGTATTTCTTAGGCACCTTATTTGTCGCACCTTTCTGCAACTCTGTTAGTTGGCTAACCTCCCTCCGTGCTACTTTGATCTTGCCCTCTAGCCTCCTTCTCCATGGAGGGTACTGCCCCTTGTGGCTGTTCAACTTGTAACCAAGCATCTCACTGATCACTGCTGCCGTATTGTAGATCAGCTTGTTAGTGTCGGTAATTGTGGTTGTAGGTATTGCCCGTAGTGCTGCATTAACATCATCTAGCAGACCTTCTGAGGGTACTTCACGTAATCTTGGTAACCGGCTACGGGGGATCCAGGTTTCAAGCTTGGCCATGATCCTATTTTTCAGGTCAGTTCCTCTCGCACTCAACGATCCTTCTCCTATCGTACTTGGGGCTATGTACCCAATCTCGGGTGGGGGTGATGATATCTCCCCCCTGACCTGGCGTCCTGACTCCTCCTTGCCGTAGCATTTGTGTTGTACCTCGTCAATCTCTAGCTGTGAGAGCAGTCCCTTCTTTCGAATGTTGGAACACTGAGCTACTAGTTGTTTCGCCGTCATTGTGGATGTTGGGTATCGAAGAATCCATAGGTCCCTCATCCTATTCATGTAGCCCCTTCCGCCGGGGTTACTTGCGTAGTAGCATTCCAACAACGCCCTGTTTTCGTCCCTTGCCCACCGATGCCTTCTTGTTCCAGTAGCCCACTTTTCGTCAGGGTGCCCTGGTTCCTCAACACCTGACGCGGACCTTGTTGATCCGGGCGACGTCCGAGCCAGCATGCCTTCATATTTATCTGTCTCGCTCATGTCTGCGGTAGGCTTGCTTAGCATAGGGGGTCTAGCCTTAGGACCCTTACTGGATACAGACGCCCCAGGCAGGAATCGAACTTGCGATCCTCTGTTCCAAAGGCGTGTAGTTTAACCACTACGCTATCCAGCTGCTTTATATATATATATATATATATATATATATATATATATTTTTTTTTTTTTTTCTCTCCTTTTGACTCTGTGCTTGTTTCCAAAACCTTCTCTTCTGCCTTTTTTCTTTCTTTCAGATCACTGATGTTCTTTATTTTTCCCTCTTTCACTCTATTTCTCCATCTTTCCCTTTATGAGAAACTCTTTCTTCAACTCAGGCTGGCTGTTAATTTTTTCTCTCCTCTTTTGTTCCTCTACTGACAGGTTCCCCTTTGCTATTTTAGCCTGAAATGTACCATTTGGTAATTACTATAATTTTTCTGAAGCATATGCATTTATACAGATTAAGAATGAATATTCACAACACAATTATGTATTAAGCAATAGAGATGCTGTTAAGTCTGATGTCATTAGCCATTTCCAGGTCCAAACTCCGCTGCAGATCCCAAAGTCAAAGGAACTCTGCGGCATCACTGAGAGTTACAAATTGTCTAAATTCTTTCATCTTTAATAAAATGATCAGTGTGGCTGCTCTACCAGGTGTCCATGAAAACAGAATACATGAAATTTAACAGAGTTAGAAGTTAGATTGCTTGTTTCCACCTAAACATGATACACCAGCTCTGCTACCACTTCCAACATAAATGGAGACAGAACACTAAACAGCAGTGATGTTTGTAGGGTTACTGAAGTTGTGTTGTGTCGCTAGCGACACAGCTATGTTAGCATAACATAAACACAGTGAAGCTGGAGGATGAATGCTAACTTTTTTCCACTTGATAAAGGTTAACGTGAGGGTTCCTGATGATTAGGCTGACAGTGATCACTGGCTGTTTTTTAGGGGCTTGTTCAGATGTAATAGAACAAGATAAAAAAAAACATTAAAACATTTTAGCAGCACAACAGGCTTAATAAACGCAGAATAGTTTAGGCACTGAAGCAGGATTAATACATTATCACTTAAAGAACAGCTCTCGGGCACAGCTAGCTCAGTAGATGCCACATGATCGGAAGGTTGGGTGTTCAAATCCAACGAACAGCGGCTATCCTGGATTGGTAGCTGCCCACTGCATCACTGAGTGAATGGGTCAAATGCAGAGGACTAAGCATTACAGGATTAATAATGTATACATAAACAATGAGATTCAAGATAAGGCAAATTCGATAATATTTGACACATCTGTGAAGCAGAAATATCAGTAAAATACACAGGAAGTAATATATCTGAAATATTAGTAAAAAATAACTTAATGTAATTGATGAATAGCACACTTTTGTGGCATTTGTCAACACCATTTGAAAAAGGTTCAACACCGTCAGACAAAAATCCTGATGGTGTTGACATCTGGTGGTGTTGACAAAATACCCGACTTTCTCTCATAACACATGTTTTTCTGACAGAAGCCATCTTGTTTTTCATCAGTTGCTTATGGCCTCTACAATCTACCTAAATGAAGCTCTTTTTACAAGAAAAAATAATTAAATCTTGGATTACATCGACTGTGGTGTTGACGCACTATGGTTGTGACACAGAGTTTTATCAGAAAGGTGTGCAATAAATGAAATAAAAATAAAAATAAAACACAGTGACCTCATGGCATGTGTAGCAAACAGGAAGTGGTAAAGGGGTCCTCAGAGTGTAAGCTGCCCACAAAAATTCCTGATTTTTTTGTACTTTTAAAAAAATCTGATGGTGTTCACAAAAACTCTGGACACGATTTTAATCACTTAAAAATATTTAAAAATAAATTTTCAATTGCATATTTTGATATTATATAAGGTATTGACTTAAATACTTAGTGGTGAGAGCCATGATGTTTAATTTTATATTATTTTTAATTTTTTTCCTGTATTTTAATATTATCACACCTGCTTGTGGACAGCAGATTTTTAAGGTAATGGTAATGTATTGTACCATTTAAAATAAATATATATGTATAAAAAATGCTAAATCATACTTTTGTTGTATAAACATTGCCTTGGTTTGTCTTTTAGGCAGTTGGGTAACACTTGTATGCACATTTTTAACCACAAAATTGGGTTTTATCTGCCGGACATGTTTTGTCCCTTATCTGAAGAATCACTGACAATTGTGCTAAAACACTAGAACAATGAGCATTTCCAATTTCTTTTATGAAATGACATTAGGATGAAAGGAAAAATGAGTTGATCCGTGGACTGTCAGATGATAAATGATATTTCTTTCTTTTCAATGACAAATTATGAGAAATTACACCGTTTCTCTGACTGAGCAGGTCAGGTCAAATGTTTGACTGCCTAATTTGTCATTTCCATCAGAGGATGAGAACGGACATTTGTCCTTTGTCTTATTCCAATCTCTACATCCTCTATGAAATCTACTGGCTTCAAAATACTTCATATGTTTGCAGGGTGGAGGATTGGAAGGAGCTGCATTCAGTAGCTCAGCAGAAAGCGATTTCTATGAGTGAAGCTTCGCTCAAAGCTCCAAGGACAACTCTTTTTGTTGTGAGAGAAAATCTTGGCACCTCTAAGTAAAGGTTAACAACTCAAATTCAGTATTTCATGGTCTCCATGGATACAAGTGAAAAGTCTTTTATTGAAGTTACACAGTAACTTCGGTGTGGGCACATATGCTTTTAAAGTGTTTTTTTCATTCATTGTTCAATTGAGTTGAAAAGAATTCAAATACCTCGCATTTGAAGGTTTTTGCATTTTAATTCCTTCAATAAAAATAATCCAAATACCTGATTTGGAAAGCAAAAAATCACAGACTTCAAAGGAAAGGAGTGCAGAGTATTTCAGCATATTTAGATTTGGACATTTTTGAAAACATATTGACTTTAACTAAAAAACAAGAAATCATTTTTAAAAAACAAGAAATCAAGGAACCAAAGATTTGTATTTGTGCTGTAAAACAATCTTAACAGTTCACAGTACTGAGGCTGGAGTTATATGGCCTGAGATTAAGTCTTGTTATTTCACACAAACCTGGTCAATTTGTAAGCAACACGAATTGATGAGATCAGTTCTTGGGGAGCATTCAGACAGTAAATGTGGGTAGATTTTGTGTTGGGTGAGAAAATGTTCCAAGGACACCGACCACACTGGAGGATCATTGTACCAACATTGTCTTGTAATAAAAATGGTTAATGGACATCCTGCATCTGTCCACTGCTGCCACCCAACATTTTGTTGGGTTGTTGAGGTTGAACGGAGACAGCCAAAGGAAAAAAGTCGAGTCATGCTTGGATTGTCCTTTTTTTTTCTCTTAAATTAAGTTTATAGTAATTCATTAATAATGATTATATCATTGTTTGGTGAAATGATAGCCCTATTATTGATGACCACTTTCCAAACGAAATGAATTACTGTATACAACCACAGACAGATCACATTTCAAAACCAAGAAAATAAGAAGATCGCACTCGCAGATATTTCCCAAGACTCTTCATTTGACTCAACACAATGTGGTGTTCAAATTTGTTGCAGGTGTCGTGACTACAACTTATATAATCAGTTTTGATTCATTGTTCTTTCACACAGTCAGAAACACCACTGGTGGCGGTGGCCATGTTGGCAGGCTGTATTGTTGTCTACAGTTGGTCATAGCACCTTTTCACAATTGCTTAACTGCTTAGCACGTTCTTCAGCTGCAAACTCTATTTGCTCAGTTCACAGTTCACTGAAAACATTTGAATGCATTCATGCACACAACACTGTCCAGTCAGTCAGCCAGCACAGAGCTTCCAAAATGCCTCCAACCTGTAGCATGCTTTATTCTGTTATGTGTGTCATCACATGTGACTAGTAGCACGTATCTATTAAGACATTCAGTCAGAGTGCTTTATGCACATGGCAAACAGTGTGCATGGACAGTGCAGAGAAAATACACAATCTTCGATATTCCAACAAATTCATTCAGGCTTTAAAGCCCTCAGCTAACATGTTAAATCTTAAAATTCATGACAATACAATTAGAAAAAGACTAAACAGGCCTTCCAAACATCTTGGAACGGTTGCCAGGAGAAAGCCACACTGTCAGGGCTCTGTGTGCAGGCAGTCGGAGATGAGGATCCAAACGCAGGACTCGGAGACTGAATTGCAACAGAAAACCTCGGCTTTATTGCTGGCGATGAGCAACACATGAACTGAACAATGACACTGAGCACAGAAACACACATACAAAATCTGAGGGTACGACGTGACAGAGAGCAAAGGCAAACACAGGGCTTATATACACAGGGGAATAATCAGGGAATGGAAAACAGGAGGGAGACACAACTGGGAGAGATTAGGGCTAACGAGACAGGGGAGCGAAGCTAGACACGCTGACATAAGACAAACCTTCACAATAAAACAGGAAACAAGAAACAGACTTGATACTGAACTAAACCTATACTAAACATGAGACGCAAACCTAAGAACTAATCCCTCACCAAGAATAACTGAAACATACTAAATCATCATCATCATCATCATCATCAAAGCTTGACAAGAGATCAAGAAAAAAAAATACAAAATCAAACCAAAAAATAAGAGACTCAAAACACTGGGTCAAAATAACCCAGAAGCGTGACACACACTGGCTTCAGGACCTGGACACAATCACTGAGTCAGCCTTAAACATGTACACCAAATATGAGGCCCTCTGTCTGACTGCCAAACTTTGACTGAAATTATGTCAGGAAACAGGACAAGGATCCCAAGGTAACCAACAGATTTACAATAGATTCGCTGAAAAAACATCGATATGAAAAGCAATCATGGTCAGCATCCAGAGCACAGGACAGCAGTGCACAAACAAATGCCTACAAACGGCAAACGAAACGTAAAGAAAAGTTGGTCAGATTTCATCAAGGATTACGTGTGAGACTGATAAAGCAATACAGAAAATGATCATGATCTGCTAGTAAAGGTTGTACTAGTTACAGTATCATGGGTGCATTTTCTTTTTCTTTGATTTACGTTCTGTACGCTGCTTTTCAGTCCAGTAATACCCAAACGTCTTAACCAGAAGAGAGAACAGGATGCTGAAGATGCCCGGGCACAGTGTGAGAGAGATTTTCAGTGCAGTCGTTCAGTGTTTTGGTTAAACAGCGGAGTCACTCATCGGTAGTTTGGTTGAATCTGCTGTGAAAACTACAAACCGTGGTGACATCAGCAGCTGCTTGTATTTCCATCATTATCTTTTTCCTTTATCTTCTAGACCCTTTACAGCATAGTGCTTATTGTACACAGAAAAGTTGCTCTTCTGCTTTTCAAATGCCACCATTTTAGCACTGAAATTCACCTCTGTGCCTGTTGCCAAGCAACTCCTGACCTGACAGGCTGTGTTTTTCAAAAATCTGAGGAGACAAAAATAAGAAAGCAGCGAATGAGTAGACTTTTATTCTACTTGTTTTTAATGCCTTCTTCAGTGTTTGTTCCAATCCTACAAACATCAGATTGTGTTTAGCTGGGTCTCTTTCTTTCTTTTACTTTTTTAAAACTTCTTATTTTGAATTTTCATTGTGACAGAAATATGACAAAAAACTAAAGCAAACAAAAAAAAAACAAACAACAAAAGTGAAAGAGGCACAAAACGGGTCACTGTGTTGTATAGAGCGCTTTGAGTACTCCGGGAGAGTAGAAAAGCGCTATATAAGAATCAGTCCATTTACCATTTACTGTTCCAGGCATCATACAAACAGAGAGATAAGCAAAATTAAGTGACAGAACCTTCAAGACGTTGCTTATATTTATGCCATTTAATCCAACGTTGTTGAAGACGATGATCTTTTAGTCATAGAAAGAAAGTCAGTCTCTCCATAAGATGTATTTCCTCTATAATCTCTAGCACTTGCTCTAGTCTGGGAGGATCTGTCTTAAGCCAATTCCTTGTTATGACCTTTTTAGATGCGATCAACAGGATTTTAAAAATATATCTGTCCTTTTTTAGAATCGAATCTCTGGGTAGCAAGCCCAGTAAGAAGATCCTGGGATCCTTAGGGATGGCATAGGGCATGATGTCATCTGTTAACTTGGATATACTGTCCCAAAAGGAAGTCAGTTGTGTACTTGTCCAAAAGATATGAGAGTGATTGGTGTTCAGGTGGCCACATTGTCTCCAACACTGCTGCTGGTGCCCTTGAAATTTGTTAGTAATATGTGGAGTAATAAAGAATCTAATTGGAGTTCGTGGCGGAGGTGTGGTCCCGGGCTCGGCTGCAGGGGAGGAGTCGTGCAGTGAGCTCAACGGGGCGGTGCTGGGGAGGCAGGTGAGAACACAACTGGTGGCGTTTGGTCTGATGACAGTTTCTTCCCCTTTTTAAGTGAGACGGGAGAGGAGCGGAGGAGAGCTTGGAACCGCTGAGACCGGAGCTGACCAGACTGTGAACTGTCACAACAAGCAAAAACCAGAAATAAACGTGACATCTCGCTCTAACGAACTGTGTTTGTGTGAAGTGCATTTCACAGAGGTTTCCACCTGAATTCCCTCCACCTTTTGGAGCTAGTTGATGTTTGTTGTGTGGTGCACATTGAGAGCGAATCACCCTCTGACAATCCGATTTTCAACTCAGCTTCCCATTTTGACTTCACATATAGTGTGTTGTTGCCATTTTGCTTTTGTAGCCCTTTGTAGAGTTTAGACATGTTTTTGGTGGGCAGACATTTGTAAAAACCTTGACAAGGTTAATTTCTGGGGAGGAGGGGCCCTTTATTTCTGTACTGAAAAAATGACGAATCTGCAGATATATGAACAGATCCGTATTTTCCAGGTTAAATTCTGTTTTCATTTATTTAAATGATGTAAAGGCAGATACAGAGCTGTTAAACCTTATTTAATCCAACATCTAACCTTCCAGGTAGGAAGTAGGAAGGCCATGACAAAATTTTAATATTGCTCCCCAGATTGTATTTGTTAACAACTTCATGCCAAGTTAAAAGAGTGTTTTCCACTATATGGTTATTTAAGTTACTTATCCTTGATTTTTCTACCAATCGTGTTTGGGGAGGAGACTTGCCCATGCTCAACCCAATTTGTTTCCATTGGCCCTCGACTGCCGGGAAACACTGGGCACTCCTCTGGATACTCGTACACCAGAGAAGAGCTCCTTAACTACAGGACTACAACGCCTGTGGATTTATTTCCAATATTTGTCGCATCTGCGGCAGATTTACTGCTGACTCTGACCAGGAAAGCGAGACGCAGAAAGAGAGGGAAGCGAGCCGGCGCACTCGTGCGTTTGAGGAGACGCGGACTGCGAACTGCTCTTCCTGGGATCTTCCTTTCTAATGTACGCTCACTCGGCAATAAGATTGACGAACTGGCCCTGATGAGAAGCATGAACAGAGACTTTGCCTCCTCCTGTGTCTTATGTTTTACGGAGTCGTGGCTCAGTGAGAACATCCCAGACTGCGCGCTCAAGCTGGAGGGCTTCCATCTGCTGCGCGCGGACCGGCAGGCCTCTCTCTCTGGTAAGTCCAAAGGTGGAGGTCTCTGCTTCTACACCAATAGTGGCTGGTGCACAGATGTGACAGTGATTGCTCAGCACTGCTCTTCCTCTCTGGAATATCTTTTTATCCACTGCAAACTGTTTTATTCACCGCGGGAGTTTGCTTCATTCATCCTGGCCGCTGTTTACATCCCGCCATACGCAGATGCGCAGGCAGCTCAGTGCGCACTCGCGGAGCAGATTCTCCACACGGAGCGGACATTCCCGGACTCTCTCATCATTGCTCTTAGGGACTTTAACAAAGCCAATCTGAGCCATGAGCTTCCAAAATATAAGCAGTATATTAAATGCCCGACCAGAGAGGAGAGGACATTAGACCGCTGTTACAGCACGATCAGCGGGGCCTATCGCGCGGTGCCCCGCGCTTCACTCGGACTTTCTGACCACGTCATGATCCACCTAATCCCCGCGTACAGACAGAGGCTGAAGCTCTCCAAACCTGTCGTGAGGACTAAAAAACTGTGGAGCAACGAGGCTGTGGAGGAGCTTCGCACGTGTTTGGAGACCACAGACTGGGACACAATGAAGGCTGCTTCTAACAGCTTGGACGAGTTTACGGACACTGTCACCTCCTATATCCACTTCTGTGAGGACAGCATTGTGCCATCACGCACCAGGGTGAGTTATAACAATGACAAACCCTGGTTTACTCCTAAACTCAAAAAGCTGTGGCTGGAAAAGAGAAAGGCGTTCAGAAGCGGAGACAGGGACTGCTACAGAGAGGCCAAGTACAGGTTCACTAAAGAAGTGGACATTGCTAAACATCAGCACTCTGAGAAGATGCAGCAGCAGATCTCAGAGAATGACTCGGCCTCTGTGTGGAAAGGTTTTTAGGAATATCACAAACTACAAGCCTAAAACCCCCCACTCCACTGATGACTTGCTCTTAGCCAACACCCTTAACGACTTCTACTGCCGTTTTGACGAGCCATCAGGCAGCCTTCACACCTCCAACGACCCCAACAATAGAGGCACTTTGGACACTAATTCCCCCACCTCTCCCCCCTACATAGAGCCATCACCACATTCAAACCGTTCACCTACAACACCCCCCTCCTCACCCCACACAAAAGAGGATTTCACACCACCTCCTCCCACCACAACTCTTCATATTCATGAAGCAGATGTGAGGAAGCAGTTTAAGAGTCTGAATGCTCGGAAAGCTCCCGGCCCAGACGGTGTGTCTCCTGCCACCCTCAGACACTGTGTAAAACGAGCTGGCCCCAGTGTTTTCTGGCATTTTCAACTCCTCACTGGACGGGGACGAGTCTGCCTACAGGAGGGAGGTTGAACGTCTGGTGTCCTGGTGCAGCCACAACAACCTGGTGCTGAATGCCCAGAAAACAGTGGAGATTATTGTGGACTTCAGGAAGCACACAGCCCCACTCCCCCCCATCATCCTGACTGACACCCCCATCACCTCTGTGGACTCGTTCCGCTTCCTGAGTACCACCATCACCCAGGACCTGAAGTGGGAGCCCACCATCACCTCCGTCATCAAGAAAGCCCAGCAGAGGATGTACTTCCTGAGGCAGCTGAAGAAATTCAACCTGCCAACACGGACGATGATGCAGTTCTACACCGCAATCATCGAGTCCATCCTCACCTCCTCCATCACCGTGTGGTACGCTGGAGCCACTATCAGGGACAAACAGAGACTGCAGCGTGTTGTGCGCTCTGCTGAGAAGGTGATTGGCTGCAGACTCCCATCTCTGCAGGACCTGTACACCTCCAGGACACTGGGGCGTGCAGCTCGGATCTCAGCTGACCCTTCTCACCCTGGACACAGTCTGTTTGACCTGCTCCCCTCAGGCAGGAGGCTCCGGTCCATTCGCACCAGAACCTCTCGCCATAAGAACAGTTTCTTCCCCTCTGCTGTTGGACACATGAACAATAACCGTATGACTGTTCCCACCACTAACACATGACCCTACGCTGTGTTCACTGCATCATTCCATGTTTGGCACTGATCACCACCTGCACTCATGTATATATCATGTATATATCTATCTATCTACTTAGCACTTTTAATTCTTATTCTTATTTTTATTTTCATGTCTATTTAAGCTTAATTTATAACAGTATGTTTGCACTGAAGCACCGCAGCAATTTCCTAATGTTGTAAACCCGCTCAACATTTGGCAATAAAACCCTTTCTGATTTCTGATTATTATTATGACAGGCGGAAGAGGAAGTAGTTCCTTTGAATGCAGACAATCCGAATGATATAGTTTCTTTCCACTGTGTTCCTGTTAACGATAAACTACAAATTTACCCTAAATTACTAAAATATCGATATTTTAATGTGAGAAGCGATTCTAGAACATAAATGACTGGTATCAAAGGAATCGATATTTCAGTATCGATCTGCACATCACTAGCATTTGCACAAATTAGAAACAACCTGTCTTAACCTACAGGAAATAATTCATGTATTTATGATTTCCAGTGTGGACTATTGTGATTCATTACCAGGCTGTTGTACAAACCCTAGAAAATATTTCAGTTGATCTGAAAAACTGGAGTGAGATTAATGTCACAAGATTACTTCATTGGCTCCCTCTTTAATTCAGAATCAAATTTAAAATCCTTTCTTCACGTAAAAGGTCTTGAATAATCTAAAGGTCCTCATATGATCATATCACCCCAAACCTTTCCACAGTTTGTCTTTTGTCCTGTCTCCCTCCCCCAACCCCAACTTTTGCACATCAGCATGAGCATTTGTTAGCAAAGCATTCTTCATTGCATTAGCATGTGTGTGTGCGTGCATCACTCTTCATCGCATGAGCTTGTGCATGTGTATTTTGTTTGTGGATCATGTCAGAGTTTTACCCTGATACTGCTGGATAAACAGAAGCTCACTCAGGAACGAGGTCACACAGAGCTCAAGTTTTCACTCGCGAGAGGGAAGCACTTGTCTCCAACCCACTTCAACTTGCTTTTATTGGTTACACACATGAATATTCATAAAGCTTGTTGCTGTATTACCTATGAGAAATTACTATAACTGGTTATAAAGTGTGATTGTGCTGTGCAAGCATGATTATACATTGTGTGTGGTTATACGGTAAATGGCCTGTATTTGTAGAGCGCTTTTACTAGTCCCCCCTAGGGACCCCAAAGCACTTTACACACCCAGTCATCCACCCATTCACACACACATTTACACACTGGTGGAAGCAGCTACAGTTGTAGCCACAGCTGCCCTGGGGCAGACTGACAGAAGCGAGGCTGCCATATCGCACCATCGGCCCTTCTGGCCAACACCAGGCGGTGGGTGAAGTGTCTTGCCCAAGGACACAACGACCGAGACAGTCCGAGCCGGGGCTCGAACCGGCAACCTTCCGATTACAAGACGAACTCCCAACTCTTGAGCCACGATCGCCCCGGATGGGAGTGCAGCTCTCCCAGATTGTTGTTGGTAGAATCTGTTCTTCTCAAGGCTGCTTGTTCCCCTTATCAATGTCATGCACGTAGTCATATGCGTAGGTTACCTAGATAGCAAACAGATGAATTCTAGCTTTCTAAATGGCATTGTGTAGCTTTTCAAATGGCAACCTACAACACATACATTACCTAACAGATCACTTCTCAGTGGATCAGCATTTCGATTTAGGTGTGTGTGTCACTTCTCACTCAATCAACGAGTGCACATGTGTTTGTGTTGTGTTGTATGTATATATCACTTCATACTAAGTCAGTCTGTGTGTAGATGTGTGTGTTCATCACTTTCCTGTTCTGGTGTCTTGGGTAATCCACGGCCTGAAGCGTGCCCTGGGGTCCTGCCCTCCTCCTTTTCAGTCTGTTTGTGACCATTGCTGCTGCTGCTCACAGTTCTGTGATTCTGACCCCCATTGGGGCAGTCCTTTCTCCAGTGTCCATGCTTGCCGCAGGTGAAACCTGCATCTTCTTCTGTGTCTTGTCTGTTCTGAGGTGGCTTCTGACCTCAGTTGCTCCTTATGTCTCTGTTGCGCCCTGCTCTCTGCTGCCCGATCATCTATGTTGGTCCGTCACTTCCCTGCACTGTGTTAATACAAAGTTATCAAGGTCAGCATTCTTTTGCTCGGCCTCACTTTTCATCCAGGCTTAATGGGCGTCTCGGCACAGCTCTGTCCGCTGAAGTTATCTGGGAATTTCCTCCGTGTAGTGAAACGGGCTTTGGCACCCTCCTTCTCTGCTGCATAAAATCCCTTTCCTGCAGCACTGTCGACATTTTCAGGTTCTTGTTGTGGGTCCAGCTGCTACAGCATTTGGTCAGGGTCACGTCGAAGATGGTAGCGGGGAGAGCAGGAGTCCAGGTCAGCCTCGGCTTTCAGGGCCTGCAAAGCAGCTTGTAATCAAGCATAAAGAGGAAAACAAAAACAAAACAAAACAAAAACAGACAGGAGTGTACGAACAGGAAAATGATTTTGTTTGCTGTGTTACATGGAGAGGGGAGAAACGCTGGGCCGAGCCCTGTGTCAGCCCTCTCTCCTCCTTGTTTTTTTTTAAACAATATAATCAACTCATAGCTCGCCAAGATGACAGGACAACAGAAATGCATATTACCATATTACCACAAAATAGAATTTTCTTCATACAGTAATCACTTTTGTTGCTCAATCAGCAGAAAACATCTTACAATTTGACTCTTAACCACTAAATGTATTGTTTCGTCACTGGCTAGTCATTCCAGTCTCTTTCTTTTTTAAAGTTAAGCTGTTGTCCAGCAACCCGGAGAGTTTGTTTTGTCAGTAGTGGATAAACTCAGCATTTAACAACAAGTGTGTGTTAGGTTTCCCTGCTTTAATATTGCTGAAAAGTATTTGACATGTTTATGAGTGTAAGCTGATTTTCATTCCATGTGTGGGTTAGTGGGCAGTTCAATGTATGTGTATGGCGTGGAGCTGTGGACTCAAACTTCTCTACAAAAAGCATTTCATGTCTCCCTGTTTGAGTGTGTGTATGTTCTCTTTTTACCATTTTATTGCGATAGTCTGGACCAGGGGTCGGCAACCTCTCTGATGACGAGTGCATCTAAAATTTCCTCAGAAGTCAGTGTGCCATATGACTGCATTAGCAATAAATTTAATAACGCTCTATAGTAACAGTTACTCACTATATAGAACAACTTTATAGAATTATATTTGTTCACAGATGTTGGCAGCTATCAGCGAATAGTTATCAGCTATTTGCAAACAAAAAAAGACTTTTTATCCACAACAGCAAATGAACTGTACAACAGATAGTGCAAATGCTATTTATGGTCTCCTCACAACAATGATAAGAAAAATAAACTGGGCCAATATGGCATGTTTGTTAATACAGAGACACACATGTTAATGTGATCTCTGGTCTCCACTCAGAGACACAGGTCTCCCAGTGTCCAGCATTCAGACCTGAGGACACATGTGAGAGAAAATCTGCTCACACAGACATGTAGAGCCAAACACAATAAGGCCTCTGCAATGTTCTGAAGACAGTTAAACTTGTCAGGTAGTGACGTCCAGC
The DNA here is from genome assembly GCF_963969265.1 of Rhamphochromis sp. 'chilingali'. Lineage (NCBI taxonomy): Eukaryota > Metazoa > Chordata > Actinopteri > Cichliformes > Cichlidae > Rhamphochromis > Rhamphochromis sp. 'chilingali'. Next base: position 41,657,609 of record NC_137934.1, on the reverse strand, counting down.
AGGTGAACATGCAGCTCCATGAACACGCACAGCTGTGGATTTCAGCTGCGTTCATAGTTCTGCAAACTTTGACCCCACAGAGTCGAGCTTTTCAGTTCAAGCAGCTGCATTTTGATGTCACATTAACTGGCATTAACTCAGCCAGTTAATGTGAGACAAATCCAGCTGCTCATTAAAGCTTTCTGGTTTGATCAGAAAAGAAAACATTGGTCCAAACACCTGAAAGTCCAGAAAATCCATTGTGAATTCTGTCTCGAGTCTACGGATGTATCCGTGTGTTTCCGTGGTGCTGATGCAGCGCTGAGCGGACAGCTGCTGAATCTTTTGAAGTGTCGGAATGTGGAAATTTCAACATCGCTTGATGCTAGCAACGTCCCTCTCACCGGTAGGCTAAGTGATTTTTAGCCAATTACAAGTTGAATCTGGTAATTGGGGTTGTTAGCTAAGATACTGTCATTAAGAAGAGGCACAATGTGTCTATGCGAGCTAATTTGCAATGTGCACCGCTGGCCCGGCCATTTATTTTTTAATGCACCCTCTCACATTAACTCACTGCGTGTTTTTCCCAGGGCTGGACTGGGACAAAATAATCGGCCCAGGCATTTTGACTAGAGACCGGCCCCCCAGGTGTTAAAGCCATGAAGCCTTATTTCCTTGTGCCCACCTCTCCCTGTTAATGCCCTACCTGCCCCCCTGGCAACACTTTGCTAGACCCGCCCCTGCACAGTTACCAGCTGTCAGCTACTTAGAAAAGGATCCTGGTGTTATTTGTCTCTCAGAAACAGTTCATAACTTCAACTCATTCATGTCACCTAAAAGGTGAACCTGTTTCTCCGTCACCTGTTCAGCTCTGATGATTCAGTAAGGACATCTCCTGGTTTCATCTTCATGTTTCCCTCTCACCACATATCCAAACCATCATGACCAGCAGCTTTACAGCTGTGGCTCCAGCAAACATCAGCTGATACTAGAAATTAATATTAAATAAATTCTAACAACAGCTGATCAAGCTTAAACGTGCTGCTGTTGTTTAGCGCGACATCCGCTGGTTTCCTCTTTCTGGCGCAAAGGTTGGCAATTCTACTAACTAACCTTATGAATAAAATAAAGTTCAGTAACATCATAGCACCACCCAGCTGTATAGAAACTCCATCATGCTAGCTAGTACACAGTACGAGTTATTGTAACTGACTGTAAAAAGTCAGCACAATGAAAATAAACTCCACCTAAACTTGGTTTATACAGTGGGGCAAAAAAGTATTTAGTCAGCCACCGATTGTGCAAGTTCCCCCACTTAAAATGATGACAGAGGTCAGTAATTTGCACCAGAGGTACACTTCAACGTTGAGAGACAGAATATGAAAAAAAAAATCCATGAATTCACATGGTAGGATTTGTAAAGAATTTATTCGTAAATCAGGGTGGAAAATAAGTATTTGGTCACCTCAAACAAGGAAAATCTCTGGCTCTCACAGACCTGTAACGTCTTCTGTAAGAAGCTTTTCTGTCCCCCACTCGTTACCTGTATGAATGGCACCTGTTTGAACTCATCATCTGTATAAAAGACACCTGTCCACAGCCTCAAACAATCAGACTCCAAACTCCGCCATGGCCAAGACCAAAGAGCTTTCGAAGGACACCAGGAAAAGTATTGTAGACCTGCACCAGACTGGGAAGAGTGAATCTACAATAGGCAAGCAGCTTGGTGTGAAAAAATCAACTGTGGGAGCAATCATCAGAAAATGGAAGACATACAAGACCACTGATAATCTCCCTCGATCTGGGGCTCCACGCAAGATCTCATCCCGTGGGGTCAAAATGATCATGAGAACGGTGAGCAAAGATCCCAGAACCACACGGGGGGACCTGGTGAATGACCTGCAGAGAGCTGGGACCAAAGTAACAAAGGTCACCATCAGTAACACACTACAACGGCAGGGAATCAAATCCCGCAGTGCCAGACATGTTCCGCTGCTGAAGCCAGTGCATGTCCAGGCCCGTCTGAAGTTTGCCAGAGAGCACATGGATGATACAGCAGAGGATTGGGAGAATGTCATGTGGTCAGATGAAACCAAAGTAGAACTTTTTGGTATAAACTCAACTCGTCGTGTTTGGAGGAAGAAGAATACTGAGTTGCATCCCAAGAACACCATACCTACTGTGAAGCATGGGGGTGGAAACATCATGCTATGGGGCTGTTTTTCTGCCAAGGGGACAGGACGACTGATCCGTGTTAAGGACAGAATGAATGGGGCCATGTATCGTGAGATTTTGAGCCAAAACCTCCTTCCATCAGTGAGAACTTTGAAGATGAAACGAGGCTGGGTCTTCCAACATGACAATGATCCAAAACACACCGCCCGGGCAACAAAGGAGTGGCTCCGTAAGAAGCATTTGAAAGTCCTGGAGTGGCCTAGACAGTCTCCAGACCTCAACCCCATAGAAAATCTGTGGCGGGAGTTGAAAGTCCGTGTTGCTCGGCGACAGCCCCAAAACATCACTGCTCTCGAGAAGATCTGCATGGAGGAATGGGCCAAAATACCAGCTACTGTGTGTGCAAACCTGGTAAAGACCTATAGTAAACGTTTGACCTCTGTTATTGCCAACAAAGGTTATGTTACAAAGTATTGAGTTGTATTTTTGTTATTGACCAAATACTTATTTTCCACCCTGATTTACAAATAAATTCTTTACAAATCCTACCATGTGGATTCATGGATTTTTTTTCACATTCTGTCTCTCACAGTTGAAGTGTACCTCTGGTGCAAATTACTGACCTCTGTCATCATTTTAGGTGGGGGAACTTGCACAATCGGTGGCTGACTAAATACTTTTTTGCCCCACTGTATCTGACCCAGATAGACTGCAGGTCATAACTTCTTACCTGAAGTTCAGTTCACCTGACACTTGGACCGGCGGCCGCCTCGGGTAAAATAACCTTTATCTGATTTGATGGTTTTGTTACAGACTTTTCAAAGAAGTGTTTTGCTTTTCTTTCACAAATGTGGGATTAAATTGTGTTAAAATGTACAAATCAGTGATGTCATGTTTTGAGACGAGGACCCAGGCACAGGGAGACTTGATGAATTTAAGAATCTTATGATTTAATAAAGAAATTTGCAGACTTTCACAGAGATGGTAAAATTATGATGACTGATAACAGAGACGAGGACAGGGAGGAACAGGGGTTTAAATGCACCAAGGAGACAGTCAGAGGGAACTCGGGACTACTGGAGGCATTTAACCCTAGAACACTATCGCTGGGTGATTTACACCCGAGAAAATACATTTACATGATTTCTCCCCCCTGCAGCTGTTTGCGTGTCGAGGAGCCTGTGCCATCACCAGGGAAGTCTCAAATGTCCCAGGAATGGGTGGACCAAAGACCAGCTTTCCAGAGTCATTATTTTGTTTTAGGAGTTCTATTTTTCATTTTGTTAGACATGGCACAGTTAAAAGTAAAAGAAGACCACTCTAATTTGTCATGTGTTGTCATATTTTGATATATTTGATTACTTTTCATTGGTTATATTATATCGGGTAAAAATCACCCGGCATTAGTGATCGTGTTACTATTTATAGCGATAGTGTTCTAGGGTTAAGGATGCAGGGACTGACAGAGACGGGGAAGAAGTCTCATCGTGATGAGTAAAGTTTATCTTGCCTGGATGGGCAGCTCTCTGGGTGCTCAGCACCCCCAAAGCTCTGATTCTAGAATCGCCCCTGTCCTTGGGGTGGACCAATTTTTGGCGCAGCGTGTTTTGGGGTTTAAAAGCCACAGAGATGCGGTGTTTAGAAAAAATGTGACTCAACTGTGAGTGACTCCTGACATGTACGGGATCACTACAGGTTTTCGCTTAGTCTCCTGGATCAGCTGGAACTTTCTTTATGTGCCTTCCCAGCTTTGACAAATGTCCAGCTGGGATAACCACATTTACTCAGGGCCTTCTTGATGTTCTTCTGCTTCCCTGGCTGCTGTGTCAGTGGGGCTGGTGTTCGCTCTTTGTTGTAGCGTCCTGAACATCAATATTAAATGCTTGCTCTAAATCCAGAGTTAAATTCAAAATCCTGCTCCTCACATACAAGGTCTTAAATAATCAGGCCCCATCTTATCTTAATGACCTTGTAGTACCATATCACCCTATTAGAGCACTTGGCTCTCGCTCTGCAGGCCTACTTGTTGTTCCTAGAGTATTTAAAAGTAGAATGGGAGGCAGAGCCTTCAGTTTTCAGGCCCCTCTTCTGTGGAACCAGCTTCCAGTTTGGATTCAGGAGACAGACACTATCTCTACTTTCAGGATTAGGCTTCAAACTTTCCTTTTTGCTAAAGCATATAGTTAGGGCTGGACCAGGTGACCCTGAATCCTCCAAATTCAAATTCAAATTCAAATTTTATTTGTCACATACACAGTCATACACAGTACGATATGTAGTGAAATGCTTACACAACTGCTCGTGACCTAAAGAAAAAAAGAAAAGGCTATGAATAAGATAGGAAATAAATATGAAAAATAAAAAGGGTAAATTTAACTAGGAAGGAATAAAATAAAATGTAAAAATTAAAGTTAAAAATGAAATAACTGTACAACACAAATTAGAATGAAGGGTAAATTTAACTGGGAAAGAATAAGATAAAATATATAAATTAAAGTTGAAAATAAAATAACTGTACAACAAAATACACAATATAGAACTATATAAGAATATATGAAGAAATATAAACATATATACACAATAACAGCAGCTGTACAAGTATTAACTGGAAATGAAGAATATAGTGACCAGTGTTGTGCAATCCACATTATGTCTTGTGCAGTGCAAATATGCTTAAAGTGATTAAGTGATGAAGTGAAAACAATGTCCAGTGTGTGTGTAAGAACTGTATGTGTGGGTCAGTACTGTGTGGTGGTGTGATTGAGAGACCGTATCGCCTGCAGGAAGAAGCTCCTCCTCAGTCTCTCTGTGTTGGTCTTCAGGGAGCGGAATCGCTTTCCTGACCTCAACAGAGAGAACAGTCTGTTGTTGGGATGGCTGAGGTCCTTCACCATCTTCCTGGCCTTGGTCCAGCACCGCCTGCTGTAGATTGAGTGCAGGTCAGGGAGCTCGGAGCGGATGGTGCGCTCAGCTGACCGCACAACCCTCTGTAGAGCTCGTCTGTCCTGCATGGTGCTGTTCCCGAACCAGGTTAAGATGTTTCCCGCCAGGATGCTCTCTATGGTGCACGAGTAAAAGTTCCTGAGCACCTTGGAGGGCAGTTGGAAGTCTCTCAAGCGTCTGAGGTGGTAGAGACGCTGTCAGGCCTTTTTCACCACGGTGTTGATGTGACAGGACCATGACAGGTCCTGCGTGATGTGAACTCCCTTAGTTATGCTGCAGTAAACGTAGGCTGTCGGGGGATTCCCATGATCAGAGGTGGGTCGAGTATCCAAAAATTGTACTCAAGTAAGAGTAGCATTACTTTAAAACATTATTACTCAAGTAAAAGTGAAAAGTAGTCGTCAAAAAAGTTACTCAAGAGTAAAAAAGTACTTGGCGAAAAGACTACTCATGTAGCGAGTAACTGTTTGAAATGTCCGATTTATTTTTTTAAATAAATGCTATCAGACAAACAAAAATAAATAAATACACAAATTTTACTATTTTCAAAAGGAATATATGTAAAAACAACAAAATAAGGCACAACAATTCTAATTTCCAGGTTTCAGTTTTTCACAACATAAAGCTTTTTTCACCAATACCTGCAGTAAATAATATAAATATATAAACAGTGCAAACAATTTCCAGTGACAAGATATGCTGTAAACTTTATATTCATTTCTGCTCCAAATGGCACAGCAGCCTCAGAGAAAACAGAACGAGGCAGCTTCAACGTATGTTCATACAAGGCAGCTCAGTTTACCATAAGTTGTATGGGTGTGCATCTATTTCTGCATATTCAGCAAAAATGTGCCATTTCTTCACTCAGTGAGGTGATGGTTAAGCTTCAGCAGCAGTTTGCTCTCAAGGTTCTTTCTGTGAAGCTGTGACTGTTCAGCAGTGAACAGGAGTCCTGCATGACTGAGAAGTCCTTCACAAGCTCCAGATGCAGGAAGAGCTGTACTGACTTTGATCGCAGCTTCTTGATGTGAGGAAAGCCATGCAATAGAGCCACACCTCCAGTGAATGGACATGAAAGGTACCTCTCCAGCCCTGCTTCTGGCTTTCCTGACCCCATGGATCCATCATCTTCGTCGGTTAGGCCGCTGTTTGTGCTGGTCTCATCCAGCTCTGTGTCTATGTGATGTCTGATGAAGTGGAGACCTGTGGAAAGATGTAAGGTTTTCAAAAGAATCAGGTCTGATCATTATAGTGCTGTATACACTGCCAAGCTGTGGATGTTTGCTTGGAGCTAGCCTCCAAAAGCTGCCCATACACTGTGTGATTTTTGGCCCATTTTGAGCCGATTTTTCAGTCGCGCAACCGTTTTGGGGATCGGCCGTGTTTTGCCTTAATCGTGTGTGCATCGTGTCGTATACATGGGGTAACGAAAAGCAGTTAACGACCAGCTCCCAATCATCAATCGTTTGGTCGCATGATAATCAAACCTGTTTGAAATCCTGTCGCCCCTCAACGCAGCCTCTCACACTGCGCACGCACAAACACAGAAATGAAAGAAAAGGAGGAGCAGCACAGCAGTGCAGCGTGTGATCTGCACAGAAGAGATGGAGGCACAACTTGTAGGATGAAGCAAGCTCATCTGAGTACGTAAGTGTAGAGCTGCCACCCAGGCAAAAGAAAAATAGAGCTATGTCACGTTATAACGTGAAACGTTTATTGTTCTAACAATATACTTTTCATGTTCATGCAATATACCTTTCACGTTTGAACAACGTTAAAAGGGAGTTTTTCCTTCCCACTGTCGCCAAAGTGCTTGCTCATAGGGGATCATATGATTGTTGAGTTTTTCTCTGTATGTGTTATTGTAGGGTCTACCTTACCATATTAAGCGCCTTGAGGCTACTGTTGTTGTGATTTGGCGCTGTATAAATAAAATTCAATTGAATTAATGCTGACGAAACAGCCAGCTCGCCACACTCGCCGCTGCCAGCCATACACATCACCACCTCCAAGAACAACACAGAACAGAGCACATGTTGATTGTAGTTGAATCCATCTCACCCTGCACGGCATCACAGACCACGCCCTGCCACAATAATAAAGCATTTTTTATTTAATTATAAACTTTGTCCGAATCATTTCCTAGGTTTTAACTATTTAATAATAAAAAGGAAACATCACAAAAAACACTTAAGGTTATGAAAATTAATAGAGATTTAGCAATTCAATGAAGCAGCCACCTTAAGTAAATTGTGACTTTCCCCAGTTAATATGGGCGCGCTTCCTAAATGATCAGCAGGTGCTAAATGCCTGATGGAGTGAACAGGATGAACAGGTAAACTCGAGATTGGATCGAGATGATTGGTGGTGTTCTGGGGAAAAGAAACAAAATATATATGTTTTTAATTAAAGTAGCTTTATTGTTGTCTGAAGATAATGTTGATATGTAAGCTATATGTATTTGCAGGAGCTGGAGATGTATTTTTTATTGACATCTTTAATCTTGTCAAACTACATGATGCACTGGCAGATTAAAAGGAGCAAATATATATCTGGAACACAGAGAGTGTAAACAAATCTAACTAGTTAACTTACACACTTGTTCATCTGAAACAGCAGATATACTTCATGTATTTCCAGTGACTTACCCTTGCAGACAGACTGACATAACGACAATGTCCAAACTGGAGGCTTTAGTGACAGACTGATCATATTTAAAATTGAAGCATTAATTAATGGTAGGGCTCGATTAGAGACATGGGCGTGGGCTTCTGTTTAGGACTACATTTCCCCTTCCCTTGTGTATTTTAGCCCTGTGTTTTGCCCTGCCTGTTGTTGCGTGCCTTGTAAATTCCTCGTTCTAGTTTTCCCAGTTTCAGTTCCATGATCCTAGTTTTCAGAGTTTTGGTTAGCGCTTATTTGTTTGCATTGTTTGCTAGAGCAATAAAGCTGCCTCCCTGAGTTCACTCCTTGATTTTTCGAGTCCTGCATTTGGGTCCTTCATCCTGCCTGCCTCACATCTAACTATGACAAACAGTGGCTAAGTGACCTTTCCCCACTCTGACTGCGGGGGCCTGGCTAGTTACACAATGAGGGAATACTGTGAATATTATTAGCAACTGATTCAGCAGAGAGTGTGCTTTGGATAAAACATGTGAAACATATACTACGAAATAAATCATTATCTAAAGGTTTTTAATTAAACACAACAGATAACTACATAAACACCTCTGTGCATTATAACAGGAATAGGAAGAGATATAAATGGTAAATGGTAAATGGTAAATGGCCTGTATTTATATAGCGCTTTACTTAGTTCCTAAGGACCCCAAAGCGCTTTACACGTTCAGTCATCCACCCATTCACACACACATTCACACACTGGTGATGGCAGCTACATTGTAGCCACAGCCACCCTGGGGCGCACTGACAGAGGCGAGGCTGCCGGACACTGGCGCCACCGGGCCCTCTGACCACCTCCAATAGGCAAACATGGGGTTAGTATCTTGCCCAAGGACACAACGACCGAGATATCGCAGCACATTTGGTAGGAAGGCTGCTGTCACAGATACATATTCTAATATTTCCTGATATATAAAACCGTGTCGTGCCAGGGTCCATGAAAACAAAGCAAACGGAATTTACCAGAAATGCTTCATTTCATATTCTTTATGTAGAAATGCAGCAATTTATTAAAACAGGCAGACATAAGCAGAATATTTTCAATACATAGTGGACCAATTATTTGTATTTAATAGCAAAGTGAAAACCACAAAAGTTAAGCATACATGCCTTTAAGTGAGCTCAAATCATCCCTAAAAGTATGTTTCGCATCGAGCCATTACCCCAACGTGTCCATTCAGTCAGAAGACTGAAGTGCTCATCAACCCCACCGTAATCCTTTGTTAAAATGATTAATAATCTATATTAGTAAAGTGAGCCCTTATACCACCAGTCCCAACTAGATGGAAACACAACTGAAAAGGTCGTGTCCCTGTGGAAGATTGTTATGTCAGAGGTTAAGTCAGAGCTGACAGAATGTATTTAGAGTTTCTTTGCACAAATGAGGCTTGAAGGTAAATTGGCCCACCAGACAAACATGCAGAGGTGACCTGATCAAATCTACTTTTAGATTATTTTGTTAGAAATATTCTCAGTAAGATGAAACTGCGGTCAAGAGTAAGCATCAACTCGACACATTCTGTCAGGGATTGTTAACTCTGTGCGATTCTATAGTTTGTACAGTTTCACTCTTCCTCCGCCTCTGCCAGGTACCTCCAGCATGACGTTGGAATAAAACCTCACCAACTTCCCAAGTGTTTGTTTTTCCCCCAGTGCTCACCTCAGAATTCATTATAGGAGTGGAGGTCAAGGAGAACAGAGACACACCTCAAATGAAACATGTGTTGTCATCCAATGAGGCTGTCAGCAGTACTTCAGCTCTCCCAGCTCTTTTCCAGCCAGGAAGGAGAAGCCCCGGTAACTCAAACAAAAAAAGATGTATTAATATAACAAAAAATAGAACTTTGACCTTGCAGTGTTAATATGTGTGCATGCCATATAAACACTGGAAGGTGTGATGAAGAAATAAATTTAATAAAGAAACAATATTGGACAATAAGTAGAATATATTTAAAGCAGCTAGTGGTGAGGTGTGGCGCTTACCCTGTGTGGCTTGCCATCACATACTAAAAACAAATGCCAGTCGTTATTGTTGGGTCGGGGCTTCCCACAGGCCCTGCTGGTTTAGAAACTTATTCCCATTAACGACAAGGAAGCAAGGCAATCAGCGATCGATTGATTTTACTTGCGTAAGGGAGGCCCCAGTTGGTGTCTCAGGAAAGCACTCTGAATCCAACCTTGCTGCCTTCTGTTGAAAACAGTTACAGTACCTGGCAGGTAGCTCCATGCCCTCCTGGGTTTTAAATGCACCTTAGAACACACATGCATCAACACTACAATGAGCGGGTGGAGGGAGGTTTGGAGTCTTCTCTCACCCCCATTCTCTGCGACCTGCTGGAGCGGGGGGGCTAGGAGGAGGAGTTGGCCGTCCGACTGCGGTCTGGAGTGTGGGGCCTCCCTGCTGCTGCGGAGTCGGGGCGGTCTGCCTCCCCCCACCGCAGGGAAAAGGGTAACACCACCTGGGTCTGGGTGCAGTTCCCCCCTCCAGGGACAAGGGTACCTAGACCCGGTTCGTAGAGTACACTTGGGGAGTGTGATCGTGTGTACAGCGTCTCTTTATGTCTGTCTCCACGTTGGTTGAGTGTGGAGTAAGTGCATATGAGAGCATGAGGGTGGGAATGGATGTTTGTGTCTGTGTGTGCCTGTATTTCTGTGTCTATATGTCAGGTTGGGTGTCAGGCGCCACCTCTCTGGGGACACCTCAGGCCCTCCAAGGTTTGGAGGCCTATCTCCCCCTACCACCACTTCCCCTGCCAGTGGTGGACTCCCTCAGGTGTCGGTGCGTTGGTGGTTCTTTGTGTCCGGGGATGGGCGTCCAGGTACACACCGGCTCACTCCTTGGCGGCCGCTTATCGGGGCCTGGAGCCTGGGGCTCGCTCGGGCCACTTCGGAGGTGGGGTGCCCCCGGCCTCTCGGCCTGGGGCTCGGTCACTCAGGCACAGCTGGCTGCCGGCGGAGCTCACGGGCGCGTCACTGCAACTCCCCCTGGCTTCTGCTCCACGGCTGCTGAGTGAGCCCTCATCTGGGACTCTCCTCAGCTCTTTCTGGGACAGTGGTGCGGCTGCCCCTCTGTTGGTCTTCCTTGGTCTCTTGTGTTCTGGGGGCCTCTGGATGTCTGGAGTTTTGTTCTCCTCCATACCTGCTTCATGCCCTGGAGGACGGGGCTGTGGCCCCCCCACACCCTCTAGCAGATCATTACATGAAGGAACCTTTTAAAAAAACAAGCGCGTCCATGCTCACAGGTGTACACACGGGTGATCACACCCACAAACTACACCCTTTTTGGCTCCTACCTCAAAGCACACTGTGTTCTGTTGATCTTATGTGCTGCACAATAATGTTTAATATTTAGTATTTACTGTCATATTCCCATATATCATTGTGATGTTGTTTATTCTATTACTCTTGTTCTCTTCTGCTTGTTTTCTTTTTTCTTTCTCAACAGGTGATCCAGGTGATCGATAGATGGATTGTTTTTTCTGCTCGTCCTGTTGGTTTTTGTTTTTTGCCCTTCTCCCCCGTCCCTCTTCTCAGCTGTTTCTCTTTCCCTCTTTCTTTCTCCCCTTCTTTCCCCCAGTCAAGTCTGTCCCGTATTCAGTAAGTGAAAATAAAATAAACAATAAAAGGTGAATCAAATGGACCATTACGGCAAGGCTGGGATGGTCAATTTGGTAAAGTAAATCCATTGGGCATCTTTCTTTGCCTTTAGACAACAATTCTGATGCAAAAGAGCCAAACGGGACAGGCAAAAGAAAAGAAAAAAAGAAAAAAAGAAAACAGTTACAGTACACACAAGCACCACCCATTGTAAAACCCCCCTATGGTTCTAAAAGATAAAGTTCTATGTGTGTATGTGTGTGCACGTGTAAACACGTGTGTGTATGTGAGTGTGTGTATGCATGTGCGAGAATGTGTGTGTGTATGTGTGCATGGGAGTGTGTGTTTGTGTTTGGGGGTGCGTTTGTGTGACCTCCTGCCCACAAAAGGGTCATAAAGGCAGGAAGTTTACTAAACAAGAAAACAGAACCCTCACATAGGATGTGCCTATAATAAAACACTACAGCCTCCCACACCAACAGACTGGCTGGGGAGGGCAATAGAAACAAAAGAATGTCTTTGATCATGCTGTTTGAACTAAGAATTGTAAATTTAAGTAACACAATGACAACATTTAACAATTTGACTCCAACAGTTATAGCAAAAATAGTCTGATGGCAGCTGGAGAATATACCAGCAACAGAAAGCAAATATAAGATTATTCAGCATATTACACAGGAAAAACACGGGATAAAACATGTCCCCTCTTTAGTTGAAGTGTCCATTTTCATATTTTTGGTAAAATAATACATTAACCTTCAGTTTGGCATTTTCTCATTAATCTTATAAGACGCAGTCATATTTGGGTAGACAAGTATATTAAAACATGCATATATCAAGATCAGTGTAAATGATGGATCAGTGTTGTTACAAAGTGCCCTAAACCACTAGATTTGTGCTTTTATGTTGTCTCTCTGTTAGCCCCTTGTATGCTTTGACTGCTTTAACTGGCCATGTAGTGCCATTTGTAGATGTTGCATTGCAGCTAGGCCAAAGGTGAGCCAGTTTCTGCTGTGGTTCAACCGATCACATCAATGAGGACACCTTTATCTTTCTTTTCATCCAGATCTCCAGCAACTTTTGAAGGATCCTTTAAAGTTTTGCATGCCAGATGGGTGGTGTGAGCCCTCTGGTGTTCTTGATCTGAAGCACCTGCCTGTAAAAAGCGGTGGAGCATTTCTCAAGGAGGTTTCATCACAAACCCAAACCACCTCAAGTGAATCCTTTCAGAACTGGATCTATCCACCTAAATGTCAGAACAGCTACACTGCACTCGAATAGCCCAGTTACAGTGAACCCCCCCCCTTTTTTTTTTTGCTTTAAAGACTGAGCATAGCAGCTTCCCCTCCAGTACCAGCATGATGTTTCATGTACCTGAGATATTCCAAAGTCAGATTCCTACCACTATCATCCAACTCACACACAGACTGATGCTTTCAGCTGTGAGCACAATGCCAAAGATACTCAGTGCTCAGACACCGCTAATCAAATGATGGTAATAAAAGAAAGAGGTCTGCAGCGCCTCGGGTCCGCCGTCGGCCCTCTTCAGCTGATAACACAACCAATCACTTCATGGCAATTTAAGCAGCCCTGCAGCCGCAGGCAGGAAAGGAAGTAGACAAAAGATTTCACTTTTATGTGTCCAATAGATAGCCACCTGTTTATTTTCTATTGTGTTACTGGAGACTTGTAAAGGTAAAGAAACTAAATCAGAAACTCAGGTTAAACTACAAGATGGAGATGATCTATTAAAGCGCTCTCATTACAGCTGCTGTTTTGGATGTTTATTTTTGACTTGCACAGTGGCATGACCGGTCCCAGACCTCTCAGACGATCTGTGACGGTTCATCGTGCAGCAACACAACTAGATAGCACTTTGAAACGCATGTTTGCTTAATATTTGCAGGGAATCTAAGCCTGCAGAAGTAGCTGCAGCTAAATTGGGAAAATCAGTTATGTAACTCTTTTTCTTTTTCTTTTTTTATCTATCTTCGTCCCATTACCAAGATGGCGCCGAGTATGGCAGCCTCGTCGCGAGCTCCCCCAAGCAACGGCTTTCTTCTGTGTTTAATTTTCCTTTATTTTTTCACGAGCAGCACTTGTCTCCTTGTGTACGACCGACAAACCTTACTGGACATAAAAGACGGTCTTTCTTATAACTTTCCGGAGTTCAAGTTTTGCAACACGGACGCTCCGTTTGCAGACCCCCCATTCATCTCACCTGAGACGCCTTTGTTCTCTGGCCCTGGAGGCCGCAAACGCCGACGCAGAGGGAGAAGATCTGGCGTTCTGGTTCGACTGAGACGGCGCACTTACAGACCACCGTTACCCAGTTTATTACTGGCTAATATGCAGTCTCTGGAGAACAAGCTGTGCGAGCTTCGGGCACGGATCTCATTCCAGCGAGAGATGCGGGACTGCTGCGTGATCTGCCTCACAGAAACCTGGCTATCGGACAAAGTACCGGACTCCGCAATACAACTGCCGGGGTTCTCTGTGCACCGCGCGGACAGGTCACAGGATCTTACTGGGAAAAGCAGAGGCGGTGGTGTGTGTTTCATGATCAACAACAGCTGGTGTGATTATGCGAACGTGCACCCGGTCAAATCCTTCTGCTCACCGGACCTGGAGTACCTGATGATTAAGTGCCGGCCATTCTGGCTACCGAGGGAATTTACAGCAGTGATTATTACGGCTGTTTACATTCCCCCACAAGCCGACACTGACCGTGCACTCAGGGAACTGTACAGCGCGATCAGCAGGGAGGAAACCGCACACCCAGAGGCAGCGTTTATCACAGCCGGAGACTTTAATAAGGGAAACCTGAAGAAAGTCTCACCAAAACTCCATCAACACATCCTTTTCAACACACGTGGAAACCGGCTACTCGACCACTGTTACACCTCTTTCCGGGATGCGTACAAAGCCCTCCCCCGCGCCCCATTCGGCCAATCAGATCACTGCTCCATCCTGCTCCTGCCCGCCTACAGGCAGAAGCTGAAACAGGAAGCTCCAACCCGGAGGGCGGTGCACTGTTGGACGGACCAATCGGAGTCTGCGCTGCGGGACTGTTTTGATCACGCGGACTGGGAAATGTTTCACGTGGCCGCCAGAGACATTGATGAATACACAGACTCAGTCTGTGGATTTATCAGGAAATGCGTGGAAGATGTCGTCCCAACCAGAACAGTTAAATCCTTCCCAAATCAAAAACCCTGGATTAACGGAGATGTTCGCGCGGCACTGGCGGCACGGAACACCGCCTTTGCCTCCGCGAACACATCGGACTACAAACACGCACATTACCAACTCCGGAAGACGATCAAAGCAGCCAAACGTGAGTACAGGGACAGGGTGGAGCAACAGTTTGACAACCCTCGGAGTATGTGGCAGGGACTAAACACGATCACAGACTTTAGAGGGAAAACCAGCACACCGCAGACCACGGCCTCTCTGTGTGAGGATCTAAACGTATTCTACGCTAGATTCGACACAGCGAACACCATGAGACCGGACAGTGTGTGCACCGCGGATGACGTCAGTGCGCACACTGTGTCTGAGGAGGATGTGCGGAAGTGCTTCAGGAAGGTGAACGCACGCAAAGCTACTGGTCCGGACGGGATTCCCGGCCGCGTCCTCAGGTCATGCGTGGCTCAGCTGGCTGGAGTGTTCACGCACATCTTCAACCTTTCCCTCTCTCTGTCTGTAGTCCCAGCCTGCTTCAAAATGGCCACCATCGTCCCTGTACCCAAATCCTCCACCATCTCCTCATTGAACGACTGGCGACCTGTAGCCCTGACCCCCATCGTAAGCAAATGCTTCGAGAAGCTGGTCAGGGACTTCATCTGCTCTGCACTACCCGACTCACTGGACCCTCTACAGTTCGCATACCGCCACAACAGGTCCACTGATGATGCCATAGCCCTGACACTACACACTGCCCTGTCACACCTGGAGAAGAGAGACACGTATGTGAGGATGCTGTTTGTAGATTACAGCTCAGCATTCAATACCATCGTTCCCTCGAAGCTGGACAGGAAACTGCAGGATCTAGGACTGAGCAGCTCCCTCTGCAGCTGGATCCTTAGCTTCCTGTCTGACAGACGCCAAGTGGTCAGACTGGGCAGCATCACCTCATCCCCCGTCACACTGAACACTGGTGCTCCACAGGGGTGTGTACTGAGCCCTCTCCTGTACTCACTCTACACCTACGACTGCACAGCCACTAACAACTCCAACATCATTGTGAAGTTTGCGGACGACACTACAGTGGTGGGTCTTATCACCAACGGTGATGAGACGGCTTACAGGGAGGAGGTCAGCGCCCTGACCCACTGGTGTCAAGACAACCATCTCACCCTCAACGTCGCAAAGACAAAGGAGTTGATAGTGGACTTCCGGAGGTGCAGAGAAGTACACACCCCCATCACCATCAACGGCGCTGCTGTGGAGAGAGTGAGCAGCTTCCGGTTCCTTGGCGTACACCTGGCTGAGGATCTTACGTGGTCAGTACACACAAACAAAACAGTGAAGAAGGCGCAGCAGCGCCTCTTCTTTCTCAGGAGACTGAAAAGATTCGGCATGAGCCCCCGCATCCTCAGGACCTTCTATCACTGTGCCATTGAGAGCATCCTCACTGCATGCATCACCACCTGGTATGGCAACAGCACCGCCTACAACTGCAAAGCTCTCCAGCGAGTAGTGCGGTGCTCTGAACGGATAATTGGAGGTGAGCTTCCCTCCCTCCAAGACATCTACAGGAAGCGGTGCCTGAGGAAAGCGGGGAGGATCATCAAGGACTCCAGTCACCCCAGCATAAACTGTTCAGACTGCTTCCATCAGGAAGGAGGTTCTGCAGCATCCGGTCCCGTACCAGCAGACTGAGAGACAGCTTCTTCCACCAGGCCATCAGACTGCTGAACACGTCATAGACACCTCAGCTTCACTACTGGAACTTCAACACTATGCACTCCATACTGTACAGTAATGCCACTGTTTTGCACATATTCAACTCTGTATATTTTATATATTTTATTATTATTATTATTATTATTATTTATTTTTTTTTTTTTACTATTTAATTTGTAAAAATGTGTATACACACACACACACACACACACACACACACACACACACACACACACACACACACACACACACACACACGTAGGAAAATATTTAGTATACACATCCAGAAATGCACACACTATTATATATTGTACATATATTTATTAGTTTCAGGTTGGCCATTCTTGTATTTTGCTCGTTTGTGTTGTTGTGTTTGCACATCTCTGTTGCTTGTGGGGCTCGCACACAAGAATTTCACTCGCATGTGCTGTGCCAGTGTGCCTGCACATGTGATGTGACAATAAAAAGTGATTTGATTTGATTTGATCTAGGTGTCATATTGAAATTACAAAAAGTTAAAAAGGTGTCAGTTTGTCAACTGTTTAAAATAAACTACTAGCAAAAGAACAATCACAAAGTTAATTCTTCTTAAACATTAACTACTCCTCACGCTACACTCAGAAAAATTAGGGTTCTTAAATGGTTCTTCTGATGTCTCTATGGTTCTTTAAAGAACCATCATACGTCAAAGAACCTTTTTATTTTGAAGATGGTTCTTCAGCTATTACAAATGGTTCTTTAAAGAACAAAAGGTTCTTCATCCTTAGCTATCTGAGTTTGTTGGTGTAAAATGGCATAAATAATATTCACTTTAATGAGGGTGTGAATTATACTGTGTGTTTTGTTTGTGTGCGGAGGGGGGGGGGGGGGCAGATGGTGGGATACTGAATATTCAAATTAAAGTTAGAAACACTTGCTCAAAAATATTCTGGTGGCAGGGGTGGGGGCCAAAGCCTGAAGACCCCCAGCACCCACCCTGCAAACCCACTGATCACAAATAATGTGGTAACAGAATATAGAATTTATTATTAAGCCGTTTATGAATATGGTGAATTTATAAATTAACAATCTAAACAATCCATTCGGGGGATATTAGACAGATTCAGATACTGATCTATATCAGATCTCTCTCTCGCGCGCGCTCTCTCTCTCTCGCTCTCTCTCTCTCGCTCTCTCTCTCTCTCTCTCTCTACATATATATATATATATATATATATATATATATATATATATATATATATATATATATATACAACATATATCATAATGATAATACTAGTTACTGTGAGCTTTACAAGCTACCCAGCAGTATGTAAAGTCAAATTATAAAATAATATAAGTAAATAATAATTGCACATGTGATCTGAGTACTTGTTTATCACTGCGCAATTTATTATTATATGTGCCAAGCCAAATAAATGACAGGGAGAGAGAGAGACATGGAGAGTGAGAGAGACGTTAGAACACGTAGTACAACCAAAGGGGGGGGGGGCAACTGTAGGGATGCGCATGCGCACACAGATCGCGCGAGCCTTGAACTTTCTAACGGAAAGAAAACTTTCTCTCGGACGTTGCCAGTGGATAACAGTCTTCAGTACCTGCTGGTCTTTAAAGGATTCTGGATTCCTGGACTGTTGGAAAAGGTAAAACATTTTCATAAAACCTTTTTATTGTTTTGTTTTTGTTACTCGTCATTGTAGCTTGCTGTTAATGTTGTGCTAACAGTAATGGTTAGATACGTTAGCCTTTGACGTTAACGCAGTTTAGTATCTGGTATAAAGAACTGTTTTCCTAACAAAACCACTGTTACAATTAAGTGAAGGTGCTCCCAAATAATTTGGCCTGTAAAATATGTGGCTATATTGCGTGCTGCGTACATAAACTAATGTCAGCTAGACAGATATTAAAATCAATAATATGGTTAAAGTCACCAAAATGGCGCCTGAAGCCTGTTGTGTGAGCTCTGTGTCTGGTCTAGAAACTCAGAAATTCAGTAGCCTGTACTTTGAATTGTGGAGTAGCTGTATAAAATACAGCAATGCTTAAGTGTTTTGAATAAATAGAAATGTGACACATGAGAAGTTGTGTCTTTGACTGTTACTGTAGAACTTATTTTCAGAGTAGTTGACAAATTATGCTCCAGTCATTTGATGTTACCAAGATAATGTCCGTTTTTATTATAGTTAAAAAAAAATTATGTACATTTCATTTATCCAACATCATATATTAGGCAAAAAAGAGGTCATTATACTAACAAGACCAGATAATCCAAAGCATAAAATTATCAATATTTATCTGAAGAAGGCTTAAAAGTTAGACTAAACGGTGGTATAGTGGTTAGCGCTGCTGCCTCACAGCTAGAAAGACTCTGTTCAATTCCCAGGGTCAACCGGGTGACTTTTTGTGTGGAGTTTGCATGTTCTCCCTGTTTCTGTGTGGGTTTCCACCCACAATCCAAACATACATATCTGAATGACGACCCTGCCATGGACTGGCAACCTGTCCAGGGTCTACCCCGCCTAAAAAAAACAGCTGGGATAGGCTCCAGCACCCCTCCGATCCTTATGATGATAAAGCGGCTTGGAAAATGAATGAACAAAAAATAAATAAATAAGTTTTTGATGTCACAGAATAAAACAATGTAATGGAATTTTGTTTTGTTTTAACAGATCATGGCTCAGCAGTGGACTGCTGGAGAAGTATCTCTTTGGCTTGGGGAAAATGAATTGGCAGATTATCAACAGGTCTTTGTAGGTGAGCATTTCTATGGATGTGCCATATCAGTGTCCACAGTGCTCCACAAGAAAACCAACATATGAAAAACTGCTGAAACATCAACAGATATACCATGAAAGTGAATGTGGATTCTTCATTGTCTGCGGACTAGAAGACTGTCCCAGAAAGTTTTTGTCTGTGAAATCTTTGAAAAATCACATAAGGAAGAAACATAAATATCAGAAACAAGGATTAGAGTCTGCCCCAGACTGTGACCAGGAAACTGTTGAATTTCCCAGATCATCTGAACGAACTCTGAGTGAACTTGTAGAGAACTTTACAGAGACTGTGAGAAAACAACTGGCATTGTTTTCCTTGAATCTTCAAGAGAAAAGTATTGTAAATAGAAAAGTTCAAACATTTGTTCTTAGTGAAGTAGAGTCACTTTTCAAGTATTTTATTGAAAACTATAGGGAGATATTTTCTAAATGTTTGCAGACTCTTAATTTTGATATATCAAGTTTTCATTATATTGATGACAATAGTTTGGTAGAACATTGCTTCAGTGCAGTCAGCAACGCATATCAACTAGACAGATACTGTGTTGAGAAATTAAACTTGATTGAACCTGTTGAATGTATCCTGGGAATAGATCCTTTTACTGGGAAACAGGACACTTTTCAGTATATTCCACTTCTAAAAGTCTTAGAATTAATATGTAATGATCCTAACATTTTAAGACAAATTTTTAGGCCAGAGTCCCGTGCTCCTGAAACCTTAACAGATTTTAGTGATGGGAAAATTTACAAAGAAAGTGATTTTTTTAACACAGACAACCCACATTTGAGAATTCAGTTGTACAGTGATGAATTTGAAGTTTCTAATCCATTAGGATCAAAGAAACGTCTACATAAAGTGTCTGCATTTTATTTTACTTTGGGAAATATTCCACCAAAAGACAGATCTGTTTTAAGACATATTCATCTGTTGATACTTGTCAAACATAGATTGGTGAAAACATATGGATTTGAGAAAATATTAGAACCATTAATTTGTGACCTACAGGTTTTGCAAGAACGTGGATTACGATTAAAATTTGAAGACAGACAGTACTGCATCAAAGGTGGTCTGGCCACAATATCTGCAGACAACTTAACCTCTCACACACTTGCAGGTTTTAGCTGCTCATTCAGTAATGGTAGAATATGCAGGTTTTGTATGTGTCATTACAAGGACCTGTCTAGGATCATTAGTGAGGGAGATTGTGTTCTTAGAACAAAGACTGTTCATGCATACCATCTGCAATGTGTTGAAGATGACCCCCACTGTAGGTCAGTGTATGGTGTAACTGGCCCATGTGCCTTCAACAAGCTGTCATATTTTGATACCACAAATGCATTCCCACCTGATTTAATGCATGATTTTCTTGAGGGGGTCATTCCTCTTGTTTTGAAGTCTGTTGTAAAAGCCTTGCACGAGGACAAAACCGTTACTATCCAAGAGGTGAATGACAGCATAAGGACTTTTAGTTTTGGACAGAATGACTGCACCTCCAAACCTGCTCTAATATCTGAGAAGGTAGCACTGGATGGAAATATCTCTGGAACTGCTGTTGAGAAATGGACATTATTTAGGACTCTGCCTTTCCTCATAGGCTCCAGGATTGAAAAGGGTAACAAGTTTTGGCAGCTTTATCTTTTGGTTCGAGAAATAGGAGAGATTATTCTTGCTCCAACCATCAGCACTGACTGGATTAGTAATCTACATGAACTGATCACTTACTTTTTGACAGATTTCATCAATCTGTTTCCTGGTGTGTTTACACCCAAGCTGCATTTTCTGCTACATTATCCTCAGCTCATCCTTGATTATGGGTCACTCCGCTCTCATTGGTGCATGAGGTTTGAAGCCAGACATCAATATTTCAAGACAGTAGCAAGAATCACCAATAACTATATTAACATTTGTCAGACTTTGGCAAAGAGGAATCAGCTTCGTCAATGCTGGGAGTGGCAGCCTGAACGGATCATCAGGAGCGATCATACACAAGCAGCAGTTAATAACTTATCACTTCAAGAACTTCCAGTGAACTTGCAGATTTGTTTGCAAAACTTGGAGACAGCCGTTACTGTGGATGAGAAACTCTGGACAAGTAAATGCATCATTTTAAACTCTGTAAAATATGCAGTTGGAGATTTCTTCATTTTGGAACTTGTGCATGCAGAGCAAATTCCACTGTTTGTGAAAATAGTCCTGATTGTGTATATCAGGGCCAACTGGTTTCTTGTTGGAAGACTTTTCACAACACTGGAGTTTATAAGACACCTTCAATCATACCACATCAGAGAGACTGATGATCTGTTGATATTCAAGCCTGGGGATGAGGTAGACTTTCATGCTTTGGACGCATACAGATGTGATGGTCAAGACTTCATTACACTGATCCACCGACCTTTTAAGGCAGTCCATACCAAAGTTAGGTAAGATACATCCTAAACCATGACTTTTTAGTTAGGAGTTGTCAACCACTGTTAAAATGATTTTAACCACTTTTTGGCTATTCCACAGGTCTGTCATCATCTATAGTCACTAATGAACTCATAGCTGTTTTTTTAGTAATGTTTTATAATATTTTTAATCTTTATCTTTGACATGCTCATTTCTGTTTTGATCGTGTCTTATTGTTTTTCTGTGCCACAGACAATGAAATCGATGGATCGACACTTCTGCAGATGACTGAAAGAATGAGTGAGCGTCTTTTTCCAAAAGTGAAAGACCAAGTGAAATTTTTGTCTGCTGTAGAGAAGCTGAAAGAGTGAGTCTTAAGTTGACTGGTTGATTCACTGAATTGTACATTCATACAATCCAGTGTTTCCCCTCCCCTAGGTTTATGGTGTTGGAGGGTGGGGGGCAAGGGGTTGACGCAAGCCCTGTTCTGTTTCTCCAGCGTTGATGTGCATCACACACCCATTTACTTTCAAATTGAAATGTCACAGCCACTCTTACTCTCTGTTATGATTCTGTTTCTGTAGTTCAGCAGCTGTTATTGTACGTTTTAAATATGCGGATATTCCTGATGCAGGACACAAGGACACGCATATTCATGTCTTGTAACAAACTCTAAAAATACTTCTTACTTCTTCTTGCAGTGGAAGGCAACACAAAGAAAAGCATACTGTGTCAGCACTCCAACCTATGTTTAACTGCAAAGTGCAGTTTCCTCCAGCTGTGCTCACTGCGTTGACCAATAAAGATGCAGCACTAAAGTCACCCACCAAGAACAGACTCAAAAACATGCTTATTCAAGCACTGTTTGACCACTTGAGTAATGAGACAATGTAAGTCTATATATAATTAAGATTTGATTCATTTAAAATACAGTATGTACATCAGAATTTAAGTTCATCATTCAAAATTTGCAGGTATCCCTCTCATGTGCAGTATGTAGAGCTTCTGAGGACTGTCCTTCTGAGTTTTCCTTTTTTGAAGGAGAGTTATGGCTCTGGATATGTAAGTATTCCTGAAAAGCAAACATTGATACAATTGTCCAACAAATTGTCTTTGAATTGCCCAATTATTGGCTAATGAGTGTAACATGCTAACATTTTCATTGCTACATATTCAGAGGTTATCTGTTCCCTTGTGGCCACTACAATACAAGTATTAGTATTGTGATTTTTGAGGCAGATGTCGTGCAGTATGGTCAAACAATAAATAAAATATCAATTGCTCTTTTAAATTAATTGTTTCATTTCTCTGTGAATTCTCAAGTGAATGGTGTGAAATTCAGCATTATATTAGCTCTGTTTGCCTTTGTATCAGGATAGTGTAGTTTTTGTATTTAAAAAATTAAATTTGAAAATAGGGCAGGGATAGCTCAGTAGGTAGTGTGGTTATCCGATGATCGGAAGGTCGGGGGTTTGAATCAACTGAACGGCTACCCTGAGGTACCCTTGAGCAAGGTACCGTCCCTACACACTGAGTGAATGGGTTAAATGCAAAGAGAGAAATTTCCCTGTGGGGATCAATAAAGTATACATTATTATTAAAAGGTAGAGGTATTAACATATAGACTGAAAGATCATGACGAGTATGCTTGTAGGACATATTGCCATTAATACTTTATCTACCTTTTATAGTGTATTTAGCCAATCTAAAGTGCTCCAAACCTTTATATCATGTGTTCGATCAACTCCTAAGAGTTAAAGAAGAGATCTGTAAATAGGAACTAATTAGGTTATGACATGATTACAGCAAACCTACCAGCTTTATGTCACTCAAAGTTTTCTGGTAAATGTCTTGCATAAAGGGAGGACCTAGTTGCACCTATTTATGAATAATTAGTTACATTTTTATCGTTTGTAGGATGCTCTGCATGAGTCTCTCAGGAACAAGTTTAAAAAGGAAAGAAGACCACTAGTAGACGTAGAGGAAATTGAAAAAATGAGACAGAAATACTCAGTTCCAAATTCAGGAAGAAAAAGATCATCAGATATCCAGCCCTGTATCCTTTTGAAAAAAACCAAGGCAAGTTAAATATGCTCAATGTTTGTTTGCCATTTTAAATTGTACATAAAAGTTAAAAGTATTGTTTGTTTGTTTTTTCTCTCAATATTTGCTAAACTTTTTAATAACCAGGATATCAATCCTCTTGACGATGGGGAGGATGAAAGGAGCACCGACCAACATGTATCAGTGATTAAGCAAGAGTGCCAAAAAACTAGGCCAAATGTGGATGTCATTCAAACGCACCTCAGGAAAATACAGAAGTACAGAACACACTACATTCTTCAGCATACTACTGAAGAGGTTCTACGAGAATTCCCATGTCTCACTATCCCTGTTGTGGTGAGTGTTTTATCAAAAACTGCAGCAAAAAACAACAATAACAATAGTGCACAGCAAAAACACGAATATGTACTGATGTGCTGCACATTTATACAGACTTCTAATAATCATGTACCTACAGGACAGGCAAAGTGACTGACTCAGCAGATTTCATGAGTAATAAAAGTACACTAACAGAACACTAACAGAAATTGCCACATTGACTATGTCTTTCTCTTTGGTTTTATTTTCATGCTACAGGATAATTTTGGACTAATCTGATGCCAATGATAGTTTTTTGGGAAGAATAGTCTAAACATCCCTTTTGCACAGCAATGTGTACTTGAGAATTAAACTAAACAAATGCAAAATTATAATTTCTTCTCTAATGATAATTGATGTGTGAAATAATGATTGTTCTGGTTTGCTATATAATGGTATATATTATGGTACAAAGCTAATATATATATGTTTATCCTTTATTTTAGCTTCTTGAAGAGGCTTCCATGTTACTTAAAACTGATGTGGACAAAAAAGTAATCCGAGGATTCAGTAAGTTGGCAGCGAAGCTTGTGTCAATAGCCCCAAACAGCAACCTTAAAACCCTCTGCTTAAAATCTGTTGATGAGAGCCAGACAGACACTGAAAGAAAAGGTGAGGGCACTTGGCAATAATGAGCAAAAACAATTTTAACTCCTATCTCAGATACCACTTTTTAAGGTTTCACATACAGCACATTAGTAAACACAGTGTCCCTTACAACAGCGGTCCCCAACCCCCGGGCCTCGGACTGGTACCGGTCCGTGAGTCGTTTGGTACCGGGCCGCGAGAGTTGAGGCTCAGGTGTGAAATGTATAGTTTTTCAGGGTTTTTATCGGTTTTCAGCGTTATTTTGTTATCGTTTTTATCGTTTACTCTGTTTTCCTGGGTCTTTTCACGTGTGTTATGAATAAATTTTCTTTTTTTCGGTACCGGTACTAGTTTTATTTTGTTGTATTTATCCGCGACACCTTAAAGGCCAGTCCATGAAAATATTGTCAGGCATAAACCGGTCCGTGGCGCAAAAAAGGTTGGGGACCGCTGCTTTACAATATCCACAGACTGACATTTCTCCTGTCTCGTCTCTGCAATGATGTACTTTAAGATTTAACTGATATACCCTCGATGCTATATGTATCTCTATGAAGATTTTCAGTCATTCACACAATGTTTATCCCAAAAAATGTTCAGTGGCAGCTAGACTTGCTCTGCAAGTTCTTTAGGACTCAAATTATTTAAAGCTAGCAACTTACAGAACTGAACAACATTTTGGGGGTTTTGTATAAATGCTTAACATTTACACTGAATTACACTGAAAAGTTAATTAGGTATACATTTACTGCACTAATGCTTATGTTCTGCAAGACATTCAACTCCTGATAAAGGCACTCATATGGCCTTTACTGCTTTGTATTAACAAAATTGGCCAGAAAATATTTACATATTTCTCTTTATTTTTCAGGTCAGATGGTAAACACAGCTGTTCTTCTCCTGCCATCTATTTTCAAAGAAAATGCCTCTCATCTCTTCGTCATAAATAAGGTAAATTTATATATTTTTTGGTATGGTGAGAGGGGGGGGGGGGGGTCTTGAACAAATCCAGTATTTTACAGGAGTTTTATACTTTCATTGGGACAGCTGTTGTTTATACTTATTTAAACTATACTCCTCATTTCAAGAATTTAATTTCTGTTTCAGGATCCACACAGCCCGATACCTACAATCGTACTCAGCAGCAGTGACGGCAAGCCCTTGAGTGATTCAACTGAGGTCAATGTCCAGATGGATGGACAAAAAATGATTCTGGACAGTGGGGAAATGGACATTTCATTGGCGATGGGTATTGTCTTCTCCCTGTACCATGTCTACAATGTTGCCTATCCAAGTGAACTAAAAAAGACATTTTGCTTTTTGGAGGCATTTGTTCTCAACTTGGGAACTCTGACTACACCTGTACCAGTAGCTGTGCAAAGAGTGGCAAATGCATTAAATATCTCCTAGATTGCCAGCATAGTGCAGGTGAGAGACTGAAATTGTCCCAGTGTGGACTAACAAAGGACCATGAGTCCCACATTAAACTTAACTTACATAACTTAAGGCTGCAGTTAATTGATAATTTAAATAAAAAGATTGTTCTTGAAATAGTCTTACTGAAAATGCAAACATGCTGATAAAAATGTGTTGTTTAATTGTCTGTTATGAAAGTATTGCTATTTCTAATGTAAAAATTGTTGTTTTATCTATAGTATAATATTTATATGTATTTATAGTAAAGATATTTAATTATTACTGTTTAAATGACTTGTATGCTATTATTAGTAGTGGTGTTGTGCTTAGCATTAAAATGCCTTTTTGTCTTTTTCTGTAATACAAAGTGCCAATAAACCATTAATATATGTGCTTGTATTTATTTTACCCTACTCAAATTCAATTTATGATACATTTTATTTTGAAAGATTTAAAATGGTTCTTTAAAGAACCACCCAAAAAAGGTTCTTTAAAATGGTTCTTTTAAAGAACCATTTGAAGGATCTTTTTAAAAATGGTTCTTTGAAGAACCATTTCTTTCAGTGGTTCATTGAAGAACCTTTAAAGGTGCCCCAAAGAACCATTTCTTGATGGTTCTTTGGGGCACCTTTAAAGGTTCTTCAGTGAACCACTGAAAGAAATGGTTCTTCAAAGAACCTTTGTTTGAAAGGTTCTTTGTGGCACCAAAAAAGGTTCTTCTATGGCATCAGTCTAAAGAACCACTTTTTGTTCCAGTTGGCACCTTTATTTTTCTGAGTGTACAGTAGCTAAGAGGCAACATTTGCAAGTACGTATGTGTCAAATACTGCATTTTATCTCTTAATATTATCATTTTATAGTGTGTTTTATAGTGTGTGTGTGTGTGTGTGTGTGTGTGTGTGTGTGTGTGCTCTCATGTTCTGCGAGCACAGGCAGCAGTCTAAAAAACCTCCCAGCAGAAACTCATGTGACAAATCCAGTAAGAGCTTTGAAGCTGCAAAAGCAACAACAGCAGGAGTGTTAACCAGATTACCACCAGCTGACAACCATGAGATGTGTAAGACTGCAGGTGTTAAGACCTGGGTTCAGTCTGAGCCAAACATACAGTGCTCTGAGAAAGTATTCGCATTTCTTATTTTGGGTGCATATTTATCACACTTGCATGTTTCAAGTCGTACGTTTTTAGTATTTGGCAAAAACCAACCCCAGAAAATAAAAATTACAGTTCTTAAATGATCAATTAGGTTATTAAGTGAAAAAAGCTATCGAAACCCACCTGCTCCTGTGAGAAAAGGTAAGTGTCTCCTAAATCTAATGGTTGGTTGTGCCATCCTAGACAGCAGAAATGAAGCTTATGCGTTATAATAATAATGGATTGCATTTATATAGCGCTTTCGAGACCCTCAACTCAAATGGCAGCCTCGATATGGCGAGGCTGCCTTATCGTGCCATCAGCCCCTCTGGCTATCACCAGCAGGTGAAGTGTCTTGCCCAAGGACACGACAACCAAGACAGACAGAAGAGGGGACCGAACCGGCAACCTTCCGGTTACAAGATGAGCTTCCCAACCCCCTGAACCAACCAACCCTCTGTAGTCACCAATCTGTCTGCTCCCCAAGTGTTGGCAGCTAATCTACGAATCACATCACTTCCACTTTCTCACGCTGTCAAGCTGATTGTAACATCACGGTCGGGTTCAATCAGCTTTCTGCCAGGCTTTTTCATGCCAATCAGCCTTCATTCTGCGTACTTTAAATCTCACTGCGCATCTGTCATTCTTCAAACTACAAGCTGGGGGGGTTGTAGATTACCTGACAGGAGGACCAGAATATGTGCATCTTCAACAGTATGTGTCTAACAAGGGGGTCAGCAACACAGGCCCACCACAAGGGGCTATCTTCTCCCCCTTCCTCTTCACCCTCTACAACACAGACTTCAGCCACTGCACAGAGACCTGCCATCACAGAAGTTTTCGGATGACTCTCCTGTGGGTGGATGCATCAGTGAAGGTGTTAAGATGGATCACCAGGCTGGTCTCCTTTATCATGTGGTGTGAGTAGAATCATCTACAGTTATACATAACAAATAAGAAACAAGGAAATGCTGACAAATGAATCCACTGACCCCTGTTCCAATCCAGGGAGTTGATGTGGAGACAGTGGAGGACTATAAATACCTCAGAGTACACATGGACAATAAACTGGACTGGGTTAAAACACCACTGCACTGTACAGGAAGGGCCAGAATCATCTGTATCTTCTAAGGAGGCTGAGGTCTTTCAACATCTGTTGGATGATGCTCAGGATGGTCTGCGACTCTGTTGTGGGCAGTGTCATACTCTATGCTGCTGCATGCTGGAGCAGCAGGTTGATGCCAACAAGATCCACAAGATCCACAATTGATCCACGAGGCCAGTAACATTATGGCAATGGAACTGGACTGTCTGAAGGTCATGTCAGAGAGGCAGATATTCTCCAAGAAAATGAAGATGCTGGATAATACCTGCGACCCACTCCATGAAGTGCGGGCCAGCCCCAGGAGCAGGCTCAGTGAGAGACTGAGATTACAAAAAAGAACCACTGAACAACACAGGAGGTGATTCCTGCCTGATGCTATCTGGCTATTCCTCCATCTCAAAACAGTGCACACATAATATCTGCAAATCCACTACAGAGAAAATAACTATTAGTAAGATAAGAGGGGTGCATTATTTCAATTTTATTTATATTTTCATTGCTAAATATTAGAGCTATTTTGTAATGTATTATAGTATTTAATATGGTACTTTAACTTGTTTAACTTGTCTACTCACCTACTGTCTACTTACCGTCTTGGAGCAACTGTGACCACATCATTTCCTCTGGGATTAATAAAATATTCTGATGACAAGTGTGCAAAACAAAACAAACAAGCAAAATAATCAGGAAGGTAGCAAATGCCTTTTCACACCTCTGTATGTACGACTTCTATTATTGCTGCAGCGGAGCAGTGACTGATGATACAAGGTTCAAACATTTAGCTTCCACCGGACAGAACCATCTCGGGCCACAAACAGCAGAACTCTCTGCCTGGGAGGGATGTGAGATGGGCAAATGAACTGAATCATTTCTTCAACAGATTTGATTCAGCCATGAGGCAGTCTACAACATCGGCTGCAGACTCACCCACCCCCACTGCTGCTGTTCCACCTCAGACACTTCACACCTCCTCTATTCACCCTGCTCACTCCCCCCCACCCCCAACTGCAGCATCCAATACACACTCAACACAAGGCTCCAGCCTGTCTCTCTCAACCACCCAGGTTAGGAGGGAACTGAGGAGGATTAATGGCAAGAAGGCAGCGGGTCCAGATGGCATCAGCTCGAGGGTCGTCAGGTCCTCCGCGGACCAACTGTGTGGGGTGATGGAGCACCTCTTCAACCTGAGCCTGAGGTTGGGAAGAGTCCCACAGCTCTGGAAAACCTCCTGTGTTGTACCAGTGCCAAAGACTTCACGCCCCAAGGACCTCAACAGCTACAGGCCGGTGGCTCTGACATCCCACCTGATGAAGACCCTGGAGCGGTTGGTCCTGGCTCAGCTTCGGCGCCTAATAAGCTCATCACTGGACCCACTTCAGTTTGCCTACCAGCCTGGCATTGGAGCGGATGATGCCGTCATTCACCTCCTACATCGTTCCCTCGCTCACCTGGAGACCGCTGGAAGCACTGTGAGAATCATGTTCTTTGATTTCTCCAGTGCCTTCAACACTATTCTTCCCTCGGTTCTAAAGGACAAGCTGGTGAACTCTTGAGTGGACCATCACCTCACTACCTGGATCCTGGACTACCTCACCGACCGACCACAGTATGTGAGGACTCAGGGCTGTGTGTTGGACAGGGTCGTCTGCAGTACGGGGGCCCCACAGGGAACGGTTCTGGCTCCGTTCCTCTTCACCATCTACACTGCAGACTTCTCCCACAACTCCACCCAGTGCTTCCTGCAGAAGTTCTCTGATGACTCTGCAATAGTCGGCCTCATCACTGATGGGGACGACAAGGAGTACAGAGGTCTGACCCAAGACTTTGTGGACTGGTGCCAGCTGAACTACCTCCAGATCAACGCCAGTAAAACCAAGGAACTGGTGGTAGACTTCCGCAGGCACAAGCATTCTCCACTGCAACCACTGAACATCCAAGGTATGGACATTGAGGCTGTGGACAGCTACAGGTACCTTGGTGTTCATCTGAACAATAGACTGGACTGGACTCATAACTCAGACGCCCTCTACAGGAAAGGGCAGAGCAGGCTGTACCTGCTGCGGAGACTCAGGTCGTTTGGGGTGGAGGGCCCACTCCTGAAGACCTTCTATGACTCTGTTGTGGCTTCTGCTATCTTTTATGGCGTGGTCTGCTGGGGCGGCAGCATCTCTGCTGGGGACAGGAAGAGACTGAACAGGGTGATCCGAAGGGCCAGCTCTGTCCTAGGATGCCCTCTGGACCCAGTGGAGGTGGTGAGTGACAGGAGAACGGCGGCTAAGCTGTCATCCCTGATGGACAACATCTCCCACCCCATGCAGCAGACTGTGACAGCACTGAGCAGCTCCTTCAGTGGGAGACTGCGGCACCCACGGTGTGGGACGGAGAGATTTCGCAGGTCTTTCCTCCCCACTGCTGTCAGACTCCATAATAAAGACTTTAACTGATCAAACACACACATCCATACATATGCAATAATACTAAGTGCAATAATCCTTTCTGTCATCGTTGTATTTTTACTCAGTTGTATATAGTATTTGTATTTGTATTCTATTTTTATCTTATTGTATATTTATTTTATTTTATTCTACTGTATGTAGTATTTTATTTTATTCTATTCTGTACAGTTGTGTACTGTATTTATTCTTATTGTATTCTAATTTTTGCCTCATAACTTTTGCACTGTCCACTTCCTGCTGTGACAAAACAAATTTCCCACGTGTGGGACTAATAAAGGTTATCTTATCTTATCTTATCTTATCTTACATACAAATGTAGGGTTTGTCCTACATGGAGGAATGTTTGGGGGCCACTCTACCAGCTGTACCCAGCAAAGGTGAAGATCATGAGCATCAAATAACAGCATTTGAGAGCAGTCAGCCGTCCCGTCATCCAACTATGTTAAGGTGTTTTGGTTGTGACTCAGTCTGACTTTTATACTGTTCATGGTTGTAATGAAACTACGGCAGTGTCAGGCAGGAATGGTGGACCCAAAGTGTAGACTACCGGTAGGCAAAGCTGCACTCAAAAACAGCTTTATTGCTGAACATGTCATGGTCCTGGGTCGTTGACCCAGCGTTTTGTGTTTATTCTGATTTGTATTAGTTTAGGGGTTAACCTGAAGTTTGGTGTATTGTCAGCCCTACCTGTGTCTGTCCTTGGTACTCTGTTCCTGTTCCCGTGTTGTGTTGTAAATCAGTCTGTGTTCCCTGCTTTACTTTGAAGGCTCGTGTCCTAGATTTCCTGTTCTATTCTGAAGGTCTGTGTCTGTTGTCATTGTGTTCAGCTTGTGTCCTCCAGTCATCATGTGTATTCAGATCAGCTGTTCTTCCCTCCTGTGTGCGATTACCCGATTACCTTGTGTGTGTGTGTGTATATATAGTGGGTGTCGGTCTGTGTTCGTTGTCAGCTCGTCTGTGTTTCTTGGTATCCTGTTCCTTAGTCTGCGTCTCTCTGCTCCGCTCTCCATTTTGTAGATTTTAGGTTTGCTCTTTAGTTTCTCCCAGTTTAGGTTTGTCATTACTCATGCTTCATTGCCTGTTTTTGCCACTGCCACCGTGTAAATAAACGTCACTCGTATCATCAGTTTGCTGCATCTTGGGTCCTCCTTTTCCTCCACACCACACGGCTCACTCCGCCAGCCGTGACAGAACATGAAGACTAACTAAACTGAAACTACAAATAACCTAAACAGGCTCGGCAGATGGAACACACAGTACAGGATTAGGGAGCTCAAAACACAGACCAAAGAAAACACAGGGCTTAAATACAGAGAGGGAGCAATCAGGGAATGGGAAACAGGAGGGAAAAACACCTGGGACAAATCAGGACTAAATTCAAATTCAAATTCAAAAAAATTCAAATTCAAATTCAAAACAACTAACGACTAACAAGAAAAGAGAAGCAAAACCAGATACATTAAGACGAGACACGGACTTTCAAAGTAAAACAGGAAACATAACACAGACAGGCGGGCTTGTCAAGGGGATACAGTTGACAGGGGAGACAGAGCAACTATGGAACACAGAGACAGAAACCAGAAGACCAAGGACTCTAACAAAGAAACCAAAAGACTAGAAATGATAACTAATGTCAAAATCAAAGTTCAATAATAATGTAAAACAAAAAAAAAACTCTGGGTCAACAACCCAGGCACCCTAATGGACAGCCCAGTCCACATGTTCATGCTTTTCTGCATCTAACACACTTTATTAGCGGTTGCTGTTACACGTGACTGCGACTTTCCAGTCGCCAGCTGAACATACACACCAAAAACTGCAAACACGAGACCCTACACAGATTTTAAGCTGTCGAGGCATGATTGCGGTGCCACGGTGTCCGTCTTCCCTGCTGCTGCACCACAGCCCATGCACCACTACAATGGCCTAAGAATACATTCTCTATTACTCTCAGTAATTGTAGTAATTGGTTACAATCCAGAATTTCTTGGTGGTTTAATCAGGAGTATATGACAGGGTTGCCAGGGCTCCATGTGTCAGTCATGAGTTAGTGACACATTTCCTTGCATTGTGATAAGTTCTACATTTCAGCATTAGCACAGGTCCAAATGGTACACCCCTGGGATCTGAGGAGCTAAGAACCTGGTGGATTAATTCCATTTCCAGTTATCCAAACTATTTCTTGTTCCGAGAGCAATTGGTGGAGAGTCCAGTCTGACCACTGGTGGTGGTCAGAGGGCCCGGTGGCGCCAGTGTCCGGCAGCCTCGCCTCTGTCAGTGCGCCCCAGGGTGGCTGTGGCTACAATGTAACTGCCATCACCAGTGTGTGGATGTGTGTGTGTGAATGGGTGGATGACTGAATGTAGTGTGAAGCGCTTTGGGGTCCTTAGGGACTAGAAAAGCGCTATACAAATGCAGGCCATTTACGATGACCTGGAATGAGAGCCTTCTCAGACAGTCAAAATTAATACTTGACGAGCAGAACCACTAGGATAAACAGCAATGACATCAGAATGATGATAACAAAGAGAGGGAAGGTAGTCAGAACTGAGGGGATTGAACTACCAGAAGGCAACATTGCAGACATAGAGGACAGTTACAAGTACCTGGGGATTCCGCAGGTGAATGGGAACCATGAAGAGGCCGCTAGAAAAGCTGCAACCACCAAGTACCTGCAGAGGGTCAGGCAAGTCCTGAGGAGTCAGCTGAACAGTAAGAACAAGATCCAGGCTATCTACACCCTGCCCGTGATCAGGTACCCTGCTGGGATAATAAGCTGGCCAAAGGAGGAGATAGAAGCCACTGACATCCACACAAGAAAGCTCCTGACCATGCATGGAGGGTTTCACCCCAAGTCCAGCACCCTGAGGCTGTATGCTAAGTGGAAGGAAGGAGGCCGGGGACTGGTGAGCGTCAGCACAACAGTCCAGGATGAGACAAGGAACATCCACGAATACATCACGAAGATGGCCCCAACTCACAGTGTGCTCAGTGAATACCTCAGGCAGCAGAAACCCAAGAAAGAGGAGGGAGACGAGGAACCATCATGGAAGGACAGGCCCCTGCACGGTATGTACCACCGGCAGATAGAGGAGGTGGCTGATATCCAGAAATCCTACCAGTGGCTGGACAAAGCTGGACTGAAAGACAGCACAGAGGCACTAATCATGGCAGCACAAGAACAAGCTCTGAGTACAAGATCCATAGAGGCTGGGGTCTATCACACCAGGCAAGACCCCAGGTGCAGGCTGTGTAAAGATGCCCCAGAGACAATCCAGCACATAACAGCAGGGTGCAAGATGCTAGCAGGCAGGGCATACATGGAACGCCATAACCAAGTGGCCGGCATAGTGTACAGGAACATCTGTGCCGAGTATAACCTGGAAGTCCCGAGGTCAAAATGGGAGACGCCCCCAAGGGTGGTGGAGAATGACCGAGCTAAGATCCTGTGGGACTTCCAGACACAGATGGACAAAATGGTGGTGGCTAACCAACCGGACATAGTGGTGGTAGACAAACAGAAGAAGATGGCTGTAGTGATCGATGTAGTGATACTGAATGACAGCAACATCAGAAGGAAGGAACACGAGAAGCTGGAGAAATACCAAGGGCTCAGAGAAGAGCTCGGGAGGATGTGGAGGGTGAAGGTAACGGTGGTCCCCGTGGTAATCGGAGCACTAGGTGCGGTGACTCCCAAGCTAGGCGAGTGGCTCCAGCAGATCCCGGGAACAACATTGGAGATCTCTGTCCAGAAGAGCGCAGTCCTGGGAACAGCTAAGATACTGCGCAGGACCCTCAAGCTCCCAGGCCTCTGGTAGAGGACCCGAGCTTGAAGGATAAACCGCCCGCAGGGGCGAGGGGGGAATTGTTTTTTTAAAATTATTTTTTATTTAAAAGGAGATTGATCTAATGTAACTTTGCTTACGGAAAGAGAAACTTCAATTTAGGTGACCCAGTTGGACTGTTCCTTGAATTGAGCCAAAATATAGGGTCATGCTCACTGGTTGATAACTGGACAGGCAATATTATCTTTGTACAGTAGGACCTTGGAGGTCCTCAGTGCTTAATTACATGTGGATTAAAAAACTGACAACCTTAATGAATCCTGACTGTCTAAGCAGGTGAAAATGGGCTAATGGAAGTAATTTCTTTGCCTGATTGGTCTGTTAGAGGTGAAGCTGGTTTTAATTCGGACAATTAAACAAGGGATATAACTTGTGGTGAGGATTGGAAATCAAATTTGTCATTTGTAAAACATCATCCACGTGGACACATTAGCTGGATGGATAAGTGAGGATTTATGAACTACAGAATGGGGGACACCCAATTTGACTTTGAAAACAACAAAGCACTGCCATGCTTGAATGCTGTTTGCATGACCCTACACAACAGATAGAGAAAAACACCAACACATGCATACATTACACATTTAAATAAAGTCTTGACCCATCTGTTTGTCAATGACCTATCCTATGACCGATACCAACCCTACAGGGGCTGCATAATTGGGTGGTCTGGTAGATTTACTCAGTGTGTCACTGGCTACAAATGCTCAACCTAATGTGTATGTGTACAGGTCGCTGTGCAATTCAACACTGACTTTCCTTGAGGATGCATGTCCTTCACTGCCCTTCAGTCTGTAACCAAAACAGATGGCTGTAGCTCTTCTAATTTCTAACATGAAGTCACAGGGGATTAAGCGACTATATTCATTGGTTGACTGATATTTGAAATATGTGAGTGGGTGACAACTTAACACCTTCAGCAGAAGAGGTAGCAAAAACGAGCATTAGTGCCTGAACAAACTGAAACCTGCAGTTTGGGTATTAGCCATGCATCATGCATAAAGGACAAACACATAGCAGTGCAGCTAGTTGCAGGCTCTGAGCTTCAAAGCATGCAGTACATACCTTTTGAAATCAAAATTAAAGCCTAAGTAACCAATGGGTGTGAATTGGTAGATTGGTAGATGTTGCAAGCATCCTCAGAATTGGTGTTGTTTTAAAGTAACTGCGCAGCTACACAAAGTGTCTGAGAGCACAAGTATGCTTTTACTCAAACTGGTGACATTATGGTTTATGAATTACTAATTACTAATCGTATACAGTACTGTGCAAAAGTCTAAAGCCTCTCCTCAAACTAGGTGCAGTTATTTTTGAAATGTGAAAGCATAATATGGTACAGAAGACAAAAGAAGACTTTGTATCATTCTAATAAGCTTGAAAATCAACATTTTGTTTGACCACCTTTATTCTTTCTCTCTTTTTTTGACATTTAAGTTTTTTATTGATTTTGCAACATATAATTAAACCTGTATAAGAGGGAGAAAAACAAAAAAACAAGCAACAAAAAACAAACAAAGAAACCTCCAACAATTAAATGTAGCTGAGATCTGCCCATTTTCATAAGCTTTATACACTTTTTGTAGGACCAGAGCAAGAATGTCAATAAATGTTTTTTAATACTCAGCTGTTAGGCCATCGTTACCCAGTGATTTCCCTGATTTCATCAAGAAACTTTCTTTCTTCTTTATAGAAGCATATGCTAGATATTGCAAACAATCATCATCACACCTTCAATCCGTGCCTGAACACATAT
Source organism: Rhamphochromis sp. 'chilingali' (assembly GCF_963969265.1). Classification (NCBI taxonomy): domain Eukaryota; kingdom Metazoa; phylum Chordata; class Actinopteri; order Cichliformes; family Cichlidae; genus Rhamphochromis; species Rhamphochromis sp. 'chilingali'. The sequence continues at coordinate 41,621,446 of NC_137934.1, read as the reverse complement.
TATTCTTCCCTCTGCATCTTTAAATTCCTTTACCAGTACAAAGTTAATATTTCTTCTGATGAGGATGATAACCCCATTGAGAAGGACTTGCACTTGAGAAGGAGCTGTAGAAAATGTGACCTGCCCACCCAGTTTTTAATTTTGACTTCACCTTGCTTTAAATGTGTCTCCTGTAGAAATACTACGTCCGCTTGTGTTGTTTTTAAATAAGACCATATTTTACGTCTTTTAACAGGACTACCACATCCATTTATATTCCATGTTATTATTCTAATAAATTTTCCTGTCATTTTGCGAGAAAATTTGCAGTAATTTGGAACCAGTGCTCCTGCATTTTGGAGTGATCATTCTCCCTTCCCAACTGACTAACCCCAGAAATTGCCACCAGCCAAAACCCCTGAACAGAGAAAACATTTTTATAAACTTGAAATGGGAAAGAAAGAAAGAAAGAAAGAAAGAAAGAAAGAAAGAAAGAAAGAAAGAAAGAAAGAAAGAAAGAAAGAAAACCTTAGTTTGCTGCAAGGCAGCGATATAAAACAGAAAACAAAAAACAAAACCTTATCGGGTCCGTGAGTGATGCAGACCAGCTTCGTAGCTTTGTCCCAGATGACAGGCGGCACAGAGCCCTCTCCCACCGACTTATCAACTACACGACATCTGGTTCGTAGCTAAAGTTAAGAGCCCCTCCCTTCCTTCCCTCCCCATCTCCAGCTGCCTCCCTCTACCCGCTCCACCACAATCACCCACACATGCAGGGCCTTGGGGTAAAGGTGTGTCACCAGGGTGTAGGGGAGGCATCCCCCCCTGTCCCCTTCTGGCTGCCTGTGCCTCAATTTTATCTCACAACTTAGACATTCACATTACTCACACTCTCATAACACATACATATAGGATCTTGGGGGTGGGCACGATACACGGAGTCCAAAGTACCATCAGGGTGTACAACCTCACCCCTGGCGTCGGGTATCAGACGCCACCTCTCTGGGGACATCTCAGGCCCTCTAAGGTATGGAGGCCTATCTCCCCCCACCACTTCCCCTGCCAGTGGCAGACGCCCTCAGACATCGGTCATCGGTGCATTGGTGGTTCTTGGTGTCCGGGGGTGGGCGTCCAGATACGCACCGGCTCACTCCTGGTGGCTGCTTTTCGGGGCCTGGAGCCTGGGGCTCGCTTGGGGCCCTTCGGGGGGTGGGGTGCCCTCAGCCTCTGGGCCTGGGGCTCGGTCACTCTGGCACAGCTGGCGGCCGGCGGAGCTCACGGGCGCGTCACTGCAACTCCCCCTGGCTTCTGCTCCACGGCTGCTGAGTGAGCCCTCATCTGGGACTCTCCTCAGCTCTTTCTGGGACAGTGGCACGGCTGCCCCTCTGTTGGTCTTCCTTGGTCTCTTGTGCTCTGAGAGCTTCTGGATGTCTGGAGCCTGGATCTCCTCCATACCTGCTTCATGCCCTGGAGGACGGGGCTGTGGCTCCTGTTAGTACAAGAAAACATAATTAGAATATAATGTGCTTAAAGCTGCTTAGATGAGAGGGTACAGCAGTAGATCAGAGGAATAGGGAAGGATTTGTCTGTGTCTTTCAGTTTGGTTTAGCTATAGGCCTGAGAGTGTGTGTAATTGTGTAGAGGGAGGGGAATTTATGGACACTGGGGGTCAGCCTGTCATATAAGGAGACAGGAAGCTACATTTGGGGGATGCTGATGTTAATGCTTGTACCTGAATGTAATAAAAGCTCATAATTATCATTATTTAGAAGTAGGTTTGCAGGAGACTCTCCACATGCTTACCTGTAAAAGTAAGACAACAAGAGGCCAATGGCCCAGTGGATGCAGAGTGGGGGTCTCAGTGCTTGTAATCTGTTAACTATGTTTTGTAGAGGAATTTGGCGTAGCTTGGGTGAGGGGAGATGGCCCTCTTTATGACCGACGTTCACAATGAGTTTACAACACACCATGTGGGTTTTACGATGGGGTCGCTTCTATAAAACTGTGACAAACAAAGAAGTGAAGATCTGCAGAGGGACACCGGCCATGCACGTCTCCCCTTCTAGAAGGTCCATGCATAACTGAAAATGAATAAAGGTTTTATGAAATGACTACTGAGTCCGGTGCCGTCTCTGGATGCCCGAGGAATAAAAAAGAACTGGGATGAAACTGCTTTACATAACACTCCCCACACCCTCTAGCAGATCATTACATGAAGCAACCTTTTGAATAAAAGCGCGCTCATGCTCACAGTCACAAACTACACCCTTTTTGGCTCCTACCTCAAAGCACACTGTGCGCTTTCAATCTTATGTGTTGCACAATAATGTTTAATATTTAGTATTCACTGTTATACTCACATATATCCTCGCAATGATGTTGTTTATTGTATTGCTCTCTTTTTTTGCTTGTTTTATCTTTTTCTTTCTCAACAGGGGATCCAGGTGATTGATATATGTATTTTTTGTCTGTTTGTTTTGTTTGTTTTTGTTTTTTGCCCTTTATCACCGTTCCTCTTCCCTGCTGTTTTTCTTTCCCTCTTTCTTTCTCCCTTTTCTTTCCCCCAGTCATGTCTTTCCTGTGTGTAGCAAGCGAAAATAAAAATAAAATAAACAATAAGGCAAAGGTGAATCAAATAGACCAAAATGGCAAGGCCAGCATGGTCCATTTGGTAAAGTAAATCCGTTGGGCATCTTTCTTGGCCTTTAGACAATAATTCTGATGGCAAAAGAACCAAACGGGACAGGCGAAAAAAACAAAAGGAATTGATCGATGTACTAGCATGAAAATTAAGCTACTCCGATATTTTGAAAATATTTCATAAAGATGGTTTTATAAATAAAAGATGAGACTGAAAATATCTTGCAGAGCTTTAGCAGTTCAGCTTAAGGTTCCTCAGAGGCTGCAAAATTAGTGTCTGAACAGAACACTGAGAGGTGGGATTTATTTCAAAACGCTGCTTTGGAAAAGACGTGTAACAAGATAAAAAGACTGAATAAAGCTGTTTTAAAAACCCTGAAAAAAAAAAAAAGGGAGCAGATGGCTGAATTTATTAAACTCCACCGAGACAGCTGGTGACGCAAATCTGAAGGCTAAACCGTTGTCCCATTTCACAACCGCTCACTACCGGCTAACCCGGCCTTTGCGGTGTACATGAGCTTGGTCCACCGAAGGCCAGGTCGGTCCTTAGGAGGATGCTGCTTATAAATTTGGACACCCCTTGATAGTCCCAGTCCAATGTGCAGTTAATTAATGGATCAATCCCCGCAAGGCGGCAGGACCAGACAACATCCCGGGACGGGCTCTTAAAGCATGTGCCAATGAGCTGGCGGAGGTTCTGACCTCCATCTTCAACCTCTCCCTCAGCCAGAACACTGTCCCCACATGCTTCAAGACCACAACCATCATCCCTCTCCCCAAGAAAAGCCCAGCCACCTGCCTGAATGACTATAGACCAGTTGCACTCACACCAATCATTGCGAAGTGTTTTGAGAGAGTGGTGCTGTCCTACATCCAGAGCAACATCACAGACACTCTGGACCCCCTGCAGTATGCCTACCGATCCAATAGGCCCACGTCAGACACCATTGCCGCTGCCCTTCACAGGTTCTACAGCTGCATTGTGGGGAGCACCCTGACCAGCTGCATCACTGCATGGTACAGCAGCACTACTGCTGTGGACCACAAACGAATGCAGAGAGTGATAACAACCACTGAGAAGATCATCAGAACTCCGCTGCCCTCTCTGCAAAGCATCTACCATCGCGGTGTCCAGAGGAGAGCTGCCTCCATCCTCAAAGACCCCACACACCCCCAATACGGACTGCTCACACTTCTGCCCTCAAGACGAAGGTTCAGAAATGTGAAATCCAGAACATCGAGACTCACTAACTCCTTCTTCCCCACTGCCATCAGACTCTTGAATAGCTGACCCAGCCCGAAAAAAGGACATGGGCCTATCTCCCTGCACGCCCACCACCCGCAGGAGGCGCTGTAGGGTAGGGTGCATTGTGAGCCGGGCGGGGACCAGGAGGATCCCCGACTACCAAGACTGGCAATTGGGACATGGAATGTCACCTCTCTGGTGGGGTAAGAGCCTGAGTTAGTGCATGAGGCTGAGAGATACCGGCTAGATATAGGCGGGCTCACCTCAAAGCCCAGCTTGGGCTCTGGAACCAGCCTCCTGGAGAGGGGCTGAACTCTGTGTTAGTATGGAGTTGCCCCTGGTGAGAGGTGGTGGGCTGAGGAGGGTGTCTTGGTATCCCCTCATCTTGCTGTCGGTATGTTGGGGTTTCTCAGAGAGGACGATAGGGTTTGTTCCCCGTGCCTCCAGGTTGGGGAATGGGTCCTTACCGTCGGTTGCACTTATGCAACGAGTGACAGTTCAGAGTACCCAGCCTTTTTGGAGTCCCTGGGTGGGGTACTGGAGGGTGTTCTGCCTGGGGACTCTGTTGTCCTACTGGGAGACTTCAACGCTCATGTGGGCAACAACAGCGAGACCTGGAGAGGCGTGATTGAGAGGAACGGCCTCCCAGATCTGAACCTGAGCAGTGTTTTGTTATTGGACTACGGACCACAGTTTGGCCATAATGAACACCATGTTTGAACATGAGAGTGTCCATAAGTGCACGTGGCACCCTAGGCCGCAGGTCGATGATCGATTTTGTAATCGTATCACAGAGTTGAGGCCGTATGTTCAGGACACTCGGATAAAGAGAGCGGCTGGTGAGTTGGATCAAGTGGTGGGGGGAAATGCTGGACAGACCTGGCGCGCCTAAAAATATAGTGAGGGTGTGCTGGGAATGTCTAGCATAGGCCCTGGTCCACGAGATCTTCAACGCACACCTCCAGCAGAGCTTCAACAGCATTCCGAGGGAGACTGGGAACATGGAGTCCGCATGGACCATGTTCAGCATCTCCATTGTTGAAGCCGTTGCATTGAGCTGTGACCGCAAGGTGGTTGGTGCCTGTTTGGTGGTAACCGCCAAACCAAATGGTGGACACCAAAGGTGAAAGGAGCCACAAGGCTGAAGAAGGAGTCCAACCAGTCTTGGTTAGCCTGTGGGACTTTGGAGGCAGCTGATATGTACAGACAGGCCTAGCAGAACGCAGCTTGGGCAGTGGCTGAAGCAAAAACTCGGGTGTGGGAGGAGTTCGGAGAGGCCATGGAAAAAGACTTTCAGACTGCCTTGAAGAGATTCTGGCAAACCGTCAGGTGACTCAGGAGGGGAACGCGGTGTTTTGCCTGTACTGCGTATAGTGTGAATAGAGCACTGCTGACTTAGACTGAGAAAATTGTCGGGCGGTGGAAGGAATACTTCGAGGCCCTTCTTAATTCCACTGGCATGTCTTCCATGAAGAAAACAGTCTGGGGACAAAGGGGAGGAGCCGCCAATCCTGGGGGAGGTAACTGACGCAGTTAAAAAAAACTCCTTGGTGGCAGAGCCCCTGAGGTGGATGAGGTCCACCCTGGATGTTGTAGGACTGTCTTGGTTGACATGCCTCTACAATGTTGTGTGGAGATCAGGGGCAGTAACCCTGGATTGGCAAACCTGGGTGGTGGTCCCCATCTTTAAGAAAGGGGACAGGAGGGTGTGTTCCAACTATAGGGGAATCACACTCCTCAGCGTCCCTGGAAAGGTTTGGCTAAACCTAGAAATTCTGTCCATAAAATTATGAACAGAATCTGTGATGAAGAGCAGACCTGGTGGAGCCATTATCCACCAGGAACTATGCGGACCAAACTCTTGTAACAGCTCTCAGTGAGAGAGTAATACTACAAAAAAGCACCACTGCTAAACGACACAGGAAATCATTCCTGCCCATGGCCATCTCCCTGTACAACTCCTCCATCTAACACACTGTAAATACTGCAATAGTTACATCCTGTTAGGATGCCTGGGTCGTTGACCCAGGGTTTTGAGTTTATTATATTATTTATCATTTCTAGTGTTTGGTTTCTTTGTTAGAGTTCTTTCTTATGGTTTATGTCTCTGTGTTGTCCTTAGTTGCTGTCTCCCCTGTCTGCTATATCCCCGTGTCCAGTCAGTGTCTGTCTGCCCTGGTCCCACGTCTCTGTTCCCTCTGTTGTAGTGCCTGCCTGTGAGTCTGTGTCTGTAAGTTCAGTCTGTGTTATGTTTCCTGTTTTATTTTGAAGGTCCTTGTCTTATGTTAATGTGTCTGGTTTTGCTTCCCCAGTTTCGTTAGGCCTGATTTGCCCCAGCTGTGTTTCCCTCCTGTTGCCCATTCCCTGATTGCGCCCTCTATGTATTTAAGCCCTGTGTTTTAGTTTGTTGGTGTCGCGATCTACCGTTTTCTATGCTGTGTGTTCTGTCTGCTTGCCTGAGTTTATTTGGACTCTCAGTTTTGTTACCTTTTTTGAGTTCAGCATTAAAGCTGTTTTGAATTTACATTGTGCCTCCGACTGTCTGCACTTTGGGTCCTTTTCCTGCCTGCACACAGCCTTCACATAACACATCCTTTTTGCACATGCTCTACAGTAAAATAACAAATGACAAAGTTCACTGGTTAGAGTTAAATGTCAATAATATATATTTCACCTCTGTAATATTCTTGATATTTATAATTGAGCGATTTGTATATATTACTGCCATTTCTTAAATCTGTAAACTTTGTAACATATTCCATTATTTAAATAGCTTAGTCTGTTACTGTTACTGTCTTGGAGCATCTGTACCCCACATAACTTTCTTAGGGATTATTAAAGTATTCTAATTCTGATCTATCAACCTCCCCATCACTACTACACCTGTGGTAATATCACCTTAAACCTATTTGTCACTGCTATTACACACCTCACCACAGTCTTGCTGCCCACCTAAATCTCCTGCACCACTCGCCAATACTTCTCGGTGCAGATAGGAGGGCAGACAGGTGGTGATAAGTCCGAGAGCAGTTAATCGCAAGGGAGATCCGAAAAATGGTGACCAGCATCCAAGAAGTGAGTGAGCTGCTGTCAGAGCAAGTGGTGGATCCAGAGACTACAAGGGCACTAGTGGAGTATGGTAAGTTAAACATAGAAAACACATAACACAACGAGTAAAAATGGCTTGTTACAAACTCGAGGTAGCTGACAAACTAACGAAGAAACGATGGTCTTAAATACCACCTGTAGATTAACCAGGATCTTCCACAGGTGACTGTGGCAGGTGCACTGATGAATGCTTCACCTAGGGGTGGAAACAGCAACATCACAGAAAAACACTGGTTACTCGGCCCATGACACTGTTGGCACCCTGTCATATTCTTTCTCTGGATTACCACAGTATCTGGAGAAAATCAATACCATACACTTCTTCTCCATTCCTCAGGGCTCTTATAATTTTTCAAGATTGTTTAACACAATCTGGTTACATAGTCCACTGTCCTCTTTCCTAGACTTCTCCATAGGCTTTTTCACTCTCCATCCTCTTCATAGTTGCCCTCACTTCCTCCTTACTAATCCTTACACGTTACTGTCCTCCATTTGTCCTCCTCTCACGCTCATCTCCTCCATTAGCTCCTCAAAGTACTTCTTTAATGTTCTCAACACTTGTCTGTCCAGAACACACACTAAACACCTTCTTGGCAATATAGCAGCACTACAGATGTACTTTTCTCTTCCATAGCATCCACAGTCTGTTTAAACTCTTCCCTGAACTCTGTGCAACACCTCTCCTTTTTTTAAAACTTTTACCATTCGGTTCTTGCCTCTACTCACCTCCTCTCCTTAACATCAATAACCATTGTACAGCCATCCATCCAATACTGCCTTGCTGCATTTTCCCTCTCACTAACTTAAGTAGAATTTATGGTCCAGCAGATGTAGCTCAGTCAATATCCACTCCACTCCACGGACTGCTTGTCTGCCTGAAAAGAGCTCTGTTGCCAGATAAAGGCAGGATGAAAAGTATGTGGTACCACCAGTCTGTGGACCACTCTTGCTTGTGCTGTTGTTGGTCCGTGAGCCAGCTGCAAAGAAGAGTAAAGTTACAACATACAAGGAGCTGAAGTGAAACTGAGAAACACCTTCTCATTTAATGTTCATCTAGATGTAGCGTGTTCAAGAAAAAAAAACGCTACATCTAGCTGCAAATTGTTTGATTGATCGGTGATTTACTTACCTGGATGATCAGGCATGCATCAAGACCTTCTCATTTAATGGTTTTTCCTTTATTTTCATGACTATTGTCATGGCTGGCTGTGTGGGAGCCAGGAGTAGAATCCAAACACAGGACCCAAACAAAAAGGTTAAGTGAAAGAAGCAGCTTTATTGGCTTTGCAGAAAACCCAAACAGTAAATATATAAAAACAGGGAACTCAGTTCCCAGTTTCCCAATTCCAACTAAGAATAGCAAGGGAAATGAGGAGCACAGGAAAACACAAAGCAACATGGAGGACATGACAGCAAGCAGAGTAAGTCAGAGGATTTAACTACACAGAGAATAATGAGGGGATGGGAAACAGGAAGGGAACATGGCTGGAACTAATCAGAGACAACGAGACAGGGAGGAAGCAAAACAGAACAGAATGCATGAAAGACAGAAGACGTAGAATAAAACAGGAAACACACACACACTAAAACACAGACTGACTAAACATGAAATATGGTCAGGCAAGCAAACAGAACCATTAATTACACTAAATCAACGAATCAATTAAAACAGAAAACACATCAACACTGGCAATGTAAAGAACTATTTACAGCCTGGAGGTGTGTTTGGGGTCATTGTGCTGTTGAAAAATAAATGATGGGATGGCATGTTGCTGCAGGATGCTGTGGTAGCCATGCTGGGTCAGTGTGCCTTCAGTTTTGAACAAATCCCCAACAGTGTCACCAGCAAACCCCCCCCCCCCCCCCCCCACCCCACCCCACACCATCACACCTCCTCCTCCATGCTTCACAGTGCGAACCATGCATGTAGAGACCATCGTTCACCTTTTCAGCACAAAGACACAGCAGGTGGAATCAAAGAGCTCACATTTGGATTTATCAGCCCAAAGCACAGATTCCCACTGGTCTAATGTCCATTCTTGTGTTTCAGCTATTTGACCATAAAGGCCTGATTCACACAGTCTCCTCTGAACAGTTGATGTACAGCTGTGTCTGCTACTGGAGCTCTGTGTGGCATCTATCTGGGCTCTAATCTGAGCTGCTGTTCATGTTCTGAGGCTGGTGACTAGGATGAATGTATTCTCAGCAGCAGAGGGGACTCTTGGTCTTTCTTTCCTGGGCTGGTCCTCATGTGAGACAGTTTCATTGTAGTGCTTGATGGTTTTTGCGACTGCTCTTAGGGACACATTCAACATTATAAAAGGTTTTTGGACTGACTTACCTTCAGTTCTTAAAGTAATGATGAACTGTTGTTTCACCTTTACTTACTTAAGCTGATTGGTTCTTCCTGTAATATAAACTCTTAACAGTTGTCAAAAAGAGCTGTCAGCTGTGTACCAGCCTGACTGCTGCACAACTGATGGTCCCAACCCCATTAAGAAGGAAAGAAATTCCAAAAATGAGCCCTGACAGGTCCACCTGTGAAGTGAAACCATTTCAGGTGACTACATCATGAAGCGCACTGAGAGAAGGCTGAGGGGTCGCAGCGCTGTTAACAAAGCTACTTACAGGAATCTATAAACAGTGTTGGGATTTTTTTTAAACCTGTTTCGGTCTGGTTTTCAAAAGAAACATCCTACTAAAACTGTTCCTTTGAAGGCCTGTACTAATCTGTGATTGCTCCTGACGCCCATGATGACATATCACTGCATATGCTTAATGTTCTGACTGTGACCTCTGCCTCTGTGTTACATTGGTTTTCTTATTTATCTAATAGGACCTTCACTGTTAGAGCAAATACATGCTCTCTAGCAATTACCTTGTTAAAATACCATCAAGACTGAGACCATGGTCATTGTTTCTCCTAAAACCAGTCAGGGTCTTACCTCCTTTTATTTAACTGCTAAGTTAAAATCGGTGCTTTATATTGATTCCTTGCTAGTTTCTGTTTCACGTGTAAAATATAGTTCTTGTTCCTGTTTCCTTCGATTAAGGGACATTTATAAGTTGTGACATATGGTCTTTTTGGCTTAACTGTAGATAATAATTCATGCATTTGTGTCATTGTGCTTAGATTAGTGTAATGCCTTATTTAATGGCTTATATAAATCATCTCTTTCGTGCCTCCAAGCGATACAAAGGCTGTGGCCCGACTACGAACATGATCTAATGAGTGAGCTCACATTACTCCTATTTTATATTCGTTATGCTGGTTCCCAGTAGATTTTAGGATTTGTTTTAAAATACACACAGAGCACTAAATGTGCTAAACACTCTGCAGCCTGCAGTCTTTGATCACAGGCTCAGAATTTGATCTTCTTTGTACAAGATTAAAGAGTAGAGGAGGCAGAGCCCTTCAGTCTGTGACACCGAGACTGTGGAACAGTTTCTCACTGTAATTATGCTTAGCTGACTGTGGATTTACAAATAGTTAACAGGTCTTTTTTTAATGTAACCAGGCTTTCTGTTGATTGCCTGTTCACTTAATTTTGTGTCTTAATCTTTTATTACAGCAGTTTATTTTCTTGTTGAATTGACTCTGTTTTATTGTATCTATGTATGTATCTGTGAAAAGTGTTTAATAAAGAAGCTTGTTTATTTTACTCCCCAACAACATGAGCTCCATTTGCACTTGTTAGCAGGCTAATGACTAATTATATGTGTCATCCAAGTGGTTGTTGAAGTCTGAGTTGCATAGCAGTAAATGTAATGTAAGGCTCTTTGCCTTCTTTCAGCTCCTTTTCTCTGTGTTTCTAATGGATTGTTATCAGGGACCAAGCCACCAAGAACATACAGGCACAGGTATAATCTTCACAAAATGGGGTTTTATACCCCAAAAAGACAAAACTATTAGAAAAATTCAAAATGACAGAAACAAACTGTTTTAAGAACCAAGTGGGCTCATGAAAGAGGTCAACTTAACAAACATTTAACAAACCTTGGCTGTGTCCCAATTCAGCGACCGCAGGCTTCGTAGTGCGCATTTGGAGACCGATTACGTCACAGCGATGCGACGAAGGGTGTCCCAAGTGTACTCCAAATGCTGTCGAGAAATGCACCATCGATTTCCAAAATTTGAAGTGTGGTCTTGTGTAGACTTCATGGCCCCACATATCCCAGGATTCATAGCACGGTGGTGGGTGTGGATATTTTTTTCTGAAAAAAACGGCGGATGCCTGAAGCGGGGCGGCCGAAGAGTAAACTTTTAAAAGTAAGTACTGAATAAGGAGCTTGCAAAGAAAAGCGTCTGGACTTCTTTAAGTTGCTTGAAGACGTTTCACCTCTCATCCGAGAAGCTTCTTCAGTTCTAAGGTCAAATGGTGGAGAGTCCCAGATATAAACCTAGTGGGAGAATCCCCCCACAGAGGGACAAAAGGACCCCCTGATGATCCTCTAATTGCCTGAGCCAAGGTGTGAAACTGGGTGTGGGTCCCAATCAGCCAGAGTTTCAGGTGAGCTCATTGTGAAACCTGGCCCCACCTTATCATGCAAATTCCTGAGATCAGATGGCCCAGGATGTGAGTGGGCGTTAAGGCGTCTGGGGAGGGATCTCAAAACTGGATTATAGATGGCAGAAAGAGCCAAGAGCCTTCCTTTCCTTCCCCCTAACCCTTTACACAGACAGTTGGCCGCCTCTGTTCAAAGATGGTCGCTCACAGTGGACATAGATGCTTCTTTCACTCCTCTTTCAAACCATCTGTCCTCTCTGTCCAAAATGTGAACATTGGCATCCTCGAAAGAGTGACCTTTATCCTTTAGATGCAGATGGACTGCTGAGTCTTGTCCTGTGGAGGTGGCTCTTCTGTGTTGTGCCATGTGCTTGTGAAGTGGCTGTTTGGTCTCTCCAATGTAGAGGTCTGGGCATTCCTCGCTGCACTGTACAGCATACACCACATTGTTAAGTTTGTGTTTTGGCGTTTTGTCTTTCGGGTGAACCAGTTTCTGTCTGAGTGTGTTGCTGGGTCTGAAATACACTGGGATGTCATGCTTGGAGAAAACTCTCCTGAGTTTCTCTGATACACCGGCTACATAGGGGATGACAATGTTGTTGCGTCTGTCCTTCTTCTTCCCTCGCTGGTGTCTGATCTTCTTTTCTGTGCCTCTTTGCTGACTTTAAGAACGCCCATTTAAAATAACCACATGTTTTAAGTGCTTCTGTTACACCACTCCAGGACAACTTGGTGTAAACAGCAGAACCGAGTTTATTTGGGTACTTCAGAACCGTGGCTTTCACATACAGAGCCCAAGAATACACTCTTCTTCTTTTTTTTTCCCGAACATTGTTTTTCTTTTTCCGTGACTGCCCCCTACTGGTGGAAAAACATGTAGCAACCAAAAATCCAAACATATAGTTGAATAACACAAATACCAACAGATTCGTGCAATGTTTTGGACATATTTTAGCTTTACACTTTACCAAGTGCTACATTCCTCCCCTGCTAAATAAATGTTGTCCCAACATTGAGAAAACATGACAATAAGAAACAAAAATAAACAACTATACTTCTCTTTTCCTTGTGACAACGTAGAGATGGCGTAAGTCGGCATAGGGTTTAGCAGTGCTCTAAGATCACTTTCACGATGCACTATTGGACCTCAGGTGACAGAATCACATGTTACTCTCTTACCAGATAAGCATCGGCTTACAACAGTGCTGAGTTGTTTCCGACAGTCCACATACAAATATTACCCTCTAAGACGTTACTATCACTTTACCACGTGCTCCGGAGCTTGTCAACTTAGATAGTAACCATTTAATCACAATTTACCTCATCAAACATAACGATCCAAACGCATCATAAGTCAATATTTTCCGTGGACATCTCTCCCTCTGAGATCTTCTCGGCTGCGGTTCCGACAGTTCTGGGTTCATTTCACTGGGCTGACCTGGCGAAGCAACAGTGTCTGGTGATGCTGAGGTGTCATGTTTAGCGTTACCTTGTCCATTCACCATATCTACTTGAAACTCTTCAGCATCCACTCTAAGCTCCGTGCTCTTTCGCTGAAGGTCCTGGTCCAGTTCAGTAGCAGGTGCAGACACCATTAAATCCCCTTGAGGCTGACAGTGGTGGTGCCTCACTCTCTGAGACCAATACTGTTCTTCATCATCTGAGCTCTCTATATGGTTCGATGCGTCTTGTAGGTCTCTTTGTTTTTGTGTCTGTGTAGTGTGGCTTCGTTCAGTTCTTGTTATTGTGGGAAGCGGTAATGCATTACAGGGCATTAACATGTTGCGGTGGAGGATACGGCCTCTCCCAGCACCACGCTCCGGCTTAACCTCATAGACAGGGCTGTTTTCCCCCTTTTGAGAGATCACTATGTGAACTTGATCCTCCCAATAGGAGCGTAACTTTCCCGGGCCTCCCCTCTCTGACATGTTCCTGACAAGTACCCTGTCCCCAGGTGAGAGTACAGCACTTTGTCTCTTCAGGTCATAATGTGATTTCCCTCTTGCCAGAGTCTTTTTAATGTTTCTGGATGCAATGTCATATGCTTCTTTCATTTGTTGTTGCCATTTGTGAGCATAATTCTCATATGATTTGCATTTGTTTGTCTCACTCAGTCCAAAAATTACATCAATAGGGAGACGTGGATGTCTACCAAAGAGTAAATAAAAGGGCGAATATCCTGTCGAGTCACTAGTTGTGCAATTATAGGCATGCACAACTTTGTTTACATAGTCACTCCAGTTTCCTTTCTTTTCCTCATCCAGGGTCCGCAGCATTGACAGCAAAGTGCGATTAAACCTTTCCACCGGGTTCCCCTGTGGATGGTAGGGTGTAGTCTTTGAATTGGCTATTCCTGTGTACTTCTGCAGCTGTTTGACTAAATGGTTTTCAAATTCTCTGCCTTGATCGTGATGTAATTTACCAGGAAAACCAAATTTCAAGGAAAAGTCATTAAAAATTTTATCTGCTGCTGTTTTGCCAGATTTGTTGCGTGTAGGGTAGGCTTGAACAAACTTGGTGAAGTTGTCCTGTAACACTAAAATATACTCATACCCTCCCCTGCTCTTTTCGAGATGGACATAGTCTATTGAGACCATTTCAAAGGGTGCAGTAGCCGGCACATGACACATGGGGGCCCTACACTGAACTGTAGGTTTTTTCTGAATATTAAATTTGCACACCTGTGTAATGAAAAACTCAATATCTTTGTACATATTCGGCCAATAAAACCTACTCCTTGCCAAATTCATCACACGGTCCACCCCCAAGTGACCCATTTCGCAGTGAAGGTGTTTGTACACCAGTTCTTTGTGCGATTCCGGAATCACAATCTGAGTGTAAGTCACAGTCTTTCGTATCAGCAACCCGTCATCTGAGATAAACAGCTTTTTCCACTCGTGTAGTAGCTGTTTTCCTTTAGGGGTTTTGAGCGCTGATGTCTTGTCAAAACTCGCACCAGTACTCTTTAAGTTGAGGACATAAGCTATGGCAGGGTCCTGCTTTTGAGCTTGCAATAGCTCCTGCGTTGTGATCCTCACATCTGGCGGATTTTCTGTAAGTATTTTGTTTACTTCTGGATTGCACGTTATGGCTGATATCCAATCCAGTTGTTTGTCTTCCTGTGTTTCAATGGCATTCAGTACTGCACTTAACACTTCAGGCGAACACAGCTCAGTACATTCTGACATGTATGAATCCATACTAGAAGGTGTTCTGGACAAAAAGTCTGCATCAACGTTACTTTTTCCGGGTCGGTATTTCAGTGTTATGTTAAAATCAGCCAGCTCGGAAACCCATCTGTGTCCTGTTGCATTCAGCTTAGCTGTGCCTAAAACATAGGTTAAAGGGTTGTTATCACTGTACACTGTCACTGAGGGAGCATAGAACAAATAGTCTCTAAAGCGCTCAGTCACAGCCCATTTTAGTGCCAAAAACTCAAGTTTCCCTGAGTGCCACCTGTAATTCCTCTCAGCTTGTGTTAATGTTCTTGACCCATATCCAATGACTCTTAATTTACTGTCCTGCCTCTGATACAAGACTGCACCAAGGCCTTCTTCTGAAGCATCGATGTGCAGAATGAAGGGTTCCTCAAACTTAGGATAAGCCATCACAGGTGGATTAGTCAAAACATCCACCAAATAGTCTAGTGCTTTTTGGGTGGCTGTCACTCCATATGATTTTTTGGGTGGGTGCAGCATGCCCCGCCTTGGCTGACCGCGCTGGTGTTTGGGTGTGGTCAACTGAGAGTAAATCATATAGGCACTTTGCATGTCTTGAAAAATCTTGTACATAGCTTCGGTAGTATCCTAAAAATCCTAAAAGCTTTCTCAGCTCTTTAATGTTTGTTGGTGGGTTGTCCTTCAAAGCTCGTACTGCTTGTACCTCTTTGTCATCCATTTTGTAGCCGTCTGCTGAAATGATTTTGCCCACATAGCGGACCTCATTTTTAAACAAGTCACATTTATCAGGTCTTAGTTTTACTCCCCAAGCCCGCTGACGTTTGAGAACTGATCTCAAATCTTCAATATGCTGTTCAAATGTTTGACTGTACACCAAAACATCATCTAAATATGGAGTGCATATTTTGTCCCTCAAGCCTTCCAAACTTTCCTCCATGCTCCGCTGGAAAGCTGCAGGTGCATTGGTGAATCCAAATGGGATTCTATTCCATTCATACAGCCCCCAGGGTGTTGTGAAGGCGGTATATTTTTTTGAGTCTTCGCTGATTTCACCTTGATAGTACGCTTTGCCTTGGTCAAGCACACTAAACCACCTATTGCCGCCAAGTCCATCAAGGATTTCCTGTATTCGTGGAATAGGGTGTCTGTCTGGAATGGTCTTTTTATTGGGGCCCCTATAATCAACACACAGTCTCAGGCCTCCATCCCGCCTCCTCACACACACTATTGGAGAGGCATATGGTGAGGTTGATTTGTGAATAAAGTCTTTTTTTAACAAGTCCTGAATGTGACTTTTTACTTCATCATAGAGAGCACGTGGGACCGCATTATAGGATTTGGCTACAGGAATCTGATCAGTGAGTTTGATATCCATTTTTAAATTTTTTATGTAACCAACTTCCTCTTTGTGTTTAGCAAATGCGCCTGACTCCTCCCTTAACATTTCCAAGACAACTGCCTGTTGTTCTGTGTTAAGGTGGCCCAAATTGACAGGTGGTTCCCAAGGCTCTTCTGCTGAGCTAGGTGGGTTCTGATTGTTTTTTTCTACAATCGAGCCTATCTGAGCTTCTTTGAGATTTACAGGATAACTATGTGTTACCCTCTCTATGTTACCTAGAAGGGTTTTAGGTGGCAGCACAATGTCATGTTTGGTAGCATTAGTAACATAGATATTGACTTTGCGGGTACTGCCTGATATAGACAGCAACTGGCAGTTAGATTTCAGACCCTCATCTAAAGACAAGTTTTCATCTGGCTCAAAAAGCATTTCACTTTTTACCTTTAGGTCTGTTTTGATGGAACAACTAACGCCGTACATTTGTCCACTCGGTACGACAATAGCTTTGCGTCCTGATCTGATAGGATAAAATTCAAATTCAAATTTTATTTGTCACGTACACAGTCATACACAGTACGATATGTAGTGAAATGCTTGGACAACTGCTCGTGACCTAAAGAAAACAAAAAAGGAAAAGGCTATGAATAAGATAGGAAATAAATATGAAAAATTAAAAAGGGTAAATTTAACTAGGAAGGAATAAAATATAAATTAAGGTTAAAAATGAAATAACTGTACAACACAAATTAGAATGAAGGGTAGATTTAACTGGGAAGAATAAGATAAAATATATAAATTAAAGTTGAAAATAAAATAACTGTACAACAAAATACACAATACACAATATAGAACTATATAAGAATGTATGAAGAAATCTAAATATAAATAAATATATACACAATAACAGCAGCTGTACAAGTATTAACCGGAAATGAAGAATATAGTGACCAGTGTTGTGCAAAACCAAAGTCCAGAAAGTCCAGTGTGTGTGTAAGAACTGTATGTGTGGGTCAGTACTGTGTGGTGGTGTGATTGAGAGACCGTATCGCCTGCGGGAAGAAGCTCCTCCTCAGTCTCTCTGTGTTGGTCTTCAGGGAGTGGAATCGCTTTCCTGACCTCAACAGAGAGAACAGTCTGTTGTTGGGATGGCTGAGGTCCTTCACGATCTTCCTGGCCTTGGTCCAGCACCGCCTGCTGTAGATTGAGTGCAGGTCAGGGAGCTCGGAGCGGATGGTGCGCTCAGCTGACCGCACAACCCTCTGTAGAGCTCGTCTGTCCTGCATGGTGCTGTTCCCGAACCAGGTTAAGATGTTTCCCGTCAGGATGCTCTCTATGGTGCACGAGTAAAAGTTCCTGAGCACCTTGGAGGGCAGTTGGAAGTCTCTCAAGCGTCTGAGGTGGTAGAGACGCTGTCGGGCCTTTTTCACCACGGTGTTGATGTGACAGGACCAGGCCCGACAGCGTCTCTACCACCTCAGACGCTTGAGAGACTTCCAACTGCCCTCCAAGGTGCTCAGGAACTTTTACTCGTGCAACTAAGTAACTATCTCGTTACTGGTGGTGTGGATAAGGTTCAACAGTGCTTCTGCTTTGCTTGATCCTACTCTTAGAGAGTTTCTGAGTGGAGACAAGCTTTCACTGGACTGAGTAGTGTCTTTTTTGATCAGTTCCTCAATAGCATTAAACCCTATTATTGGTTTTTGCATCACATCCTGACATACTAGGATTGGAACCCGAACCTCATTCTGAGCTACAGCTTTTCCTCTCGAATCACAAAGGCTAAGGCTAACTTCTACCCAACCCTGGAAAGGGACTTCAGATCCATTTACAGCTCTCAAGTCTAAAAGTTCATCCTTACTTAGTAAATCGCTGATGGGGTGAACTTCTAAGTGAGGTAAATTGTCTGATTTCCAGCATGCACTCATTATTGAAACTTGGGCTCCCGTGTCCCGCAGTGCCTGTGTTTTGCAGTTATTCATTCTACACCATACTAGACACTTTCTGCCCACGAGCTGTGCTACTTTTCTTTTTTTGGTACTTAAATTTAACACGTTTGGGGGTTGGTTCCTAATTTTAGGATTTCCTGAGTCAGTTGGTGATGCTAGGGATAAGCTTTGGGCCTTGGGAATGTTATCACATTGGGACATTGGTGGTAAAGCTGTGGCTTGTCCCGCAGTCACAGCCCCGCCCAGTTTTCCTGCTTCTGAGCTCCCCTTACTTTACATCCCTTTGCCCAGTGAGAGTCACTGCCACATTTGAAACAATGGTCACAGTCCCTGTTTTCTTGTTGACATGCAGAGCATCGCCTTTTTGGTCTCTGAGCTGCCTTTCTGTACGCCCTGACTTGTCTATCACCATCACCACTTCTATCTCGTTGGACAGTTTGCACTAGTGAAGCTACCTGTCCTGTGAGTTCCCTGATTGCTGAGTTACTTTCCTCAATTTTTGCAAATAAGGAGTTATCTTTGAGGGTTTTAGCCAGCTTTGTGTCAGGCTGGCTTGTGCGGGGATCAGTAAGCGCTACATTCTGCTCAACTACATTTAGTCCTGTTCTAAATGACCTGTGGGCTTTTGCCTTTAACGCTCTCTCGCTTTCATTGTACTGGGCTGTTTGCATTTTCATTAATAAGAGTTCATCGCTACAGTTTTCATCCTGCAAATATGCTCTCATTTCTGCTCTGACATTGTCATTTAGAAGACCCGTTCTAATGGACTGAAAACATTGACTTTGAACAAGTTCTTTGTTATACTTTAGGCTAGACTGGGTGCGCTCAGATGCGAAAAGGATTTTTTGACGCAAATCCAGCACTCTAATCAGGAACTCAAGTGGTGTTTCATTTGCCCCCTGTGTAGCTTTGGTTAATTGCTGGTACAGTACTGTTGCATCCGTTTCTGCATAATGGGCTTTTAGAACTTGTCTCAGGCTGGTCAATGTGAGATCTTCTTTCCCTTCCAAATAGCTCCTTAGTTTTAACCCAGGACTGACAGCCTCCACAATCTCAGCTTCAGAGTAGCCCGTTTTTAAGCCGCTTTCCATCTGGTGCTTTAAGCTACTGAAACTCAGCGTGTCTTTAGCTGTCGACTCACCCACATGCCCACTTATCCTGAAGTCTTTTCTGAATCCACCTGATGAAACATTACAGCAGCTGTTGCCAATACAGTCTCTCCCCCTGCGCTGTGTTTCGCCGTCCAGCGACGTCCTCATGGCCACCTGCTGCTCCGCTGATGTCCCTTGAGCCGCCTGATGCTCCAGCGATGTCATCGGCCCTGTCCGCAGCTCCGGAGGTGCCCTCGCCGCTGCCAGTTGCTCCTCGTGCACAGCCTCCGCCGTCATCTCCGCTCTGTCTGAAGATGAAGACCGGACCACCGCTCCTGCGCCGACAGCCGCTGACCGCGCCTCCACCAGCAAAACCAGCACATCATTTAGCTCGAGAAGCACCGACATGCCTTCATCCTCTCGCTGTAAAAACTCTTCTCGTTCACAAAACTGGCTAATAAGCTTAACGAGAGCTCTGCGAGATTTGCTTTGTATTTCTTCGCTGCCCTTTTCTGTAATATTACATAGTTCACATACTCAGCAGTTCTTCCAAAGAAAGTCCACATAACTTCTGCTCCAATTCCAACAAAAAATCTTCACGGTTCACAGACATGCTTGAAAGATAACTAAGACGAATAAAACTCTCTCAGTGTATCCGACCGGAGAAAAAACAGTTTGCGTGGCATTAGCTAGACTGTCGCAATCCGTTAGCATTAGCTCCTCTGCTCTGTCACGCTCCTTTACCGTGTTCCTCTGTGTGAAGTAGTCCCAAAACTATCTCGGTGGGACCTCCAAAATGTTACACCACTCCAGGAGAACTTGGTGTAAACAGCAGAACCGAGTTTATTTGGGTACTTCAGAACTGTGGCTTTCACATACAGAGCCCAAGAATACACTCTTCTTCTTTTTTTTTCCGAACATTGTTTTTCTTTTTCCGTGACTGCCCCCTACTGGTGGAAAAACATGTAGCAACCAAAAATCCAAACATATAGTTGAATAACACAAATACCAACAGATTCGTGCAATGTTTTGGACATATTTTAGCTTTACACTTTACCAAGTGCTACACTTCCTTTACATGTGCATGTTCCTTCTTTTTTCCTTCAGACTTAGAGGGAACATGTTCTGCCCGGTGGTGTAGGGTCCTGATTACTCCAAGTTTGTGTTCCAGAGGGTGATGGGAGTCAAAGAGGAGGTACTGGTCCGTGTGTGTGGGCTTCCGGTAAACTTCGATGTTGAGGTTGCCGTTCTCTTCAATGTGCACAATGTCACATCCTGGGCCATCTGACCTCAGGAATTTGCATGATAAGGTGGGGCCAGGTTTCACAATGAGCTCACCCGAAACTCTGGCTTATTGGGACCCACACCCAGTTTCACACCTTGGCTCAGGCGATTAGAGGATCATCAGGGGGTCTTTTTGTCTCTCTGTGGGGGGAAACTCCCACTAGGTTTATATCTAGGACTCTCCACCATTTGACCTTAGAACTGAAGAAGCTTCTCGGATGAGAGGTGAAACGTCTTCAAGCAACTTAAAGAAGTCCAGACGCTTTTCTTTGCAAGCTCCTTTGACTACGATGACCTGGATGACTGAGAACCTTCACAGACATAAGTACTGAATATTATGTCACTTATTTATGTGCAAATGTTTAATAATGAATGTGTTTGAACGAGCTGATGGTTCACTCGTTAAGCTGAAAGAAAGATGCTTTAATCACAGCAGTCACACATGTGTCCACTGCACCATCTGGAACTCTTCTTGTTTACACTCGTAATAACACAAACACTAAATCCTCCTGTTTGTAGCAGTGTGTACACCTGAGACTGTCACCTGTCTGTCTGTCCTGCACTCTCTCTCTGTTTCTTTCTCTCTGATTGTGGAATAAAAGTATGAACATGTGTTTATAAGTTACACTTGTGTCTGAATCCTGCAGCTTATCACACATTTGATTTCCATGTGTGACGACTGCAAGTGTCCAGAGTGAGGACAGACTGAGGGACCCACTGCTGCATATCATCTGTGAGGCTTTGCACCCCTGATGATCCACCAGGACAAACTCAGCAGTGTGTGAGGAAGAGGAGGAGGAAGAGCCAGCAGCAGCTGACAGATGGAGAGAATAGACAGACTGTTCCCTGTTTGTGAAGGACTGCTAGGAAAGTTTAACATAACTGTCTGTGCTGAATCAGTCTTATTAGGTAATGTTCAAATAATGTGATCATCCCAGTGTTTTCAGTGTGAGAGAAAGTACTCAGGGCCTTCAAGTTACACACTATGAAAGGCAGCAACAAGTTTAATGTTCAGAAACCTAAAGTCTGTATCAGCAGCAGGATGGAGCTAAAATAAATGTTGGTTTCAGTTCTATGAAGCTTTGAGTATTTTGGATCAGTAGCTGCTGTGTTTGTTGCATCATATTGCTGTGATTGTTTATATGCTTTATATATTCTGAGCTAAGTTGATCTATAGTGTTACATCATATTCTATAAGGATGTTATGTGTTTGTAGACTTTCTGCCCAGTTTGACCCATTTAGCAGACGTCAGCCTGTTTAAGGCTCTGATGTCTATTCTGTGTGACTTACAGCAGTTATGACATGGTCTGATTTTCTCACCCAATAAAGGAATATTTCATATATCAGTCTACTCTTCATTCTATCAGACACAGTTACACTGTCAAAGATACTAGTTTTTGAGCGAAGATTTAAGGTGATAGGAAATATAAATAAATGCAACTTGAATCTTTACTGAATCTCAGTGTTTGACACAGAGTTCAAGCTCTGTATAATATATCATAATAATCTGACAATAAATATAATATTGCCCATATTATATTAACATTGCCAAAGTGAGATGACTTCAGTCTCCTGAACAACATTACCTAATTGTTATTTACTAAGTAATGTTTTGGGTTTTTTTTGTGTGTCCCGTTTGGATCTTTAGCCATCAGAATTGTTGTCTGAAGGCCAAGAAAGATGCCAAGCGGATTTATTTTACCAAGTGGATCATCATGGCCTTGCCATATTGGTCCATTTGATTGACCTTTATCATAATTATGAATTTATTTTATGTTCGGTTGCTACAAACAGGACAGACATGACTGGGGGATAGGACAGGGAGAAAGAATGAAAGAAAGAGAGGGAGAGAAAGAAAAACAGAGGGGAGAAGAGACGGTGAGAAGGGGGGAAGAAAGAAAAAAAACAAACAAAACACCTGGATCACCTGTATGGAGAAAAAAAACAGAGGAGAAAGCAAACAACAAAGAACAACATAATAAAAACAGCACCATCACTATAAACTAGCTAGCAGTAGATATCAGTAGATACTAAATAATAAACGATATTGTGCAGCACGCAAGATAGACAGCGCACAATGTGCTTTGAGGCAGCAGCCAAGAAAGCTGTAGTCCGCGTCTGTGAACACCCGTGTGTACACCTGCCCCAGACATCCAGAGGCCCCAGAGTACAAGGACCCGAGGAGGACCACCAAAGGGGCGGGCGGGGGGGGGGGGGGGGGGGGAACCGTGCCACCCTGCTGGGAAGAGCTGAGTAGAGCCCCAAAGGAGAGGTCACCCAGCAGCTACGGAGCAGAGGCCAGAGGGGGTTGCAGTGGCGTGCCCGCGGGCTCTGCCGGCAGCCAGCTGTGCCAGAGAGGACCAAGCTTCAGGCCCAGAGGCCTGAGGGCATCCCACCCCCCGGAAGGGGCCCAGCCGGGCACCAGGCCCCGCCAATCGGCCACCAGGAATGAGCCAGTACATACATGAGCGCCCAGCCCCAGACGACAAGGACCACCAACACACCAACGTCTGAGGGCGTCAGCCACCGGCATGGAGTGTGGTGAGGGGAGTTAGGCCTCCGTACTTTGGAGGGCCTGAGATGTTCCCAGAGAGGTTGAGTTTAAGACCCAACCTGACATATAGACACAGACGAACAGGCGCACGCAGACACAAACGTGCATTCCCACCCCCATATACACAAACAAATACTCGGCACTCACCTGACGTGTAGACAGACACAAATAAACACTGCACAGACAGTCGCACTCCCCAAGCATACTCTATATCCCAGGTCCAGGTACCCTCAGAGGGGCAAACCGCACCCAGACCCAGGAGATGTAAGGCAAGGCAAGGCACGGCCAGTTTATTTGTATAGCACAATTCAACAACAAGGTGATTCAAAGTGCTTTACAGAGACATTAGAAACAAAAACAAATAAAAAGCATGATTTAAAATTGATTAAAGCAAGCAAACAAACAAACTAACTAATTAACAAACAAACAACAAACAACAGTATATAAAATCAAAACAGATAAAATCAGAACAGTAGATAAAATCAGTAGTTAAATGTAAGTTTTGAAATTTAAGCTTAAAGTGTGGATTTGGTGCTTTATTCAAATGCAGCTGAGAACAGGTGAGTCTTCAACCTGGATTTAAATAAACTGAGTGTTTCAGCTGATCTGAGGCTTTCTGGGAGTTTGTTCCAGATATAAGGAGCATAATTTCCCCCAGGGATCAATAAAGTATTCTGATTCTGATTCTGATTCTGATAAAAGCTGAATGCAGCTTCTCCGTGTCTGGTTCTGACTCTGGGAACTGATAAAAGACCGGATCCAGATGACCTGAGGGATCTGGAAGGTTCATACTGGGTCAGGAGGTCATTGATGTATTTTGGTCCTAAACCATTCAGAGCTTTATAGACCAGCATCAGAACTTTAAAGTCTATCCTCTGACGGACAGGCAGCCAGTGTAAAGACCTCAGAGCTGGACTGATGTGGTCCACTTTTTTGGTCTTAGTGAGGACTCGAGCAGCAGAGTTCTGAATGAGCTGTAGTTGTCTGACTGATTTTTTAGGTTGACCTGTAAAGATGCTGTTACAGTAATCAAGCCTACTAAAGATGAATGCATGGACTAGTTTTTCCAGGTCCTGTTGAGACATCAGATCTTTGATCCTTGAAATATTCTTGAGGTGATAGTAAGCTGACTTTGTTATTGTCTTAATGTGTTTTTCTAAGTTTAGATCTGCATCCATCACTACACCCAAATTTCTCACCTGGTTTGTGGTTTTTAGATGTATAGATTGAAGTTCTCTGGTGACCTGTAATCGTTTTTCTTTGGCGCCAAAGACTATTACCTCAGTTTTGTTTTTGTTTAGCTGGAGAAAATTGTGGCACAACCAGTCATTAATTTCCTCAATGCATTTACCAAGAGCCTGTACAGGGCCTCGGTCTCCTGGTGACATTGTGATATATATTTGTGTGTCATCTGCATAGCTGTGGTAGTTTATTTTGTTGTTCTTTATAATCTGTGAAAGTGGGAGCATGTAAATGTTAAACAGAAGGGGTCCCAAGATGGAACCTTGGGGAACTCCACATGTAATACTTGTCTGCTCAGATGTGAAGTTACCTATTGATACAAAGTATTTCCTGTTTTCTAAGTATGTTTTGAACCAGTTTAGTACAGTTCCTGAAAGACCTGCCCAGTTCTCCAGTCGTTTGAGTAATATGTTGTGGTCAACTGTATCAAATGCTGCACTGAGATCCAGTAAAACTAGGACTGACATTTTTCCACTGTCTGTATTCAGACATATGTCATTAAACACTTTGGTCAGAGCGGTTTCAGTGCTGTGGTTCTGTCTAAAACCTGACTGGAAGGCATCGTAGCAATTATTCTGTTTAAGAAGTAACTGAGCTGTTGAGAAACTGCTTTTTCAATGATCTTACTTAAAAATGGGAGATTTGAGATCGGCCTGTAGTTGTTCATTTGTGTCTTGTCAGGATTGTCCTTTTTCAGTATAGGTTTTATTACAGCAGTTTTTAGTGATTCTGGAAACACACCTGATATTAAAGAAAAGTTGACGATCTGTAACAGGTCTGACTCTAAAGTCTTTGAGACCTTTTTGAAAAAACGTGTTGGCAGGACATCTAAACAGCAGGAGGAGTTCAGTTGACCTAAGATGTCCTCCAGGTCTTTGCTGTTAATAGGGTGAAACTGTTTCATGGTGTTTAAACAGTTTTTTGGTGGACACAGTACATATCCTGGATCTGCTGTTGATGTACCAACTGCTTGTCTAATCTTTTGGATTTTGTCTGTGAAGAATTTGGCAAAGTCATTGCAGGCTATGGTTGAAGTTCAGCTGCCACTGGCACAGGAGGGTTTGTTAGCCTGTCAACTGTAGAAAATAAGACCCGAGCATTATGGCTGTTTTTAGTGATGATGTCAGAGAAGTAGGACCTCCTTGCACTCCTCAGTTGTAAATTATAATTGTGAAGTTTCTCTTTATAGATGTCATAATGAACCTGGAGGTTTGTTTTTCTCCATCTGCGCTCAGCTTTCCTACACTCTCTTTTTTCATTTTTCACCAGTGTGGAGTTTCTCCATGGAGACTTTTTCCTTCCAGAGATAACCTTCACCTTAATGGGAGCAATAGTGTCCATTACATTTAACATGTTAGCATTGAAGCTATTGACGAGCTCATTGACTGACCCTCTGGACAGGTCAGGTGTTAATGGGAAGACCTGGTTAAAGATCTCACTACTGTGTTCAGTTATACACCGTTTTGTGATCACTGCTGTTGATATATTTGTGTGGGCTGAGATTTTACTTTCAAAGAAAACACAGTAATGATCAGACAGGCCCACATCAGACACAGTAACCTTTGAAATGCTCAGGCTCTTGGAGATCAGTAGGTCGAGAGTGTGTCCTCTATTATGTGTGGCCTCTGTTACATGCTGAGTCAGCCCAAAGTTGCCCAGAGTGTTACTCAGGTCTTTAGTCCCTTTGTCCTGAGGGTTGTCCACATGGATGTTAAAATCCCCAGCAATAATTACACAGTCAAAATCAACACAGATCACAGACAGCAGTTCACTGAGGTCATTAAAAAAGTCTGTGCAGTATTTGGGAGGCCTGTAAACATTAAGAAACACAACTTTGGATGGGGCCTTCAGCTGTAAAGCCACATATTCAAAAGACTGAAAACTTCCAGGAGATAGCTGCTTACATTGAAATGGTTCATTAAATAAGACAGCGACCCCTCCTCCTCTCCTGCTCGCCCTGACCTCACTGATAAAACTGTAGTTAGGAGGGGTCGTCTCGATGAGAACAGCTCCACTGTTACTTTGGTCCAACCAAGTTTCAGTTAAAAACATAAAATCAAGGCTGTGCTCAGTGATTAAATCATTAATTAAAAATGTTTTCCCAGCTAGAGATCTAACGTTTAATAAAGCCAACTTAAGTGTTTTAGAGGTATTACTTGTCCCCTCGTGTTTGGGAGCAGTCTGTGGCACACAAGGTATGTTTACTATATTTAAAGATCTTTTAGAATGCAGCTCTCTGTGTTTTGACCAGGCCACATGTCTCCTGTCACCTAAAACAGAAATTTTAAAACCTTCTAGTAAACAGGGTCCCAGCTTCTCCTGGGAAAAGTCACCACTGCCATAATCCTCGCAGCCCGGACCCTTCACACATCACACATCAGACTGTGGAGACAAAGCATGAAGGTGGTAAGGAGGAACTAAGGGGGGCGAGGCTGGGCAATGTGACTTCGATTGCTCTGTTGAGGGTGGGGCTCGATGGCGAACCTTTGGCCGCCCTGGTGGGGGGTTTATGGGGGACAAAAAGGGATTGGGCCGGGGGGTAGATCTGAGCCCAGCATTGACCCGCTCCATCTGTAACACTTCTCTCTGGGGTGGAGGCAAGCGGACCACCTCCTTATCTGCAGTAGCAGGGAGGCCCCGCATCCCAGACCCCAGTCTGACGGCCAGCACCTCCTCCCAGCCCCCCAGCCCTAACGGCTAACAGAACCGGGGTGAGTGAAGACCCCAAACCTCCCTATGCCCGCTCATATGTAGTGTTGCTGTGTGCTGTTCTAAAGTGCATTTAAAACTCAGGACAGCATGGTACTAGCTTCCTCTCAGAGAGCAGCACGGCTCCTCCCGAAAACCCTCAGTGTCTATATGCATTTAAAATTGAGGGTAGGGCACCAGCGCCAGAGGTGGGTTTGAATACACAGAACATCCTCTGGATGCTGTAGAACGTGCTCACCCCCAAGGCCATGTGTACCTACAATCCTTTGCAGTTTCACCCCGGAAATGACATCACATTTTCAGTCTCTATTGGGACACAACCCTTCACTCAGCAAACTGACCTGCCCAAATGAGAGACAGCTTCAGTAAGTGAATGAACCGTTGTATACACCAAAGGTGAAAACCACAGAGATAGTAACTAACCATAATACAAGAAGGAACCCCAGCCCCCCTGCGTGAACACTATAGATGGTTAAGTCCATGTTATTGGCCTCTGCATTCAAACCAGCTCCACCCTCAGCCTCCTCTGTTACCCTAACCAGGAAGGACTGCAGCGGCAGCCAGCTAATTCAAAAAGAAACCATAACAAACAGACTCTATGTATGTGTTATGTGAGAGTGTGAGTAATGTGGATGTCTAGGTTGCAGAATAAAATTGAGGCACAGGCGGCCAGAAGGGGACAGAGGGGGAGTGCCTCCCCTGCACCCTGGTGACACACCTGCACCCCAAGCCCTGCGCGTGTGGGTTGGTGTGGTAGAGCGGGAATAGGGAGGCAGCTGAGGATGGGGAGGGAAGAAAGGGAGGGGCCAGCTCACCAATAGCGGGGGAGCTTTACTAACTAATCTTAAATGACTGTTCAGTACAGAAATGAAGCCCAACAATCATGTTTTACAGTCCTGTGGTCTCAGCCTCAGATACTCAACTAATCAAAGTGATTTCATAAAATAAATAAAATAAATAAACAAACAAAAAATCATTTTTTCTCCCGTATGAAACGTTTCTCGCGGTTAGTATCATGGTTGCTAGGCAACCTGAGCAGCGCGACAAAGGCTAGACCTTTCCATTTCACGAGCCTCTGACTTCCGCACTTCATAGTACCCGACGTACGCGAGCTGTGTCCCAAAACGTCGGCTGCATCCTCCTGAGGCCGCATTTGAAGGCCGATTATGTCACAGCCAGGTGACAAAGACTGTCCAAATTCGTCGACTCCTTTAAATGCGACCAACAAATGCGTCCTTCATTTCCTTGAATTTGATGGATGGGTCGGGTGTGTCCTTTGTGGCCCACCATATCCCAGAATTCATAGCGCGGCCCAGCCAATTCCAGTTTCCAACAATGGCGGCCGCTACTAAGTTCTAATATTGCTCATATTAATATTTCTGTCACAAAATAAACTTTTAACATATTTTCGTTACACCTTAGTTTTACTGAAGACCAACACATTAACACAAAATTTACTCAACATTTTACATTTTAGGGCCACCAGACCTTCTTTACAAAAAATAAACCCTGTTTTTTAGCGAAAACAAATTGAGAAAATTAAATATTTAATTGTTTAGATAATTTTGACTATCTGAATAACTAGAGAGTGCTGTATGTTGAACTTTAGTGAGAAAGTTTTTTTTCAAGCGTTTATAAATTTTTAATGGCAGCACATAATCACACTTGTGGTCCTCAGGGGTCAAAAATAACCCCACTTCATTTGACTGTTTTTTTAAAGTAAAAAGTATAAATTGTCAATCAATTCAGTGTTACACCTTAGTTTTACTTAAGACCAACACATTAAAACAAAATTTACCCAACATTTTACATTTTAGGGCCACCAGACCTTGTTTACAAAAAATACACCCTGTTTTTTAGCGAAAATAAAACAAGAAAATTTAATATTTAATTAAATTAAATATTTAAAAAAAAAATTTAAAATTTTTTTTAAAAAAAAATTCTCAATAAAGTTCAACATCGAGAGTGCTGTATGTTGAACTTTAGTGAGAATTCTTTTTTTGAACCATTTATAAATTTTAAATGGCAGCACATAATCACACCTGTGGTCCTCAGGGCTCAAAAATGACCCCGTTTGCTTTGAAGCAACAAGTATAAAATATCATCCATCTCTGTGTTTCAAGGTTTTATTCAACTTTATTCCAACTCATTGCCTGACAGTTTTCTATATTTTGGCATGGTAGGAACACCAGGGCATGAGTCTGAGTGAAGGCAAACTTTCATGAGGACAAAGGCGTGTCCATATTTGACCCAAGTGCAGGAGGAAGCTCAGGTTTATTCCTCTGCACTGGTCCCATCATGGACAGCATTCTTTCTGCAGTTGCAGGCCAAGGGGCATATACAGTAAACAAGCTGTTACAGGTGATTGTTTTCTTTTGGAAACCTGCAATGTTAGGGACAACTCGTGTCCTGACTGCAGGACAGACGGTTTGCCATCGCACACGAGCATGTTCCATGTACAGCTGGACCTGCATCACATGCTGCCCATGTTTTTGTCTCAAAGTTCCCTGGTTTACTTGGATGTTCTGTTGGAGGGGACAGAGTCCTCTGAAGGGGACTTGGTGCTCATACAGTCACATCAGTACCAGGATCTTACATCACAGCAGGAGGAACACCCACGTGTTCCATACACCTCACAGGAGCACGTTTGTGTCATGAACGACGATCATCTATTGTGTCTTTATCAAGAAATTATGTCCTTTTTGTGCTTCTATGATTAATCTTGTGTCAGCATGAAAACTTCTCTACCAGACTCAGGATGTCATAAACTGGCCGTAGCGACTCTACTGGATGCACGGCAGTAAGAATCAACACACCCACATATGCCTACAGCTGCATTCGGTCCATTTTTCTTCCTCTCTTGTTGTCCCTCCTTGTTCGTCATTGAGTTGGCTGTAGAGCAGGTCATCTGCTAATTGGATGGTTGTTGGTTCAATCTCTGTGTGCTCTAGTCTGGAGTTCTTACCAAGGTGTCCTTGGGCAAGTTACTGAACCCCAACTTGGTCTCTGATGCATCCATTGGCACGTGAACATTAAAAAGCAGAATACAAGCAGAATACACTGTGTATAATGCTTTCAGCACTCGAGTAGAAAAGCCACTGAAGGAGTATGGGACCTGGCACATGTGCTTGGACTGTGGTAGATCATCTTTCTCTGAGGCACATGAGAGAGTCATGCATCGTCTGTCACTGGGAAGGTTAGAAGACCGGATCAGTGTTTCCTCACATTACTTTCCTCACATTACTGTACTAGCGCACATTACTGTGCACTAGTACCACTTGCCACGTGTACCTACAATCCTTTGCAGTTTCACCCCGGAAATGACATCACATTTTCAGTCTCTATTGGGACACAACCCTTCACTCAGCAAACTGACCTGCCCAAATGAGAGACAGCTTCAGTAAGTGAATGAACCGTTGTATACACCAAAGGTGAAAACCACAGAGATAGTAACTAACCATAATACAAGAAGGAACCCCAGCCCCCCTGCGTGAACACTATAGATGGTTAAGTCCATGTTATTGGCCTCTGCATTCAAACCAGCTCCACCCTCAGCCTCCTCTGTTACCCTAACCAGGAAGGACTGCAGCGGCAGCCAGCTAATTCAAAAAGAAACCATAACAAACAGACTCTATGCCATCATTTGGCCTGTAGCTTACTGCTGTCATGTATTACAAACTAACTCAAAAGTTTAAATTGGTTAATATATAATCACTGAAGCTTTACAGCACAATGCAAAAATAGGAAAGAAAGGTAAACATGAATATTATTATTAGTATTTCAGCTGTGTGGTTGCATGGAGCCTTCACAATTGTTTCTCCCAATTTTAATTTGCACAACAAGAAATGAAATAAAGCTTTTTTTTCCAGATCATCTTGGTGAATAAGCATCAACTCTATGAATTCAGTTTTTATTACCAGGAAACATAAAGGCTGTGCCATTCTCTACAGTGGATTAAGACTAGGTGCTGTTTGTATCACATCAGGTAAGGACCCAGTCATGTGTTCGTCGCTGTGCCTCTCTACTTGTGATAGCAACAGCAGATGACTACAACGCCCGGGATTCCTTTTCTGCTCCTTCGTCCTTTTCCATAAATGGGGTTTAAGTGTTTTGTGTCACACAGCTTAATCTGTGGTTACGTTTCCTACTCCGAGGCTTTTCTCACTCCCTCTTGTTTTTCTGTTTGTTCAGACACAACCTGACAAGGCAAAAACCAGGTGAGCTACTTTGTGTATCTAATTTTATGTTTTTCATTGCATTTTAAGCTTATGCTTTGTGTTTTGGTTTCCAATGTGAATGTTTCTGTGATTATTGCTGAGACCTGCTGTCTTTTGCTTAAGCTTTCATTAGTTAGTTCATGACTCAACCCAGAATTTAGCCAGTTACAGTCTCAGGTCTTCCTGCCCTAGTTCTAAAATAGTTCTAATACTATGAAAATCTACTCAATAATGAAGTATGATTAATTTGTTTCTTGATTCAGGTTGGCTTATCTTAAAATAGAGCCTAATCCATATTAAATCCAAGCACAAAAACCTTAAAACAGACCTTTTTCCTAGAATACTCCTTGGCTTCTACTGAAATCACAACCAGGACAGGAGTGATATATGTCAACATTCATTCCTGTCATGAGAACAAAATCCTTTTTGTAAACAATATAGGGCTGCTGCACAATCTCTAAAGTCTAAATCAACCCTTTAAAAGGCCTAAACAGAGAAACAAATTACATTTTTGGCCCTAAACTTTGTAAATAACGGCATTACTGACTTAAAACTTTACATGCCTCAGGTCAAGTGTCACTAAGAAAAAAACAACTTTCATTTGTAAAGCATTATAAGTAGAGCCGTTTCTCAGGACATTTCTAGGCAAATTAGGAACAAAGTTGTACAAACGCACTACAAAACTAAACAAACTGCAAATGACCTGATAAAATCCTGCTTGGTATTCACCTATTTTTCAAAGAACGACTTCCACTCAGCTATTGCTTTCTTGTATGCACAAGTAGCAATCATGGATGGCATCCGTGATTACCTCAGTTTGTATGGCAGAGAGGACCGTTGCAACACATTTCGGGTATGTTAGGTGCAAGGTGTAGTAATATGCCATCAACACCAACATTCCTTCCCAGAAATCCTCCAAGGGGAGAGTGGTCACTGGTATGTTTCCTACAGCAACAATGCTGGTTGTCCCAGCAAAAAGCAGCACTGGGGAGGAGAGAGGCCGCTTCTCCAGGTATATCATCTTCACCCGGCTAGAAAAGCACAAAAAAAGGACAAATTCTTCACGATTTTAAATGAAAGGGTTGCTGTGCATCCAAACAGCTTAAGACACAAAAAGCAAAAGCAAGAATGTTTAGAATGATTTACTGTTGGAATAGAAGAAATAAATGAAATTTTGGAAATGTATTAATTCTGAGCACGAATTTTCTCTAGTTTACAGCCTTTTTATCGTGTATATTTGTGCTTTTTTTAAAAACTTTGTTACATATTCTAGTTTTTGAAGGCCTTTTTAAATATATAATTTTACCCATTTTACTTGTATCCCGACTGCAATGTGCTTTTGCTCTGTGCTGCCTCTCTGGAGTAGGTTTTAAATGACAATTTAGAAATCCTGAATAAGGAGTAATTTAATCCCTGCTGAATTGAACTTTGACCCTCTCTTATTAAGCATGAAAAGCAAAATAATAATATAATAATAATAATAATACAAGTAAATGGAGTACAAGTTACAGTGGCTGGTATTGCAGCTGTTCTCACCTTGAGGATATGAAGGAGAGCCTCACTGGCACTTCGGTGGTGTAGTTGGTGAAGGAAAAAGAGATGGAAGTGCATTGAAGAGAGTGACAGTAAACTCCACCGTGGACAGAGAAAAGTATCTTAATAAAGTAATCTGAACATATCTGATGGATTTAATGTATGAAAATGCCACTTACCTCCAAGGGGAGAGGAGGTTTCAGGACCTTCTTCTAAATGCCAAAGAACTGCACCTTCGATCAAAACTCTGCCCATCGACCCTCCATGTGATCTACCGTATTTTCACGACCATAAGGCGCACTTAAAAGTCTTAGATTTTCTTCAAAAAGTACGGCGCGCCCTATAGCGCAGTGCGCCCTGTGTGTTGTAATGAGGACGTAGTAGAGAACACAATGAGAACGCTAAAGGGTGAAGTGTGTCCGAGTTGGAGGAAAGACTCGAGCAGTGGATCATCGAGCAAAGAACGATGGGAGAAGCGTTTCGACGGTCACCATTCGGCTAAAAGCAGTTTCACTTTCACTTTTTATGAAACGGTGCCATTTTTCCATCCGGACCAGGACTACGGTAGCGCAGCAACTTCCAGCGGATTATAATGAAAAGCTGGCCATCTTCCGCTCCTACAGCAGCAAACACATCGGCGACAAAAACATCCAGCCCAGCCACATCACAAACATGGACGAGGTGCCGCTCACTTTTGACATCCCGGTGAGTCACACTGTGGAGAAGAAGGGGACCAGCACGGTAGCGATACGCACAACGGGGTATGAAAAGTCTTCTTTTACTGTTGTGCTTGGCTGCCATGCTAATGGACAGAAACTGCCGCCTATGGTGATTTTTAAGCGAAAGACTTTGCCTAAAGAGAAGTTTCCAGCAGAAATCATCATTAAGGCAAATGAAAAGGGCTGGATGGATGAGGAAATGATGAAATAGTGGCTGAGGGAGGTGTATGTAAGGAGACCAGGTGGTTTTTTCCACGCATCACCATCGCTGTTGATCTGTGACTCTATGCGTGCCCATCTCACAGCCGATGTGAAAAAAACTAGTGAAACAAATGAACTGTGAGCTTGCTGTCATTCAGGAGGCCTGACAAAGGAACTCCAACCGCTGGGCATCGGTGTGAACCGCCCGTTCAAAGTAAGGCTGCGAGCGGCCTGGGAGCGATGGATGACCGATGGAGACCACAGTTTAACCAAGAGTGGAAACCAGCGCCGGGCGAGTTACGCCACAATTTGCCAATGGATTGTAGATGCTTGGGCTAACATGTCTGCTGGCACTGTTGTTCGAGCTTTCACAAAAGCCGGCATCGTTTCCGAGGAGCCGCACGGCACGGAAAGTGACTCTGACAGTGAAGAAAGTGAACTTGGCATGTTTGATGGAGATTTAGCGCAGCTGTTCAATTCAGACACAGAGGATGAGGACTTCGATGGGTTTGATTGATGATAAAAATGTGAGTACCAAACTTTGTTTTGCTCCTGCTTTATTTTTAAATACGCACACTTGTATGCTTGTGTGTTGTTGATGATGACGATTACTGGTAATAAAAATGTGAGTAAGGTACCGAACTCAGGTTTGCTCCCGCTTTATTTTTAAATACGCATACGGTACTTGTATGCGCCCTATGATCCAGTGCGCCTTATGTGTGTGTTAAATACAGTAATGGCACACATAACTGAGACTGCGCCTTTTAGTACAGTGCGCCTTATGGTCGTGAAAATACGGTATGTATTTGCACTTGGAACCACCAACGATGCGATGCAGTTCATCCATCGCCTATGACAAGGTTGTGCTCAGTTAGTCAAGAACTAACTAAACCTATCCAGAGAAAAGCAAGGAATTTAACTGAAGGTAGTTGAACTTACATTTCCTATGTCTTTGAAGCACAGGTATGCTTCAAATATGTTTGTGGGCCTGTCTTCTTCCCTTGTAACATCTGCATCAATAAAAGCTCGTGTGGCCTCAAACTCCAGTCCAAAATTTGAGCAACGTCACTTTGGTTGGGTTTTGCATTGGGTTTCCTGTACATGTTGCTCAAGGTTTTGTAATGTCTTGCCTGCATCTTCAGGCTGTCATGGTCTGCTAGGGAAAGCAAAGAGCAATTGTAAGACAAGGTGTAACTAGACTTCAGAAAATCCAGATTTTTCTAATCAGTCATTTCTAACAAGGTTGTAGGATTATTTTTAAGTGACTGTTTTCAGTTTAATATTTATGAGAATTAATGTTTGGGTTAAATATGTTTAAGTAATGAACTGACCCTACATGTCCTGATGATTTCCCTTTATGTCCTTGTCCTATAATGATCATGGATTTATGTTAATTGTTACTTCGAACAGAATCAAATATTAAAAGGAAAGTTAAAGATGCCCATGAATAAAATCATTGTGAAAACAAGGTACAGTTTGTTTACTGTGTATACCGTTCACAACAGTGTGGACAGTGATTATGAGCTGATGGATAAAAATCTTTTAGGTAATTTGATCTATGACAGAAACACTGTGATAAAGCATGATAGATGTGACCAGCATGAGGATTTACATGTGTAAATAATCAGTACTGAATAACACCCACTACAACACAAGGTATTAAAATATATACTACTGTCTGGTGATTGTGTGCAACACTGTGTGTGTGCTATGGCTAACTGGCAAGATGGTATGAGGGATATATCATATGTTGACACACCATTGTGTGGAATACACATTTAGAAAGGGGTTCATTGTTGTAGCCATATAGTGGAACAGTTTGTAAGAGGAGACAGTCAGCAGATAGAGAGGTAGCTAAGGGTGACGGTGGACTTACCAACATCGTCATCTGGAGTTGGTGGACCTATAGCAGCCCTGGGTGCAGAGCATGAGGCTGACTTAGATAACAGTGGTGAAGCCTGGGTATTATTGTTTGACTGTGTTGGTACAGTAGAGTGTAGCTGGAATTTTGATGCTTTCTCTGAGAAAAAAAGTAGAGGATGAACAGAATTTAATAACAGGAAATGGCTAGAAAGTTAAGGCAAATATTCAAAACTGTCTAAATCTTGCAATACACTCTGAATAGAAAACTGAGGACAAAAGTTTGAAGTTTTATATGTCCAAAAGTCATTACTACAGCAGACCAGAGTACACACCTGCATTTGAGTTGTCCTTGCTGAGGTCAAGTATGGTATAGTCACTTGAACCACTTGCTTCGCCACTTAGGTCCCCTTCAGTCCCATTGCCTGTGTCGTCTGAGCTGAAAATAATCTTCCTGGGCCTGCCTCGCTGCAGCATGGAGCCCTGCTTCCTCCTTGGAGACTTCATATTTTGGAGTCGTTTGTACAGTTTGGTGTAGATGGTCAGCTGTGGTAAAATAATATATATTTGTACATCCTTTTTTTATCTCGCTCAATTTTAGATATTGTAGTGGGTAAAGAATGACTTACATATGGCATGTGTGTGTCAGCATCACGTAACATGGGGTAATAGTTGACAATCTTCTGTGACATTGCTCTCATTTCAAGTTTGGAGGGGTGTCTTACTTCTTTCCTCATGGGACTAGCATGGAGGATTGCAACCATGCTGGTGACTGTGCTCCTTATAAGTCTGCAACAGAGCTCCTTCGACATCTTACAGTCCTTTTCCTTTCCACTGTGAAGCAATGCAAAGTACTGACTGCGCACCATGTCCAGTTCTGAATCTGTATACACCACATACTCCGGTGGGTCTGGCATTTTCATTGTTTTGTCTGCAGTGTAGGAAATGGGACTGGAAGTTTGAGGCTGACATTCAGACACATCAAAGCCTAAGGGGTTACTCCCACTTCGATGGCAAGTGTTGGCATCTTGTTCAGCAGTCTTAAGCAATAACAGTTGCGGGATATAAAAAAAATACACAATTAGGCAAATTAATGCTAGACCGTAATATATTCTAGCATTAATTATAATATTAATAATATTAATGATAACATTAATTATAATATTCTTAGTTACAACACAGACAGTATGGTCAAACGCATCCAAGCCGTGACAGCGGTTCTCTAGCTCGATTCCAAAGCCTCCGCTCACAGTAGCAATATGCCACAGCTGAAGTCATTTAGCTAATGATCATGTTAGCTAGCTTGCTAACTAGCGGCCCTCACAAAACACGACTTTATCTTAATAGCACAGTTATACTATAGTGTCGTTCATAAATGTAATTATTGAACTTAATGTTACCAACCTTAAACTATTGGTTTTTTTTTTTAAATAAATGATTTTTATTTTGTAACGGTCCAGTTGGTTAACAAAGCAGGGAAAATGATTTGGTCCCAAGAAAGTAAGGTCATGACAGGAACTGAGAATGTGCAGAAAATTATTAATATATTTTTTTCAAAGTACACAAAATTCAAAAATGAAGTCTAAAATGCTTATTGCCTAAAAATAAAAATAATTGACATAATTTAAAACTGAAAAATTGGATAATTAAGGAAAAATATATTTTTAAAATTGCCTACATTTCCCATGGTCCCACGCTCTCATCTGTGGCCTTCGGTGGAGAGCGGTAAAGTATGCCGCATGGCTACAGCACATAAACAGTTCACCATGGCGCTCTGGAGATGTATGATCTGTTTGATCTTTGTTTCTTTAACTCTGAATGTGCTCCTAAGCCACATGAATGCAGCTCGTGGTCGAAGGCAGGATTTGGTGGTTTATTGTGGAAAAGATGGCTGTGAACAGGAGTTTTTAACTCGTTCTTTCGCCACATTAAACGGACGCACCCTCTGTATTTGACGAATGGAAACCCACCAAGAGGATGGAGGATCCCCCCAACGTCCCACTCTGTAGGATCGGAAAAATTGTCTGGTTCTGTGTTTGCCAACCGTGGTACTACAACAACAACCAGCACTGTGGAAATATCAACTCGTGGATCTTTGCCTGAAGCGCAGGAGCCTCAGGTTGACAGCCCGGTCACAGTAAGTAAGATAAGATAAGATAAGATAGAACTTTATTAATCCCTCGGGTGGGTTCCTCTGGGAAATTCGACTTCCAAAAAGCACAGCAACGACCGAAGTTACAGTTACAGAATTGTTATATATATATATATATATATATATATATATATATATATATATATATATATATATATATACACACACACATATATAAATACAGAGACAAATATAAATAAAATATACAAAGGGGATAAATAGAATAAATAGGAATAAAAAATAAAAATACAAGTGAATTGCACATTTCAAGTATTGAGTCTATTGCACTGTTGACTATTTACAAAAAATATTGCACAAGGTATTGTACAGTGAGGTGAAGAGGCACTACAGCTTAGTTGTTCCCCCCTCCTTTGTCCTCCTGTTTCCCCTCCCTCTCCCCTCCAGAGAGGAGTTAAACAGTTTGATGGCGTGTGGGACAAAGGAGGAAGTGTTAACCTAAATAAAATGTAGTGTGACTTCTGATGACACAGCCATGGTCCTATATTACTTTTACTCATTTTCTCCATTTTCAAGTGTTTTTCACTATGGTTGGATTGTAAATCACCAGGATGAGTGTAAAGGTCACGTTGCAGCCGGAGCAGGCACGCACTCTGCGGCTGGCATGTCTCCTGGTGTAGTTTGCATCAAAGACACTTTGCTTGTTTAAATCGTTCATGTGGCAGCAATTTGGGCATCTCGTAGGAGTTACAAATGCTCAGTACAGTTACAGATAAGACAGTATTTGAAAGCCCTGTAAAAAAAGTAAACAAAAAATACAAAATCTATTGGCCAGAAATACTGCCAAAACGTATGCGCATGATTCTTTGGAAAATTAAATAAAATAATAAATGCATACAATAAAAATATGACATATATATTTATATAAACATCAATTCTACGTGAAAATCTAAATTACATTATTTTAAAATACATAAATAACGGGCACGGTGGTCAGCACTGTTGCCGCACAGTAAGAAGTTCCTGAGTTCAATTCCACCATCAGGCCGGGGTCTTTCTGTGTGGAGTTTGCATGTTCTCCCCATGTTTGCGTGGATTCTCTCCGGGTACTCCGGCTTCCTCCCACCGTCCAAAGACATGAAGCTTGTGGGGATAGGTTAATTGGATAATCCAAAGTTCCTACTAGGTGTGAATGTGAATGTAAATGGTTGTCTGTCCCTGTGTGTTAGCCCTGCGACAGACTGGCGACCTGTCCAGGGTGTACACCGCCTCTCGCCCTATGACAGCTGGGATAGGCTCCAGTGCCCCCCACGACCCTGAAAAGGATGAGCGGAAGCGAATGGATGGATGGATGGATGGATTAATAATTTAATAAATACAACAAATATGTAAACAAACTAATATCTAAGTGCGAACAAAAATTCCTTAATTACAAGATAAAATCTCGTTCTCATGAACACAATCTCTTGTCTTGTCTCATCAGAAAATGGGCAACCCCTTTTTTATTGTCTTTAACTACTTTTCCATTTCTTCCATTTCACAGCTTTAACAGTAATCACTTCATTCACTTTGTTTTTGTTTCTTTGTTTTTATGGTCTAATCATCAGGTGTAACTGATTATACCTGTTGTGTAAGAATTTTAGAATTGGCCAAGTGTTTGGAGTAACTTTGTTTGTCAAATATTTTCACAGAGAACGGTCAAACATATCATATCAGGAGTGCAACAATATCAGGCAGTTCTTCTGGATACGCTCAAGGAAAAATTGAGGGCAGTGTTTGAAGATCATGCCGAGAGAACCACTCAGCTTCAAGATGAGGCGTTGGCTACATTTGATAAGTTCATGGATCCTTTCTCCAGCATTGCTATGGACAGAGTAGAGCCATAGGGGAACTGTTCAGCCCAGTCAACTCACAGGAAGTAGTAGTATCCCAGAAGATTTGTTGGGTAAAGCAAGGTCTTTGAAGGGTCATGTCCATAAGCAACAAAAGTTTTTACTACGTACCATTAATTGAAAGTGTAAAGCAGTTATTGACTGATGAGAGAATCTGTTGAACACTGCACCACAAAGAAGCAGAGAGGGATTCTTCCATGATTTAACAAACGGATCCCTCTTTACATCTCACCCCATATTTACAGGCCAAATGCATTGCAATTAATACTGTACACAATTATAATATGTAACCCGTTAGGGTCCCATGCTTCTGCAAACACATTGGTTATGTTTTATTGTACTTTAGAAAATATTGATTCCAAATTTAGGTCAAAGTTAGCTGCAATATGACTTTCTTGCTATCGCTAAAGGAAATGACATTGCTCAGTGGGGTGTTGATGTTGTACCGAAAAGAATTCTTCAAGATCTATCACTGCTTTACAGGTGTAAGGATTGAAATGTCAAATGGTGAAATTGAATAGTTTGGTGTTTTTTATAGCCAGTTGCAGAAACATGCTATCCCAGCATGAGATTGCTGGCTTTAAAGAAGGGGTTGGTTTTGCTTATAGCAAATACAGACACTGTGAATACAGCGACAACAAATTGAAACAGTCTTGTGGACAGATGCTGATTCTTTTGAAAAAGCAAGAACAAAGAGCAAGAACAAATAAGTTCCCATTATTTCTTTATAAACTGTACTGTGACTGAAAAGTAAGATTGAAGAACACCTGTATCAGTTCATGCTACAGAATTAGCACACGAGCTCATTGATTATACTTCATACTGTTCTGTTAGTTTCAGGGAAATTGTGTTTGTGCCAATAACATAGAGTCTTTCTGATATCATTTCCCATAGAAATCAGCCTTAAGATTAGAGCTGCACCAACGTATTTTCTTAGTGTAGTGTTCTGATGTCGGTTAACAAACCCTCATCAAATGTTCCCTAAACCAATGTTAGGGTTGTGCCACAATAATGCTGGCATGCTGGGACAAACGGCTGTCTCTGAAATGAGATTTGTATCATGGATTTTGGTAAAATGTTTTCTCTTTTATATAAAAATTTGAAGTCAGACATGATTTTTGTATAAATCATTCAACAGATGCCTTGTGTGAATTTTTATTAAATCAAGCAAATGGAGTTTGTCACTGCATCTTGAAACAAGTTATATTTTGAGAGAGATCCGGTGAGAGACCTAATGCAGGCTATTTTAAGAGTTATTCTTTCCATTTCAGGATTTCTGTACTAATATAGACACAATTATATGGTTATTCTTGATTTAACTTTATAATCTAAAATCAAGGCTTAGAAACAAACATATCATTTTCAGAAGAAGGCAAATTACCTGGCCTGTCTAAAAATAAGATTTTAAATCATGGTAAGCACCAGATAACGTGCAGTGCAGTCACACCAATATGCTTTATTGACTTTATTGTCCTTGTTTTGTGTTTCAGTGGCTACTGTTTACTTAAGCATTAATGGACCTTTTCAGTGCCAAACACAATACATAGAGAAGTTACTTTTCAGTCTATGTTTATGTATTCAGATTACATATTACAGCACACACAGGCCCAGATCTTCTGGAGGCTTGTGCATGGCAAAGTTGCCACTCTTAAAGTGATTATGTTTCATTACAGTGGAAATGGGAGGACAGGGTTTCCTGGTGCCTCCGGATCAATAACCCAGCTCTCGTTCTGTGAACACACGAACACCTGCTTTACTGTCATGTCCAGGTTTGTCAGGATGTTCATGAAAACGGTCCCTATCCTCTGAGGGGTGTGGATGACGATTATTGCTTATAGATTACCAGTATTTATCTTCTGTGTATCATCTCTTTTCATTTGCATTTCTCACAAATTGATCTAATTTGCGACTCCAGTGAAATCCATTGTGTTGTTTTTATGAGCTGCAAAACAGGTGTTTTGTATGCAGATTTACAGTTCTGTGAAAAAGGGTTTGTCCTTTCCTCGTTTCTTTCTCTTTTTCGGCAAAAATAAACAGTTTTAAATGATTTATTTATTAAGAAAAAAAAAGAGATCCAAACCTATCAAAAAAGTAATTACCACCTGAACCTAATCACCCTGGGCAGCAAGAACTGCAGTCGAATGTTTGTGATAACGGTAATGAGTCTTTTACATGGGTGTGGAGGAACTGTTTGAATTCAGCCAGGCTGGGGGACTTTCACTTCAGTTCAGTTTGATTTATAAAATGCCAAATGACAACAACAGCTGCCTTCATTACGTATCCTCCACGCTCCATTCAGAAGCATAACCCCTCTGGGACGGCCTTTTGTCTGCCTTCCTCTCTCCTGGTAGCATTTCATGCAGGACACCTGTCAGCAGCTTGTTTTGAGGTTGTGTGAAACCATCTCAGTTGGATTTAAGGCTAAACGTTGAATAGGCCATTCCATAATGTTCATTCATTGATTTAGTTTAACAATTCAGGGGTGAACACCCTGATACGTTTCAGATCAGTGTCCTATTGCATAACCTTCATGCTCTAAAGCTCATAACCATTGTCATTCGGGATTTTCTGTTAGTGAGCAGAATTCGCAGAGTTGTGGTCCAGGTCCTGAAGCAGTAAGTTCACTTCACCACCACCCTGCTTGACTATTGGTGACGTTCATTTTATGAAATGCTATTATGATTTTATACCACATGTAACTGGATACATTGTTCTGAAGAACCACAGTGACTCTGTTGGTTGTTTTACTCAGTCTGTACGGACTGTAAGCTGCATGTGATGTCACAGGGTGGAATTGACATGTTTTAACTTGGTGGGTTTTTTCTAATCTTTCTGCATGGGTTGCTGTGTTTTATCATTTCTAATCTTTTAATAACGTAGAGTATTTTATTCCTACATTTTTATCGCATGTTTTATTGTGCATATTGTTCCGGGCACACTCCCTACCCCTACTGATCACTAATTCGGCACACCTGAGCGGACTACAACCAATGAGGGTTCCCCTTTTGGCCGCCGAAGGCCAATAAGAAGGCGCGGCGGAATGGACGAGAGGGAGAGCCGTGGAGCGGTAACTGGCAGTAGGATGGCTGGCGTGGTGAGGGGCACTGAGACCCGACTAAAGGAAGCCTGGTGGTGGCCAACAAAGTGGGGGCGGAAGGACGTCCCATCTCGAGAGATAACGAGACACCACCCACGCGTGTTGTTTGGGATAAGTTCCCACCCGGTTAATTAATGGAGACGCTCCGCGTAAATAAAGAAACGTGACTGCTGCTGTCCCTTTTCTTCAGTGGACGCTGGTGCGAAGTGATGGAGAGGACATCTGAGGGCACTGCCGCCTTTTTAGTTGACTTTTCTTAATTAGACTTTTATTGATTTTAATTGATCGGCCGAGACTAGGACTTGTAGTTGTGCTGTTTTATATATTTAAATCCTTGT
This sequence comes from Rhamphochromis sp. 'chilingali', assembly GCF_963969265.1. Classification (NCBI taxonomy): domain Eukaryota; kingdom Metazoa; phylum Chordata; class Actinopteri; order Cichliformes; family Cichlidae; genus Rhamphochromis; species Rhamphochromis sp. 'chilingali'. Next base: position 41,578,653 of record NC_137934.1, on the reverse strand, counting down.
GTCCCTGGCCAGGGTATTTTAATTGTTGGTTTTAAGTTAAATAACTTATACTTTAGAAACCTAGTTTTTATCTTTCCTACTGCCTTCGCTCCACTTTTCCCATTCTTACTGTTTCAGAAGTTTCCCTTCTCAGAGAACACCTCGTGATACTAACATCAACTAAAAACAAACAGTATAAGACAGAACGCAAACTTTGACTGAAATTAGTTTTTTACCCATGTGATCTCTACAACCCTCTTCTGTAAAAGCCAAAAAGGTTTGAATGTATAAGCTCAAAGTGCTTAAGTAAGGCAGCTGGAATGGAAAAGCAAAGTACTGTGACCTGGGCACAAGAGCAAGCTACTAGTAAGTTCACGGTTGTTTGGCTGCATTTAAATCACAGGCATCTGAATTATTCACAATTCCGAGGAGGGAGGAGAAGGATACTGGGTGTGGGAGGCTTCCATGCTGTAATTACTGCCTTTTTTAAAACCTAGCATAACTATTAAATATATTAGAATTTATCTCTGACACCGTTTCTGGCAATAATCCAGAACAGCAAAAATGGATTCTGTGAATTACAGCTCCCACACCTCTAATTCTATATTAAACACCCTAACCCTCAGTGCTCTCTGTCTCCCAGACATGATGACTAATTGATGTTGCTGAGCTAAGAGATTCAAAATGGTAATTTAGTCCAATTGTTCAAATTTGTATGTCCTGATTAAAGTTGAAACTTCTATGAATATCATGTGTAAAAATGGTTACTGAAGAGATGTTATAAAATTTTGGTTAAGTGCACCTCCATAACCAGAAAACCTGCTAAAGCTCTGTGTGACACCTGCCAGTCAGACGTCTAAGAATCCACCTTTAACCCTCCTGCCATCCTTTAAAAAACTCACACCCATCACCCTAGGGACCATTCTCAGCCACGCCATAAAAAGACCATATATCCATATTTTATTCCACTTTAAATTAGCCAACCTTGTAAAACTACTTCTCCCTGAAATATTCATGTAAAGTTTTAATTATATTTTCGTTGTTTTAACCCTTCAAATCCCAGTGTTATTACATGAGCGCCCTGTGTTATAAGCCCCAAAAACCAAAAAACGAAACTAAATATTTCCACAAAAAACCAGTTGAAGTAATATGTGATTGTCATTATAAGTAGGCCTTTAGATGGACCAAAGATTGGCACCAACATACATTTTGACCTGCCATTATTTTTTCTGCATTTTTTTTGCAATTTAAAAATTAAAACTTCAAGGCCCTGAGTCTTCATTGACATCCAAGAAAAGAAGAAAAAATAAAATCATATGATGATAATTTGGGGTTGAAAAATAGCGTTTATAATGGAAGTCAATGGGCAGAAAATGGTCCCCAGGGTGATGGGTGTGGGGATTTCTGCTGCTCAGCCATTTTAGGCTGATTTAAGGAATTCACACTGGAATATTAACATTGACAGGTAAAAACTATCCTGTGGCAAGTTTGGTTATATTCCACTGAACACAGTGGAAATGGCAGCCATTTAACACATAGCAGTGGCACAAAAAGGTCCCAAGAAGGCAGGAAGGTTAAAGGTTGTGTCTCCTATATGACATTAAAATTGTTTTAATGAGTAGAAAGATGCACATGAGTTTTATAGTTTTACAGATACGTTTGAAACACATTTCCACTCTACAGTGGATGTTAGAAAAGTACAACACTGACGTGATCTGCTGTTGTCAAAGTCGGGTCCACTCTCTGGGGAACACTGTTTTGGGCAGTACTGATTCATACATTGCAGAATGGGCCTCTCACTGCAACTTTCTTATTCCTCTAAAGGCATAATAAGAAAGTTGCAATCTTCCTCACTATTTGGAGATCAACTAGATACAGCAATTTATGGTTGGGGATGAGGTCCCAATGCAAGGCTTTGGAAACTGAGTCGTATAGGGCTGCGCTTTAGAAACTGCAAAATAGTAGGCTTCTACTTGACCCCAAAAACAGACCAGAAGTTGGCGTTCCAGCAAAAGTGCAGGAATTTAAAGGCACTTTTGCAAACCAGGCACCTGTGCCAGAACATTTAAGATGGAGATGGTGTGGTTCAGTTGAGTATTTAACAGAAAAGTCATAACTAGGAATTTATTTCAACTTGTATAGTTCCATTTTGACAGTATTAGAAAATATAAGAATTAAAGCTGACAGTCTGTTTCAATCACTTTTTTCCATAAGTGTCAACCATTTCATTTGCACTTCATATTCATGTGTGACAGGAGTCATAATGCATAATTGCTGTGTCCTAAAGCCTACGCCGCATCCTTCGGAGCACCCGGCCTTCACGGGCTATGTGGGCCGGGTCCTTCGAAGAACGAGAAGGCTGGAAGTGCGAGGCTGTGAAATGGGACGGTCTCGCCTTCAGATCTGCAGCACCGCTGTCACCGCCGTGGAGTTTAATAAACTCGGCCGTCTGCTCCTTGCTATCTAAAATATAACAGGACACTGGAGTAAATTTTCGACCGTCTCACACTTCTGTTTAACCAGTTGTCTGCTTGACGTTTATTCAGAAAGCTATAAACTATTGTGAAAACTAGAACTTTAATCTCAGGCAAACTGATTTACTCATAAATAAAACACTGAAAAAAGCCAAACAATAACTTTAAGTTATGTAAATGACTTGTATATCATGTTTAACCTGAGTAGTGAAAGACCACGGGGGTTTGAAAACGATGTGCCGGGAGTTTGCTGTTATCGCCCCAGTCAGCTATCGAGCTATCGAGCTATCGAGCTATCGAGCTAACCCATCAACCACCAAATCATGCAGACTGCTTCTACAAACATTTGTCAAAGAATGAGTTACTCTCAGGAGCTCAGTCACTCTCAGCATGGCACCCTGACAGGATGTCAAGACCAGTTGTGAAATTTTCTCACTACTAAATATTGTATTACTAAATAAAATCATAGTCAGCAGATGTTTGCCACCTTTCTGCAGAGGCATTGACTACAGATCTCCCAACTTCATGTGACCCTCAGATTATCTCACAAACAGCTTCAAGGAATGGCTTTCAGTGGCCGAGTCCTGCATCCAACCCAACACAACCCAAAGTGGTTTAAAGGGCACTGCTACTGGACTTCAGAGCAATGGAGACATGTCCTCTGGAGTAGTAAATTACCTTTTTCCACCTGGCAATCCAATGGAGGTGTCTGGGTTTGGCAGTTGCCAGGAGAATGATACTTGTGTGACTGTATAGTGCCAAGTGGAAAGTTTGGTGTCAGGTTGTTTTGTTTTTCGACTCAGCCTCTTAGTTCCAGTAAAAGGAACTCTTAATGCTTCAGCATACCAAGACATTTTGGACACTTTCCTGCTCCCAACTTTGTGGGAAGACTTTAGAGATGGTCCCTTCCTATTCCAACATGATTGCACACAAGTGCACAAAACGTCCATAAGTCCAGAAGGACATGGATGAGCGAGTCTGTTACAGAAGAACTTGACAGGCCTGCACAGAGTCCTGACCTCAATCCAATAGAAAACCTCTGGGATGAATTAGAACAGAAACTGCAAGCCAGGCCTTTTTGTTCCACATTAGTGTCTGACCTCACAAATGCACTTCTGGAGGAACGGTCAAACATTTCCATTAACACACCTTCAAGGTTCAAGGTTCTTTATTTGTCACATGCATAGTTATACAAGTATAACAGGAACTGACCTGAAAAATAGGATCATGGCCAAGCTTGAAACCTGGATCCCCCGTAGCCGGTTACCAAGATTACGTGAAGTACCCTCAGAAGGTCTGCTAGATGATGTTAATGCAGCACTACAGGCAATACCTACAACCACGATTACCGACACTAACAAGCTGATCTACAATACGGCAGCAGTGATCAGTGAGATGCTTGGCTACAAGTTGAACAGCGACAAGGGGCAGTACCCTCCATGGAGAAGGAGGCTAGAGGGCAAGATCAAAGTAGCACGGAGGGAGGTTAGCCAACTAACGGAGTTGCAGCAAGGTGCGACAAATAAGGTGCCTAAGAAGTACAGCAAGCTGTCCATACCTGAGGCCTTGGAAACTGCCAAGCAAAGACTCACAGCCTTGGCCAGCCGCTTGAGGAGGTACACCAGAGAGATAGAAGGCAGGAGAATAAACCAGCTGTTCTCCACAGAACCAGCAAAGGTGTACTCTCAGTGGCAAGGGAACAATAAGAGAACAGCACCACCAAGGCTGGAGACGGAGCAATACTGGAAGAGCATATGGGAGAAGGATGCAACCCATAACGGCAATGCTCAGTGGCTAGAGGATCTGAGGGCAGACCACAGCGACCTCCCTGAACAGGGTCCAGTAACCATCACAGTGGCAGATATCCAAGAAAGGGTCTCCAGTATGAAGAGTTGGACAGCACCAGGGCCCGGCATGGTTCACGCCTACTGGCTGAAGAAGCTGACTGCACTCCACGAGCGTCTGGCAGCACAAATGAACCAGCTGCTAGTTAACGAGAGACACCCGGAATGGCTAACTGAAGGCCGGACGGTCCTGATCCCCAAGGACCCCAAGAAGGGACCGGTCCCCTCCAACTACCGACCAATAACCTGCCTCAGTACTACATGGAAGCTCCTGTCAGGCATCATATCGGCTAAGATGAACAGGCACATGGGTCAATACATGAGCGGGACACAGAAAGGAATTGGCAAGAATACCAGAGGCGCAAAACACCAGCTACTGGTAGACAGAACAATCAGCCGAGACTGCAAGACCAGACTGACCAACCTGTGCACTGCCTGGATTGATTACAAGAAGGCCTATGACTCAATGCCCCACAGCTGGATACTGGAATGCCTAGAATTGTACAAGATCAATGGGACCCTAAGAGCCTTCATCAGGAACTCAATGGGGATGTGGCGTACAACACTAGAGGCCAACTCCAAGCCCATAGCACAAGTCACCATCAAGTGCGGGATCTACCAAGGAGATGCTCTGTCCCCACTGCTGTTCTGCATAGGCCTGAACCCCCTCAGTGAGATCATTAACAAGACTGGCTACGGATACCAACTACGGAACGGAGTAGTTGTCAGCCACCTCCTGTACATGGATGACATCAAGCTGTATGCCAAGAGTGAACGAGACATCGATTCACTGATCCACACTACCAGGCTATACAGCAATGACATTGGAATGTCGTTCGGACTGGAGAAGTGTAGTCGGATGGTATCAAAGAGAGGGAAGGTAGTCAGAACTGAGGGGATTGAACTACCAGAAGGCAACATTGCAGACATAGAGGACAGTTACAAGTACCTGGGGATCCCGCAGGCGAATGGGAACCATGAAGAGGCCGCTAGAAAGGCTGCAACCACCAAGTACCTGCAGAGGGTCAGGCAAGTCCTGAGGAGTCAGCTGAATGGTAAGAACAAGATCCGGGCCATCAACACCTACGCCCTGCCCGTGATCAGGTACCCTGCTGGGGTAATAGGCTGGCCAAAGGAGGAGATAGAAGCCACTGACATAAAGACAAGAAAGCTCCTTACCATGCATGGAGGGTTTCACCCCAAGTCCAGCACCCTGAGGCTGTACGCTAAGCGGAAGGAAGGGGGCCGGGGACTGGTGAGTGTCAGCACCACAGTCCAGGATGAGACAACGAACATCCAAGAATACATTGGGAAGATGGCCCCAACTGACCGAGTGCTCAGTGAATACCTCAGGCAGCAGAAACCCAAGAAAGAGGAGGGAGACGAGGAACCATCATGGAAGGACAGGCCCCTGCACGGTATGTACCACCGGCAGATAGAGGAGGTGGCTGATATCCAGAAATCCTACCAGTGGCTGGACAAAGCTGGACTGAAAGACAGCACAGAGGCACTACTCATGGCAGCACAAGAACAAGCTCTGAGTACAAGATCCATAGAGGCTGGGGTCTATCACACCAGGCAAGACCCCAGGTGCAGGCTGTGTAAAGATGCCCCAGAGACAATCCAGCACATAACAGCAGGGTGCAAGATGCTAGCAGGCAAGGCATACATGGAACGCCATAACCAAGTGGCCGGCATAGTGTACAGGAACATCTGTGCCGAGTATAACCTGGAAGTCCCGAGGTCAAAATGGGAGATGCCCCCAAGGGTGGTGGAGAATGACCGAGCTAAGATCCTGTGGGACTTCCAGATACAGACGGACAAAATGGTGGTGGCTAACCAACCGGACATAGTGGTGGTAGACAAACAGAAGAAGACGGCCATAGTGATCGATGTAGCGGTTCCGAATGACAGCAATATCAGGAAGAAGGAACACGAGAAGCTGGAGAAATACCAAGGGCTCAGAGAAGAGCTCGAGAGGATGTGGAGGGTGAAGGTAACGGTGGTCCCCGTGGTAATCGGAGCACTAGGTGCGGTGACTCCCAAGCTAGGCGAGTGGCTCCAGCAGATCCTGGGAACAACATCGGAGATCTCTGTCCAGAAGAGCGCAGTCCTGGGAACAGCTAAGATACTGCGCAGGACCCTCAAGCTCCCAGGCCTCTGGTAGAGGACCCGAGCTTGAAGGATAAACCGCCCGCAGGGGCGTGCTGGGTGTTTTTATATATATACACTCAACAAAAATATAAACGCAACACCTTTGTTACTGCTCCCATTCCCCATGGGATGGACGTAGAGACCTAAAATTCATTCCAGATACACAATATAACCATCCCTCCCAAACAGTGGTCGCAAATCAGTCCAAATGTGTGGTAGTGGGCACATCTGCTATATTGAGATAATCCATCCCACCTTACAGGTGTGCCACATCAGGATGCTGATCTGACATCATGAGTAGTGCACAGGTGTACCTCAGACTGCCCACAACAAAAGGCCACCCTGGAATGTGCAGTTTTTTGCGCTATTGGGGGTCTGGGGACCCAGAACCGGTCAGTATCTGGTGTGACCACCATTTGCCTCATGCAGTGCAACACATCGTCGCATGGAGTCCATCAGATTGTCAATTGTGGCCTGTGGAATGTTGGTCCACTCCACTTCAATGGCTGTGCGAGGTTGTTGGATATTCGTGGGAACTGGTACACGCTGTCGTATACGCCGGTCAAGCACATCCCGAACATGCTCAATGGGTGACATGTCCGGTGAGTATGCTGGCCATGCAAGAACTGGGACATTCTCAGCTGCCATCTGCCCTGAACAATGTGAACCATGATTCATCCGTGAAGCGCACACCTCTCCAACGTGCCAGACGCCATCGAATGTGAGCATTTGCCCACACAAGTCTGTTACGGCGACGAGCTGGAGTCAGGTCAAGACCCCGATGAGGACGACGGGCATGCAGTTGAGCGTCCCTGAGACGGTTTCTGACAGTTTGTGCAGAAATTGTTTGGTTGTGCAAACCAATTGTTCCAGCAGCTGTCTGGGTGGCTGGTCTCAGACGATCTTGGAGGTGAACCTGCTGGATGTGGAGGTCCTGGGCTGGTGTGGTTACACGAGGTCTGCGGTTGTGAGGCCGGTTGGATGTGCTGCCATATTCTCTGAAACGCCTGTGGAGACGGCTTATGGTTGAGAAATGAACATTCAATGCACGGGCGACAGATCTGGTTGACATTCCTGCTGTCAGCATGCCAATTGCACGCTCCCTCATTGCTTGTGGCATCTGTGGCATTTTGCTGTGAGACAAAACTGCACATTCCAGGGTGGCCTTTTGTTGTGGGCAGTCTGAAGTACACCTGTGCACTACTCATGATGTCAGATCAGCATCCTGATGTGGCACACCTGTGAGGTGGGATGGATTATCTCAATATAGCAGATGTGCCCACTACCACACATTTGGACTGATTTGTGACCACTGTTTGGGAAGGATGGTTATATTGTGTATCTGGAATGAATTTTAGGTCTCTACATCCATCCCATGGGGAATGGGAGCAGTAACAAAGGTGTTGCGTTTATATTTTTGTTGAGTGTATATACACATATAGTATATACACTGGGTGAATGTGCAGTAGTAGCAGCAAGCAGGTGAATTCTGTACATTAATATGAATAGACATCTGACTATTTTACAGGATAGACAATATAAACATATTTAAAATTAAAGGAATTGAAATGTACATTGTGCCTTGGTTTAGTGTCTGGAAGAGTCCTGTCTCAGTCAATTATAGATGATGTGAGAGGGCGGGTGTGTGTGTTTAGGGCACGGATGGCTTGGGGATAGAAGCTCCTCTTGAGTCTCTCTGTCCTTGCCCGGAAGATGCGGAACCTTCTACCAGATTGCAGAAGTTGGAACAGTTTGTTGCCTGGATGGGACGGGTCCTTCAGTATCTGCGCTGCTCTAGTCCGGCATCTCCTGGTGTAGGTCTCCTGAAGCGGGGGGAGAGCAATCCTGCAGCAGCGTTCTGCTGTATGGATCACTCTCTGGAGAGCTTTTTGGTCCTTCACACAGCTGTTCCCAAACCACGATGTCATGTTCTGTGTGAGGATGCTCTCCACAGCGCCTGTATAGAAAATCCTGAGGATCTTTGGAGAGACCCTGAACTTCCTCAGTTGTCGTAGGTGATACAGGCGCTGCCTAGCCTTTTTGGTCTGGACCTGAATGTGGGCAGCCCATGTCAGGTCTGAGGAGATGTGGACACCGAGATACTTGAAGGACTGCACCCTCTCCACTGGAGCTCCATTGATGATAATGGGCTTGTAGTCTCTGTGCTGACCCCTTCTGAAGTCCACCACCAGCTCCTTGGTCTTGCTGACGTTCAGCTGGAGGTGGTTGTCCTGGCACCACGATGCCAGATTCTTCACTTCATCCATGTAGGCCGCCTCATCGTTGTTGGAGATGGCACCCAACACCACTGTGTCGTCAGCAAACTTCACAATGGTGTTGGAGCCGTGGGTGGCCACACAGTCTGAAGTGTAGAGGGAGTAGAGCAGTGGCGAGAGGACACATCCCTGAGGTGCTCCTGTGTTGATGGTGATGCTGTTGGAGAAGCACCTGCCCACCCTCACCACCTGAGTTCTGCCAGTGAGGAAGTCCAACACCCATGCACACAGACGGCTGTTAAGTCCCAGATCCCCCAGCTTCGTGAACAGTCTGCAGGGCACTATTGTGTTAAACGCTGAACTGTAATCAACAATCAGCATTCGCACATAGTTACCCTGTTTCTTGTCCACGTGGCTGAGAGTGGTGTGTAGGACGTGGGCGATGGCATCCTCTGTGGATCTGTTGGATCTGTAGGCGAACTGCAGCGGATCTGTAGTGTCTGGGATGGAGGAGGAGATGATGTTCTTCAGCAGCCTCTCAAACACCTTCATTACTACCAAGGTCAGTGCAACTGGCCGGTAATCGTTCAGGGATGAGGGTTTGCTGTTCTTGGGCACAGGGATGATGGTGGATCTTTTGAAGCATGTGGGGACCACAGACTTCGCCAGGGACTCGTTGAAGATGGAAGTGAACACACCTGCTAGCTGGTCAGCACAGCAGCGCAGCAGACGGCCGGTGATGCCGTCTGGCCCCGCCGCTTTCCTTGTGTTCACTCTCCTCAGTGCCGCTCGGACGTCATGCTCCGCGATGCTGGTCACCGGTCTCTCGCTGATGACGTCACTGTCCTCGGTAGTCAGGCGGTAGATAGCATTAGCCGCCTGGCTAACCTCGAAACGGGCGTAGAACTGATTCAGCTCGTTGGTGAATGCAGAGTCGGCGTTGATCGGCGCAGTGGATCACTTGTAAACACCTAAACCTTACTCTGTGTCACAGGCTGGGTCTCCGACCCAGCACTTTGAGCTTTCTTTGTATTGTTCTCATTTTTTGAGATGTTGTTAGTTTTGTGGTATTTCCTATTTGCCTTTAGTTTAGGCAGTTATTGTTCCTGGGTTTTCTGTTTGAGTTCTTGCATTATTCATCACGTATTTGGTATGTTAAGTTTGTATTGTCATGTCTAGTTTTAGTGTTTCCTGTTTTATTCTGACAGTGTCATGTGTTCTTTGGTCATTGTATTTAGTTTCACTCCTCCTGGTCCTGTCATTAGATTCATGTCAGTCAGCTGTTTCCTCATGTGTCGCCACTTCCCCTGATCACCTCATGTCTGTATTTAAGCCTTTTGTTTTCTTCATGCCATTGTCAGTTCGTCTGTTTATTCTCACCAGAGTCATAGTCATAGCCTGTTTATTTTTCCACCTCGGTCATAGTTATAGTTTTTGGTCTTAGTACCTTTAGTGTTTTGTTTCTTAGTGTTTTGTCAGTTCAGTGTTTTGTTTCTTAGTGTTTTGCCTGTTTGCTTTGGTCTCTTGGTTCATTTCCTGCCGTCATCGCAATAAAGGTTCACTTTTCTGTTAATCATTACTATTCCTCGTCATCATCTGCTTTTGGGTCCTGTTTCCGCACACATCGGCGCACCCCGCCGTGACAGAACGAACTGACCAGTCATGGACCCAGCGGATTCTGCTCTCACCGAGTGTCTGGAGGAGACTGCTCGGATCCAAGCGATCCTCGACCGCTTCTTTACAGCGCCCGATTTGAAGAGCAAGCTAGTAATGATCAACGCTGCTGAAGCTATTATGGAGAGGGATCCCCGCCTTCTCCAGCTCCCGGACTCACCTGCCATCGTTGATGCCTTTACGAGGATAAAGGAGATGCTGCAGGCCCAGGGACTGTCGAGTCAGGAAATGGCTTCCAGCGCCCACCAGTCACAACAACCCCACAATCAGTCATCTCCATTGCTCCCTCCGGAACCTGAGTGTGTTCGTGTCGGTTCGCTGAGATTCGCCGCAGCGTCACCACCTCTCAGCTCACCAGTTTCCACGCCCTCATCACAGTCTCGCCATACTCCTGTCACAGTTCAGCGCGAGGAAGCGCCGCACACCATAGACTTGGACGACGACGAGCGCCAGTCTATATTCTGCGCTCTCTTGGAGGAGGAGCTCCGGTGGAAGCCGTGGCTCATTCCGGAGCACGAGCACTCTTTCCGGGGAACTCGACTGGCTCTCGGGGGACCTCGGAGTTACCAGGGACTTCCACCCATCGCTCCGCCGTCTTCCACTCCTAAGAAAAAGCGGCGTGCGCGCCACCGACGCTCCGTATCACAAACGCAAGTGAGTGATTACATTTTGGCTCCTCATGTTTTCTCTCAGGAAGTTGGTGAAATTGACACTACTTTTCCGGTTAATGAGCCCGGCTATACAGAGACTGTTTGCCCTGGAAAAGCTAGCCATCAGGCTCAGCTAAGCTGCTGTGGTACTGCTATCCAGGCCGGTCTGGAGCCAGAGACGGAGGTACAGCTGGTGCGGCCAATTTCAGTGTCAGCCGGAGGGCCCGGGGAGCCCGTCCGGCCTCATGTTTCGTCTGCTGGAGGTTCAGGAGAACCCAGCCAGCTTCATGTTCTGTCTGCTGGAGGTTCAGGAGAACCCAGCCAGCCTCATGTTTCGTCTGCTGTAGGTTCAGGAGAACCCAGCCAGCTTCATGCTTCGTCTGCTGGAGGTTCAGAAGAATCCAGCCAGCTTCATGCTTCATTTGCTGGAGGTTCAGGAGAACCCAGCCAGCTTCATGTCTCGTCTGCTGGAGGTTCGGGAGAACCCAGCCAGCTTCATGTCTCGTCTGCTGGAGGTTCGGGAGAACCCAGCCAGCTTCATGTCTCGTCTGCTGGAGGTTCGGGAGAACCCAGCCAGCTTCATGTTTCGTCTGCTGAAGGTTCAGGAGAACCACATCAGCCTCGCCATGTCCAGCCTCACGCCACGTCTGCTGGCGGGCCCGAGGAGCCCGTCCAGCCTCACGCCACGTCTGCTGGCGGGCCCGAGGAGCCCGTTCAGCCTCATGCTTCGTCAGCTGGAGGGCCTGAGGAGCCCGTCTGGCCACCTTCTGCTTCACCACCTGTGGCTGCCTCACTGTCACCTGGTTCTGCCTCTGCTACGCCAGGACCAGCTCCAGCCTGTGCTTCGTCAGCCGCAGCTCCAGCCTGTGCTTCGTCAGCCGCAGCTCCAGCCTGTGCTTCGTCAGCCGCAGCCTCAGAGCCTTCGTCCTCGCCTGGTCCGGCTTCAGCCTCAGAGTCTTCGTCCTCGCCTGGTCCGGCTTCTGCATCAGCTGCTCCTGCTCCACCTGGTCCGGCTCCGGCATCAGCTGCTCCTGCTCCACCTGGTCCGGCTCCGGCTTCAGCCTCAGAGTCTTCGTCCTCGCCTGGTCCGGCTTCTGCATCAGCTGCTCCTGCTCCACCTGGTCCGGCTCCGGCTTCAGCCTCAGAGTCTTCGTCCTCGCCTGGTCCGGCCTCGGCTTCAGCCTCAGAGTCTTCGTCCTCGCCTGGTCCGGCCTCGGCTTCAGCCTCAGAGTCTTCGTCCTCGCCTGGTCCGGCTTCTGCATCAGCTGCTCCTGCTCCACCTGGTCCGGCTCCGGCTTCAGCCTCAGAGTCTTCGTCCTCGCCTGGTCCGGCCTCGGCTTCAGCCTCAGAGTCTTCGTCCTCGCCTGGTCCGGCCTCGGCTTCAGCCTCAGAGTCTTCGTCCTCGCCTGGTCCGTCCTCGTCTTCAGCCTCAGAGTCTTCGTCCTCGCCTGGTCCGTCCTCGTCTTCAGCCTCAGAGTCTTCAGCCTCGCCTGGTCCGTCCTCGTCAGAGTCTTCAGCCTCGCCTGGTCCGGCCTCTGCCTGTGCTTCAGCGTCACCTGGTCCGGCCTCAGCCTCTGCTTTAGCGTCACCTGGTCCTGTGCCCTCCAAGCCTCGGCCGGTACGCCTGACACTTAGGCGCCGCCGCCGCCTTCCACACGGCCGGCCACCTGAACTGTTTCTACGCCGTTGCCGTCCACACGGTCGGCCGCCTGAACTGTTTCTACGCCGTTGCCGTCCGCACGGTCGGCCCCCTGAACGGTTTCCATGTCGCCACCATTGCCGTCCGCACGGACGGCCCCCGGAACTGTTCGACCATGGACTTCTGTGCCGTCGGCCTCCGGGCCGGCCCCCTGATCACATGAACTATGATTTTCTGGACCGTCACCCTCCGGGTCGGCCCCCTGAGGAGTCATGAACTGTTCCCTGCGCTCCTGTGATTTTGATGGACGTTTTGTTTTTGGTTTTTTTTGGCCTTGTTTCTGGCCCTCCGTCCTGGACCCCCACCGCCCGCCCTTGGTGGGTTGTTTTTGGTTTTGTTTTTCGAGGTTTTAGGGCGTCTGGAATCCGCCCTTGAGGGGGGGGCTCTGTCACAGGCTGGGTCTCCGACCCAGCACTTTGAGCTTTCTTTGTATTGTTCTCATTTTTTGAGATGTTGTTAGTTTTGTGGTATTTCCTATTTGCCTTTAGTTTAGGCAGTTATTGTTCCTGGGTTTTCTGTTTGAGTTCTTGCATTATTCATCACGTATTTGGTATGTTAAGTTTGTATTGTCATGTCTAGTTTTAGTGTTTCCTGTTTTATTCTGACAGTGTCATGTGTTCTTTGGTCATTGTATTTAGTTTCACTCCTCCTGGTCCTGTCATTAGATTCATGTCAGTCAGCTGTTTCCTCATGTGTCGCCACTTCCCCTGATCACCTCATGTCTGTATTTAAGCCTTTTGTTTTCTTCATGCCATTGTCAGTTCGTCTGTTTATTCTCACCAGAGTCATAGTCATAGCCTGTTTATTTTTCCACCTCGGTCATAGTTATAGTTTTTGGTCTTAGTACCTTTAGTGTTTTGTTTCTTAGTGTTTTGTCAGTTCAGTGTTTTGTTTCTTAGTGTTTTGCCTGTTTGCTTTGGTCTCTTGGTTCATTTCCTGCCGTCATCGCAATAAAGGTTCACTTTTCTGTTAATCATTACTATTCCTCGTCATCATCTGCTTTTGGGTCCTGTTTCCGCACACATCGGCGCACTCCGCCGTGACACTCTGTCCTTAAAGCAGTCCAGGTTAACACAGAAGCTTTCACTTTTTATTTTCTGATCTTTTCACAGTGTAGGAACAGAGTAGACTCCACACACGTTTACTTGATTAAATTAAATTATACCGTTTCTTATGAGGAACTAAAATTACCAGAGGTACTGCATTCCTACTACATGTGGCACACGTGTAAAAACAAGCAAACCTACAGTTGCAAATAGGTTAAAAGTTTCCTTTACCTTCTCTTGATCATCCAGTTTCTAATCTTATAATAATATTTCCCCTTAAAAGTAAACCTTGTCTACATACCCTCATCACATACTGCATGTGTACTAATTTTGAGTTGTTCCAGTTCTGTAAGCTCAAACTGACTTTTTTATGCTTAATACTTTTGACAAAATGTCTTTTTGGCTCAAATCTCCACATTCAAAATTAAGAGCCTAAAGCTGTTCTATACACTACAAAAATATCAGACACTTAAAAGCTTCAGAGCATCCTCAGGTACTCTGGCTGCTTAACTGTGACAACAGGAGAAAAGCTCAGCAACCACTGTGAGATCAAAAATCCACCATGCTAAATTTAACTGGCTGATATGAGTGCCCCTCGCAATGCCTGATGCAACGGTGTGCATCGGCTCACCTTACTCCGACTGGCTCATTAGCATGCTGCTGGGCACATGCTGTCTGTGATCTCTCTTTGTGTTATAACACAGAGGCAGCTGAGCTGGATAAAGGCTGGGCTGATCAGTGGGTATGTCTGACGCCAACCCCCACCCACCACTCTGCTTATCATCAGGATATCAAGGCTCAGGATGTCAGGTGCTTCACTTCTACAGTACATAAAATGATTCTGGGAACCTGAAGATACTCGAAATTGACTCAGTATGTTGTAAATCTTCATCATTTGTTCAGTCGGTGATCTCATTTGCTTTTCAGTACAGGCTTTTAATGTATTTTTGGCAGCAATACAGTAGGCACTGAAAAAGTACTCATCAAACAGCTGAGACACTCATTTCGCCTCATCTTAATGGTCTTATTCTGTCTCTGGATATTTGTGTCTCATCTGTGGTTATTGTCACTTCGGAAAGCTCCTGCGAGTGTGACTGTAGCAAAAAGTGTTCTCATGCTACAGCGACACTATGAAAAACAACTGTCATTGATTTTGAAATGGTTGCTAAAAAAGATGCAGAAGACGTCTGTGACCATTAGGTTGTTGCAGTTTTCAAAGTCACTTCGAGTCAAGGCAGCAAATGTGACAACAAAATGATTAGTCTGCTACCAGTCTGCTGTCAGTTTGTGACTTCAAGCTGGCAACTACCAGTTTTTTTTATAATCAGATGGTGATAAACTGTGACAAATAAGCAAAAATCGTCATCTGTGGCAAATTTGGCATTCACATAAAACATTGAAAGTCCAGCCAAAATGTCACTGTCACGGTCTGCGGGTTAGGGTGGGTTAGGGTTAGCAAAACTCAATACATTGACAAAGGACATGGACTTTCAAAGTAAAACAGGAAACAATGACGCAGACTTAACGCAGGACTTAAGCTATACTAAAAACACGAGTGTACAAGAACAAAACCCTTAACTGAAACATAGACTAAGAATAATAATAATCAACAAGACACAACCAGAGATTAAGAATAGCCCATAATACAAAATCAAACCAAAAGATAAGAACTCAAAATGCTGGGTCGATATGACCCAGAACCTTGACAGTCATAGAAACTCAGGAAAGGAAATCCTGAAATTCCTCCATAAATAGTGAACTAGTTGCTTCAGGATGATGATTTAACTGCAAAATGACATGGCTTGGCAACCATGCTTTTATAGAAAGTAGGAATATAACCATATTACAACCAGTTGGCAAGCAGCTGTGTCACGGTCCTGGGGCAGTGACCCAGTGTTTTGAGTTTCTTGTGTCTGAGTTTTTGTATTATGATCTTAGTTCTCTTTGTTGCCCCAGTTTATTCTTTAGTCTCGTGTCTTAGTTTGGCTTTCTTGTTTTCGAGTATTTCGTAGTTGCCCTCTGTGTTTCTTCGTTGCTCTGTCTCCCCTAGTCAAGTCTGCGTCTATGTTACATTTCCTGTTTTACTTTGAAGGTCTGTGTCCTACGTGAATGTATTGGGCTTCGCTTCCCTTGGGTCTCGTTATGTCTGATTTCTCCCAGCTGTGCTCCCCGTCTGTGTCTCATTCCTCTCGTTATTTCCCGGTGTATTTGAGCCCTGTGTTTCTGTGTCAGTGTTGTGATCTCCCTCATGCTGTGTGTGAGTCTCCCTGTGGTTCCTGGTGAGCTTTATGTTTAGTTTTCCCAGTTTAGTTTTTTATAACTTGTGATGTTTTTCCAGCAATAAAGCTGTGCTTTTTAGTTTATCACCCGTGTCCCCGTGAGTTTGCGTTTGGGTCCAATTCCTGCCTGCCACACAGCCGAATCATGAAAGCTGAATTGAGTCATCTGTTGCAAAGAAACTGGGATGGACCGCAACCAATCTGTCTGAGAAAGATTCCAGTTCGCCCAATGCAGGACTCTGATTTTTTGCCACCAGGTGACCTACGCTATCACCTCACAGAGTGGTTGCAACAGCTAATAGCAATACTAATGTTTCTTGGACAGCTTTTCTAGTGTGCCTGACCCATGACACCGACAAACCACACACTACATTGTCTTTAAAGACTGTAACTTTAAACATCTGCATTTCTATTTACACTAAGAAGTATAAAAAAACACATCAAAATAAGGCAGCCTCAACAATGTAGAGCTTGATAGGAACATTTCAAAAGCTTTGAAAGGTGAGAGAACCAAACAACAGCTTATTTCACAAAGTCAAACGCTTTGTTTTTCTTCCATCAGACATAGTGGTCAGCTCTGGTCAGTTTAACCCTCAGGGCCCAGAGGGGATAGTTCGTTTTAGAAGTGGTATGCTGAGACAGTGGCTCTCATTGTCTGTGTCACAAACAAGGCCTCAAAAACCTCTTTCAGTTCCCATAAGTGTTGATGAAAATGTTAATGGGAACAGAACAAGAATCAGGAGGACAGGTGTTTCGCAGTGTGCAGTTCCTGCTAGAACGTCCCGTGTTTCGAACACCTGTTTCACATTCAAACATTGATTTCCTCTAGATGTTCCCATTGTATTCAGACAGACACGTGAGACGTTGCTGTGACGCTTTACACTATTTAGTAATACAGATGAAGAAGCAGGATGGCATTAACGTCAACGTAAATCTATCTAGTATCCATCCCTCTCTGGGGATCATTTACCTGCCACAGGGTGACCTCTGACCTCTCTGTGAAAAGAGAGACAATTCTATGTAGGAAATTAATAAAATTAATAACAGCAAAACAACCACAACAATGATGATGATAATAACATACTAATTATTATTATTATTATTATTATTATTATTATTAACAACAACAACAACAACAACAACAACAACAACAACAACAACAACAACAACAACAACAACAACAACAATAATAATAATAAAGCCTTGAAGTGATGAGAAATACTTTCTTTGTTATTTTGTATCTACACCATTCTCCTGGTGTGCCCAGGGATCATTAAAGTCCTGCAAACCTTCACAAAGCAGTACATAAACAAATATTATGAAACCGATTTAATGTAGCTGAAGAGAACATTTGCACTGCCATGACTCCCTCTTCCTGCAGCTAAATAAAGGATGAAAACTCTAAACTATGGAGGAGTACACATTGGTAACCCACATACTTACAGTCATGAAGTGGTGCGCAGGATCGCTCAAGGGCCGCTTCCCTGCGAAGCTGATGTGTGGACTCATTTCCTGCTGCAGCTGGAGTGTCTTTGCAGTTTGAAGTTCCTCTCATTTCTGCGGTGTATTTCTTTCTATCTTAATTGTTAACTTTCTGTCATCTCCCAAAACTGATGCTGGTATTTAGAGCCCTAGCAGGTCCTAACACTTAGCGCAGGCCACTACATGCTGCCCTTCTGGTTTTCAGTGAGGGTCTCCATGTCAGTGTGTGAGTCATTTACAGTGTCCCTGTGGCTTTTTGAGTATTTACCTATAACAAAGCCTGTAAACGGAGCCCCTACTCTACTCCCTGACTCACTCTGCCCTGGACGACTACGCCAGTCTCAGTACATGGTACTTATCAGGATTTAAATGCCACACTGCCGCTGTGTAGCAGCTCCAGGACCTAGCATCTTGCTTGCATTTCAGCAGTGTGTATAAATATACAAAGGGTCATGATTACAACAGTCATTGTCAGGTACCTTTTATCATGACACTTACCAGGGGAATCCTTTCTTAGCAATTAACCTTATTTCTTACCTTTCTTTTCCCCAGTCAAGTCTGCCCCGTATTTAGCAAGTCAAAATAAAATAAAATAAACAATAAAAGGTGAATCAAATAGACCATTAAGGTAAGGCTGGGATGGTCCATTTGGTAAAGTAAATCCGTTGGGCATCTTTCTTCACCTTTAGACAACAATTCTGATGGCAAAAGAGCCAAACGGGACAGGCAAAAAAAAAAAGAAATTAACCTTATTTATTTTTGTCAGTTTATTTTAATGCAACCGCTGCAGTTCTATGGATTGTAAATGCTTGGGGCTGATTGGTTGTTATGTGATATTTTCTGTTGATTTTAATGACACTTCGTGGATGAACTTCAGCTATTCTAGTTCCATTCCTCATCATGTAAAGTATACCATGTGAAGTCTTTAAGAAGAGATGTAGATTTGAAGGGTGGCAATCAATGATTGAGGCAGTGCAGGACGATAGTGTTGCTGCCCCTACAACGCTGAAGTGGACGAGCAGGAGAACATGGATGGCGTGTCATTTTTGTGTACTGGACATCTTTCTTTCTTACCTGAAATATATTTACTATATTATGTGTTGTCATCCATGTATAATCTATGCAGTGAGGGAGGGTCCTCTACACTCCTGTGTGAATCCAATGTATTCATATGTGTTATTCTCTAAGACTTCCTGATGCTTTTATTAATCATCTATCATGACCATGGTATTAAACTCCTGCTTGTTAGAGAGAAGCTCCCACAGGTGTTTCCGGGTAGTCATTACTATTCTTTAAGTGTGTTTGAAAAGGTTATTAACTGGTTAGTAATGTGTTGATTAATAGAAACAAGCACTTATTACACAGAAACTACCCGAGGTAATTGAGTGTTACCCTACTATTACCCCTTTATTACCGGGTTGTAACTAACATACAAAATGCGCATAAACATGCCTACTTATTCCCAATATTGTCACAGTTACCTGTTTGCAGGAGAGTAGACGTGCAGTCTCTCGTCTCTGAACAGCTGGCAAGAGCTGGCTAAACAACAGCAGCTGGTTTATGACGTGACATTGTGCCAGCTAATGTTAGGCTTGAGTGTCCTAAAAAATTACACTTTCACTCTGATAAACAATTACTTTCTCATATCATATGAGTTTATTCACTAAGACTCCAGCAATGTTACATCCACTTCAAAGAAAGTTTCACTTCTGGCAAACGACAGCTAACAGATGCTAACAGTAGCTAACAGTGCCAGAAATGCTTAACGACAGTTGAGGATGTCCTCAACAACTCACAGTTTTATGTCTGTTATCAGTCAGACGTGACGAACTCTGACTCATAGACCGATCTCAATTGGGATCCAGTCCGAACTGTAGTAGAAACAGGCGAGACATTTAATTTTAATGTGCAACACATCTTGCTTACAAGAAATACAAAAGGGATCAGTGGTTCAAGTGGCCAATGGAAAGGCTTGTTGCAGTAGTAGTCATCAGTACTAAGCATATCATACAATTAAAATTAAAATAATCGTACAATGCAATGACAGTAGACCAGTAAAAATGTAGAGGTTACTTTGGTAAAATAAGAATTTTCAGGGTGCCGGTTTAGCTCAGAGTGCGATGAGCGGGCGCCTACATGCATTATGGCTGAGAGCAGCCGTCCCGGGTTCGAGTCCAACCTGCCGCATGTCTTCCACCTTCTCTCTCTGCCACTGATCTATCTAATAAAGTTGCCCCCCCCCTTCCAAAGATGTTTAAAACAGCCCATGATGCAATATTCCTGCCACGAATTTGGTATTTTGGATTTCAGCAGCGTCCCCCACCCCCACCGTGCCAAGGTTGAGGCAGGGTTGGTGGGTGGAGGAGAAGAACGGAAACGCAGAGTTCCTGTCCTGAAAAACACACTCCCAGCTTTGGGTGTTTACATCTCCTTGGCATGTCTGTGGCTGTTTCCATAGCGACTGGAGTAAAGGAAGTTGGGATGTCTCAGAGATATGGTGTGCCGAGTGCTGTTGACTGTTGAACCCGAAGTGGGAAATGATCAGGGAAAACAGGAAGTGGGAGAGGAAGGTGCTGACTCACCATTATCTCAGCCTGAACCTGTGGGAGTAATCAGAGCTGGTCTCCATACAAAGACCAGCTGCTTTGTTTGTCTGTTACTCTCATTCACAGCTGCACTGGCTTGGCTTTAAACACACCTGTGTTATAAGAGTAAATGGGAAAGTGCAGCTACAACAATCAGCTTCCCATCAAACTGGAGTACTGCACATTTTACTGAATGACAGTTTGACCTGAGGCAATACATTAGACATATTTTGCTTGAACCACATCAGTGAAATATGATCACATACATAACGTTTTTAAAGATATGAGTAAATTTTCTCTCCAAAAAATCTCCCAAAAGCTTTATCCCAATAAACTTTTACATTTTTGGGGATCTAGTTTCCATTCTTTCTGCAGTATATACTTGCCATATAATAATTACTGGACTTGATTTTTTTATTTTTTTTATTTGCAGAATGCAAAAAAACTCAAAAAACAAAATGTGATGAAGCTCTGCACAGCTGGATAAAGACCCCTCTGCTGAGAGAGGAGAGACTCATTTTGGAGGAACGTCTTCAGGTCTTCTTTCAAGAAGATGTCCAATTGTTTTCTACATAAAGATCTTTCCTGACAGTTATCGCTTAAGTCCATGACTGAATCTGTTTGGTAAATGTGTGTTCTGCTCATCTTGGCAACCTTTCTGACGTTTTTCAAACATTATGAGCAAAACTCTGGAAACCAGACTAAGTGCAGTCTGTGGTTCTAAATGTTTAGACAGCAGAACTATTTTTAGATGCTAATTCCAAGTTCATCTCTGATGCATCCATCAGATTGCTGTGGAGCACTCAGAGTAGAGCACTATATAGCAATATCAGAACCAGTCTATACCATTAATCTAAAGGAATAAAGTGATGGAACACAAACTTGCCTCCTGGCTTTAATTCAAGGTTAGAGTATACACCAGTACACCTCCAGCGTTGGTCACACGTGTAGTCAGTGACGTCATTACATTGCCACCTCTATTTATGCTTCATGTATGCAGAAATGGGACTAGCGATGTTACAATTTTACATCATCTTTGTCGGCCAGCGCTGTTGGTGTGTTCACGGCAAGTGTCAAATGACCCTTACACCCCCGCCATCGCTCAAATGTCCTCATAAGGAATGTCACACTAAGGACAACAGCAGTCAGCATGGTCACCACGACACAACCGAAATTACGGGGGGACCAGGTGTGTGACCACTCACAGCCAGCTGCCATCTTCACATCCACTTTGTGTTGAGGCGTCAATAAATGAGCGATTAGATGGATCAGTCTGGTTTCAGTAGTTAACTGAATAGGAGCAAGTTGGCTACTAACTGTAATAAACTTGCAGAAATATCAAATCTATAAATGATGAAAATCATATATCATGGCAAAAAAATGTATCTGTTTGAGATTCACTGCAGTCAGTTTAAGTCGGGCAGGTTGGCTCAGGTTGGACGGCTGGTTCAATGTTGGGGGTGTTTCACACAAACTCCCTGAGCGGACACTTGGACCACTGTGAGCAACAGCAGACGTGTGCACTGTGGTCACGCCAGCATCCAATCCATCCAAGTCACATGTTTATTAAAATAATCAAATTACAGTATTTACATTTATGTTAGACGACTTTTAATTAACTGCTTTATCCCACTTACAATGAAAATCAAAAAAAAATCTTGTTCATGTGCAGCATGTTAACGCTATTGGAAGTAAAAATAACTTCAACTCCAATTTTGAAAACACAACTTTCTTTTTTTTTTTTTATTTATTTTTTTTTTTATAAAGCTCTGACTGCATTATGAGTCTGTGGTTTTTTGCAGCTGTTTACCTGAAAATGCAGCCAAGGCGTTTTTTTAAATAAACATTTCAAAGTATTTACAGAACAATCAGCTGTTCTGCATCAAATCTGATGCCACACAAATTATTTGTGCTGCTCCAAAAAATAATTTCTGTCCACTATGAGATGAAGGAGAACAACAGCCTGATACCTGCAGGCCTGACAGCAGCAGATGTGTCACTGCTGTAACACCTGTGACACTCAGCAGGCGCCTCATTGTCCTGACACACAACAAAACTACTGACTACACTACACACTAACTACACACTGACTACACACTAACTACACACTGACTACACACTGACTACACACTGACTACACACTGACTACACACTAACTACACACTGACTACACACTGACTACACACTGACTACACACTAACTACACACTAACTACACACTAACTACACACTGACTACACACTGACTACACACTGACTACACACTAACTACACACTGACTACACACTGACTACACACTGACTACACACTAACTACACACTGACTACACACTGACTACACACTGACTACACACTGACTACACACTGACTACACACTAACTACACACTAACTACACACTGACTACACACTAACTACACACTAACTACACACTGACTACACACTGACTACACACTGACTACACACTAACTACACACTGACTACACACTGACTACACACTGACTACACACTAACTACACACTAACTGCACACTGACTACACACTGACTACACACTGACTACACACTAACTACACACTGACTACACACTGACTACACACTGACTACACACTAACTACACACTGACTACACACTGACTACACACTGACTACACACTAACTACATACTGACTACACACTGACTACACACTAACTACACACTGACTACACACTGACTACACACTAACTACACACTAACTGCACACTAACTACACACTGACTACACACTGACTACACACTGACTACACACTGACTACACACTAACTACACACTAACTGCACACTAACTACACACTGACTACACACTGACTACACACTGACTGCACACTAACTACACACTGACTACACACTGACTGCACACTGACTGCACACTAACTACACACTGACTACACACTGACTACACACTAGCTACACACTAACTGCACACTGACTACACACTAACTACACACTAACTACACACTAACTACACACTGACTACACACTAACTACACACTAACTACACACTGACTACACACTGACTACACACTAACTGCACACTAACTACACAAGACAACACACTATGTTCAGACTCCAAACACGCTAAATGTCGCAAATCTCCGCCGTCACTCCTAAAACTCCCCCTTCCTAAACAACTAAATGTCATGTTGCCATATCATTTTTTGATTGGTCGACCAGGTTTCATTTTTCCACCAATAGGAAAGGCTGGGGGGGTTTTTTTGGCGTTGTTTTTGTTCACAGGCTTTCGAGCGTTTTCCTTATAAAACGCCGTTTTTACCGTTTCTTCCTGCAGTAAATATAAACAACGACAGTATTCAGGAAGAAAAACAAACATTGCAGATATTTTATCATAACTCTGGTTTTACGTGGCCGATCAACACAATTTAAAATCTGGTATAAAGTCCACACTTTGTCCGTCAGTTGTTCCGTCTGTCCTGCTCACATCTCCAATGGTTGTACACGTTGTCATTAACCTGGCTTCACTCCACATCAGCCGCTTTGCTCGCTAAAACTCCGGCACATGAGGACGCTGTCAGAGCCTGTCAACCACGTTGATTAGCTGCGTATATACGAATGTGAATCGCATCATTGGCTGGACTGTGGGATAAGGCGGCATCGTTCTGATCCCATACAGGAGCAGCCAGTCACTGACTAACACTGTGGAACAGGTTGTTAAAGTTTTAATTTTAATTTCAATTCAGGTTAGATTTTTTTTTTTTCTGTGCGCAGAGACCTGAGTCACTAATGTAAAGGGGAAAGTTTGAAGGTGGTTTAATAGGTGAAGTTAAGCATTATCAAAAGAAATAAGTCGATTTTCTATTTAGAAAAGTGGAGACGATTGACTCCTATATGAAAAGTGAGGGTTTGTGTGGTGTGCGTGAAGGTTAAACACACATTTGTGTTTTTCTGACAACCAAGAAGAAAATAGGTGAAATTAAGCAAAGACAGAGACCATCTGTTAAAAGATAAATAGTTTATGTGAGTCTCTCACATAGTATTTACCTTTACTCTATACACATTGTTTTGAACGTGATATACAATATGTCATCTTATTTTATTTTTTTTTACAATTTGACATAATGATTTTTCTTTTCAGCATGCACTTGCCAACAAAAGGCTCCACAAATACAGAATTACAAAAACTAGAATTATGCTCACAGTAAAACATACGAAACATGAACTTGGATCAAAAGCCTGACAGTTGGAGGACACGATGTAGAAGCACAGCATCAGACTACCAGGACTTTACAGGAAAGAGCAAAGTACTCCACAGTAAGACACAAAAATACATGTTCTGGTTTCAAAAAAATAAACACCTTTTTTTTCAAGTTATAACATCATCCTAGAAATACACGAAGAACGGTACCCCTTTGTCAATTCAAAGAGTGAAGCAGCGTGTGTACTACATGAGGAGGATGGTGGGTTCAGGGCGACACTGGAACAGCTAGCCTACAACTGTGCCGGTTGTGCCACTTTCAGATCTCGCCTGGCAGCTTCTCCAGCTGCTTTTTCACTCGTTTTCCTTCACCTTCCTGTTTTAACAGGCTCCTGAAATCACAGTGTGGATCGGTGCTTTTGTTTTTCGGGTGCTTATTGCGAATCCAATCTGATTGTGTGGGTATGTGGGATTGCTACGGTGCAGATGTAGCCATTCTAGAAGTCCCGCTGTATAACTTGGCAAACTTCTGCTACACGTTTGCTTCACCCCCACAAGGGGAAAGATCTGGAAGAATCAAGTTATTTTTGTTAGCCACCAGGAGTCATGAGGAATAGTCTGGTCAGAACAATTTGGTTTGTATAGAGATGAACGTCTGCAGCACTAACGCAGGGTAGAGAGGGGACTTCTACAACGGCACTGCATCACAGGGGAGCTCTGTCTCATTTCTGTTTGTGCTAAATGTACAAGAGTGACAGCATCGAGTCCACTCGCTGGTCTTCTCTGACCGGGCCTTTCAAGCTATAGACCTTACCCTGGATTATTAGGACACGCACACACGCACGCACACACACAGTTACACACAGCAGCAATTAACCTACTGAAATTACAGAGAGAAACAAAAGCAGAGATGATCGTAATGTCACATTTGTTCAACGTTGCCTCTCTACACTGTATATACTCGGTGTGGAATTTCATATATGAACACACTCCTTGTTTTGAACACAAAGTGCCTCGAGTGATGCGTCTCAATACATTTATTGCAAGGAGGGATATCACAGCAAGAAATATGATCGACTCAGAGTGTCAACGGCGCAACGTAGCAGCGAGCCGCCTCGTACCTGACTCGCTATATCAAAAGACAGATGTGTGGACAGAGCCACATGGCCCAGATGTGCTGTGTTGTTTTGTATTTACAGGAGCAGAATCTACACACTAGATAGTCTCTTTTAAGGACGAGCCCAGTTTGCTTTCTTCTCCTTTTCAAAATAAGAATTTTTTGTGAGTCGTCCAGTCTGCTCACCGACAGCCTGTCAGTCAGTGGCTCTCGGGTGCGTCCTCATCCTTATTGTCCTGTAGGCGTGGCCTTATGGCTCCAAATGAGGTCTTCCCACTGCAATAGGTCCTCATACTGATGACAATTTATCCCACTGTTATTCAAATAGGAAATGAATTGTCTAAATAAAATATAAACACATGTCTGGATGAAAGAAATGCATCAGATCTCACCATGCACACGCTGTCTGTTTAAAAATATATGCACAAAAATCAAAACAGTACAAAATTTTATTTCTAAAGGCTCGTCTGTGTGCTGGGGTCGTTCATGTAAGGCGTGAATCAATAACTAGGTGCAAAGACAAAGACAAGCTCCTCTTTCTGATAGTTTGACTTTTTGCCGAGCTACGTGGAAGATGCATCTAGTTGTGAGCCAGTTGCTTAGCAACCTCCTGCTACTTCTATAGACACACTGTAGTGATGGGCGAGGCACACTGCTGCATGGTTACGTCTGCTTCCCCACACCTGTTGGTACGCAGAGGCAGTTTATGCCTGTCATTGTCAAAAAGACTGATTAGCTTCAATTTCAACTGTGTAGTCTGGGGACGTACATCTATTTATTTTTTGTGGACATTGTCTCATGAATAAAATGCTACCTGTCTATGCCCCCCCCCCCCCCACACACACACACACACACACTGAAAAATAGCCAAGAAAAGGGTGAGATGGCACCGCACCCTCATTCCTTTACCTTTCCACTATGGCGGTGCCTTTCTTCAAGCCATTAAGATAGAACGCTGCTCTCTGCTTGTGTAAAACCAGTAAAGACAACCTCTTTGCAGTTATCTGTGAGTAAACAACCAGAAACACAACAGATTTGGTGGCACTACGTCAGAGGAAAAAGAAAATTAGACACAGAGGAGGAGAAAGTTATTCAGAAATAGCAGCAAATGAGCAGAAAGCAACGCCCAGCTGGGCTTCTGTGTTTTCAGTCTCCTCGTGGATTGTTGCTGAAGCCAATGGCAAAATGAGACATGGTACGAGTCGGGTACGCCCTCCCTCGCCTAAATCCCAACATAACAACATTTTCTAGAAACAACTCCAAGTCTGTTCTACAGATCCTCGAGCTCTCCTCCCCTCCTCTGTGCACGCTGCTTGAAGACGATGGTTACAGGATGATCCATGCAAAAACATGAGCAGGCCCAACAGCGGGTGAAAAGCGACTTGCCCCTCCTCTCCAACTCCAACCCAATTATAACACAGTTTACCATCAACAAAGTCACAGTTTGTGTGAGGTTAAAACAAAGTGACATCTCTCTTTCTTTTTCTGGAAGCACATCTATTTCAAGGTATCTAAATATAACAACATCTAATATCCCTGATTATTAAATGTCCTTTATTACACGTTATGGCTGCTACCTCTGAAGCCACCAGTAACAGTTTTTTTATTGCAAGACTCACATTATGATAATATCGAGCTAAAAGGTACATCAGGAGATGAATGTGAGCTAAGCAGATGTACCTCGAAGGAAAAGCGCAGAACTTGCTCAGGTTACTCGAGACATTTACACGATTCTTGGCTACGATGGTGGAGTACTTCTCCACTAGTCACAAGAACTAAACAGAGTTCGGATTTGATGCCAGAGGGATGTGGTTTGTTAGTGGAACGGATATGGGTTGGTTGGGGTCAAAGCGGTCCAGAGGTGGACATCTCACAGGATGGAAGGGATAGGGGAGCGAGAGCGGCGTAGCGGGCAGGGCGATCCATAGGGCGAGGTCACAGGAGACAGCCTCAGAGTGTTACCAGCCATGCCAGTCATGCCCGCTATGTTGTTTAAGCTCCGGGATTTCTCATAGCCTTCAGATGAGGGGGGCGACAAAGGTGGTGGTGGTGGTGGTGGAGGTGGTTGTGCAGGAACAGGACATGAACACACACAGGCAGGCAGGCAGGCAGGCAGGCAGGCAGGCAACGATCCAAATCCGAGCCAGCCGAGTGAACCGAGACAAGACAGGAGACAGGAGTGAGACATAGCAACAGTAGCATACTGTATGGTGAGTGCATGTACAGCACATTTCATGACACTGGCCATAAAGCATATTGAAATTCTTAGGCCTGGAGCTGCTTGAGAGGAAGAAACAACCTGACTGGCTCAAAAGTGCTTCTTAAGATTGCTTTAAGTGCAAACTATCTATATTGTTGCTGAAGTAACTGAAATATGAAATCCATTACATCTACAACAAATACAAACAACACTGGATACACCGATAGCTGTTCACATCTTTAGTTCCTGCAGTAAATCGATGCATAATTAAATTAAATTCTCTTTATTTAAATCTTTGCCTACTCTGAAACAAAATAAGTTTGTGTGGCGACATTTTAAACCCGAGCTGTTCTTTATGCTGCATTCATGCTATGCTAGCAGGGAGTTACTGGTAGCCTTGTCGTCACAGCAGATGTTGAAAAGAAGGCTACTTTTATTGTTGAACAATGCACTACTATATCAATTTATTGCCCAATAATATTATATTTTCAGATGGCAAGAGAATCTCTATGCCACATCAAATCGTCTAAATGTTTTAAAATTGAGCGATGAAAAAGTGGAAGACTTTAAAGCCCCACCATGCACAGTATTCATGTTTTTTATCTTTAGGGTCCAAAAATGTAACAATGCCAGCAGTTTAGCATGTCAGAGTTGAATCTCACTTGTGTTTGCTGTTTGGCCAGCTGTGCTATTTATTTAAAACTTTTAAGATGAAATATTGAATTTCAACAGTACGAAATGCTGTCATTTAAAAAGATCAATATTCCTTTAAGTAGATTCTTAAGAAAACATTCTGCTTTAATGAACTTGTTCCTGCTTTGACCCACATCTGCAGATCTTGATACAGAAAAGAAAGCTCTGTGATTTGTTCTGCAGCATCTTGGACCACAGGTTTGCTAACTCGTGGATGGTCAGTGAACAAGTGAATTAGTCATGGTAAAGGTTATCTGTTTCTACTGGCGTGTGGCTGCTCCTCTCTATCAGCGGCAGCGACATGTCCATAATTTCATCAGAGATGCCCCTCATAGCTGCACGACGTCACAGATGGCAGCTTTGGTGAAATTAAGTTGAAGAAAGAAGCTGCACAGCTATCTTTGGTTAGGGAGTCTGAGGTCAGTGATCAGGCCAGTGTTGGACGCACAACAGGAACATTCGTGGGATTTGTAGTCAGTCCTCTGATGCTGGGAATCTACTTCATTTCTCTTTCACTTTACTGACAATCTTTCCTCTGAAAAAGTGGTGCTTAGTTACTTAATGAAAAGTTGATATGGGACGGAAGAGTCAGCTTTTGATTTTGTTTATATTGTAGACAGTGTTTCTGTTTCTTGGTGCTTGTAATGAAAACTTAAACTAATAATAGAGCAGTCGTGCTACCCTGTAGTTAGCTAGGTAATTAGTAAGTAGCATATCTATTATATGTGTTGCCATTTGAAGCTGTATGTATCTTGAAGTTCTTTGAACTTTGCAAGCCAGCGGAGCTCCTTCGTAATTGTATTTCGGTAACTTGCACAGCAAGCTCCACCCCTGAGAAATACCTCTGTGAACTCTGTCAGAGTTTTAGCTAAATGAGAGATATTATAATTCTTTAACTTTAGGGCTGAAGGAAAAAAAAAAGTCGTTCATGTTGTGGCACCAGTGACAGCATCATTAGTATTTTCTCCCATTAGAAATGGATAAAATTTCCAAGGAACGGTTAAAGTTAACAAGTGCACATATAAACCACCAATTCATATATTGAGCCACAATATGTAGCTTAAAATGAACAACATGCATGTGTCTTAGATTATGTATCAAATGTTACTGTGTGTGTATGAATCCAGACACATACTGATGATGATGATAATCGACACACCGTAATTCAATCATCTTAACAACAACAGCTCAAACTTCTGAAAATGCTGCATGTGATGCACATCAGTAAATCTGCATTGGGTTCAAAATAACCAAACAAGCCACAGCAGCCAGCGCAGTGATGGAGCATGCCAATCGGCTGATGAGGAACAGCAAATGGAAATGTTGCCTCATTACCACTCTGCATACACCACCATTTGATTCACTGAGAGCATGGGTGCAAATTAAACTGGGGCTCTTTCAGAATGAGCCAAGCGAGCAGAACAAAAGAGAGCCTGGGTCTGAGCCAACAGGTAGCGGGAACAAGAAAGGAACCCATGTTTTATGCATTACCGTCAGTGTGGCGGCAACTGCAACCATGATGGATAAAAGGGACAGCTGCTCACCTGACTTCACTGAAAATCATGATGCGCTGTCGCTGAAGATGTGGACAGGTTAACCTGTTAGACTACTCCAGTAATCACCTCAAAGCCATCAGCAGTTGTTTTTTGTTGTTGTTGTTGTTTCTTTTGCTTAATGCAATGAAAAATAAGGCTCTGTTAGCAAGCCTAATGAATGATTTGCATTCATTAGAATTCTTGTATAATGGGTGCTTTAGCAAAATAATCAGTGGAACAGAAGCACTGATTTGCCTGCCATCCAATGAGTGCTAGGTGGCTTTACAGCAATAACATTAGGAGCCGGATATTCAGCTAGGCTCCTGGAGATGCAGCTACCTTCCCATACAAGGCAGTTAGCCAAGGCTTAACACTTCCACTTTACTTTGCAGATTAACACAAGATTCATGTCTCTGCAGGTAAATAGAAGAAGCAATCTGAATGACATATGTTTCACATAGCATCCAAATGACATTTTGGTATGTTCTCTATTTAGCAGAGATAATCTGCATCTATCAAAAAAACTGCAGTCTGAACTAATCTCTGCTCTGCGAGCTGCTTGATTTATGTGCTTTGTTTCCTGTAGTGATGTGTCGGTCGCGAATGAAATGGCTCTTAGAGCCAGATCTTTGACGTGAACGACGCGAGCCGGCTCCTTATCGCGAGCCGTGGTTTTTTTTTTTCTTTCTCTCACTCTCTCTCTCGCACTTTTTTCGCTTCACTCCACACGCGAGCCTTGTGCTTTGCTGGGCAGAGGAGGGAGGGGCGATAGTTAAACTCGCAGTAGCACAGGAACAGAGCGGGAGGGAGAGAGAGAGAAAGAGAGCCAGGGACAACAACCTCCCATCAGAAAGGTATTGTATCCACAACTATTTTCAGCTGTGGATGATAAAGGATTCAGAAAGTTTATTCATGCAGGTCCATATGACAGAGAATATGCATCTTCTTTTTGTTTTCATATTTTAATTTATATTTAATTGTGTTGTGGTTTGCAGTGTTTTGTGTTGTTTCACTTTAAATTTGTTTAAAAGGAAAAAGCTGAAAATTTAAATAGTTAAAAGTTGAAATGTGACTAGTTGGTTTTTGTATTATATGATTTATTTATTACATTTTATGTGGAGTGAATAAATAAAAGTATATTTACGGTGGCCCCTACAGACAAAGCACATAAAAACTCAAAACACGTACAAAACACAACAGAGGTGCTCCAGGATGCTAGGGGGCAGTGTTGAGCTTTTGTTACCTAGTGGCTACACAAGCCAGCAAGTACCAACGACCGGATTTGGTGTGTGGTAGTAACAGGTAAATGAACATTTTTTTAAATTATTTGAATATATATGAGTGCTTGTGTATAAATACACAAACACATTGCGTTCAATTGTGTAATTTAAGTGATGTAGGCAGCTCTGTTTTGGAAGTTCAGTTAACGCTAGAAATGTGTTTTGGAGTTTGTACGTGCTTTGTCTCTAGGGGCCACCGCATATGTTTATATGTAAACATGTATAAATAAAACCACTCTTTTTTTTACATTAGTAATTACTTTTGTGCATAATTTCATATTATTGTTAATAATAAATTAATTAAAGCAACAAAACAACCTGAAGAGCCGGTTCAGGGGGCGAAAGAGCCGGCTCTTTTTAATGAGCCGAGCCGAAAGAGCCGGTTCTCTAAAAAGAGCCGGAAATCCCATCACTAGTTTCCTGACCTTTTCTGCCTTTGATATCATACAGAACAGCAACAACACTTTTAGGAAATTCAGCAGGTGCAAACTTAACAATAACCTTTAGGCTGGGTCAAAGTGTTAGCAAGCCCTTTCTGAGTCTGACCTTTTCACAATGTACTGGCACAAGGTGAAATGTGCTATGCAATTCAGGAGGGCAAGTCTGACAGCAAATAAAGATGAATTTTATTCCTGTAGTTTTATGAAAAACATTATTTCAGTCATGCAATCAGAGCTATTTCCAACTCATAATATTTGGGAAAGTGACTTCTTCATTTTTCTGCAAACTCAAATTTAAAGAACTGCTTTATTGGAACTGATGGTTTGCTAAATAATGTAAAAACCAAAGGTACAAGGGAAAAAGTTTAAGAAACTGATAAATAGTGTATTTATCAATTCTAACAGGAGCTGATAATGTAAGCTTCTCTTCCTAGCTAGCTTCAGTCTTTAGAAATAAATATTAGCTTTATGGCCAAGAGTTACAAACAGAAACTAAAACCTCGTCTCTTTCCTGCAGATCCTCTGATGATGATGTTTGGTAGGGCTCAGCCAGTACAGGATTTGTAAGAACGGTAGCCAGAGCTATAAGACTGATATCCATTGGTGATTTATACCCTACCCTATAAATATGTTTATGAGTTGACTAAAGACACTGGGTCAGAAATGTATTCAACTGTTTCCAGGCAACCAGAAAACAGGAATAAATTGTGAAGAAAGCAACAGTTCTGAGTCAGCTGCCGGGATGCGTTTGCCCCTTAGAAAGGCCAAAAATGTTATGCAGTGTGTCTGTGGAGAGTCGCGACAGCACGTCAACAGGTTACGTTACCTGAGCTGACTAGGGCTGAACATAAAGCCTCCTCCCTTCCTGGGATGTTGGTGTGCCACTCACTAAGGACATGGATCAGCTGATGAGCATTTGGACAAGTATCTGTGATTTTAATAGTACCTTCTAAAATGATAGGCGGTTTATTCAGACCGGTGGTTCCAGGAAACTGAACTTTACTAATGATGACTGATGATTCAAGCAACTAATCAGTAGCAGTGCACAACAGCAAGCGTGGATTTGACAATGATTTCCCAATAAACAACAGATCTGCATGCTTTTTAGAATACTTTATAAAATCACATCACAATGTTCTAATTCGATGTTGAATTAAATGACATTAAAAAAGTGAAATTTTACATATCAGTTAAACTACCTGTCTTTCGTATCCCTCCGTCTGCAGGGCAGGTGTAATCACTGGCAGCAAGCAGGAAACAGGTCCCCCCACTCCGGCGGTCCTGTTCTCGGGTGCTGGACCTACGCATGGGAACCCTCTCCTCAGGAGACATGGTGAGGTCGCTGCCCCCGCTGCAGTCTACAGACAGAACTGAGAGAAAAATCCATTTGCACATCCATATTTGCTTTTGTTCATTCATGCAATTTACACCAAGCTGATGATTTTGTGGTACTTTTCCCTCATAGACATGACAACAGAAGAAGTTACCAAGCAATGAAACTACAATCCTCATGTCTGCCTTCAACAGAAAGAAACTACGATCTGAATCCATGGAATAACGACACTCTGTGGATTTCAAAGATTTCAAGAAATCTGTTTTTACTTTAACCTTGTGAAAAGATACAGGTGAGACTGATGTTTCCATTCTTACCCAAAAAGGAAAACCCTGCCAAACAGCATAATTCATAGAGCCAAAACCTGATGTCGCTTTTGCCTTGTCTATATAAAAGAGCTATGACTGTGTATTTGAGTGACATTTTCCATCCATTATTAGGAAGGAGATCAGGCTAATACATTCTTCTTAACGTGTAACTACATGCTCTGGCAGTCATAGAGCTCCTCTTTGGGGACTAAAGACACGTACTGACAGTTTCACAATTGGCCATGTCAATTTTTATGATTAAATATGTAATAAAATTGAAGGGCTGGTACATTTACGTGGTTCTAATAGTTTGTGGATGACAGTGGAGGTCCTTGGTATAGCAGTGTTTCCCTTTGCAGGAGAATCATATCAATTTTTGGGGGGGATGGTGAAGATGAAAAAGTATCAAGATTAAATAACACCAGTGTGGAGCATTAGCAATTACCATAGCTACACAGATTTATACATCTGTGCCCTCAAACGTATTAGATTTTAAATCAAACAGTGAAGACGTGATTGGTGCAGACTTTAACTGAACGGGTGCAAAAACTGTATTATCTGTTCAGGAATTAGAGTCAATTGTTTGACATAGTCTTAATTTCAGATGCACCTTCATGGCTCCAATGAATTAACTCGCATATATGTTACCTGGACAGGTGAATTCTCTATATTTGATCCAAAGAGACATCAGTGCAAGGAGCCCCTCCCCCAAAAAAGCAAAACCAAAAACTGAAGGCACAACTTACAAACGAGTGGCAATTAAATAAAGACCTAGCAGAGCATCTCAGTGGCGGAAATATACATGTAATGAGATCCATGGGCTCCAGACTTGAAAGGACTGTTTTGAATCCTTTCATTTAAAATTATGTTAGTTTGTCCAATTACTTTGAGCCTCTGACAATGGGAACTATGGCTGTGATTCATAAACAGTAAATGCAAACATTATTGTAAAACTCTTTGAATTAAAAGCTACAATTCTGTACTTTGATTACACTGTGATTGTTTGATTTAAAAAACTGCAAAAATATGTAATTGTTCAGAACAAGTTGTATGATTTGGAAAAGAAATATGTGTGCCATTACCAACAACAGTTAAAACAACAACATATTCTGATGTCATAGGGTTGGGGGTTGTATGAACTATCAGACTCAGTACAAAGCTGGTATCTATATGTCCTATCTAAAGGACACATGAGAGGAAAGTATCTTTGCAGCCTTAAATTCTAAATGACCTTTGAGAAAATCCGAGAGGTGACTACGGCAGAATGATTCTGTTTGTGCATCCAGTCAATGAATCATGAAATATTCTGCGGTTATTAAATGTAAGTTTCAGGGACTTAATAAACAGATAGTAGGGAGCACCAACCCTGAGGAATGTCTGTATTAGAATTGAAAGAAAGCGAGTATACAGAGGTCAACATTAATTTCCATCAATATCAGATGTGTCAGAGTCAATTACTGATATGGTACTGGAGGGAAAAACAGCCACCTATGGTCTGAGCACCAAATGAGCAATCCTTACAGGAAGAAACACTTGGAAACAAGGAGTCTGAATGCTTATCTCCCACTCTCTGTACCTTTGGCATTGGTGCTGTAAAAACAGCTCAGTCATCTGTAGGGAAACTGCTTTGGAGCTTATGGGTCACATGGGGAAATCAGTAGAATCTGTCAGATGGCCACGGCTTTCTAACTGAAAGGAAGTCCCTCATGAATTCTCTTCATTGTCACTACATAAACAACCCCCTTCAGTGTAATCTGAATTAACTGTTAAACAAAGCGTCTTAGTTCTGTTTTCCATATGACCTTTGTCTAAACATATGGTCTTACCTGAACGGTTGCGTTCTAGTACCCTGCTCCCTTTGACGTGGCACAGGTCACCTTGAGTACTGTTGCAGGTGGTGTTGAGATCAGCTTTGCAGTAGGTGGGGGACCCTCCCTGCACTGCTTGAGGGATATGTTTCTTCCTCTTTTTGGGTAACTTCTGCTTGGCCATAGCCAGAGAATAGTACATCCCAAAGTTATTGACGATAACGGGCACAGGCATGGCTATCGTCAGCACACCAGCTAAAGCACATAATGCGCCCACGACCATACCTGACCAGGTCTCTGGATACATATCACCATATCCCAGTGTTGTCATGGTTACCACGGCCCACCAGAAGCCGATGGGGATGTTCTTGAACTTAGTGTGGAGGGTAGCCGTGGGATCATTGGGCTTGGCGCCGATTCTTTCGGCATAGTATATCATTGTGGCAAAAATTAACACTCCCAATGCCAGGAAGATGATGAGCAGCAGGAATTCATTGGTGCTAGCCCGTAACGTGTGGCCCAGTACTCTAAGTCCCACAAAGTGTCGTGTTAACTTGAAGATACGCAGAATACGAACAAAACGAACCACCCTGAGGAAACCCAACACATCCTTGGCAGCCTTTGAAGAAAGGCCGCTCAGCCCAACCTCCAAGTAGAAAGGCAAGATAGCCACGAAGTCGATGATATTAAGAAGACTCTTAAAAAACTCCAACTTGACTGGGCAGAAGGTCACACGCACCAGGAACTCAATGGTGAACCAGAAGACACAAACACCTTCCACATACGTAAGAGCAGGATCCGTTTCGATCTCATACTGTGGACCTGAGTCGGTCACGTTGCTGTCTCGCGCCACATCAGTCTTGTTGATGATTTTGTTGAAAGCCTCATGAGTCTCCAAACAGAAGGTGGTAATGGAAACCAGGATGAAGAACAAAGACACGAAGGCAATAAACTAAGAGAAAGAAGACAAAATAGAGAAAAACACATTATCGCCATTACATTTCATTTCAACCATGGCTTCCTATACTATTTAGGATAGATTTGACACCAAAATCCTTCATTAAGTGTTCTCATGAGAAAGGGACAAACTACAACAGGTTTATTACATTTGCATCATTTTGAAGAGCGGAGACTCAATCTGGGAATGCAGATCCAGTCTAGTAAAGCAAGAAAGGCCCAGTAGACTTCAAACCCAGTGGAGAAAGGTGACGGGGAATCTCTTCATTTGGTTTTGCATATTGAGTTACACACCCGCTCTCAAAAACATACTTCATTCTGACCTCATAGTTTAGCTGCTGTTACTATATTAGTCTAGAGCCAATAGCTCAAAGCTTACAGGGCAAATTAAAAAGGCTATTCTGCTGTAGGATGTTCAAACCCTGATCTCTAATACATCTGGGCATGTCTATTAGCAACACGTTATAAAAAATGATCATCTTAATTATAGATCGACTGACTTTGGCCTTATTTCTGTCACTTATGTTAGTGCTAAGCAATCGTCTTTGGAGTAAGATGTGACGTATGGCAACTGGGAAAATGCCATACCTTATCAAACCCTGTAAGATGCAGTATTATTTGAAAGGTCAATAGTAAATTGCTATGCTATAATAGGTTAACTGGCACCCAGTTGCAGACTTGTTCTTAACTCATTCACTGGTAGCGTACCTTACTGGACATCCTTGAGCAGATAGAAATTTGTTGCACAGTGGTAAAGTCTAAATCTATAGATCTACGATAAAAATATCATTGACATCAGTTTGGCATTAGCAATCTATTCATTTTCCCAGAGGGAGTCTGCATGTTATTAAAGTAACATCGATAATTTCCCAAACTTTTTTCTTCATGTTTTTGACATATTTTGCAAATCCTTAATGGAAACAGCTTCCTGAGCTCAAATCCAGACATTGAGCTGCTGTGGAAGAAGACATGCTCAACCCTCTCTAAGAGCTAGATGGAGCAGATTTACAGCCTGGTATGCTGCTTCTCCACCATCCTCCCACAGTCCCTCCACTGGTGTGCTCTACCTACTGTGCTCTAAAGAAGTCGTTTCACACTCTGCCTTGTTTTGGATTGCATGACTCACACGCTCTCATAAATATCATTGCCACTATTTGGGTTACTGTGATCCTGAACTGTGTGTGTGCATTCACTCAAGTGCCTCTCTTTATGTATCTTTACTACCCTGTAAGTGTTTTTGTTCATACACTTTCAATGGCACAAAGTTAAAGCCTCAGCACAGTGTGTGGGGATAAGTCGGTATCACTAAATACCATGTACTGTGGATTACTCAGTTTATATGTATTTTGAGATTGTTGATTATATAGTATATGTAGATAGATATGCAGAAAGTGCTGTAAAAAGTTTGACAGAGGCAATATAACAAGGCTGTTCAGTTCCCACCTCTGACATTGGGCTATGAGTTTATTTTTCCTCTACTACAGACTGATCCAAGCTGTAGGCGAAGGTAAACAAGACGCCATTGCTGCAGTGGGATGTCACTTCTGAACTAACACAATAAATCTCTGCAGTACAGTGCACTGCATGTGAAGGATTTTACTCTGATTTTGCTAAGAAATTAAGCAAATCATCGGACTCAATCTGGATGCAATCAAATTCTGATACCTGCTGCAAAAATAAACATCATTCAGAAGAATAATGCTCCCTCTCGAGGGCCGTGGCTGAGTCTGTCCAAACTGTTTGAAGGATTCCAAAATGCAAGATCTAAACAACTGAGACGGGTTTTCACGTCATGCACGGTTTGAATACAAAATATAAGCGTAGTTTTTGAGAGCTGAATGAGTAAAAAGTTTGTTTTTGTGGTTTAGAGCAGCGGTCTCCAACCCCCGGGCTACGGACCAGTACTGGGCCGTGCGAGAGTTGAGGCTCAGCTGTGAAATTCATGGGTTTTAGGTTTTTATCGGTTTTTAGCGTTATTTTTTTAATCATTTTTATCATTAACTCTGTTTCCCTGGGTCTTTTCCTGTGTGTTATGAATACATTTTTTGGTACCGGTACTGGTTTTATTTTGTTATATTTATCTGCGACACCTGAAAGGCCGGTCTATGAAAATATTGTTAGACATAAACCGGTCTGTGGCGCAAAAAAGGTTGGGGACCGCTGGTTTACAGGGTTTACAAGTGTGCTTATCAGCCACAACCACAACAGGCAACATGACAAATACTGATCACGTTATTAGAATGCAATGTATTGCTAGAAATCTAAGACTACTGCTGTACGTGTAGATATTATTTTTACATTTAACCCTACCAAAGACAGGCACCAACCCATGGTAGCAGCCTGTGCCTGCAAGACACTGCACCCCGCCAAGGTGTTGACCCAGCTTTGAAACTGCAGATTTGAATCTGATGGAGCATATGTGGCATGCACTGTAACATGCTAACCAGCAGGACCAAACAATCCTTTGCCAGCACCACAGGATGCCACCATAGCTCCAGTTTGCATGCCCCGATAGGTCAGAGCTCCTGTGGAAGCTCTTTTAAATTTTCACAGTGTTTGTTTGTTTTGTTTGTTTTGTAGTCGCTTCTTTGTGTACATTAAACAGAAAAATGGAAAAATTCACTACTTCAAAATTCATTCTTTTTTCCTGTGTTTCTTTTATGATGTCTTTATTTCACCTTCCCTGCTGTCTCCATCTCTGTCTTATCATGACATTGGCTGAAACGAGCAGCCTGAGCTGTTTCCTGTAGCTGTGTGGATGCTGCGCCAACTAATGACTAGTTCTGTCTCATGCTGGGATGTAATTCTGATGTGTTCACGTCTGTAGAGAAAGGATGTAGCATACAGCAGCCTTTAAAAGCTGGATCACGTCACAGTACAGCAGCTGGACCTGAACTCACACTCACATGCTGGTGTAGCACTGATGCCCCTGTTTACACACAGCCTCACAAGGTTATTTATGGTAGGTGTTAAAAATGCAAAAGTGCTAACTTATCATGTGATTGCAGCACATGCACTCTGCATGATGAAGAAGTCCTGTGCTTCTATGAGTCGCTGTTTAAAGCCAGCACAGGGAGCATCACACACACACACACACACACACACACTGTTCAGTCGATTTCTGAACAATGCAGATCTAATTTAGCCAGAGGACGAGCTCCCTTTGTGTGGCATGCTTCTTCAGAGAGTTTTTCAGACACAGTGATAACGGCTGCTGAGGAGCTACGACCTGTGACCTTCATGTACGGCTGCCACGTCACGTGCACATGGGGTAGAGACTGTAGATTTGACAGTAGAAAAAGTATGTCCACCAATACTGCTGACAAAAACTATTTGCTTATTTGTCACTATAACAAGGCAGCCCTTAGCAGCTGGATTTACAGTGAGAAACGGGACAATTTTAGTGGAACAAACTTATATTTATTTGCCATACAGCTCTCCTTAAAAACAATTCACTCTTGAGCTTCTTCACAGCACAATCAACCCTCTCTAATGAGAGCTGGCAGCCTTAAATACCTTCAGCTGTCACAGACTAAACCATTATTCCACTCACAGGTGAATTCTTAAATCCCAACCTTCCACCACAGTATACAATATACCAATTTGAATAAATAAATAAATACATACATTTCACATTTAATAAATATTATAGACTTTAATCCTACACCAAACCCAATATTATAAAACCCCAAAAACCCAAGCACAAAGGATTCCCCACACTCCCTTAACCCATGGTCTCTCCCGGAACCTTTAAATGGTGTCTGGACCCCGGGGAAACATTTGCCCAAACACCTTGGAGAGAACACAGGTTTCCTTACTGGTAAAAGCTTATGTTCTCTCAATCACCATTCCTTTCTCCTCACAGACACCACCACGTTCCTAGATGAAGAGCAGCTGTGCAGGATCTGAAACAAGGCTAGCAACTGATTTTGAAATTCCCAGTAAATATTCAATTAAACTTCTTGTGTGCAAATGTTTAACTGTGCAAATCCATGCTGAAAGTGCGATGCTAAATGAAGTGCTTGATAAGGTGCCTTTAATAAAGTGCAAGGTGTTCTCTAAAGTGCTATACAGATTATAATATAAATAATAGTAAGGCAGTCCTCTTCCTTACAGTCACACGTCGATGTTTCAGTTCATTAAACACATTATAAAATTAGACAAAGTAAAAAAAGAACCCAAGTAAATACAACATGCAGTTTTTCAAAGCTGTTCCCTTAATAAAGTAGTTTGAATAACTTTTCACTTAAGCTGGATTTTGATTTTCCTCGGGTTATCTTTGTCTAATTATATTTTTTGTCTAATTCTTGTGCTGATCAATTAAAAAACATTAAGTATGAAACATTCTTCATTATGTGTGAAGAGAGAATGGGGGGACAGTGGCTCCTTTTCTGCCATCATGTTGGATAAGTGTGAGAAAATGGATCGATAGATTATTTAGATTTTATTTTACCAGTTTACCAGTCCAGTTAATCAGGAGGGCTCTACTACAGAACACTGTATGAAAAACAAATTAGGAATATGGCCTTTTTTTAATCTCCTGCATTGAAAAATTCCCC
Source organism: Rhamphochromis sp. 'chilingali' (assembly GCF_963969265.1). Lineage (NCBI taxonomy): Eukaryota > Metazoa > Chordata > Actinopteri > Cichliformes > Cichlidae > Rhamphochromis > Rhamphochromis sp. 'chilingali'. Next base: position 41,538,158 of record NC_137934.1, on the reverse strand, counting down.
TAAAAAAGGAAACATCCATCAGTTCTACTAAAGGACCAGAGCTGTTGTATCAGTGAACTCTAACATGGTCTCTATGATTGAATGCACTCTTGGTCTAAACACGATGAATCTCAAAGGTGCCTCTGAAGCTGATTTGGTGTTTTTAACACACTAACAAAAAAAACAAAACATCATCACTGTGTTGTTTGCTCTGTTTGTCCAGTGGATTTATTCTGCAGACTGAATTGAGCATCTTGGTCTCCAAGGGCAACTAGCACAGCAATAACCTTTGGCATTGCTTTAAGCATGACTGAAATCTCAAGCATATCTTTCTCTCCCCTTACAATATATATGCAGCCGTTTGTTCTTACTGAATATCAACAAGTGGCTTGGAAAAAGATGAGACCTTCATGTTGCTCAGGCGCTGATTTTGTGTTATTTTATTGTGTCTGAGCTGAATGCTTTCATATCACTGCTGCATCACGTTAGGCTTGGTTCCCTATCTGCCACTCAGAGGAAGAACTGTCTCCTTCAGGAAAGACTTTATTTTATTATTTTATGATGTAGTGTTAACTAGGGATGGGTACCGGTGTCCGGTGCCATGATGGCACCGGTTCTGACATAAACGGTAGTAACCAGACCGAAAAGCAGCGCACATTTCGGTGCTTTATTTCGGTGCTTTTTTTTCCTGAGCTGTGATACACTTCTAGCCAATCACTTTACGTTTCCGAGGATAGTAGGCGGGGCCAGGTACGTACGTTCTGTTAGAGCAGAGCTACAGATTAAAAATGTCCAAGGCGAAGCGGTCAAAAGTCTGGCTGTACTTCACAGCAAAAGATGCAAACTCAGCAGCAACAAGTGCTTTAAGCTGATACTGTGATACTGTCAAAGGAGGTAACACCTCGAATCCGATGAAACACCTGGCGACGCATAGCGTTTTTTTAAAAGCCCAGAAATGCGCCGTATTTGATAGCTTGCTGCGAGACCTCACACCGAGCACATCTACTGCAGGTGGGTTGCCTGTTATGCAACATCCCCCAAAAACCCGAAGAGGAGAGTCCTGGCCCCTAGCCCTGCCAGTGTAGCAGAAATGATGAGGATGATGATGCAGCAGCAGCCGTTCTTCTCTGCGTGAGTAGCTTAATGTTGTTCGTGTGTAATTTACGTTGAGTAGGCTAACCACGTTATTACATTAATGCATGTAAGGTGAACTAGCAAACATCATCATAGCTACATGCGGCTGTCCTCTTGTTTGATGGCAGATACTCCCTTCACCCTGGCCACAAAGGCTAAAATGACCAAAGAAAAAGTGGAAAACAGTTAAACATGAGAGGTTTAGGACAAAGTTTGTGTTTTTTCCATTGTTTAAGCACTGCTTCCTGCCAAGAGTGATACCATATATGCCCCATAGCTGCAGAAAAGGCTAACATTGTTATCTTTTTACAAAAAACAGCTGAACATGAGAGGTTTTTGGACCAATTTTGTGTTCTCCATTCTTTAAGCACCGGTTTGAGCACCGTTTGAGCACCGGCACCGTTTCAAAAGTACCGATTTGGCACCGGTATCGGATAAAACCTAAATGATACCCATCCCTAGTGTTAACTCTGATTATTCAGAAAAACCATAAGCAGCATCATGAAACCAGGATTTCATAATGACTGAGAAATGAAAAGCAGGAGATGTCAAGTCATCCATGTAGTACCTCTGTTAGACGCACTGTACAAACAGAGTGATTCATTAGGAGTTTCTGTCAGCAGCCCCATCACCTCCCCAAACCCTGATGGGGTCTGATAGTTGTCAGACTTGAACCGTGGAAGCCATCCACATAATCACACAATTTTTCACCTGACATTTCTGCCTCGTGTCTCTTCTCGCTGTCCACAGCCAGGAGAAGAGACACGAGGAAAATGCCAGATCAAACTGCTGCAAACACACCAGCTTCCAGTGCATCACAACTGCCTTTGGCCTAGTAGCACAACAGATGTCACATTCAACACCAGTGTGTGTGGACTCCACAGCTTTCTGCAGTCAGGGTTGATACATGAAAGAAAGCCTTGTCCTGATTTAAACATGAAGTCAAGGCTTCGTCTACTCTGCACATCACATCTGCTGTGTTCTCGCTCGAGTACATGGTTTTAAAAAACAGAAACACTTTGGACTGTGTTTGATTCACCACCTCCATCTATGCATACTGGGTCAGGTGCTTCCATTTGTAATAGTGATCAGACAGCAGTTGGATTTATTATAGCGGAAATGTAGTAAATACCACAGAGACAAAACTACATCCTCTACAGTGCAAGAGCTCAACGTGTGTCAGAGGTTGCAGTACTGCTGAACTGTCATGGAGAGATCCATGATTATTAGCTGCCAGTCTGGAAAGACATTTACAGTCCGTTGTGACGATAAATGTCTTAAACCCCACGATTTGAGATATTCTCTGTAAATCCCGGTAGCTTTGGGTCTCAGTCATAGAGCTAAAAACAGAACGACTCTAATGGACAATACATTTGTTTGTATACTGGCACAGCAACACGTAGGATGGACAAATCTTGGCAGTCTCCCAGTGAAAAATCCCCCACATTCACATGCACAGACACAACCAGCTCACCGCGCTGCTCAGGCTCTGTTTCAGAAACTGCCCTGCTGGCTTGGCCAATCAGCATGCTTGCTGTCCTCACGTCCACCATCTGTTTGACACTATGAGTGGAAGCTCTGTGTTCGGTCCCTGGACCCGAGACCACCATCCACCACTGTGATGGTGAAGGCCCCTGTAAAGCTGTTATGACATGATGAAGCTAAGGGGACCCTGGAGGTGCTAACACAGTCTGAGAGGAAGTCAGACACATGCACACACGCGTGTGCACACTGACATGATGAAACCTGTGGGGTTTGAGCCTGTATGTGAGCTGTCTTGTGTTTCTCTTCTGATTGTCTGGTTATAATTTCAGTTTCAGGGCTTTTCCATGTCTCAGCTTAAACTGCACGTCCACATAGTCGCAGCCCTAACTCCCAGTATGCAAAGATAGCATGTACTGGGAGGGTGCATTCACCTCGAGACACCTGATCCCTCTGGCTCTGCTGCTACTCCACTAGCTCTTTAGTCCAATCCAACATTACATGAGGTTTATGACATTGTAACACAAAATGGGCAGTTACCAAGTCAATGAACTTTATCCCAGTGGTGAACAGCTGTGCTGGTGTAGTTCTTCTTCCCACCAGCAAGAGTCACTACAGTTCTTTCATGCCAAGATTTGTTTGTTATTAGCTGTAGAGTTAGTAATGCAGCATACTTTGAGAAAAGACTGACTCAGCATGTTGTTCTGATAAACATCTACATCCATCCTCTTCGTTGTTTTACAGAAAGCATCGCTTATGAGTATTTAAGTTGAACAAGAGTTAATGCAACTATATTTGCTATTATTTATGCACTCTTATGGTTAAAGGTGTACTGTATTCAGATTTACTTTCTTTCCAATGTTAGCTAGTTCAGTCAACTGATTTGCATTATCGTGTGAATATATAGACTGAATATTGCTTATTTCTTCTGTTTGTAGTTTCACTCTGTTGATAATTGAAGGCAGCGTCAATAAAAGGGACGATACACCTGTCAGTGTTCGGGGAGTTTATCTATCTGCATAACTGTATGGAGTGTAGCAGTGAGGGCAGAATAACAGCTACCACTGGGAGTGAGCACCACAGTCCTCTGGTGACCAACTGTAATGAAGAAAAAGGGATAAATATGCAGTTCGTCTAATGGCCACTTGGCTTCAGGTGAGTCAGTCGCCTGCTGCATAAATGGTTTCAGACTTCAGACCAGCTGTAGGGTTGGTCTTTTTTAAAATTCATGATTCATCCATTTCACACCAGCAGCTGTAACTAATGTCTGCCAGGCTCCGCCCCCACCAACTGGAGTAACTGAACTGGACCTATCAGCATTTGGAGAACGTTTGAATGAATGCTACGACTATCATATGGCTGTCTGTGTGATGCAGACTGTGCAAGAAGTCTGTTCTTCAGTTTGGGTGAAAGTCACACGGAAACACGGATCTATGTGCTGCACCTGCTTGCACTGACCTGCTGCAGTCATTAGATTCATTTAGAGTCAGATTTCAAAAGCTCTGATGAACTCAATTTATACTTCATTTATAATACTCATAACAACACAGCATCCAGAAGTAGATGCTGAGCACACTGAAGGTTTCGCAGCTGAAAGAGCCAGACATTTCTCAAAGAGAGCCAAAAACACGACTCCCAAATAAATACTAGAACTGCTCCGTGTGTTCGAGCTCGGTGAGCTGGTGATGGTTAAATATTTTGTTATTTCTGAAGTGAGCAAAACAACAACAACAACAACATTTTCATTTCAGTGTTGAAAAAAAATGTAAAAATAAAAGCATTTTTCCATTAAACACAAATTTAATTGATCAAAGTTCAAACAGATCCTCTCAGTGTAAATATGTTGCTACCTTGCATTACTCTAGCTGGATCAGGCAGAGATCAGCGTGCAGACATCCAAAGCTTTCTGCTCCTTCAGTCGCTGAGCTTAGCTCCAGCTGGAAGCAGAGACATCCCTCCGTCTGTCACTCAGTAGTGTTGTGTCTCTTCAAAGCAACTCCCCCTCCTTGCTTTCACATCACTACAACCCACTTTTCTGACAACACACCAGGGAGCGACACTGATCACCTACATAATGACGGGAGCGTCTAGCGCTGTATCTAACCCTGTCTTCTTCCTCTCTTTGCGCTGCCTAGTAACCAATGAAGTGAGTCTCGTAAACATAAATCAAACCGATTCCACAGCTGCTTGTTTTCTGACTTTTGGAAGTCTGTAATCCGAGCAGATTAGGGATTTTTGCAGCTAGCGAGAGAGACGGACAAAACAGATGGACCACATATTCCAGATGAACCGTTAGCTGTCTCCATATCTAGAAAACCTCCATGTATCTATGCCACAAATCACTTTTAAGTGTCTTTTATGGACAGAGAATTAAATTATAAAGAGTTGTTCACATTTGACATTTTAACTGTCATTGGTTTTTTTTATTTTTATTTATTCATTTGTTTATTTAACAAAAACATATTTGGATAAAAGTTTGGTTAGCTTGATCAGCGAGACACATTGATGCTCTGCATGTGTGGACAGGTCTACACTGATGCCTGCAAAGAGGTGCAAACAAGTGAACAATTAACACTAGGATTTTATTCGTAGGACTAGCAGACCGCTAGCAGCTACTGTCAGTAGCCTTACTGAAACTTAAACTAGTGAGCTATAAACACTTTTCATAAAGTTTGGAAGAAGCTTGTAAACGTGTTTGCAATGAGCTTCCAGTTACATGATCCCATTAGAGTCAGATTTGCGTCACTTCTTGTGTCCACACACATTTAAAAAAACAAAAAACAGAAATTCTGTTTCATCCCAAATGTATTTGGGTTAAATCTTGATAATAAACGTAAACATGATTATCATTGATTGTATTGTTACAGTACTCACTGTCGAATTTGTAATAATATACACAACACATATGCAGGTAACTAATGTTTTAGTGTTGACATCAGACAATCAGACGAGGAAAAACAACCCAAATCACAAACAGGCTCTATTTCAGCTTTTTCTGCTTTCATGTGAAAATTCCCACATGGAAAAGATATTTATAAATCGTATAAAGTTTGTATCTGTCTTGTGTGAAACTTGTATGAAAAGCATATAAGAGTGAAAACAGATATAAGATCCCTTGAAAAATTATATAATGAAACTTGTATGTTTTGGATACTTACTGGAACGATGTATGAAAGTAATGAGAAAGTGGCCACTTTCATGAGTAATCACATATAAGTTTTTACTATTTCTTTTCCATATGGGTTGATTTGAATTGAAACATCACGTTTGATGGCAGCCCTTTCTTTAAGGACAGGCTCAGTCTACATGAAGATATTCTTCACTTGTTTGACCTTTCAAGTGTGAATAAGAGGCCAAGTGACTGACACAATCCTCCAATGATGCTGTTTTCAAACGCTGAACATGCTGCTGTCCACTCTGTGTAGTCAGTCTGCTGAATACTAACACTGAAAGCTAAGTGAACTGAGTAGACAAGGAGAGAGTATAGAAAACTGGCACCGATATAGAAGATTTTGAAATCTTGAAGTAGTTTAAAGCTAAAGTTCTGTAAAGCTCACTCGCCCTGTGGGGATCGAGAACCTTTGGATGACTGCATCCGGAGAGTCCAGCCCGTTAGCTGTATACACAGTTCGTGTATGTTCTTAGGCTTGCTGTTTGCTAGCTGGGCCACCCTGTAGGAGCACTGTGCATGCTGTCGCATTCAGCTCCCAATCTAAAATCAAACAGCAGCTAAATCAACTTTAATCAGTGTAGTTAACTGAATGGACCATTTAAAGATCATCGTACCACATACATAATTAAACCGCCAAGTAACTGATTTCCATCTCAGCCTTTATTTAATAAAAGAAAGCCCTGTGTCTATAAAATAAGCAGGGGAAAAATAGAGCAAGGGGCTGCGAGGACAGTGATGAGTCCTGGGGAATATCAGAGATGGCAAAAATAGAGTCTATTAATCTTACATTACAGTAAAGTCCTCCCCAAACGCATGTTTTTGTCAGACACAGGACTGCACTTTTCTTCATCCATGTCAGCTGCCACCATGGAAACAGCACCGTTCCTTTTTTCCTTTTTGTGATCGCTCACGATGGTGAATCGCAAATGAGGAGAGAGAAAGGGAAGAAGAATGGGAGGCGGAGGAGGCAGCAGAGGGGTAAATGAATGCTCATGTTCTTTAGCAGGGAGAGGGTTTCCCCTCACTGTCACTTCCTGCCTCGGTCTCCCTGAACTAAAAACATGTTTTTGTTGTTGTTAGCACAGACTAATGACAATGCAACATTAGCTGCTGTCTCTCAGCCTAAGAGACTGGTTTCAGCGCTTACTGAGAACCAACAGATGATGCAGGACAGATGTTAGCAAGCAACATCCAACCCCACACTGCAAACCGAAAACCACAGAATGTTCTCTCTGGCATTAGCTCCCTCATTATACTGCTCGCTGTGACATGACAGCCAGCTCACAGAGGGAACCCTTCTAAATCCACAGATTTTGGCAACCAGCCACTTGTTGGGGCTAAAAATAGCCTATCAACATTTTTTCCAGGCATGCTAATTTGAATAATTCGTTGTCACTTTAAGTGGATGAAGTCAGCGTTGGAGGAAATGTTGGGGAGCTGAGGTAGAGACAAATGAATCCTTGCCAGCCCCTGCTGTTGACTCAAAGGGTCAAGACAAATGTAGAGAGATTCAGCTTTAATGAGCACAAGGCCTAATTTATGCTCATATGATTTCTTTGGTATTGTGCAATACATCCATTCACTTCCGCTCATCCTTTTCAGGGTCGTGGGGGGCGCTGGAGCCTATCTCAGCTGTCATAGGGCGAGAGGCGGGGTACACCGTGGACAGGTCGCCAGTCTGTCGCAGGGCCAACACACAGGGACAGACAACCATTCACACTCACATTCACACCTAGTGACAATTTGGATTAAACAATTAACCTATCCCCACAAGCTGCATGTCTTTGGACGGTGGGAGGAAGCCGGAGTACCGGAGGGAACGCACGCAAACACGGGGAGAACATGCAAACTCCACACAGAAAGACCTGATGTTGGAATTGAACTCAGGAACTTCTTGCTGTGCGGCAACAGTGCTAACCACCGTGCCACCGTGCTGCCAATTGTGCAATAAAAAGTACGATGTGACAAAGCTAGGTTCATGGAGCATTTAAGATAGATTATGTTGATAGGATTCAGCCTGTGTTTGCCATTAAACCACATCTAGTTCAAACCAGGCAGCATCTCGAGAGAACTGCTGATCAACAGGGTCACAACAGTGGCTGTATTTTTGGAAAATCACAGCCTGTTAGAGCCTTTACATGGACATTTTTATTTTAATACAAACAGAATAGCTTGCTACTTCCAGTCACCTGCCTGCATTTTGTAGGGCTTGCCCTGTTTCCAAGCCTTTTCATTGCACTGTGTGACAAACCATCTGATGTGAAAAGTTAAAATAACAAAAGCTGAAGTAATAGTTCCATTTAAGGAATCAGAACAGCTAAAACCAAAGAAACTGGCCGGTGTTACATACAGAAAGGGTTTTTTTGCATATTTTTGTATACGTGGATCACCACAGTGGATCACAAATAATCAAGATATAACTGAAGTGCAGACTTAATTCAACTTATTGAGCATAACACTATATTAATCTGTTTATTTAGATACAAAGTATTTATATAAGTAACTGGAAAAACTAATATAATTTTATACATAAGGACTGTTTGAAGTCTTGGATCCGTCACAGTCAAAATCAATGGCTGAAGTCTAGAACCAAAAGAAATCACCAAATAATGCGTACCTTCATTTACTGCAACAGCTTTTACTTGTTGCGTGTTTGTGAGTCTCTGCCTAGAGATGGACCGATCCGATATTACGTATCGGTATCGGTCCGATACTGACCTAAATTACTGGATCAGATATCGGAGAGAAATAAAAAATGTAATCTGATCCATTCAATATCACAAAACCTGCAACGTAGTGTAACCCAGCTCATAACCTTAGCGCGCCAGAGGAGTATGCGTCTCGTGATAGAGCGGTTGTGGCATGCGAGACCTGTCGGCGGTCTGGTTGAGCATTTGGAGCCTCACTACGTGCTTCCAAACCGGCATTTCATCTCCGAGACAGTTATCCCAGAGAAGTAAAGCAAGTGTGTAAGTTCATCTCTGAATGTTTGTAAAGCATTCCCAGCGACTGCCTCTCTCCCTCCCTCTCCTGTTGCTACTTCAATCATGAAACTGATCAATGATCAGCTGATTGGCTTTTCTCTCTTGTTTATTTATCGCCCACTTTGCACCAGAAAGAGGAAACCAGGCGCTAAACAACAGCAGCACGTTTAAGCTTGATCAGCTGTTGGTAGAATTTATTTAATGTTACTTTCTACACCGGCTGGTAACTGTGCAGGGGCGGGTCTAGCAAAGTTTTGCCAGGGGGGCCGATAGGGCATTAACAGGGAAAGGGGGGCACAAAGAAATACTTTTCTTTCTTATTGTCATTTAAATTGTCTAGCTTTTAATAAATAATTATCTGAATCTTTCACCCAAAGTTTTAATCTGATGTAAAATATATAGAAGTCCATTACTGTATATGAACTATTAAGTCAAATTTATACCCTAGTAAGCTATAGTACTTTTTCCTTTGGGAAGGTACCATCTGTGCAGTCTGCAATTCTGTTGAAGAAGATTTTGAATCTATTTAATATTGTAGAAAAACAATTGATTTCTGTGCATTTTTATTTATTTATTTATTTTTTTACACATGCATTAAATTAAAGTTGATTACGTCAATTAAGCATCACGAGGCGGAGAGTGGGGGTGGTTCCCTTTTTTTTTTTTTTGCTGGGAGTTTGTAACCCTATTCAGGGCTCTAGACTAACTTTTTGCCATGGGCGTACCAGTACGCCTAACTTTAAAAAGTTGTGTTTACGTCTTTGTGTGGAGTCCGTGTACCTGCTCTCATTTGCTGTTTGGTTGTTGTTGAAATGGTTTTGTGAGCTTTAATCTGAGAATCTGGCGTTTCTGGCAAAACACAGTTATGTTTAAAAGTCGATTCAGGATTTAATGAATTGATATCGCTTTATTCAAGCTACTCACCTCCCACTTCCACCTGCACTTTCAACTGGACCACGGCCAATCAGAGAGGTCCCGCCCCTGACTATCTCTGATTGGTTTAGTCCACGATAGGGGCACAATGTGTGTCTGTTGTTGACTACAGGGAAGGTTGCAGATTTTTTATTTTTTTTGTTACCTGAACAGTTGGTCGCACAGGTGCAACCAAATATTTTTTTTAGTCGCACCACTGAAAAATTTGGTCGCATTTGCGACCAAATTGGTCGCACTCTAGAGCCCTGCTATTAGTTAGGTTGTTTAACCCTTTACAGCCGATCGGAGCGGGCACGCTCTGTTTTGCGTAACTATTTTTAAATCCCAGTAGCACTGCAACCACGTAAGCTAGCGCAAAAATTTTTTTTGCATATGAAACCGGAGGAGTTGTACTCACATCTTATGCCATCAGCTTGTCCTAGGTCACGGTTTCCTTCCACATAAAGCTTTGCAAAAACTGCATAAAAAGCGCTTGCAGGAACAAAAACATAATATTCCAGAAACACGCTGTGCCGGTCCGATCAGCTGTTCATAACACTTCCTACGTTGGAATAGACGTCAGCGCAAACTTTTGCATTTCCGCCATTACCTGCCCGAAACCGGAAGTGACGTCATTTTCGCAGAAATGTAGTCTTTTTTACTATCAGGCCCTCAGAGCCTATACTCGTCTTTTTAAAAGTTATCTTTGACTTTATGACTTTCTGTGTCGTTTCTGGGATGCTTAGGACTCATATTGCACTGCTGGAAATAGTTTATTTTGATGCATATGCTGCTTTTTTGCAAATTTGCAGTATAATATTTATTTTCGTTTTTCCTGCAGTGTATAAAAATTGGTGTATTTCAAAAATAAAACTATGAAGACACTCAAAATAAATTTCCTGTGGTGGGAAACTATTTTGTGCAACTTTTTTGTATTTACAGTTTTGAGGGATAAGCCTCTTAAATTTCTCTAACTAGAAATATATGTTAAAAAACAAAAACGATTTTCAATTTTTTTTGTAGTTTATTGCACTTTTTTGCAATTTATGTAATTACTATGCACTTAATGAACACATATTATTAAAATCTGGGCTATAATGGTTGTATTGATGTATAGCAACTTGAAATGCTCCCAAAAATGGCTCCACAGCAGGTAAAAATATGATATAAGCTCTGGCGGACTTGGTTCTATGGTAGGTCTTAAAGGGTTAATATTTCCACTAAGTACTCTTTAAAATACCAGAATAGGAAGGATGGAGCAGGTTTAAGTTTATTAGATTTTGCTGATCTATGAAATATTTTGGGTGCAGTGTATTTTTTGCATACAGGTATAACAGAATAGCTTTAGTTTTGTTTTGTTTTTTAAACTTGAGTATGAACTTATACAAAATGCAGCAAGATATTAAAAAAAACATTTTACTGATTATAAAATTCGCTATATCGGATTTATATCAGTATCGGCAGATATCCAAATTTATGATATTGGTGTCGGTATCGGACATATAAAAAAAAGTGGTAACGTGCCATCTCTTCACTGTACCCGGACAAATATCTAAACAGTCCAAGTTGCATCCTTTTAACTCATTTCTTTAAAGCCTATAGGCTCCATAGGTTGTGCAGTATGGATTAGGGAGGTGTGTAACCTGTTAAGAATGAAGCACTGGTGCTGAAATGCCCGTATACATCCCTTACATGAACAATGAGCAAACCAGCTAATAAAACTGTGTGTCACCACAATGTTCCTTGTATCTTAAACTAAGCACATTTCTCAGCTGTTGTTTCCTGTCAAAGCTGGCCCAAATAATGCCTGGTAAAAAAAAAAGAAAAACAAAGAATTGAAGACAAAGATTAAAGTGAACAGCAGGCAGACAGCATGTGAACGCTTATCGTAACATCACTCAAAAACCTACAACAAAAGCTGTATTCAACCTCTCCAGTCAGACAAAAATACTCCTGCTTGAAGATCCCAGTGAGAATGTGCTTCTAAATATAACCAACAAGCCTCTCTTACTGCTTTGCTCTTTCATCTGTTCATCTAACCATCAATATTTCAGCTCTTTGCCTCAGACAAATCACTGACTCATGAATGTTGATACTTATTTGAGCACGTTTACAGTACAGTGGCATGAACAGTAGACATAATGGCGCTGATGTATTTAAGAACCCGTATGTCACAAAAAAAGGTTCAGCTGGGGAAAACATGATTTGAATCCCTGCTGGTTTTATACGTTTGCTCGCTAACAAAGAAACGATCAGTCCATGATTTCAATGGTTGAACAGTGAGAGGCAGAACAAGCACCAATAATGCATTTCAAGAAAGTGATAAATTTAGTTATAAGTTATACAAAGTTATACATTTTCATGAATGAAATAAGTATTTGATCCCTTTGCAAACTGTGCTTTAATACTTGGTGGCAAAACCTTTGTTGGCAATCACAGAGGTCTGGCGTGGATCGTAGTCGGCTATAAATTTTGCCCACACCTCAGGGGGGATGCTGTCCCACTGCTCTTTGCAGAGGATGTCATTAATGTTTCGTGGCTGATGTTTGGCAGCTCGAACCTTCACCTCCCTCCACAGATTTTCTTTGGGATTAAGGAGACTGACTCAGCCACTCCAAGACCTTAATATTCTTCTTCAGCCAATCCTTTATTGCCTTAACGATGTGTTTTGGATCACTGTCATGCTGGAATACCCATCCACGACCCATTTTCAATACCCTGGCCTAGGGAAGGAGGTTCTCACCCAAGATTTGATGGTACATGGCCCCATCCACCCTCCTTTGATGCGGTGCAGTTGTCCCATCCTCTTGGCAGAAAAACTACCCCAAAACTTAATGTTTCCACCTCCATGTTTGACGGTGGGGGCAGCATTCTTAGGCAGGTCTTATCTGACCACAACACTTTCACCTCTGAATCGTTGAGATGTTCAGGGGCAAACTTGTGCTTTCTTCAGCAGGGGGACATTGCGGGCACTGCAGAGTTTCAGTCCTTCACGACATGGTGTGTTACCAGTGGTTTTCTTGGTGACTGTGATCCCAGCTGCCTTGACATCACCTCCCGAGTAGTGCTGGGCTGGTTCCACAGCGTTCTCATTTTCATTGAAACTCCACCAGGTGAGATCTTGCGTGGAATTCCAGACTGAGGGGGATATTTTATGGTTCCTCCATTTGCAAATCACACCAGCTGTTGACACCATCCCGCTGCTTGACGATGGTCTTGTAGCCCATTCCAGCCTTGTGTAGGTGCAAAATCCTGTAGCTCTGTGGTCTTGACCATGGTGAAGAGTTCTGGATAGACTGATCGCTTCTATGGACATCTGCCTTTTATAAAGGTTGGGAAGACTCCCAGTGTCAGCTTATTACCAGTATAAAACACACCTAGGAGGCAGAAATCATCCTGATGGATCAAATACTTATCCCCTTCATGAAAATGTGAATTCATTTATAACATTTCTGAAGTGAATTTTTCTGGATTTATTGGTGATTGTTCTGCCTCTCACTGTTCAAATACACCTACCACTGAAATAATAGACCGATCATTTCTTTGTTAGTGGCAAACTTACAAAATCAGCAGGGATTCAAATGATTCTCTTAATGTGCTGTGTTTGGAATCTTGACAAAATAAATAAATAACAGTTAAAAAAATAGAAACTTACAAAAAGTAAAAATGTATACTTTTCCTTTAACTTAAAAGCAGCAGTAACAACATTTCATTGCTTGGACAAGTCCTACACGATCATGTGAAACAGACCAGGATCAGAAACGAGGCTCCAGTGGAAGACGAATAGCCTCATTTGACTTAACATCCTTGATGTTTCGTGGTCCACAACACATCTGATTCAGGATGGCACAGAGCGCTCTGGGCCTGGCTGTCTGGTAAGTTGAGGAGCCTCAATTTGACAACAGGATTGTCGTGTGAGCCACAGTGGAAAAAGGCAGACATACAAGCCAGTGTTTTTTTTGTTTTGTTTTTGCCTTTCCCGTTTGGATCTTTAGCCATCAGAATTGTTGTCTGAAAGCAAAGAAAGATGCCAAGCGGATTTACTTTACCAATTGGATCATTGTGCAGCAAGCTAGATCGACAACGCACAATGTGCTTTGAGCAGCAGCCAAGAAAGGTGTAGTTTGTGTCTGTGTACACCTGTGTGGATCAGCACGCTTGGATTCCAAAGGTTTCTCCATGTAACAATCTGCTAGGGAGTGTGGGGAGCCATAGTCTCGTCCCCCAGGGCATGAAGCAGGTATGGAGGAGATCCAGAGGCCTCAGAATACGAAGACCCGAGGAGGACCACCAGGGGGGCAACCATGCCACCCTCCTGGGAAGAGCTGAGTAGAGCCCCAAACGAGAGGTCACCCAGCAGACACGGAGCAGAGGCCAGAGGGGGTTGCAGTGGCGTGCCCGCGGGCTCTGCCAGCAGCCAGCTGTGCCAAAGAGGACCGGGCCTCATGCCCAGAGGCCTGAGGGCATCCCACCCCCCGGAAGGGGCCCAGCCGGGCACCAGGCCCCGCCAATTGGCCACCAGAAATGAGCCGGTACATGCATGAGCGCCCAGCCCCAGACACCAAGGACCACCAACACACCAACGTCTGAGGGCGTCAGCCACCGGCATGGAGTGTGGTGAGGGGAGATAGGCCTCCGTACTTTGGAGGGCCTGAGATGTTCCCAGAGAGGTCGAGTCTAAGACCCAACATGACATATAGACACAGACGAACAGGCGCACGCAGACACAAACGTGCATTCCCACCCCCATATACACAAAAAAATACTCGGCACTCACCCGACGTGGAGACAGACACAAATAGACACTGTGCACACATTCACACTCCCCAAACATACTCTATATCCCAGGTCCAGGTACCCCCGTCCCCAGAGGGGCAAACCGTACCCAGACCCAGGAGATGTAACCCTTCTCTCTGGGGTGGAAAGCAGGCCGCCTCCTTATCTGCAGTAGCAGGGAGGCCCCGCATCTCAGACCCCAATCCAACGGCCAGCACCTCCTCCCAGCCCCCCAGCTGGAACTCACCCCCGTTCTGGTTAACAGAAAGGGGGTGAGTGAAGACCACAAGACCCCAAACCTCCTTCTGCCCGCTGATATGTAGTGTTGCTGTGTGCTGTTCTAAAGTGCATTTAAAACACAGGAGGGCATGGTACTAGCTTCCTCTCAGAGAGCAGCACGGCTCCTCCCGAAAACCCTCAGTGTCTATATGCATTTAAAATTGAGGGTAGGGCACCAGCGCCAGAGGTGGGTTTGAATACACAGAACATCCTCTGGATGCTGTAGAACGTGCTCACCCCCAAGGCCCTATATGTATGTGTAATGAGAGTGTGAGTAATGTGGATGTCTAGGTTGCAGAATAAAATTGAGGCACAGGCGGCCAGAAGGGGACAGAGGGGGAGTGCCTCGCCTGCACCCTGGTGACACACCTGCACCCCAAGCCCTGCGTGTGGTGGAGAGGGAGGCAGCTGAGGGTGGGGAGGGAAGAAAGGGAGGGGGAAGCGGCCCCTCCCTGGGGCCAGCTCCCCCGCTGACCCCAGGAGGCACCCCCACACTCTGGAATCCACCAGGGCAAGAGGGCCCAGGCCCATCCGGATCGGGGCCCACAGCAGCAGCACCACCCCACCCCACAGAGTCCGGGGCAGCCCACCCGACCCCACCGCAAAGAAAACTGCACCCACCCCATCATCCAATCTTCTCCCAGACTACACAAGACAATAGACACCCAGGTCGGGTCATTCTCCACCTCTCCTATATCTCTCCCCCACCCACAGAGTGAACTCCTGTTTTTGCTGAAAAGGAAGCAGATTTTTTTGACGTGTGTTATTCCAGGTTTATTCAACACTACCTGCTTCTGTCAGGAGAAATACTGACAAGTTGGCAAAGTCAGAGCTGGAAAAGTCAGAGCTGGAAGGGAATCGTTTTTGGCAGAAAAACTAATTTCACACTCCTTTGACTACCTTGGAACAGCAAGACAAATAAAAATACCACTGACAGACTTTAAGAAATGCTTCCAAAATCATAGGAAGCAAGAAATAGGTCAGACAGCAAAAGTAGTGTCTGTCTATCCTGGATATTCAAATGGGGCTTTTATGAATTAACTAATGGAGCTGTTATTGACACAACGTGTTTACTCTAAAGTCTAGCGGGGTGTTGCAGTACTCATTATTTAAACGTGTTCTGATTCCCCTAAGATCTGACCCAAGTGTAGAGATGTCCAGTAGCAACAAATTTGATTCTTAAAGGAAAACTTGTCTTCACTGATTTGAGACTCTATATTTCTTGGACTTGCCAGACTTGAAAATTAACTTGGAGTCTGCTCACCTGACTTAAGACATGAGACCATCATCCTGATGAATCTGTCACTTGACTTTAACTGGAGAAAAACCCCAGCAAACAGTGAAGCACATTTCCTTACACACCACTGTGAGAGCTCATGGTATTCATTCAATAAGCAGCGCTGGAAGTGGGCTGCATTTAAACTTGACTAAATCTTCATATTTTGGGACTAATTTGCTTGCACTGACTGAGGACTTGCAATGACCAAGGTTAGACTTTGTTTCCTTCACACTGTGAGACTGTGTTGTTCAGTGTAATAGGATTTTCAAACACATTGAATAGCAATGTAATAAATATGGATTATGTGCCTTTTTCCTGTTGTCAGTTTATAGATGAGCGAAAAGGAACATATGATTTGTGTGTTTGTCTTTGTGATAGAATGTTAAAAATTCATGTCAGTATCTGCCCTCTTTTCTGTTGTGATTAAAAGCCTAGCTGGCATTTACTCGTCCCTCCCAAGATTTCATGAATACATTATTGTCTTTTAAAAGAAACAAACATGCAATTATGTGGAGGATAAGAATAAAGAAGAGAAACAGGCCTATTCAAATGGCTCTACATACCCTCTTTGAGTGTGACTGAACACACACACACATACAGACAGTACCCACTGCTGACTTCTGCACCACTTCCTGTCAATCTCATTTTGCTAAAAACAGCCTTTACGTCACATACATACTTTTATCTGTCACTTTGCTATTATTTATGCTGTGACAAGTTTCCTGCTCCAGATTTCATCAGCTTAATTTAGACAAAAACTACACTGAAGTGGATCACAAACACACAAATAGCCCAGCTGGCAGTGTCCAAAACAGAGCAGCCTGAGTACAGATTTCTCTCACTCCATCATGGAACAGCTAATACCACACTATGGAAAATTCATAACCCCAAGCATCCTAACTGTGGCCTCCCAAAACTAGAATATTCTTCATTTTCAGGCTTTGATAAAATCCTAAAATGTGAGACAACTGCAGCCTGAAATTATGATATACTGCACACGTAGGGCACCATGAAGGACAGGGAGGAAGACTGGGAGGGGGCGATTCATCCAGTGAATACCAAAACTGCAGGTTAGTTAAGACTTTAGAGGTGCACTAACAGAAAAACTGCAGAAAGAGGTGCTGTTTGTCACTCATCATATTTTGTTCCCTTCTGTGTTCACTCTGACATCATGGCTTCTAGTGATCATTTATTCACTAACAAGGTACTCAGGAGTTTCTATAGTACACGTTCACATACTTGTATACATGCAAAGGACACCAGTGTTGTGAGGAATGCTCCTAATGAGACCATGAATGATGTCCTGGGTGATCTCCTCCCAGACCTGAACCAGGGCGTCTTTGAGTTCCTGGACAATCTGAGGTCCAAGATGGAACGACCATCTTTGAACAGAGGGTGGGGCTTACGACACCAACTGTCTGCCATCTATAATCCAGTGATGAGATCCCTTCCCAGACGCCTTAACGCCCACTCACATCCTGGGCCTTTTGACCTCAGGAAATCACATGATAGGGTGGGGCCAGGTTTCACAATGAGTTCACCTGAAACCCTGGCTGATTGTGACCCTCAGTCGGGAGGAGTGTGAAGTCAGTCAACGGTATCGATTCCGTCATCCTCCAGGAACTGCCTGCATACTTGTGTCACATGAAGTCCAGGCCTTGTGTTGCACCAGAAGGAATCCAGGATCCACGTGGATCCAGGCAATGAATCCAAGGAATGCACACTTAGGGTGTCAAGGAATATTAAAAGTCTTAAATATGAAGGTCCAGATAAAATAGACGGACAAATCCTTAAGAACGGTGTTGAGCAGTTGGCTGGGATTTTTCTTTCGTCTTTTCTCAAAGTCTCTTGAGTTTCGCAGTCCCTTCAACCTGGAAGGGCTCCAGGTTGACGCTAAATGATTTTCAGCCTGTTGCTTTGACTTCCCTTGTGATGAAAACTTGAAACTAGCAAAAACGTAACTTTTGCATGGCACTCAGGAAAACCTAGACGTCCTCCAATTTGCTAGAGAACAGAACAGGTAGAACAGGTAGAGGGGTAGACGATGCTGTGTGCACCTTGCTCTAGATGGTTCTGAAGCACCTGGATGGCATGCAAAACTTTTCCTGCTTACTTTTTTGGATTTTCCATGTACTTTTAATGACACCCAGATCTATCTGTCCATGAAGCCAGATAACACACACCAATTAGTTAAACTGCAGGAATGTCTTAGGCCCTGAAAATCTTAGAAATATGGTATCTAACCAGATTCTTACTGTCATGATCCTGGGTCCTTTTGACCCAGCGTTTTGTGTTTTCTCTTCGCGATTTTGGTTCTGTTCTCTAATTGGTGTTTACCCTGTTCCCCCCCGTGTGTTCCTGTTTTATTGTGAAGGTCTGCGTCTTATGTGAGTGTTTTCAGTTTGCCTCCCTGGTCTCGTCATGTTAATCACTCCCAGCTGTGTCTCCCACCTGTGTGTAATCTCCCTGTGTTCTCTGAGTGTATTTAAGTTGTATTTTCTGTCTTAGTAATCGCTGGTTCGTCTGTGTTGTTTCCCCTTGGTCTCCCTGCGTCTTCCCGTATGTATTTCTCCGGACCTCCCTGCATCCTCATTCTGGTTTGTCTTCTTAGTTTACCCAGTTTAGGTTTCCAGTTTCATGTTTTGTCGCCACCGCTGATTGTACTTACCCACCACTGTAAATAAACACTCACCTGCACCAGAGCTGCTGCCTTTTTGGTCCTTTCCTACAATCCCACACGGCTTGCCTCGGCAATCCGTGACACTTACTCTGGATGGCATTACCTTGGCCTCCAGTAACACTGTGAGGAACCTTGGAGTCATTTTTGACCAGGACATGTCCTTCAACGCACATATTAAACAAATATGTAAGACTGCGTTCTTCCATTTGTGCAACATCTCTAAAGTTAGAAATATCCTGTCTCAGAGTGACGCTGAAAAACTAGTTCATGCATTTATTACTTCCAGGCTGGACGACTGCAATTCATTATTATCAGGAAGTCCTAAAAACTCCCTGAAAAGCCTTCAGCTGATCCAAAATGCTGCAGCAAGAGTCCTGACAGGGACTAGAAAGAGAGAGCATATTTCTCCTGTTTTGGCTTCCCTTCATTGGCTTCCTGTCAAATCCAGAATTGAATTCAAAATCCTGCTCCTCACATGCAAGGTCTTAAATAATCAGGCCCCATCTTATCTTAATGACCTTGTAGTACCATATCACCCTATTAGAGCACTTGGCTCTCGCTCTGCAGGCCTACTTGTTGTTCCTAGAGTATTTAAAAGTAGAATGGGAGGCAGAGCCTTCAGTTTTCAGGCCCCTCTTCTGTGGAACCAGCTTCCAGTTTGGATTCAGGAGACAGACACTATCTCTACTTTCAAGATTAGGCTTCAAACTTTCCTTTTTGCT
The DNA here is from genome assembly GCF_963969265.1 of Rhamphochromis sp. 'chilingali'. Lineage (NCBI taxonomy): Eukaryota > Metazoa > Chordata > Actinopteri > Cichliformes > Cichlidae > Rhamphochromis > Rhamphochromis sp. 'chilingali'. The sequence continues at coordinate 41,518,759 of NC_137934.1, read as the reverse complement.
AAAGCATATAGTTAGGGCTGGACCAGGTGACCCTGAATCCTCCCTTAGTTATGCTGCAATAGACGTAGGCTGCCGGGGATTCCCATGATGCATTGAGTTTTTCCTTTCCAGTCACCTTTCTCACTCACTATGTATTAACAGACCTCTCTGCATTGAATCATATCTGTTATTAATCTCTGTCTCTCTTCCACAGCATGTCTTTATCCTGTCTTCCTTCTCTCACCCCAACCAATCACAGCAGATGGTCCCGCCCCTCCCTGAGCCCGAATTGAATAAAGTGTTTATGAAAATGTTTTAAACTTTCCTTTAATCTGCTGGTTTGGGTTTCTTAGTTTGAGGAATAGAAAGACGTTGGAGCATATTGTTAAATTTTGTTTCAAAGTGTGAGGCATAACGCTAAATGATCTTGCCTTCTGTATAGAGGGAGGGTGACCCTGAAGGCAGAAAGGAGTTGGGGTGAGAGCAAACATCCTGTGTGAGTATGAGCAGTTGCCTTCAGGGAGGAGTTATTCTTTGTCTTGTTGTAAAACAAATAGATTTAAATTCACATTTGTTCCTACCACTATTAATGTTTTAAATTCTATAATGTGATTTGTGGGTTTTTGGGTGTATGTGTTATGTGTGATATTTATGCTGCTGGCTACAAATCAGATTGCCCCTCGTGGATAATCTTGATCTTGATCTTTCCTATCTCCTGGAATTTCCTCCATGCTCTTGAGACCGTGCTGGGAGACACAGGTGTGGTCTGCTGGGGCGGCAGCATCTCTGCTGGGGACAGGAAGAGACTGAACAGGGTGATCCGAAGGGCCAGCTCTGTTCTAGGATGCCCTCTGGACCCAGTGGAGGTGGTGAGTGACAGGAGAACGGCGGCTAAGCTGTCATCCCTGTTGGACAACGTCTCCCACCCCATGCAGCAGACTGTGACAGCACTGAGCAGCTCCTTCAGTGGGAGACTGCGGCACCCACGGTGTGGGACGGAGAGATTTCGCAGGTCTTTCCTCCCCACTGCTGTCAGACTCCACAACAAAGACTTTAACTGAACAAACACACACATCCACACATGTGCAATAACACTAAGTGCAATAATCTTTTCTGGCATCGTTGTATTTTTACTCAGTTGTATATAGCATTCATATTCTATTTTTATCTTATTGTATATTTTTATTCTATTTTATTCTACTGTATATAGTATATTATTTTATTCTATTCTGTACAGTTGTGTACTGTATTTATTCTTATTGTATTCTAATTTTTGCGTCATAACTTTTGCACTGTCCACTTCCTGCTGTGACAAAACAAATTTCCCACGTGTGGGACTAATAAAGGTTATCTTATCTTATCTTAAACATGCTGGCAATGGCATGTATTGATCTGGCATCCTGGAGGAGTTGCAGTGCCTGTGCAAACTCTATAATATCCATGTATTACAGTAGCAGTCAATGTGATTGCAGCCAAATGCAAAACCAGTGAAAAAACATAAGAAGGGAAAAGTGTCCTCCACCCATAAAACCATTCTTGTTTTGGGGGCTGTATCATTGTTGCCCCTCTAGTGTCCCTGTTGAAGCAGTTGAAACTGATTAACAAGTGACCAGATCAACACCCCTGAAGTGTAAAACCCCTTTTCCATTAGGACCTACTCGGATCGACGGTTCACTATGGTTTTCAGGGTTTTCCGTTAGTTAATAGTACCAGGTACTAAAATAGTACCTGCTCAGCCTGCTCAGCTGAGGTTCCCAGCGATATGAGCAGGTAGTAAAATGTGACATTGTCAGACTGCATGTCTCAGATAGGCTGGTCAGTAGCGTCACTCGATGAGAGCATCTCATTTCTGGAAATAAAAACAAGACAATGAGGGAAATGGCTAAAAGAAACCCGACGCTGTGGTCCCCGAGTCTGACGAAAAGACACAAACCAAGCAGCAGGTATTTTCTTGCCTCGGTGTCCACCTTTGTTATAGTGTTCATGTTACATATTAATTACGTCACCATGCACGTTTGGAGGTATTGTAATGGGAAACCAGTCCATCCAAGTTGAGTCGTGGTGAACCGTGGCAAGACGATCCAAGTAGTACTAATGGAAACGGAAACTGACTTTATGCTACAGCTGATTAAAAAGTGTTCCTTTCCTTTTTTTCACTAGTGTATAAAACCTTAAGATTGAAAGAGCGTGTGCACACAGCTAATGGAAGGAATGTTTAAACAATGTTTTGTGCAATTCTGTCATATTTGAAGCTCGTCTGATTTAACTTGTGATGCCATACATGCAGTTTTATGTCTCAGAACGACTATTGAAACTTGGTTCTGACTTGTTGATTTGTTTTGTGTTTTCCACTGACACACAAAGGTAATGTGCAATTCTGAATCCCAGGAGTAATGATGACTTTATGACATCATCGTCTGAGTCACATCCTACCAGTCATGAAGGAAGTCTGAATTGTTGGATATGTAAGACAAAGTCATCACATCTGCCCCATTCACTGATTCCCACAGCAGATCAGCAACATTCAACATCTTTAGGGTCATGGCTCTAACTGAGAGATGAGGTAGGGAAAGGCACTGTTGCTATGGCGATGAGGAATGTGAACACGGTGGCTCAGGAGCACTCTGACAAAAGACGAGGCGAAATCCAACAACGACTGCACTGAATGCTAATGTGTTTTTACACGTCACCGTGTTGAACTAACATCCAACTGGAGTGCCATACCTCGGGTTCTTTACTCTCATGGCATATGCTCTAAATCAGCAGATATTTAGACATTTACACACTGATTGCATGTCATTATGTCAGACTGCAGTAAAATAATCTCAGAAAAAATACCTAAACCACAGTGTACACCGACTGACATCATACGGTGTAGACTGCTGTATTGCCATAGCTCGTTTTGTTGTCAGGCTGCAGATGTTGCTTAACAATGTTTAATTCAATAATAACACAATAGAGACTTATCACAAACACAGTGAAGCTGGCATTGCTCGATTTGCTGTTATAAAAGAAAACACAACAAGAGTTTATTTTAATAAATTCAAATCACTCATCAGAAAAGCAAATGTTGACATTTTGCTTATGAACGACAAACTCAGACTTGGTTCCTTTGAAGGCCGGCCGTGTGATCTGATCTGTGCTGAGGTTTCTGCAAAGACTTCAGAAATAACTATCAGCACAAATCTGTTGCTGAGCATCAGCAGCTTATTTCACATCAAAATCTACTTTACCAGGACACAAACACACTCACACAATTCAGAATCACACTTTAACCCCACTAACCGCACGTCTTTGGACTTTGGAGGAAGCCAGAATACAGAATACCAGTTTAGGACAGGAGTTTCAGTCAGGCTGTACAGGTATAATTCTACCAATGGACAGAGGCTTAATTACAAAACACAATGGCCTGTATGAAACTTATTTAGATTTAATAACTCATTTGGCAGTGATGTCACAAATCCTTTGTCATAAGATGATTTTATGACTGAAGTGTGTCTGCATACACTTAACTCATTCACTGCAATTGACGTCTATAGCCGTCAATTGCAGTGAATGAGTCAATGGGTTTAACTCATTCACTGCCAATGGCTGGCAGTGAATGAGTTAAAAATGATCCTTCGGCAGTCACATAGAGGGAACCACCCTGCAGCTTATCATTTCTTATCTGTCTACAGCTGGAGAGCAGGGAGGCCCCTGATCGAGTCTGGTTGCTGCCTCATGTGTTACCTCTCTCCCCCACCCCAGGAAAGTTGAAATTGCAGGTCCCACATTGCCATCGTGCTGTGCAGGATGAATGCCCACATACTAACAGTCAGTGACTATAGCTACTTGCCATATACAGGGAGTGCAGAATTATTAGGCAAATGAGTATTTTGTCCACATCATCCTCTTCATGCATGTTGTCTTACTCCAAGCTGTATAGGCTCGAAAGCCTACTACCAATTAAGCATATTAGGTGATGTGCATCTCTGTAATGAGAAGGGGTGTGGTCTAATGACATCAACACCCTATATCAGGTGTGCATAATTATTAGCCAACGTCCTTTCCTTTGGCAAAATGGGTCAAAAGAAGGACTTGACAGGCTCAGAAAAGTCAAAAATAGTGAGATATCTTGCAGAGGGATGCAGCAGTCTCAAAATTGCAAAGCTTCTGAAGCGTGATCATCGAACAATCAAGCGTTTCATTCAAAATAGTCAACAGGGTCGCAAGAAGCGTGTGGAAAAACCAAGGCGCAAAATAACTGCCCATGAACTGAGAAAAGTCAAGCGTGCAGCTGCCAAGATGCCACTTGCCACCAGTTTGGCCATATTTCAGAGCTGCAACATCACTGGAGTGCCCAAAAGCACAAGGTGTGCAATACTCAGAGACATGGCCAAGGTAAGAAAGGCTGAAAGACGACCACCACTGAACAAGACACACAAGCTGAAACGTCAAGACTGGGCCAAGAAATATCTCAAGACTGGTTTTTCTAAGGTTTTATGGACTGATGAAATGAAAGTGAGTCTTGATGGGCCAGATGGATGGGCCCGTGGCTGGATTGGTAAAGGGCAGAGAGCTCCAGTCCGACTCAGACGCCAGCAAGGTGGAGGTGGAGTACTGGTTTGGGCTGGTATCATCAAAGATGAGCTTGTGGGGCCTTTTCGGGTTGAGGATGGAGTCAAGCTCAACTCCCAGTCCTACTGCCAGTTTCTGGAAGACACCTTCTTCAAGCAGTGGTACAGGAAGAAGTCTGCATCCTTCAAGAAAAACATGATTTTCATGCAGGACAATGCTCCATCACATGCGTCCAAGTACTCCACAGCGTGGCTGGCAAGAAAGGGTATAAAAGAAGAAAAACTAATGACATGGCCTCCTTGTTCACCTGATCTGAACCCCATTGAGAACCTGTGGTCCATCATCAAATGTGAGATTTACAAGGAGGGAAAACAGTACACCTCTCTGAACAGTGTCTGGGAGGCTGTGGTTGCTGCTGCACGCAATGTTGATGGTGAACAGATCAAAACACTGACAGAATCCATGGATGGCAGGCTTTTGAGTGTCCTTGCAAAGAAAGGTGGCTATATTGGTCGCTGATTTGTTTTTGTTTTGTTTTTGAATGTCAGAAATGTATATTTGTGAATGTGGAGATGTTATATTGGTTTCACTGGTAAAAATAAATAATTGAAATGGGTATATATTTGTTTTTTGTTAAGTTGCCTAATAATTATGCACAGTAATAGTCACCTGCACACACAGATATCCCCCTAAAATAGCTAAAACTAAAAACAAACTAAAAACTACTTCCAAAAACATTCAGCTTTGATATTAATGAGTTTTTTGGGTTCATTGAGAACATGGTTGTTGTTCAATAATAACATTATTCCTCAAAAATACAACTTGCCTAATAATTCTGCACTCCCTGTAGAGTATCCAGCCAGTGATCCAGTCCCCTGTGGGACTGCTGAGGGTCACACAGAATGTAATACAGGTGAGGTATAGAGTTTCTCTGCAGCCTCCAGTTTCAATATGTATTCCTGGATGACAAAAACAGTCTTAACAAGTTCCAACATCCGTCATTTGACAGTTCTTTGGCAGATCCATGCATAATAAACAGGATAAAATTAGAACAGTGTTTACTGGCAAAAATAGCAAATGTTCAAAAAGGAAACTGCTTTGCATTCTGCTTGGATTCATCAGAGGTGAGCAGCTGCTTTTATACAACTTTCACATTTTGGAGGGGACTTAAGTAAATACGGTATTTACTTAAGTCCGAAGTCTTGCCAAACATCTGCAGCTTGGCAGTGTATACAGCACTATAATGACCAGACCTGATTCTTTTGAAAACCTTACATCTTTCCACAGGTCTCCACTTCATCAGACATCACATAGACACAGAGCTGGATGAGACCAGCACAAACAGCAGCCTAACCGACGAAGATGATGGATCTATGGGGTCAGGAAAGCCAGAAGCAGGGCTGGAGAGGTACCTTTCATGTCCATTCACTGGAGGTGTGGCTCTATTGCATGGCGTTCCTCACATCAAGAAGCTGCGATCAAAGTCAGTACAGCTCTTCCTGCATCTGGAGCTTGTGAAGGACTTCTCAGTCATGCAGGACTCCTGTTCACTGCTGAACAGTCACAGCTTCACAGAAAGAACCTTGAGAGCAAACTGCTGCTGAAGCTGAACCATCACCTCACTGAGTGAAGAAATGGCACATTTTTGCTGAATATGCAGAAACAGATGCACACCCATACAACTTATGGTAAACTGAGCTGCCTTGTATGAACATACGTTGAAGATGCCTCGTTCTGTTTTCTCTGAGGCTGCTGTGCCATTTGGAGCAAAGATGAATATAAAGTTTACAGCATATCTTGTCACTGGAAATTGTTTGCACTGTTTATATATTTATATTATTTACTGCAGGTATTGGTGAAAAAAGCTTTATGTTGTGAAAAACTGAAACCTGGAAATTAGAATTGTTGTGCCTTATTTTGTTGTTTTTACATATATTCCTTTTGAAAATAGTAAAATTTGTATATTTATTTATTTTTGTTTGATAGCAGTTATTTAAAAAATAAATTGGACATTTCAAACAGTTACTCACTACTTAAGTAGTCTTTTCACCAAGTACTTTTTTACTCTTACTTGAGTAACTTTTTTGACAACTACTTTTCACTTTTACTTGAGTAATAATGTTTTAAAGTAATGCTACCCTTACTTGAGTACAACTTTTGGATACTCGACCCACCTCTGTAAATACCAGACATTTATTGAAGAACTAATCAGATAAGAACAGTTTCATTTAGTACCAAAAGTATTTTTCCCCATAGGATTTATATTATGGTATCTCCATTCATAGTATCAGACAACTTTTCTATCACAGTACTAATACACTTCTTTCTTTCTTTCTTTCTTTCTGTCTTTCTTTCTTTCTTTCTTTCTTTTGCAGGAGTATAAACTTCTCTCTCCTTGTCAATTTGAGCTGCTTATATCGAAGTCCAAGCCTCCCCCATAGTTCAGTAAACACTGCCAGAGAAAGAGCATCACCCTGGGATACATCACAACTAAAATGTGGTTTTTGCCACTGATTTCTCCCTTAAATGCATGAATGATTCAAAGGTCAGTGCAAGTTGGTAACAAAGAAACAAAGCAAAATTCCTCTGAAAATAGCCAACTGCAAGGACTGGAGTGAAAATTCAGCTAATATCCAACAAAAAATAATTTGAAAGGCGTTGAAAGCCTGGGGAGCTCCTGGCTCCTTGGGACAAAAATGCAGATAATGAGCGCTGGCTGAAGACTATTGCACAGTACTGCCTGCACTCTACTTTCTTCTGTGAGTTGAAAATCTACAGCGTGGGTCATTTATATGAATACATCGTAATAACATGGGAATGGTTGGTGATATTAAAGTCCTGTTTGTGGCACATTAGTATATGTGAGGGGGCAAACTCCTCAAGATGGGTGGTGACCATGGTGGCCATTTAGAAGTCGGCCATCTTGAATACAACTTTTGTTTTTCCAATAGGAAGAGGGCCATGTGACACATCAAACTTATTGGTAATGTCACAAGAAAAACAATGGTGTGCTTGGTTTCAACGTAACTTCTTTCATGAGTTATTTACAAGTTTCTCTTTGTTCACAGCCATTGACATGTCGAAGAGGTTAACACGTGAGGAGCGAAATTGTGTTGATATCTGGTGAACGCAATAACCGGGTCATTGCAGCAGATTTCAATGCAAGACACCCTACGAGACCACCCATCTCGCATGCTACAGTTAGCAAACTGCTTGCTAAGTTTCGTGAAACTGGTTCAGTGTTGGATTTGCCAAAATGTGGACGCAAGAAAACTGTCACTAATGAAGAAACATCAGTGGCTGTCCCAGCTTCATTCAGCAAGAGCCCACAGCGTAGCACTCGCCGCATGTCAATGGAGAGTGGCATTAGTCGAACATCCCTTCGGCGGATATTAGCTACTCACAAATGGCACCCTTACAAACTCCAGCTACTGCAGCATCTCAGTGAGGATGACCCAGATCGGCCACAGAATTTGCAGAATGGGCAAAACAAAAATTGGAACAGGACCCTCAGTTCACGCAGAAGATTTTGTTCAGTGATGAGGCAAACTTTTATGTGAATGGTGAAGTTAACAAACAAAACAAACGCTATTGGTCTGACACTAACCCACATTGGATGGATCCCTCCAAGACTGTTGGAACAACAAAAGTGACGGTTTGGTGTGTTTTTTTTTTTTTTTTAAGAACAGGCTCAAGACCCACCTTTTTAATTTAGCTTTTACTTAGCGTTTATTTATTTTATGCTTATTTATTCTATCCTGTTATTCTATTATTAATTTAGGCTTTACCTAATATTTATTGATTTTATTCTTATCCATTTTTTAATCTTCTTACTCTATTTATATTTATATTTATATTGTATCCTGTTCTTATTTATTTTATCATTTTACCCTGTATATATCCTATTGTGTCATATCTCCAGTGTTTCCTCAGAGGGGGTCTCTGCACCGGGGCTGTGATCGACCGTGGCAGCTGGGGCTCTGGGGGTCCTCTCAGCCTGGCTGGGGGGCTCCTTTGCCTCCCTCCTGCTGTGTGCCCAGCCTGGAGGCTGCGGTCTGTGACCGGCTCCCGGTGCAAACGGCTCCCTGTGATAGTGTTTCCTCACTTGGCTCATGCGAACCCAGCCCAATTTTTACTCTTTAAGTGTGCGTGTGTGTGGGGGGGATATGTGTATATTCACATCATTTATGTTAATGACAGTGTGGGGAGTGAGTTGGAGGGTGGGGTGGGCTGCTTTTAACTATGTAAAGCACTTTGTGCTACATTTTTTGTATGAAAAGTGCTTTATACCGGTAAATAAAGACTGATTGATTGATTGATTGATATGGGGTACAACGATAGTGGGTCCATTCTTCATCAATGGAAACCTCAAGGCCACTGGATATTTGAAATTGCTACATGATTATGTGTTTCCCTCTTTATGCACTGAAGCTGGCACGTTCCCTGAGTTTTTCCAGCAAGATGGTGCACCACCACATTATGGGTGCAGGTCCGAGCATTCCTAGATGAACCGTTTCCTGGAAAGCGGATTGGTCGTCGTGGGCCAGTTGAATGGCGCACAAGGTCTCCCGATCTGACCCCCTTAGACTTTTATCTTTGGGGTCACCTGAAGGCAATTGTCTATGGTGTGAAGATACGAGATGTGCAGCACCTGAAACTACGGATACTGGATGCCTGTGCTGGCATTTCTCCTGCGGTGTTGCTATCAGTGTGTGAAGAGTGGGAGAAGAGGGTTGCATTGACAATCCAACACAATGGGCAGCACATTGAACACATTTTATAAGTGGTCAGAAACTTGTAAATAACTCATGAAAGAATAAAGTTACGTTGAAACCAAGCACACCATTGTTTTTCTTGTGACATTACCAATAAGTTTGATGTGTCACATGACCCTCTTCCTGTTGGAAAAACAAAAGTTGTATCCAAGATGGCCGACTTCTAAATGGCCACCATGGTCACCACCCATCGTGAGGAGTTTGCCCCCTCACATATACTAATGTGCCACAAACAGGACTTTAATATCACCAACAAATCCTAAGTTATTACGGTGTATCCATATAAATGACCCACGCTGTATATTACTCTTTTAAAATAATTTATTTTTTATCATTTACTGTCCCCCCCTTTTTTTCCCGCTTATTTTAATCTCATCTATTTTTCTTTTTTGGCTTTTGCACAAAATCACTAGACTTTCCTCTGGCGCTTCACTGTCCCATCCTCCATGCAACATTGCAAAAAAACAACGACATGCATGTTGGTATTCAATCATCTCACTTTACTGTAATTGCGCATGACCACTTCGTCTCTGTCCTGTCTTTGTTTATTATACATTGATATAGTTAATAATAGCACATTTTTATCTCTTAATTCTCACCCAAATTTAGCAAGTTATTATTTATTTGTAATTCTTAGTTTTATAGCTCTTGGAGATATATCATTTACATTATTATAAATGCACCATGGGGGGCTTGGGGTGTGTTATGGAAGTTTTCCATTAAATAAAGCCTGCAGACAAGCAATGAGCGATAGCCAACATTCTTTAATCATAACGAATGTTATGGGGCGACCGTGGCTCAGGGGGTTGGGAATCGCATCTGTAACCGGAAGGTCGCCGGTTCGATCCCTGGGCTCTCTGTCCTGATCGTTGTGTCCTTGGGCAAGACACTTTACCCTACCGCCTACTGGTGTTGGCCAGAGGGGCGCAATATGGCACTGTAGCCACAGCCACCCTGGGGCGCACTGACAGAGGCGAAGCTGCCGGACACTGGCGCCACCGGGCCCTCTGACCACAACCAGTAGGCAACAGGTGAAGTGTCTTGCTCAAGGACACAACGACCGAGACTGTCCAAGCCGGGGCTCGAACTGGCAACCTTCCGATTACAAGGCGAACGCCCAAACTCTTGAGCCATGATCGCCCCAGTGAATGAATAGTGGTATTGTAAAGCGCTTTGGGTGCCTTGAAAAGCGCTATATAAATCCAATCCATTATTATTATTATTATAACAAAGAGCAGAAAACCAAGCTTGGGGGAGAGCATGCATGATTGCGGGGCAGACGGTCAGCAGAGTCTCGCTGAGCCTAACATGGCTCTCAGTTAAATACCTTCTCCAGGAACAAAAGGCAGTACACGTCTAAGGCCACGTCCACAAAATGATGCGTTTTCATTTGAAAACGCATCATTTTCTCTCCATTTTGGCCTCCCGTCCACACTGAGATGGCGTTTTCCTCAAGGAAAAACGCAACATTTTGAATTTCAATTCAATTCAATTTTATTTATATAGCACCAAATCACAACAAAAGTCGCCTCAAGGCGATTCATATACGCTCTTGAAAACGCATACAACGGAGCTGCCCCGTCGCAGTGTGGACACTCGAAAATGCAGACTTTCTAAAACGATGACGCATTTTAGTCATGTGATGCAGTCATGTGACCAATTAAACAAAGATAGCGGAGTGCATTATACAACAGTTGTTTTGTTTGCTCTCAATTTTGACAGCTCTTTGACAGTTCTCACTCACTTTTGCGCAGGACTGGAATGTCAGCGTTTTGGGCCGTTTCAATGTGGATGCTCAACTCTGTGAAAACGACTGAAAATGCGAGTGTGGACGCGGAGCGTTTTCAGACAAAAACACCATTTTGGTATCTATCCAGGCCAGTGTGGACGTAGCCTAAGAGACAAAAGACTCAACAAGAGACATGTTAAAATCCAGTGGCACCAAGGCATTATACAATAAAATAATGTGAATAATACATAAATAAAAGAACTTATACAGGTGAAACAGCATTTCAGTACGCTGTATAATGTGTATATTGTTGTATTGACAATAAATTTCTTGAATTTTGAATGTATGAGTAGCTAATATTAGCAAGTTAGCTAAGAAGAGACAACTTGTAGCATAAACAAGACAACTGCAGAGGACAGCCTATGTGCTCCCTCTGAACTTATAATACAAATATATGACACTAACATTAAGTTAGTTTTGAAAATAAAATTAAAACAGAACAAGGTCTTTTATCAGAGTTCCCAAGGGTCACATCTGCTTAGATTTAGGCACAGCAATTAATACGACCCAAATGTTGATTGTTAACAATCATTGTTCCCCTGAAGTGGAATTTGATGTCGCTGCCAAATGGAGTAGATCTGGGCTCATTCTGCAGGTCCCCCTGGGCTTAACAACCTCAGCAATGAATAAATTCATGCTTGATGTAGCTGCAATCACATCCCCCTTTTACCTCTACACACACACACACACACACACACACACACAAAACCTGAATGTTAATGCAGATGAAGGTCACGGCAGTGTGTTTTGCTCTGGGATCTAGGCCTTTTGACTGATGACTGTCCCCCGGCTAAATGTGAACACCTCCTTTTCAATCTGATGTACTCCATTTGCCATGTCACAGGGAGATATAGCATTCGGTTTATTTCTACTCGTGGGAGCTACGTGCAAAATAATTGGAAAGGAGATCAATTATTTATCCATGTAATGTTTAAAGTCCTTGTGCTGACACGGTATGACAGAAAGCATTCTTGTTTTCCACCTTCTGTCCATCTGCTTTTATGTCTCAGTGATAAACCATGGACGACACTCAGTGAGCAATAATTTAAATATATTCCTGCCATTTGTAACAAAATGTTGACAAACCCAAATTAAGCTACTGTATTCTAGTGTCACCTCCACTCACAGTGTGTCTAAACTGTAACACTTTTTTTTGCCAGTTAGTCTTAAATAAGTAACAAATTTGTAAATGTAAACAAACAGAATTATTAATATCAGATGATATCTGATACCTTTAAACAGGGTCACGTTAAAACAGTTATGTCTAGAGGTGTAGATGATTTTCAGAAGTAATTTTGGAATTAAAGTGTTTGGCTAAGATCAAAGTATTACTAACACTTTATTTCATGAAGTCATTTTTAACAGTTTACTTGTGTAGATTTTGCAATTTTTTAATAGTTCACAGTCTTCATCCCTCACCTCTAACCGGTCGCAGCAGATGGCCCCGCCCCTCCCTGAGCCTGGTTCTGCCGGAGGTTTCTTCCTGTTAAAAGGGAGTTTTTCCTTCCCACTGTCGCCAACTGTTTGCTCATAGGGCTGATTGTTGCAGATGTCTCTCTGTAATGGTAGAGTCTTTACAATAATAAAGCACCTTGAAGAGATTGTTGTTGTGATTTGGTTGTTGATTTGTTGTGATATAAATAAAATTGAATTGAACCAAATAATCAAATCAAATCAAATCAAATCACTTTTATTGTCACATCACATGTGCAGGCACACTGGCACAGCACATGCGAGTGAAATTCTTGTGTGCGAGCCCCACAAGCAAGAAGTTCCATCCATCCATCTTCGTCCGCTTTATCCGGGGCCGGGTCGCGGGGGCAGCAGCCTAAGCAAAGAGGCCCAGACCTCCCTCTCCCCAGCCACCTCCTCCAGCTTATCCGGGGGAATACCAAGGCGTTCCCAGGCCAGCCGAGAGATATAATCTCTCCAGCGTGTCCTGGGTCTGCCCCGGGGCCTCCTCCCAGTGGGACATGCCTGGAACACCTCACCCAGGAGGCGCCCAGGGGGCATCCTTGTCAGATGCCCGAACCACCTCAGCTGGCTCCTTTCGATGTGAAGGAGCAGCAGCTGCTCTACTCTGAGCCCCTCCCGGATGGCCGAACTTCTCACCCTATCTCTAAGGGAGAAGCCAGCCACCCTTCGGAGGAAGCTCATTTCTGCCCCAATCCGTCTGTCGATCTCCGGCTCCCTTCTCCCATCACTCGCGAACAAGACCCCGAGATACTTGAACTCCTCCACTTGGGGCAGGAACTCATCCCCGACCCGGAGTGGGCACTCCACCCTTTTCCGGCTGAGAACCATGGCCTCAGATTTGGAGGTGCTGATCCTCATTCCCGCTGCTTCACACTCGGCTGCGAACTGTTCCAGTGCGAGCTGGAGGCCCTCACCCGATGAAGCCAACAGAACCACATCATCTGCAAAAATCAGAGATGAGATTCTGAGGCCACCAAAGCGAAAGCCCTCCGCCACTTGGCTGCGCCTAGAAATCCTGTCCATAAAAATTATGAACAGAACCGGAGACAAAGGGCAGCCCTGGCGGAGCCCATCACCCACCGGGAACGAGTCCGACTTATTGCCGGCAATGCGAACCAAGCTCTTGCAACGGTTGTATAGGGATCGAATGGCCCGTAGCAATGGGCCAGACACCCCATATTCCCGCAACACCTCCCACAGGACACCCCGAGGGACACGGTCAAATGCCTTCTCCAAGTCCACAAAACACATGTAGACTGGTTGGGCAAACTCCCATGCACCCTCAAGTATCCTGGAGAGGATAAAGAGCTGTTCCGCGACCAGGACGAAAACCGCATCGGTCCTCCTGTATCCGAGGTTCGACTAACGGACGAACTCTCCTTTCCAGCACCCTGGCATAGACTTTCCCAGGGAGGCTGAGGAGTGTGATCCCCCTGTAGTTGGAACACACCCTCTGGTCCCCCTTCTTAAAGATGGGGACCACCACCCCGGTCTGCCAGTCCACAGGTACTGCCCCTGATCTCCACGCAACATTGCAGAGGCGTGTCAACCAGGACAGCCCTACAACGTCCAGAGCCTTCAGGAACTCGGGGCGGACCTCATCAACACCAGGGGCTCTGCCACCAAGGAGTTGTTTAACTGCCTCAGTGACCTCGCCCCCGGAAATTGGCGGGTCATTCCCCTCATCCCCAGACTCTGCTTCCTCCTCGGAAGACGTGTCAGTGGGATTAAGGAGGTGCTCGAAGTATTCCTTCCACCGCCTGACAATTTTCACAGTCGACGTCAGCAGCGCTCCGCCAGCACTATACACAGTGCAGGTAGAGCACCGCTTTCCCCTCCTGAGATGCCTGACGGTTTGCCAGAATCTCTTCGAGGCAGTCTGAAAGTCTTTTTCCATGGCCTCTCCGAACTCCTCCCACACCCGAGTTTTTGTTTCAGCCACTGCCCGAGCCGCATTCCGCTTGGCCTGTCGATACCTGTCGGCTGCCTCAGGAGTCCCACAGGCTAACCAAGCCCGATAGGACTCCTTCTTCAGCCTGGTGGCTCCCTTCACCTCTGGTGTCCACCATTTGGTTCGGGGATTACCACCACGGCAGGCACCAACCACCTTGCGGCCGCAGCTCAATGCAGCAGCTTCGGCAATGGAGACGCTGAACATGGTCCATTCGGACTCAATGTCCCCAGTCTCCTGTTGAAGCTCTGCCGGAGGTGTGCGTTGAAGATCTCGCGGACTGGGGCCTCTGCTAGACGTTCCCAGCACACCCTCACTACGCGTTTAGGTGCACCAGGTCTGTCCACGTCCTCCCCCGCCACCTGATCCAACTCACCACCAGGTGGTGATCAGTTGACAGCTCAGCCCCTCTCTTTACCCGAGTGTCCAGAACATATGGTCGCAGGTCTGCTGATACGATTACAAAATCGATCATCGACCTACGGCCTAGAGCGTCCTGGTGCCACGTGCACTTATGGACACTCTTATGTTCGAACAGGGTGTTCGTTATGGCCAAACTGTGATTAGCACAGAAGTCCAATAACAAAGCACCGCTCGGGTTCAGATCAGATAATCAGAAGTTGACTTATTAAATATTAACTACAAACAATAGCTACGTCCCAATTCAGAGGCTGCATCCTCTACGTAGGCCGAGAAGGCCACAAGTGCGAGGCAGTGAAATGGGACGGTCTAGCCTTCAAGATTAGCGTCACCGCTGTCTCGATGGAGTTTAATAAACTCATCCGTCTGCTCCCTGCTATCTAAAGTAT
Organism: Rhamphochromis sp. 'chilingali'; assembly: GCF_963969265.1. Lineage (NCBI taxonomy): Eukaryota > Metazoa > Chordata > Actinopteri > Cichliformes > Cichlidae > Rhamphochromis > Rhamphochromis sp. 'chilingali'. The sequence continues at coordinate 41,503,423 of NC_137934.1, read as the reverse complement.
AACAGGACACCGGAGTAAATTCTCGACCATCTCACACTCACACTTTACTCAGGAACAAATAAGACCCTGAAAAAAGCTAAACAATAATATTTTAACTTATCTGAGTGACTTGTATATCATGTTTAACCTGAGTACACTGAAAAAAATAATCAGTGGGATAAACATAAAAAAATTATTGTAATCGGTTGCACGAAATTAAGTTATGTTTGGTTAACCTTAGTTTTTTATGTTATACCTGCACACATTTTTCTGGTAACACGAACATGACTTTTTTATGTTGTTGTTATGTTTTTCATTCCGGTCAAATATTTATAGAAACCACTTGTTTATCAGACATGAACTTTTTGTGTTAATTGTATTGGACTACTATGTGTTATATTGACAAGATTATTTTATGGTAAGCTTATTTTATTTTATAACAAATTTCTAATATATAATATATAATCTAATATATAATTGAGTGTTCAATAAATGAAACTAAATTAAGGCTGATCTTACTGTATGTACTGTACACTTTCTCTTCAATCAAAGAAATAAGCACAACATTTTTGAACAATGACCTGTATTTTTGAAAATACTACACAGTTGTAACAATGGACTTTCAATTCAGGCTTCCAAAATATACATGAGTCATATTTGTACAATGCATCTCTTGAAAAACATTCCATAACATTCCTCAAAGTTATCTGCTGTAACCTGAATTCAACATTGTGGGGCCTTATGACATCGCGCTTATGTAAAAAATAGTTTTATAAATGTAAGAGCCATGAGGTAATATGGCAACAGGGGTGTAATTATTAAAATGACACAAAGAAGAGACTTAAAATAACATTATAACCCACAGGCACACAACCAAGAGACCTAAACTGATTAGTATTGGCTTGCTTCTATCACTAAACATCACAATCACTAATACTAGACGATGCAATCTGTTTGTAGTGGTGCACCTTGGGAAAAAAATTGCAAACTGGTGAAACTGGTGCAAGGCACCATTTCCATTGAGAAAAATGGACATTCAACGTTTGAATTTTTTTTTAAAAAAAACCCATGGCTTGAAAAGTGAAAACTGCAGGAATAAAGGCCCCAAGTTGAAAAGTGCCAGAAAAATAAGTTTCACTATGTACTGCAACTTTACCAGTGCTGGCTTAAAAGAAAGGATGGTATATATTCGAAGAGGTAAACATGTTGTTCCCACATCATAACTGGAAAACTGTTCAATCGTACAGTCTGGTCCTGAAAACCTGGGCCTTCTTTGAAAGGCTGTTCCTTTTGAGCTCCATAACCAGTTTCAATAATACCTCGAAGGTATACTTTTCCAGTGGGTAGGTGAGGTTCAAAGTGTACATTAGTCCAAACAGCATTGCAGCTGCTAGGGTATAGTTATCCAAATCCTGCCAGACTCTCTGGCCTTCAAGGACTATCCCGATGTCCTCAGGGCTGCCATTGGCATCTCTTGACTTTATGATGTAAATTCCCATGGTTGTTTCCTTATTAGATCGTTGGATAATGGCTTCATCTTTGGCCTAGAAAATGCAGAATTCCAAAATTTAATTAAACAGAACACTGGTCAAAGAACATTATATCAAATCTTATTTTAATCTGTGTCACTATTCCAAAAAATGTTAACATTAACACATTAGGTGAACAAAAATGGATTCATTACAGCATGTGATTTGAGTCCTCAGAATGCTTAAAAAGGTAATGCGAAATCTCCACGCAAAGAAGCAGAATACTGTCAGAGCATAGAGAGGTGTTCAACTATGAACTCCACACATCGTTCTAATGCAGGTAAAAGAAAAAAAAAAAAAAAAAAAAAAAACGCACCCATGGTAAATTGTGAAAATCCCAGGTGATTTTCAACATACTCCTGGCATAGAGAGACAAGCAGCATTTTGTTAAAATTATTATTTTCCCTAAAGTGTATACACAAATTATTTTTTTCTTACCTGGGCCGTGGGCTCCAGAATGTTCTGAAGTCTTCTTCCTATTTGTCCTCCTCGCCTTTTGAACACCTTTATTAGTTTGTCAGATAGCACATCTATCTGCGAGAGTAATATGGACTGCAGTGGCATGGTGGTAATGCGCTTAAACTCTGTATCTAAAAAGATAAGTTGTCACATAAAAAGGCTGTCAAAATCTCAAATCTCACAAGGTTACATCCACACAAAGTTGTTATTTTTTGTCATATTACTATTTATTAGCTATGGGTCCCATGTTGCTGAGCAGTTCCATAGTTGCCCTTACTTCCATACCACCCAAAGCCTGTTTGCAACCACAGCAGTTGCCTCCTTCTGGCCATTTTGCAGTTCTGCCAAATGACCCAGAAACTACATCTAATATTGTCATATACACATCAAGGTCCTTCATTAATACTTAGTTAAATTAGTTAATTTGACCTTTCCAGAAAATTTACCTTACAGAATGTGAGATAACATATGCAAATCTTCACTAGTAAATAAAATAATGTTATTAAAACCTTAACTGTAACACCTCTACATAACAGCGCTAGAGAATTGTTCTGAAGCAACACCAATCTGCCCTTCAGCAGCGATAAGCACCATATATCGATACAGAAAAAATAAATTTAACATGTTTATATTGTCATTATTTTTATCTCTTTAAGCCCTCCTCTCAGTCTCTCTATAAATCAGTTAAAATAATTTGTTGGGTTTTTGTGTGTCTTTAACATGTTATCAGTAGATTACATTCACTGCCCCAGAACATGAAATAAAGCCCCATGTCATGCACTTCCTCTCCTAATGAGTACTGCATAGGTGTCATGCCCTAAATCAGGGGTGCCCAATCCCGGTCCTCGAGAGCTACCGTCCTGCAGCTTTTAGATGCATCCTTGTTCCCACACACCCGAATCAAATGAATGGCTTGTTATCAGGCCTTTGCCAAACATGATGGCATGCTGAAGAGGTAATCAAACCATTTGATTCAGCTGTGTTGGAGTAGGGATGCATCTAAAAGCTGCAGGATAGTAGCTCTCGAGGACTGGGATTGGGCAGCCCTGCCCTAAATAAACCGACTTTAGTGAAGACACCCCCCCAACACACACACACAGAGCCCACCCCATGGCAAACTAGCTTATCTAACTGTTTAACTAAAACATTTTAGGTACAACCAGTTAACTAAATGGACACGAGTTTGTTAGTCTGTATTCACTGAGAAAAAACAAGCGAATGTGACTGGGCACACACTGAAAAAAAAGCTAATGCACATAATATTGTCCCGCAGCTTAAGCTAGCATTATCGTTAGTTAACTTAAGGAATGACTTGTTTTTTCCATTATGTTGCTCAACAGCAATTCATGAGAAAAACTTCCCCATCTAATGGATGTTCTCTTCGTTTCCTCTCAAACATGTAGTTTTCAGTTTACCTTGATAAAGTAAAGCTCAGCACCAAACGTAAACGAAGCGAAGACAAAAAATGGCAGACCGCCACAGTGAATTTTCCCTCGTAGAACACACCCTGGGGGTGGAGTTTCAACAGAAAACATAACTATTTTCTGTTATTTTGATATGACTGGTTTTAAAAGACTGAACATCCTTCTAAAACAAGTGAAAGGCGTGAGACTTAATTATGTTTAGACCAAAAATATAAATGATTCATGTTGGATATATTTACTGTATTTTTACTAACTTAACAACCTCATCATTGCATTAGTTGCTTTATGCTATAGCATTACGCTTACATTAGCTTGAAGCTCAAGGTCGTCATTTTATTTAATTTCTTTTTCTGGGCTTACAAACAGGACACACAACATTTAGATAACCGTTAGACTGAATCTTGGGTCTGTGTTGAGTCTTCCAGCTGCTGACTACAGAAGCTAGATTGACCTTTCAGCATGTTTATAGCGGCTGTGGCTATGTGCTGGTAATGTTACCGTGTGTGAGCAGTCACATTGGCAGCAGACATGTTTCAACAAACTAGTCATATCCCAGCCCTACATTAGCTTGTTTAATGGTTAAGACACTGCAGGTACCACCACTTACTACAGACACCGATGCAAGTTTGTAATAGTCTGTTAATTTAGACTGAAAGAATATACAAACAATATTAACTCACATTATATATGTTAATTACTAATTTGCTTATCGCATAATTTCGGTTACCATTAGCTAACTGGAGCCTAACATTAGCCTTTCATGGTTTTCGATAAACAGCCCACATACCTGTAAAATAACAACACCCCAGTAAAAGTCCACATACATAAAGGGTCTACACTCGTTCTCACTGGTGTGTTAGCTTTAAAATCTTATTTACCTTCAAGTGTAAAACTCCAGATGGTAGTAGATTTTCCAAAGCGAGAGACAAAAATGGCGGACAGTGCAGCCGATTTTTCCTTTCCAGGGGGCGGAGCTTGAGGATAAAACACGACTAACTTGTTTCTTTTCAACATGATTTGTTCTAAAAGAATGAATATTCTTAAAGAATATGTGAAAATTAAAAGACAAAAATATGTTTAGATGTGAAATTTAAATTAGTCATGCTGGATATATGAAGTAATTCTATGCAAATTCAACAACCACCCTATTGCATTTTTTTCAGTGTAGGGAAAGACCGCGAGGGTCTGAAACTTTGTGCCAGGAGCTCGATGTTAAATGGACTGGACTGGTGCTTATAAAGCGCTTTTCTACTCTCCCAGAGTACCCAAAGGACTCTATACAACATGCCACATTCACAGTCTTCTAAGGTTCTTAGTGCTTCCTAACTACATACACATCACACTCCGATGGACACATATCCTTGGACTGCCCAAGGATACTTGGCATGCAGACTGGAGGAGTCAGGGATTGAACCACCAACCTTCCAAACAGTAGCGGACCTGCTCTACCACCTGAGATACAGCCACAGATGTTCTCGCCGGCTCATCGAGCTCCCGGCTAGCTATGGAGCTGGTGGGTAACAGACGTCTCTGAAAACGTCGGAGCACTTTTGCAAATATGTGGTGTCTTGATAAACCGAGCAGATATTTGAAGTTTACACAGCTACATTCTCGCCTGAAAATATGTTAAACGTGTATTTTGTTACCTAGAACGAGTAATAAGAGCAATATTAAAACAAGTAGCTGCCGCCATTGTTGAAAACTGGAATTGGCTGAGCCGCGCTATGAATTCTGGGATATGGTGGGCGATGAAGGATACACCTGACCCATCCTTCAAATCTGGGGGAATGGATGTCGGCCGCATTTGGACAGCCTTCGCGTCGCTGTGACCTCAGGAGGATCAAGCCCATGAATTTGGACACCCCCTTTGTTGCATCTGGCCATTTGTCTTCCTGTTTCTATAATTTTCTGGGGTTAGTCGATAGGGGTGGCTGTAGCTCAGGAAGGTTGGTGTTCAGTTCCTGGCCATTCCAGTCTGCATGCCAAATATCTTTGGGCAAGATACTAACCTCTGATGCATCCATCAGAGTGTGAATGCTAGATAGAAAGCACTTAAGCATAAAAAGTACTTGCATAAATAGGTATATTATTTTTTAGAAAGTGATTTGAGGTTTCAGGTAGAGCAGGAAAGTGCTGTAAAAGAACCAGTCCATTTCTCAAATAGGGAAATTTGATTTTCATATTTTCATAAGAAGTGACCAGGCTGGACGACAAGAAACAGGAGTATCACCCCAGTTCGAGCAGTTGTAAATAAAAATTTGGTGAAGGATTTTAAAGATGGAGCTGCAAGGCAAAAGGATTTAATGGTTTTATCAGGAGTTGAAGCTGTATTACAACCACTTTTGTAGATATTTCAGTTAGTGGGGCAGTTTGAGCTCTTGTTAGCAGAGTAGGGACAATCTGTGAAATCATTTCAGAGAGCCAACTGACCTGGAGCTGCATCAGCTGTATGTCTGAGATAAAGTAGTATTATTTTACTATTTCCATGCTCGGTACCGGTGTGAGATTTGGGTTACGAGAGCACATGTTGTCAAATTTAATCATTTGATTGGTTAGATACTCAGACATACAATATTGTTTATATGCAGAAACATAATTTAACCTTCAGAACTGTTTTGTTTTACTTTAAACGTCAGTTAGTCTCGAACAATGGCCTCAAATTATTGCGTTATGTATTGTTATGCTACAAAGGTAGCCATACTGCTTAAAAATGTAAAAAAAAAGCTTTATACTTGTTTTAAAAAGAGGTAAACATGTTCTAAATTTAAATTACTACACCATGGTTACAACTTCTTCCTGCCTAGTTGTAATAGCAGTGTGCCAGAAAGCTCTCAGGGATAAAATTTACAGTTAATTCAATAATTACATTTCTGTAATTAGATTAAAACCCTCAGAGAAAAAGACACAGATCGAGTCAGTGATAAAAAGGCTGTGAGTACAGGAAGTAACAGTGAGTGATGCTAAAAGGAAGGCACGAAGACTGAGGGAAAAATAAGATATCAGAAGTAACAAAGGAGGAAAACAAAGAAAGGCAGAGGGTGATGATAATAATGAACGGGGTTGATGGCTGTGCTCACACAGAACAATCCTAACCCTCCATGGTCCAACTGCTCCGTGTTAAATAATATAGATAAGAGAGGAAAGCAGCTTGTTGTCCACATCAATTTAGTGAAATCGCCCTGTATTGCTGGGAAAAAAGTGCTTAATGATTCATGAGCTCCCATTACAATCACACCAACTTCCTAAGAAAGCCTCAGTAAAGGACGTGTGAGGAGCTGAACTATAGCAATATGAAGCTTGACTTTCATTAACAGAAAGAACAGGGTTGGTGAGCAGGTGGAAAAGTATGCACACTATGTATGTGGCAGATGATGGATCGAACATTTGACCTTCAGTCCTCACTTTCTTCTCGCTGCCCAGCAAAGCTAAAGCAATGACTGCTGGTGGTGTATGTTATAGGGTGTATGTTAGTATTACACCACCAATGTAATAATAATATTTACACTTCTGTCCAGCAAGGCGGCAGCTTTTCAGCCCTTTTTGAGATGTGACTGTGATTGCTGGGAGTTTGGCCATTAAAAACCAGCATATTAACAATGCAAAACTGAAGTATTTATAGATGGTGCTATACAGCAGAAGGTTTATCAAGGAGAGAGCACTAAATCACAGACAATGGGACCTGAGAACAGAAAGTCAAAAGTTGTATGAGAAGAAAGCCAGATGCAGAATGAAAGGCAGATTTTGGATTTGCTGTTAATGTGACTGCGATAATGAATAAACTGAACTGCAGTGCAGTTGGTATTTAGGTAGAGAGCTCAGAAACAGCACTGCACAAAATCTGCTTTTAGATACATAACTGAGCGACCAAATGACCGGCTTTACCCCAAACCTTTCAACAAGAATTCAGTTACTTTCAGCACTTGATAAAAAATGAACAAAATAATCTTCTACAGGAGTCATAACAAAGAAAGACTTTAACTGACATCTCAGCTTATTTCAGTGCTTCATAAGCTACTGTCACTTTAAGTGCAGAAGCTTTCACTCCCATACTTTATTTAGCTTGCAAAGAATAAATAAAGAATGGCACCCTTTCAAATCTAACACCCATGCTTGCTATTTTATGATCTTTAACAAATTTCACATGGAGGTTTGTTATTTTTTCACTAAGACTCTCACAGCCCCCAGACTACAGCAATTACAATAATGAGTTATTATTTCCAGTATTAGGCTTAAATAATGAGGTTTGGAATTATGATAATCTGGCTAAAGAGTGAGTAAATACGCAGCGATTTCACTACAGCTTCTCCAATTAACGTGCTCAGTCAACCTGAACATTCTGCCAGGCAACATGCACAACACAAACTGACATTTCAGAGCAGCCATTCGATATGTTAGCGCTGTACCATGGAGATATCTGGCACACACTTGCAGACAGACACACAGTATTGCAACCACACACACAGTCTGGTGCACAAGCAGACACGCAAGCCACCACTACCTCACTCCCCCCCTCTCCACTGTCTGTGTCTCACGCTGAGGCAGTGAGGTGCTTTTGCTGAAACAGAAAAGAGCAGCCTCCCTGCCCAGCAGAAAGATCAACACAGGCATCACTGATGGACCTTTCTGGTGTAGGAAGGCAGAGGAGCCGGCAGTGATTAGAATGAACTGTTTCCCACCATGAAGTCCAAGCTTAATCTTCTATGTTGAACAGATAGATAGATAAAAAGCTTGTAGAAGCTAATATACATAACCTCCTGTTGTGCTCACAAAAATCAATGTTTGACTGAAGGTGCTACTGTGGATAACCTCCAGGCCATGGATTGGGTGTGCAGGTGCTACATGCAGATTGTAACTCATTTCAGCTTCTAGAATGTTCTTCTTTTCAAAAACTTAGTTGTGGAATGCCGTTGGTGTTTCTGGATGTGGTGGAGATGAAAATTCAAAGTATTCACACCCCGAAACTCAAGCACCCTTAAGGAAAGTGACTGGAAAACACACCAGCAAGTCCACTTCTGAATGGCCCAAAAACCAAACCATAAAAACGTCTTTGGTGAGACCGAGTCAAAGTCTCTACTCTACTCCTCCTCATCTAAAGAAGCCAGCTGTGGTGGTTGACGAGGATGCCTCCTTAGACCACATCGTTGGATGTCATATGTTGAAAATGCACTCAACATGTCAGGCCGAAAATTTTGTTCTTCATAAATAAACTTAGAGTTGAAATATTTTAAAAAATGGTAAATGATCCACTCTGAGACAACAATTGTCCGTATGTTGCCCATGAACTGAAGTTTGTCACGCCTGTTATAAATATGCTCCGCAGGTAAGTCAGATTATAAGATTATACTCTCTCCATGAACCTTTGTGTCACAGCACCAGCCAATGGACCGCCTATACTGCAGCCACAAACAGACAAATGCATTTATCACCCCAGGAGTGTGTCAAACGTGTCAGGATCAACAGGATTTGATTATGATACATTATAATAATAATGGCAATAATCAATATTTAAGAAACAGGCCTCAGAATTACAACTCTAATAAAAAACCAGGATACAACAATATTCTTGTCCTGTATGTTTACCATAAGTACAGTATGTCTGCTGTTCCCATCTCGCCTTGCAGATTTCAAACAGCACTTCACAGACAGACAACTACAGCACCTGTGTGTAGCATGAGCGAACCAGACTGCTTTCAGTGTGCAGGGATTTCACAAGCACTGCGAGGTGGAGGTGATCTAAGCGCTGAGGCAGGATGGATATAAACATCATTTGTTTTCCCTGAAGGTGACTGAGATAAGCAGCCCAGCGATGGATGTGTGGAGCGAGAGGGCAGCCCTGCAGATTGATGTTGTGTTAACATGAAATGAATTGCCAGAGGGAGGGAAGCTGTATAGTGTTTGGAGATATGATAAGAGATCAAGCAGAGATGGAGGTTGTGGGCATGTGCGTCACCATTCGTACGCGTGTGTGGGAACATGAATTGTTTGTGAATGAGCAGCTCTGAGAGCAAACGGCAAACCATCGTGTGAGATTCAACGGCAGTATCCAAATGCACCTCCGCTGCATTTATGGGAAAGTAGAGAGAGCAAAAAGAGTGCGAGAGAAAAGAAAGTTGAAGACAAGAAAATGTGAAAGACAGTCAGAAAGAGAACACCAAAAATGGACACGTACTCTCATCTGGGATCCTGTGCCCCTTTCCCCTCCTTTGACTGTCCGTAGCTCCAGTCTGTCTCCCTCTCACCGGTGGGTCCGAGTATCAGCTTCTCGTAATGAAAGCACACACTTTCCCTGCTCACACTACCCAGCTTCCAAATGAGGCCTGGGATCTGCCATCGACATCCATCCCTCCCTTGACTGTCTAACGGGTTTGTGATTTCCAAATTCTCCAATGTCTCAAGGTCGTTGCCATCCAGGAGGAGGGAAGGGGCTGTGACTGTGAGCTTTGTAAGCTCCTGTTTATGTAGAGGAACTTACAAACAGCTAATTTATAGAGCTTAAAAATGCAGCTGCAAAACCTGCAGTTCCTCCAGATGCTGCTGGTTTCCCAAAAAATCCCAAATTTAGAGCATTAAGAAGTATGTCTAGGGTCTAGTACAAAGTGCAGATTGACCCCGTTGATTGTTTCTGCCCATCTTTCTTCTTTCCAACAAACCAATCACAAGGTAGTTACTGGTGCACCTTACCCATTTTTGCACCTGAACACATGCATGCCCGAGCCAGTTCAGTCAGGTGAAACCATAAATATACATCTTTAGAAATCCAGCATTACTTTGGTTTACCCACTGATGTAACTGCCATAGTGTAGAAGCCTTAGATGTAGAGGCAGCAGATGTGGTGTCAGTGGGTTCTTTGTTATACAAAGTGATTTTGCCACCAACTCTATATCACTTCATAACAACATAAATGTCTGGAGTAAATGGTGACCAATGAGGCTTTGTGCTGGAGGGCAGTTCATGCAACGATTCACTGCACATGGAGTTAAAAACACCTCACACACCATCCTTTATCATTCCTATCCCCGCCCCAAAACCAACCCCAGTAACAGCAAAGGTTCACATTTGTGTTCACAGTGGCAGAGAGAGCGTACACAGAGACACGTGCTGTTTTAAGCCAGATCTTTACTGTGCTGACATTTAACCCACAGCAATCTGAGGCAGACAATTGGTCTGTGACTATCCAGTTACTCATGGCAACCAGGAGCTATGTAAAGCAGCTAGCATGCCTCACAAACATTTTATTGCTAATTAATGAACACTCCAGTGTTAATGAGCAGAGCTGTATTTCACTCCGGTGAGAAGTGTTGCTGTATTTTTGTAACCAGTGATATCAGAGCTGCCGCTGCACAAACTCTCCTCCACTAGCACTTCGGCTGATAATCATCACAAAGCTACATCATTTTAGGACAAACCGCTGTCTGCCCTGAGACACTGACGTCTTTAACACAAGTATGGAAGCATTAATAAAGAGTTGCCTGCCTTCTCATATAACTTATAGAGAATTGTCTTTCTACACTGGGTGAAACCACACTCAGTGTCCAAGTCAGCCTATTGGCAGCTACAATAAAAAAAACTGCAGTGAGCCAACATGCTGTTCTACCCTCGGGGGTAGTCTGAGGTCCTGGACCGATCTGGTAATGTACATTGCAAGTATACCTGCACAATACCTTTTGCTTGTTGTTTTGTTGTTTTGTTTGCTGGCATATTCTGAACGTTGCATTTTGACTCCATAGGCATCAGAGCAGCTGTAGTCCTCAGGACAAGTTTCACATTTTAGGAAATATTCTCCATCCAGCCAGGCTTTCTGCTACACTGTGCCTGATCACTTGATTGATTGGTACAGATAATGGGGTGTCACCTTTACTTTCTCTCTATTATACTGTTGTGTGAGTACGCCTGAGCCTGCTCCAGCTCATGTTGAAAACCATGAACAAAACTTTTGCTTTAGAAATAAGTTTTCCTGCCCAGCATTAACCTCCTAGCACCTGCCGTACACATATGTGGACATCACATTTTGGCTTGTCTAGACCACAATACTAAATTTTCCTCTACAAGGCCCTGATGTCATCTTCTCAGAAACTACATCAGGTAAAAATATCATTCTTTGTTTTTACATTCATCAGGTCCCAATCAGCCCAAAGAGCAAAGAGAAAATAAAAATGCAGTTCAGGTCTTTGGAGATTAGGATTATCTCCTGAACTTTGTTTGTTTCATTAAGCAGCATTAGCATTAGCAGGTTAGTACCCTGAATTTAAGGATGTGGCCTTTCAGTTTTTTGTTTCTATCTACTGATGAAGATGTCAGTGGTCTTCCACTCCCACACAGTCTGAGGAGCAAACAGGGAAAAGAACTGTTTGGTTTTTAATAGTTATGAATACTAATATACACTCAACCTGGATGCCATACACAGTTAATATTTCAAACCAAGAAGCATCTTGTTTGGCCTTGTCTTGTTTTTCATGCACAGAGAAAGTGACCTCCTCCTGCTAATCTCAGCTGCTTGCAGCTTCAACATTCATGCACTGCTTTGCAGGTGATAACAGAGTTCAGAGCGAATGTCTTATTATTACCGATCTGGGTGAATCTGCCTTATAATGGAACCCAGTTTTTGGGAAATTGAAGTTTATGGTTAGAGCATGAAAAATAGAGAATACCTGCAAACTGTGGGACAAAAAGGAAAACATGTTTTGCCAGCGGCCTGTTTTACACCTTGGGGACTGGATTCAACTTACATCCACAGCATTCACAGGCACTTTTGCACAGTTGGGGAAGATGTGAGCTCATGGTGGAGATATTGATGCCTTTGCATTTGGTGGAAAATGCCTGAATGCCATGTGAGACAGGAAAGTTGAAGGAGAGCCTCAAAGAACTGGCTCCCCAAACTGGCCTACTGGTTCCAGTAGATTGGCTTGAGATGACGTGGCACTCCAAACAAAGCTATTTCTGTCTTTCAAGCTTGCTTACTTCATTCTGATGACAAATGGCCAAAGTCTGACCTCCCATAGAGGCCATTTTACACTTTAACTCAATTCATTAATGCTCTAAAAATACCAACATTCAAACAGCAGCACAGCTCCAGATGTCTGAAGGTTGGAAAACAAAGAAACCATGTAAAACCGTGTTTTCCTGAACAACAAACACTTGGAAAAAAAGGGGGGATTAGTGGATATGCATCGAGAACTTCGGCTATGCGTAGCTGGAAAACACACTTTGGTGTTTCTACGATGTGTCTGCGTGGCCACAGAGGTAAGCAGAGCTATGCTGTCTTCTTATGCAAAAACCTTTTCCTTCAGAATAAAACTGAAGATACAAAACAAGCACACATCAAGTTAGGGCTGGGGAATGAGTCAAAGCTGTGTCCCGTGTCAGTTATTTTGGGTCTTTGTTTTTAAATGCTATTAATTCTTCAGCACTTTAAACACTACGTGACCCTGACCTGTCCAGAAACATCGTGGAGGAAAAGTCAAACGCTGGCTGACTGCAGGGCTGGAGCCATTTGTACCAAATGAAAACGCTGAGTCGGCTGTTTGTAAATAACAAAAGATGAAATTAGAAAACTGTGTGAGGAATGGCTTTGACAGTAATGCCATTAAAACCATACCTGAAACAATATAAAATAAAATAATGACTGAGATCAAATGGGAGGTCAGATCAGCCAACATCAGTCTTACTGCTGGTGTCGTGGGGTGCATGCTGTGCACAAACACATCCACCAGATAAAGTGCAGCAGGAGTTTAGATGTGTTTAGAGTCTGATGCTCAGTGATAAGAGACAGCATTCAGACAGCTACAGGAAATCTCTGAAAGTCATCTAATGATAGTGATTCCATATATTCTGCCCGTGAGTGTAGTCAGGGATGGGAGGCTTTTAGCAGGTCACATGGTCCTGTGGGCTTTGTGAGAACATAACCAGAGAGCATGCAGCTGAGGTAAACACTTCCAGGTCATAGGTCACCTTGGTTGGGGGAAAGCTACTCTCTAAGCAAAGTGATGTGGAATGTATGTAAGGATGTGTTCATGAATGTTGGGGAGGTGAAGGCTAAAGAACCCGACTTAAACTCAGAAGGAACGAATGCAATGGATTCTGTATAATGACGTATGTTTGCATGAATGAACGTCTGACGTCCAGTTTTGACACAGACACGGAAAAAGATCAAAGATCAGGCCTGGTCCAAGCAAACACAGGACAGGGATCATTTCATTTTACACAAAATTAGCTCCTAAACATGGGAACTCTACAGATGGAGCACATCTAAGAACACTGTGAATGTGGGCCAAAGTCAGAGACAGAGCGTAGAGAGAACAGAGGTTCAAACTGGTCCCTGGTGTGTCTGTGTTCTTCCTGTTCCTGACTGATCACCCTGCTTCCTCTACAGGTGAGGCTTCCTGCTCCGCTGCTCGCTGCTACCTGAGCTGGGAATAGATGCTGCCTGCAGAGCCGAGGGAGTTCTGAGAATCTGAACCTAAGAGGACGTTTGGCAACAGCTCGGTGTTAGAGAGCAATTCTGCGCTCAGTCAACTGAGATACCTGTGAAACTTTCTACAGCCAGTCACCGCGCAAACCTGCTTCATTGTTTATACAAATCAAAATGGCCGACTGGAAGTTTTAGTTTCACTGAAGCCTGGAAGATTGTCCATATTCCCGACAGGCAGGCAACAGGAGGGGACAGTGGGAGATGTGATGACTGAAAACAGAATCAAAGACACAGGACGTTAGCACAATATTATGTCATGTGACTGGTTGGGTACATACAGACTGAAGAGTGCACAGCTTGTAAAATCAGGTTATCATACTTTAGGGTAAAATACTACTGTCTTTGATAACTTCTGTTCTTTTTTTGTTCTTGTGTTAAAAGCTACAAGAAATCAAATTAAAGTTTAATAAAAACTAAAAACTAAGAGCACTCGTGCAGCATCCTTTGTTATATCAGGGCTGCATGAGGTTTGTCCTGTCTGTCAGTGCTGAGATTGTTGTGCATGGTGCCGTACGACAAAGCCGCCGTTGCTACCAGTCGTGTACGTCTTACTGTGCCGCTTTGGTGACATCAGAAGCGCAGACATTCACAGATTGGACAGAGCGAGATGTTGCAGCAGTTTGAATTTCTTCTCCTCTGCTACTACCTGTACTAACAAGGAGAAGTGAATGAATGGTGACACCTGTCTTTCAGGAGAATGCTGCATGTGCCATAACGGCATGCATAATGCAGGTGGCAAAGCAAATAATGCAGCAGGTGCATGTGGCCCTAACTCTGTTTGTCTCCGAGTCTGTAGTGGCAGTGAGTCGTGTGACAGACATCGAAGGTGTTGAGCTGGTCATGAACTCACTACAGAAAATCATTCTCCAAATGATCGCATGTTTTGGGGAAGAACTGGAGGAATGGATATTTGGGGGTCCTCTTCCTGACCGGGGAAGCCGGACAGCCATCTGTGGGATTCTGTGTATTTTGTGCCACGACGTCTGTAAGGCTTCATATTTTCTGAAGAGTAATCGAGGTGATCATTGACAGACGAGCGGCGTCAAGCTTGTAGCTATGATTATTCCTTAAAAAAATAAAAATGTATTTTAAAAAATCAATGTCACGAAAAATGTTTTATTTAAAGTTTCAATAAAAATGTTACATTATACATTTTTTATTGAAAAACGGGTGATACGTACTGATCGAACCGTGATGTGTGAGAGGTACAGAACAGTATTCACTAAATATTGATTGACATGATTGGTAATAATGAGCTATAAACCCACTTGTGTGTAGCTGCCCTGGGTCAGATTAACCCAGGAACATCATTGCTGTGCCTGACAAACACATAATGCAGAGCGGTTATTAACATCGTCTCCGTGACAAACTTCATGCATGAAATCCTGCCAATAACGTTCTGTTGTTATCAAGGTTTGGACTCGGGATGCTGTTGAGCGATGTTCTCGTGGCATTCCCACAAAGTGATTTATTCCACAGACACGTTTGAGGAGAGGACACACCAAAATGACTGGGAATGCATCCAGCCTTCTCAATCCAAGGAAAAGTCATCTTTCTTGTCACAGCAGTGTACATTATTCTGTCATTATGGCTGCCTGTCCCATGGTAATCATCTTAGGCCTGTGGGTTTCTCTTTGTGACCATTAAACCTGTCAGCTGATTTACGGAGGCCAGCGCTTCCCCGGAAACCGTTGAGCTGTAATGATAGACACGTCTTCCTTTTGTTTTCCCCCAGCAGCTTAGACTGTGAGCTCTACTGCCATTTAAAGCACTTAAACATTAGACTTTGCTCTCTAACACCTATTGATTTAGACCGCTTTCCACACAGCTTTGATCATCTATGAACTGTGGCTGCTTCCAAGTATCATCAACGACTGTTCTGCTCTTAACATTCAGTAGAAGTCACCGGTGTTTGGCTCAACTGATGCTTTTGGCACTTCTTACAGGCCAGTAAATTACTCATTGATTACCTAACATCACTTTCATAGGGTTCCATCATTGTAGGAAAAAAACGTCTGTAGTCCAGCATGTGATTAAACACAAAATGACCCTGAATTAAATGGAAAGAGGGCAAGTTTAGAAGGTGCAGACAGATGATGATTCCAGGAATAGGATTTAAGTGAGGAGTGTTATTCTGTGGTAGCACTTTGGCACAGGTACACGGTGGCTCAGACGTGATTCACATCCAATCCTTGTGGCTATCTTTGTCTGTCCCAGTGACAGGAACTCTGCCTACCCTATTCTTTTTCAGGCTTAAATGCCAAACTGATCCTTTGTGCCCTTCTTGAAATAGAAAATCGAACTGAACTGAACTGACCTGTGAGATAAGGCTCAGTCTTAAGTTTCAAAGTGAAATTATCTGCTTCTTGAAAGAAATGATGCCACTGTACAGGAAACTCTATCCAAACAAAGTGGATACTGTTGGTATTCAAAGCAACGTCGTTCTGTGTTTAAGAAAATGATTCATTTTAGCTGATAAAAAAGTCCAACAAGAAGTAGCTGCAAAGCTGAACCAAAGACTAGAGTTCACACAATTCTTTAAATAATCAGAAATCAGAAAGGAATCAAAACTCAACCCAACAGCCAGAAAATACAGACACTAAATCGTGAACACTGCGACAGCGACAGTTAGTAATATCATCACAGATATCATAAATGTTTGATTACAAATATTTATCCGTTTGTGTTCAAATTTCCTTTTATGGAGCAGAATCTCTGCTCGCCATCTGAGGCCGAGGCGTGTGCGCAGTGGCACCATAATGGAAGCCTATCAGGTTACTGCATGCAGCAGGTTGGTCTTTGAGTGCCATTCAAGACTCGGGACATTATACTGTCGATTTTAGAGCCATGACTGTTGAGGCATTAATAGGCCCCTGTGATTGTTGTTATGTGAGCATAAGGTTAGAGGGAACACATGACAGCAGGCCGCTGGCTATGTGCTCTCCTCCATAATCACCTCTATTTGGAGGGGTTAAAGGAAGGGCCATAAAACATGACCTTTCCAAAGGCTCTAATCTCTGTCCTTGGGGCTATTCCGAATGTGACGCTTTTACAAGTCCCTTCTGACACCATTGACTGTGTTCATGGTCACTAAACATGGATAACTACGGATTAACACAGTCAGGGATGACAGGAGGGGAGGGGTGAAGGGCAATAGAAGGACTTCCTGACATATGGTCTAAGGCACTATGACAAACATCAAGAAGGCAGAGAGATTAAGATGCTGATTAGCAACAAGCATCTGGTTCAGTTTCCCTCCATTACATAAACAGTCATCTTTCATTTACACACTAAACTTTAGTGTGTAAATGACTAAAGGAACAGCCTGTACTAACATAAAGGCCAGCATATGTACAGTGTACTTAAAAGCAGTCATCAACCACCATCTACAGAAGTTTTTTGTTGTGTTGGCTCAGTGTTTGCTTCTTTTACTTACAGAATAAAAGCAGTGTTAGTTCATGTCTTAAATATGGTGGCCAACTTAAGAAAACACCAGCTGATAGAAAATGCTGCAAAAATATGCCAAACATGATGACGCACTGAAACACTTCCTTTATCCAGCACGTTTTCTGTATGTATTCTGCTGTGTTTTGGGAGTTTTTGTTATTTTTCTAAAGTTGCAGTGCATTTGACCTCTCAGGGCCACCATACTTCAACCCTTTCAAAAACATTTGTGAATTTGGTCCAGCTAATTTATTTTTAACACTGTCATTTTTAGCCAATATCTCCTCCTATCAGCTCACCGTAACCATCTTTGTCTTTGAGCAGATTTCAGCAAACCTTGTATATATCATTCATTCAATGCTGCTATGACTGCATTCATGTGAAAGTGAAAGCCTACAGTGTAAAAGCAAAGGTAACACTTGTAAGTGAAACACATGAAGTGATGATAATTTTTTGGTCGTCTCTGTATATGCCGAGACATTTCTCACATTGAAAACAGATGTGTGACATGTGAGACGGTAAAAGGCCGATAAAGTCAGAGCACTTCAGTGAACAAGAGAAAACGATGAAGCATGTTGCTTCAACCACCAGTGCTGACAATAAAACACTGCAGTTCCTCTTATGGCTGCTTTACATTGCCTCCAAAGTGAGACAGTTCCCACAAACACCCATGTTTGCATCCAGGCTGTATGGATACTCCCCCCCATATGATGGCTGGTACATCCTGTCCAGGACACTTGTGCTTGAGTTTCAGACAATAAAGTTTAGTGTGTTATTATTAGCAATAATTTCTAATTAGTGCATTGCAGCTTTAATATGGGTGGATTATGGCTGTAGCCTGTTTTCTCCTAGTATTACCTGCAAACTTCTCTGGCCTGCTATCCAAGTGAGGAAATGTCGGCTCCAAAAACAACACTGCAAAATGTTACCATTAAGGCTTCAAAATGCAAAGTCCATAACCAATGGGTGAGTTATGGTCATGTGTTATACAAGCCGCACTCTTATATTCCATATTAACATGAATCCAGTGCGACTCATCGTGACTGACAGTTTCAACAGTGACAGGAGTGGCTGGCTTCCTCTGGAGTGTTAGGGTGCTAATTCAGATGTACTTTGTAACAAATGGAGACCTCCTTAACATGAACTTCTCTGAGATTGTAGCTCGGAGATGAGCCATGATAGGAAATCTGTTCTTTTTAGTTCAGGGAGCACAGTTGGGAACTGGTCAATGTCCAGAAGAAAGCATAGTAACAAACTGCATTAATTTAACAGTACGCAGTCCAGCATCAAGAGTCTCACCATACACTTTAACTTGAGGAGATCTTTAGTGAGAAACTAGAAGCTTGCAGTGACATAAGTGTGTACTCAAGAGTTCATCTGTCACGATCCTGGGTCTTATGACCCAGTGTTTTGAGTTTTAGTTCATTTTGATGTTTTAGTTTATGTAAGCCCTTCAGGTTCCTAAGTTCATTTGTTATCATGCTTAAGTGTTTCTAGTTCTTATTATTTCCCCCTCGTGTTTCCAACTATGGTAAATCTCCCCTGCTCTTCATGTGTTTCATGTCTGTGTCTTACATTGTGAAGTTTGGGTTGTCATGTCTACGTCTCATTATGTTTCCTGTTTTATTGTGAAGAGGTCTGGTGTTTCTGTGTTCATCGTGTTCAGTTTTACTCTTCCCCTGTGGCGTTGTTATGTTCATGTTGATCTACTGTGCCTTTCTGTTCCATGTTTCAGATCCCTATGTTCTGTCTCCCCCAGTCTGTTAAGTTCACATGTCTTGAGTTCCGTCAGTGTGTTTCCTGTTTTACTTTCACAGTCTGTTCTATGTTAATGTTTCTAGTTTTGCTTCCCTTGCCTCGTCCTGCTTACTCTCAGCTGTGCTCTCCTCCTGTGGCTCATTCCCCCTCGTTATCCCTCAGTGTATTTAAGCCCCATGTTTCTCTTTGTCAGTGTTGCGTCCTCCCTCATAGCTGTGTGATTTTTCCCTGTGGCTCCTTGTGCTTTAGTTTTTCCCAGTTTAGTTTACTTTGTATTGTTTTTTCGTGTCCCACTCCACGCCAGCAATAAAGCTGTGTTTTTTGAGTTTACCTTTTGTCTCTGTGAGTTTGCGTTTGGGTCCTACTTTTGCCTGCACACAGCCGTATTGTGACATCATCTGCAGTGTTTCTGCATGGCAAGCTTTCTAAATGTTGAAGGGGGAAATCTTTTTTCAAAGACCTAAAGAACAAGGACTGACAAGGCACTGAATAACGGCACAAAATACCTATGTTGTTTAGCAGGTTGGTTTCAGTTTGAGAGGATACCAACGCCACTGACCAGGAAAGTATATAAATAATAATTAAGTGATCCTCTAAATATAGAGGAACTAAGCAGTTGTATAGGTAGATAAAGGACTATTTATTTGGAGTGTAAGAATTGGAAAAACAAAAGTCTGACATGTGTGCCTGTCATGGCTGTCATACCGCAGGCTTTGAGCTCTTTAAGCAGTTGTTGGGAAACCCATCAGCACTTTGTGGCCTTGGTCGTGAGGTTGCTGAGTGTGTGAGCGTTGGGGTGGCAAGAACACCCGTATGTGAGTGACTTTACATGCCAACACCTATAAACAACACAATAACCAACAATTCTGAAAAAGCTTTGGACACTCTGACCTGAGGAAACCTTTGGGTGAAGTGGCTTACATAAGCACATGACCTGCTCTAGGACATAAATATCATAAAAGGGACAATGTGGCAGCCAATCAAATATCTGACTTTCTATGTGTCTAAGCACAAATTCTTATAACAAAAAAATCTATAAACTGCTAAGAGATGCTTGTAAAAGTGTCATTTGTCATCCAAATATTAATTCCCATTCATCAACAATGTCTACACACAATGTCTACACCTGATAGGTTCGTAGCTTGAACCCATCCGCTGGAACGTTGAAGACAATATAATTACACTGCAAAGCAAGACACAAGTAGGCAAAGTTCTTCATGTTTACTCATGCATGATGGGAGATCTGGCTGGAGCCAAGCGTCGTCCCACCACCTGACCTCCATCAGACTCTCAGCCAGGCTCCCCATAGCACTCCTTTTATTGTGGTTACATGAATATGCATAGGGTCATTAACATATAACATCTTACATAGGTATACATGTGAACAAAGAATACTGTGTGTGTGTGTGTGTGTGTGTGTGTGTGTGTGTGTGTGTGTGTGTGTGTGTGTGTTACTGCTTTTCAAAGGGTCATATAACATGAAAGCACGAAGGCAAACATCCTTGGTCAGGAAGAGGCTAGACCCCCCCTCACCCTAGATAACACGGTGAGGAAGTCAAGCAGTTAAAGCACTTAGACTAGAACAGACGCAACTACGTTAATCCTACCATAAAACAATAAGACACGGTACGACCTCTCATGCTCCCAGAGTGCTGTCTAATACACACAAGGTTTGCAGACTATCAAGGATCAAAACCTCTACCAATCTACAACTAATTACAAAACTCTAAGCACGTATAAGTAAATATTTCTAAGCATAAATGACAATCAACAATACAAATCTAACAACACCCTCAGTACCCTAAGAATTATTATGGTAGTTAAACACAGTGATAGTCACATATCATATCACTTCAAACACAGGTGATCCAGTAATGCTGCACTAATGAATTAGACCAACTATTCACTTTAGCTAAAGTTATTAAGTTAGCTAAAGAGTTGGGATGCTGTGTAAGACATAAATAAAGCTAAAACACAAAGGTTTGGACACCGTTTTGCATGTTTCCCTACTGTAGGGGTCTCTGCAAGCATACAGAGGGGGTACTCTGAGAGGGTCCAAGATGACAACTTTGGAATTCTACTAGAAACAGTCGATCATATTTGTTTGTCGAAGCTGAATCCAGGGCAAACTAGGCTAAATTAGCGTTTTTAGCTAACAGCTACAATAAGCATAAAAGTTACTGTACAGCCAGGGGCGATTTTAGCCCATTTTTGGTGCTTCAGCACCCCCAAAATGAATCAAAGCACCCCCAAAGATTTCTTACTTTTTTGACAATATTTGCTGTTTGTGTGACACACTACTAAAAATATAAAAAGCATACAGTACTTGGTTGAGACGTAACATTTTAACAACAAAAGTATAGATACCCCCCCTAATGGTTTGTTCCAGCTCTCCCCTGCTCTGGCTCTAGCGCCGTTGCTGCCAGAGCGATGGTGGCTGAGACGCAGCGGAGTGGAGGTGTAAGTGCCTGGCTTAAAACAGGACATATTAGCTGCATTTAACCTTCAGTTACTCTTTATATAGTTGGGTAGGAGTCAGGCCATGAAAACATTACACCAGGTAACCTGCAGTGTTGGAAAAATGTTTTCCAACGATGTTTGCTACCCTACAATCCGTCCTGCTCTGTAGTAAAATCATCAACATTTCACCGTCCTGTTGCTCCCATTGAAATGTATACAGCCTGTTTAAAATCTAAAACTTAAAATTGTCCGTAGCCTGCTGTTGTTACCACTGTCCTGTTTGAAATGGATACTAACTAGCTAACTGACTGGATGTCCATTAACCTTATAACTCCTGTTGTGTGTGTGTGTGTGTGTGGTTGTGCACAGAGAGAGCCAGGTTCATAGGTTGAAAGTACACTGAGAGGACTTTTTGTTAGCGATCTTAATAGTATTTTTTTCATGTTAATGTAATTTTTCATCTAATTGAATACAATCTATTTGTGTATGATTGTCAGTCCAAAGAGGGAGAGAGGAAAGAGGGAACGTGAGGAGAAAGTACGAGGTCAGGAAGAACCAGGTAAGCAAACAGACAGGGAGCAGTGACAGGCAGAAACTGTTAAACTGACAAAGAGAAAAAACCTGATTTTACTCACAGTCTGGAAGTTGTGTCCTCCCTATATTAAAGCTGCTGTACAGAATCTGCAAAACAAACTGGGTTGAAGCATTTTGACCCTCTTTAACAACATTCCAACATAACATTATCATTGATTGGGGAGATTCAAATTAACCCAGGCACAGAGAGACTTGATGAATTTAAGAATCTTATGATTTAATAAAGAAATTTGCAGACTTGCACAGAGATGGTAAAGCTCAGCACCCCCAAAGCTCTGATCCTAGAATCGCCCCTGTGTACGGCTATCATTTGTTAACATGACGCTTGTTCTTATACATGTAATACATTTATTACCAACCTGAGAGTTTATCCGCTGGTGATTCGAATGACTTCTGAAGTCTTAACCCTCCTGCCTTCTTGGGACCTTTTTGTGCCACTGCTATGTGTTAAATGGCTGCCATTTCCACTGTGTTCAGTGGAATATAACCAAACTTGCCACAGGATAGTTTTTACCTGTCAATGTTAATATTCCAGTGTGAATTCCTTAAATCAGCCTAAAATGGCTGAGCAGCAGAAATCCCCACACCCATCACCCTGGGGACCATTTTCTGCCCATTGACTTCCATTATAAACGCTATTTTTCAACCCCAAATTATCATCATATGATTTTATTTTTTCTTCTTTTCTTGGATGTCAATGAAGACTCAGGGCCTTGAAGTTTTAATTTTTAAATTGCAAAAAAAAATGCAAAAAAAATAATGGCAGGTCAAAATGTATGTTGGTGCCAATCTTTGGTCCATCTAAAGGCCTACTTATAATGACAATCACATATTACTTCAACTGGTTTTTTGTGGAA
The DNA here is from genome assembly GCF_963969265.1 of Rhamphochromis sp. 'chilingali'. Classification (NCBI taxonomy): domain Eukaryota; kingdom Metazoa; phylum Chordata; class Actinopteri; order Cichliformes; family Cichlidae; genus Rhamphochromis; species Rhamphochromis sp. 'chilingali'. The sequence continues at coordinate 41,480,451 of NC_137934.1, read as the reverse complement.
ATATTTAGTTTCGTTTTTTGGTTTTTGGGGCTTATAACACAGGGCGCTCATGTAATAACACTGGGATTTGAAGGGTTAAAACAACGAAAATATAATTAAAACTTTACATGAATATTTCAGGGAGAAGTAGTTTTACAAGGTTGGCTAATTTAAAGTGGAATAAAATATGGATATATGGTCTTTTTATGGCGTGGCTGAGAATGGTCCCTAGGGTGATGGGTGTGAGTTTTTTAAAGGATGGCAGGAGGGTTAATTCAGCTCAAGACGCTGTAGATTCCCGTCAGTAACACTTTCTGTCCGCTAGTAAAACGTAGTTCTATTAATCTGAGCTCGATTTTCTCTTGAACCGGAACTGGATGTTAGAAGTGAATCTGAAATTATTCGAGAGCTAAACTTTTAAAGGATAAAATACAGTTTCAAAGCAAAAAATTCATTTTAAAAATATAAAATTCAATTTCAATTTAGTGATGATCATTTTCAAACCAATAAATTGAATTTGAAATTAGGATAATTCATATTCAGTTTTTAAAAGCATTTATTCAAGTTACAATTCAGATTCAATCCAAGCGATTCAAATTTAAATTTAACTTATTCAGATTCAGTTTCTGATGGCACAGATTTCTGCCCATACAGAACATTTGACTTAAAAGAGCACTGCAGATATTTTTAGATTAAAAGCATTTAGTGCTTTCTGCAGATTTTTACTCTTCTTAGTGTGGAAGCACCTCTGAGACAGCATTTTGACTAGAACGGGATGCTAAACCTGAGTCATATTTTAAGAGTTGGTAAGGCACAGAAGATGACTCACCGGATATACTCAGTGAGAGGAAAACACTAGGGTATATTTCACTTCAATAAAGAAATATCAGACAAACAACAAAGGGACTCTGCTGCTTTAGCTTGTTCCTTTTTTACATTTTGATCGGAGAAGAATGACCCATATCGTGTTAGCACAGTACTGAATAGGTGAGATCCACTGAAAGTTGCCTCTAATGTTTTCATTTCCCCATCGGGGCTTAGAAAAGGTTTTTTTTCCAGCTTGTTTCATGCAAGCCAGTAAATGTAAGGCTTCTGTATACATGGATTACAAAAACCAGCCACCCAAGCCATTTTAAACTTTAATGGCATCTGAAAGTAACACGGACATAGACCTCACCTGTTTATATGTGAGCGGTAAAACTCAAACCCAAACTCAATGCACACTTTGACTTCTTGCCATATTTCTGCCGAGGCAGAAATATGCATAATGCATAAATGCATAATTCCTAAGTCTTTGGATACAGAAGGATATCTGAATCTGGTTTTGTTTGGGATTTTTTCTTAACAATATAAGGCATAATGACTCAGTGTTTTCTTATTTCAGTTGATATTTGTGTATTTGTGAGGTTATTGGGATACAGGTTGGAGGAACTGAACCGAGTTCTTACTGCAGTTAAATAAACAAAGCAGAATCTTGGGACTCAGATCAGGTATTTTAATAAAGCTTGGTCCAACTGCACGAGGGCAACGGTCACCAACAGTCGACAAAGAAACAGGACAGGTTTACAGAGTTGTGTCAAAATTGCTGCATAATACACATAGAAAAGAATAAGGGGTTGTTTTTGCATGACTGCATACAGCTGCTCTAACTCTATAACAACTAAAGCTTTGCAGGAACTGGATCATGCAACAGGATAGTTCAACAGGGTGACCCAATCAAAGCCAAGAACTCAACTGAGAAGCTGTGATGGGAACTTAAGAGAGCTGTGCATAAACAAATGTCCACCATCTTCAGTGAACTGAAGCAATGGTTTAAAGATGTGTGAGCTGAGGCTGCTCCACAGCAAAGCAAGAGACAGAGAAAGTGTGATGTCTCCTTAATGAGACAACTCCATGGACGCAGTGTGATGAAATGGCTCACCCATGACATTTAGAGAATATGCCTTTGAAACACATACTCAGCTGGACCCAGTTAGATATCACGCATGTTTCTGAATCACATAGCAACATATGACAGCAAAGTAAAGATATACACTGAGAGTCCATGAGGGCAGATTTCATGTGAAGGATAACAAGACAGACATGTAGACAACCAGACTACATCCTGTCAGATAGGAAGTTCTGACAGCAGCCTTATACTTATATGCTGGGCATGAATTTCATTGCTGTGCTGGGAGCTGGTTAGATTGAGAGCATGTATGCCGTTAATGTGTATGAATGCATGTGTGTTGCAGCAGGTGGTGCAGTGACGTTAGTGTCATCATGTGATGTTGATCGTGGAGAGCCAGAGCTGCACAGATGGTGTCGAGGCAGGGCTCCTCCAGTGTTGTGGCCCCGCTGCCGTCTGTGCTCACAGACGGTGAGCAAGAGATCAAAAGGGATGGCAGAGATACGTCACATGACTGAAACTGCTAACCATGTTCACATTCTTGGGTCTTTAAAACAAGGCTCCATCCACTGATTTTAGACTGGTCTCCCCGATGAAAGCTAAGGCGAAGCGGTAATCAGGGTTTGGGAGAACCCTGGTTGGCAAATAAACATTAATAGAAGTAATTTCACTATTTGGTAGGACAGAGCATTCCCATTCCCGCAACATACCGACGATTTGTCCCGAGGCGTCTCATAGTAACGCGAAAGGTGCCCTTCGGCATCCTTGTGATACGCTCCAGACTCTCAACTGAATCCAATAGAATGCTGCTCGCAGCGGTAACACACGCTCCAGCCATCTTAACCATAACCATCAGATAGAGTTTTCCAAAGTGATCAGAGCGTAAAACACATTTACATGTATAGATTCATTCCAAACGGCTCTCGTGCCTCCGAACGCTTAACATAGCGGCGATTTGTCACATAGTGTCGGGATGAGAACGTGTTGCCTTTTGTGATAACTTTCATCCTTTATGAGTGTGCAAAAGCTTGAGTAGTACAAAAAGCACAAAACTGTTAGACTTGACAAGAAGAAAGTTCATGTAGTGATGAACTTAAACCAGTTGAACCGTTCAGGATGTAAACATCCTTAACAGCGCCTATTAGATCCTTTAATTTATTTTGCATTGCCTCTAATGATTCTCTTCTATGATCATAATTCAACAGTTGCTTGGTGATTCTGTTCAGCCTGCTTCACTCTGAGGGTCTCTGTACTCGGGCTAGACCAGTCTATCAAAAATCTACCCGCTGTTTCTGATCCAGTCCAGAAGATTGGTGATTTTGGACATTTGTGAAGCTAGTGGCTGAATTTGAATTTGAGAATATAATATTTAATGTAACATAAGTCACATTTCATGATCTTTCATTGTGTTTTTTGCTAAGGGGTGCTGTAGCTCAGGAGGTAGAGCAGGTCACCTACTGATTGGAAGGCTGGTGGTTCAATCCCTGGCTCCTCCACTCTGCATGCCAAATATCCTTGGGCAAGACACTAACCCCAAACTCCAGTGCATCCATCGGAGTATGGATGTGTGTGTGAATGTTAGTTAGAAAGCACTAAGAAAATATGCTTGTGCGAATGGGTGTGATTGGGTGAATGCACAACTTGTGTGATGCTTTGAGTGCTCAGAAGAGTAGAAAAGTGCTATATAAGAACCAGTCCATTTACCAAAACGAGGCTAAGCACAAATAATTATGGAAGCTGTAAAGGCATGGACATGGCCAGCAGAAGTACTCAGGTAGTCTGTGACATTTGCTGAGGGGCCCAAAGTAGGTACAGAAAACGTCCCCCACACCACTGCACCATCAGCAGCAGTTTAAACTGGTGATACGAGGTAGGGTGCTTCGTGGCTACCATCCACCATCTACCATCCAAATGTTGCTGCAAAAATCGAGACTCACCTGACCAGGAAACTCTTTCCCAATCTTCTGCTGTTCAATACTATTGATCCTGTGTTAATTGTAGCTTCCTGTTCTTAGCTCACAGGAGTTGCGCACGGTGCAACTTTAAGCATAGCCCCAAACTAAATGAGAACGGAGGAAATTAAAAGTTGGATGTCTAAAACTTTCCTGAGCGCAATTTAACCAAGTGCTGAAAGCTGAAGTGGGCAGGAGATGAAGCTGGAGCTTTATTGGCTGTCACCCTCATTAGGATGTCTTAGTGTTTGGAAAGCTACTTATACGCACACTCTAAGTGTAGGTCTAAGTGAAAAAGAGACCCTCTCCACAAACGCACTAGCCTCCTTCAACATGCTGCTTAAGTGACTTCTAACGTGAAGAGAGTCATGGATGGAGGTAGAGCTTGGCAGAGAATGAATAGCATAATTGCCTGTGTCTGAGGAGGGTGGGGATATGAGGGTGCTACAGAGGAGAGGGTTATATTTACATGCTGGGTGGTGCGCAGACACACCATTTAAATCTGACACTGCACGTCACACAGACCTGTAGATCTCACACAGCACCTCGTTGTGTTTTACTCCCATGACTGCTCGGTGCATAAACAGTGGGATGGCTTTAGTGCAAACATGCTGCGGTAGAACACGTGGGAACTCGCGCTGCTCATTGATGACATCACTGACTTCAGAAAATGATTAAGGGGTGAAGGTTTAGCTCCAGTTTGTGCTCCACAGCCTCCCAGTACATTGACCCCAACAAGTCAAAGAAAGACTTGAGGAGCTGCTTAGATTGCTGTCACCTGGAGGACTGAGAACATACACAGAAAGATTTTATTGTGCTTCTAAATCACAAAAGCCTGGGATGAACAAAATCTAGAAAGATCTATTTATCAGAACCCTGGAGGGTAAATGAATAAACAAACCTTGGAGTAGTGAAGGGATGGTACTATTCAAGGAAAGAACAATGCAATTCTTAAGCTTTCAGATTAAAGAGATTATATTTTTATTTCTCCTGCTTATCCAACACTGGAGGTCCTGGACGGGTTGTCAGCCTATTGCAGGGCTAACATAGAAACATACACCAGTTTGCATCCACAGTCTTCCCTACAGTGAACTTCAATTAACCACTGAACCTAACATGTTTGGATTGTGGGAGAGGAAAGCCACATGTGCACATGCAAACTCCACACAGAACGGCTGGAACCAAGAACCTTGTTGCTAACCGCTCACTGCTTATGTCTGATGAATTTGAAAACATAATCCCAAATATTTACAGTCTTGAAGCTTTTTCTCTTTCTCAGTATTCTTAATAGTATGCACTTGTAAAGCGTGGCTGCATATACCGCTGGCCTTTTATTGACTTGAGTCAACGTTTTTATGAAGATCAGACCATTAAATGTGCAATGGGACGAACTCAGCATGTTGACTGTTATTCTGAGCAGCAGATTTCTAAATAGTCTGCTGTCCTTCAGTGACCCACACCTGAGTAAGGCTTATCCTAGCAAGGCTTCTGACTTTCTGCTACCTCAACTTAAAAGTGTAATCCCGTCAAAGTCAAGCCATTTACCTGAACAGCAGACCCATTTCAGCATCTGGGTGAATGTGATACCGGAGGTCATTTAAATAAAACTCCAGACATGCAGTGACTTAGCTCTTTCTCTTTTTTACAGCAACCATCCTGCCTGCTGTCCTCTCTTTCTCATCTAGTGCTCATAAAAGGCCAACAGGCTGCAGGTATTTTAGGTTGGTGCTTTAGTAAAATAACCCATTTCTTTTTTTATTATATCTTCCAAATGAAGATGGTAGCGCTGGCTGATGGATCCACATTTTTCTCTCATGTCTCTGACTGACCTGGGCTCTCACAAACATGGTCATTTTACATATTAATATTGTCAGTTGCACTACGAAAGTTCTTATCTTCTTGCTAAATGATAAAATAAGATTTTTAAGTAGTGTATGCTGATTCTTACTGCATGCATACATAAATGTGTTCATTAAACCCGTGACTATGTGTGACATACAAACCTCACATCACTAAACAAACAGATACACACAGTCCAGCCGGACTACAGGCTACACACAGGCTCTTCTGCTTTCAACAGTATTTTCAGTTGGACACATTTCATCACAGCTATATTCACAAGACTGTGTTGCTGTGCACATGATGCTCTATACCCTGATAAAACTATGGAGTAGCTGTTGTAATTGGCCAAGGGATTTTCAACATAGTATTTCTAACACGCTAGTTTTCCTTAGAAAGCATCCATTATTTATATTTGCACACAATAACAAAATGATTTCAGAAACTTTTCCAGAGTTAAAATCAAAACCATTCACCTCCTGAAAAGCTGACAAACCACTGCTGTGCTTGCTTTGCTTCTAAAATTAAGTTCAAGCTGAGAATTATCTCCTCAATTTATACACACTATAAAAACTTCAGCAAATAATAAAGTTTATTTGTTTGTTTGTTTGCTTGTTTGTTGAAGCTGTCATTTATGTAAACAGAAAGACATCAGTTGAGAAAAACAAATGATTTATGTTCACAAAGTAGGAAACACATATATGAAGTTTTCATAGCTTATCCAAGTGTCGAGAACTGGCGTGAGAAGAAAGAGAACCACACAGCACAGAGCAAGCATGGTTTCAAAGACTTAGGAAGGAAATCTAATGAGAGATGTGTCCAAAGACACAAGTGAAGACACATTCAAGCCAGACTGAAGTATGTTGGGGACAACCTGGACAGAGACAGTGCGTCATTGAAACTAGAGCTGATTGGAGAAAGAAGGGAGAGGAAGCGAGGAAAACGCTGAGAGGAGAAGATTCGCTGCTTATTGTCAAGGTGGAAAGAATTATGAATGATGTGCGAAGATTTTGAAAGAAAGCCTCACGCAGTCATCAGTGTGTGCACCAGCACAATAACAACATGCCTCGCTCCAGGTGAAGACCACATGAAATGTTGCTGACTGGCCTTCACAAAGCTGTGACATCATTTTAAACATAATATTATTGGTCTCCCAGGATAGGGTTATTGGGGTCCTGCCCTGGAGCCAGGCCCAGGGAGGGTGCCCGAAGGCGAGCGTCTGCTGGCCGGGCCTTAGTCCATGGGGCCCAGCCGGGCACAGCCCGAAAAGGGGACATGGGCCACATCCTCCCACAGGCCCACCACCCGCAGGAGGCGCCATAGGGGTTGGGCGGCGGCCAGGAGTGGAGGCCCTGACGGACTGATCCCTGGCTGCCAAGACTGGCAATTGGGACATGGAATGTCACCTCTCTGGTGGGGAAGGAGCCTGAGTTAGTGCGTGAGGTTGAGAGGTACCGGCTAGATATAGTCGGGCTCACCTCTACACATGGCTTGGGCTCTGGAACCTGTCTCCTGGAGAGGGGCTGGACTCTGTCTCAGTCTGGAGTTGCCCCTGGTGAGAGGCGGCGGGCTGGGGTGGGTATTCTAATATCCCCTCGGCTTGCTTCCGGTACGTTGGGGTTCTTCCCGGTGGATGAGAGGGTTTGTTCCCTGCGCCTTAGGGTCGGGGAACGAGTCCTGACTGTCATGCACTGAGTGCATTCTTTTCTATTTCTATTTCTATTTCTATTTCTTCGATGTATCTTTTTGAACATATGGGAACCCGCACTTGCACAATAAACATGGTTTTAAAAGAAAATAACAGTTGAACATTACGACTGTAAATCGTATTAAACAAGTGGTTAAATAAAGTTTCAGTGGAAATGAAACAGACTTTTTTGGGCATCAAGCAAAGCTAATTCCTGGTTCTTAGCGGGGGATGATCACATCATCTTTTCCATGGCAGAGAAAAACCCTGTGAAACATCGACCCAAGTTAAGAAAACAAGCAGAGGTTCGAGTCGACATTCTAACTTGTGACCAGTTCATAGAACAGAATCACCCGGAGTCAGACTAAACCAAGCAGCTTTAGAAGAGTATTTTCTGGACAAAAGAAACTTGGATAAAACGATGTCAAAATAATTTCATTTTTTCACATATGGAGAAGGATAGTGAGGACATATTACACCTGTAAAACAAGCCAAAGGCAGAGTGATGGATGGTTTCTAATTTCCAAAGTCACTTTTATTTACTGGTGACAAAAGACAAAAGCAGAGACATAAAGACAGCCTGCTCATACTGAGCCATAGCAGTTGTGCTGACTGACACTCCTATTGTATTGGCATGCACACATAATACTGTCTGCATGCATTCTGTTGCTGCCTGAAACATTACAGCTCTTCTGGCAGCAAACAACAGTGGCAATTTAAGATATATGACACAGCAGGAGGCACTAGCGTCTGTGAAACAGTGTCATGCACCTGGTCAGGTGAGGATTACCACACACTGGGAGCCTGGCACCGATGCAGTTGTCCTTGGATAACAGTAGGCATAATGCCGAGAGGCTGCATTTGGTGCACTTGAGTGGTTTTGAAGTCAAACTCTTTAATGGCTCCTCGGCCTGCAGGAACAGACGCCCGGTGACCCTCTACACCGAGCCATATGTGGGAAAATAATCCCACAACATTCAGTTTACTGTTCCAGAGGAGCATTCAAGGAACAGGTGGGAGCGCTCAGGCTGGAAGTGAGTTTCATAGAGACGTGCGCATCAAGCAATCTGCTGAAATTCATTTTTAGACTAACTCAAAAGTGAAAAGTGCCTCATCGTATTCAAACTCCAATACATACAGTGTGCAGCTCCAGAGTCACAGAAAACCTCTGAAATATACAGAATACCAGGAAGCATCCTTCACTCCTATTAGCACAGAGGTGTCCAACTCCAGGCCTCGAGGGCCGGTGTCCTGCAGGTTTTAGATCTCACCCTGGATCAACACACCCGAATCACATGATCAGTTCATTCCCAGGCCTCTGGAGAACTTCAAGACATGTTGACGAGGTCATTTAGCCGTTTGAATCAGCTATGATGGATCAAGGACACATCTAAAACTTGCAGGACACCAGCCCTCGAGGCCTGGAGTTGGACACCCCTGCATTAGCAGTTCTTTCAGTCATTCACTACAAAGTCAAAGAAATGCTTAAATGTGTGACTGCATCACCAATGGTTTCATCTGTTGTTTCTTCACAGTCTGTGTGAAGGCTTTCCATAAAACCAGAAAAATCAAAAGCTCTGCTAACTGCAACCTTAATTATGCACTTTTCCCTGTCACTTTTATTTATAGAGATCTGATATTCTCCAAAAACATCAAAGATGGAGAGTTAAAAATAATTTTTCAATCGTTAACACAGGTATTAGAAGCTCTGAAGTACACTGCTGTCCAACATGGACACGGCCACTATCATGCAACACAAAGTAAGACACAGCAGCAGTTAGGTCCTCTGCTTGTTCCACCATCAAACGTTTCCTCGGAGGACGGGCTGATTATGAAACCGTCTGCCAGGTGCAATCAATCAGTGAGCTGACCTGCAGCAGCGGCGTGCTTCTATCTGTGCCACATGGTTACGCGTCACTGACACAGGCATTTGCACCATAAATGACTTTCAGAGTGTTATCATTAAACAGCTGAATTTTGGAGTCATTTATAGAAACGGCCGGGGGCAGTGATGTCATGCCAGCCTCACACCTGCAACACTGACGTGGGAGTGAATCAGCGATGTCCTTTGAGAAAAAAGCTCCTCTTTTGGAACATTTACACAGAAATTATGCAGAATATTTTTTCCAAATGGATCGACTCCACCTCACTCACACTCAGTTTTTCTCCGGCTGAGATAATATCAAGGCTCCCATCCATATCATCTCTGCATAAACAGGTGCTGTTTGGACTGTATGTAAGAAGACTACAAACATGGTGCCCCGTGTGCTGCCTATCAACACAATAAGTTCATCTTTAACCGAACACCAAGATAACAGTGGGTCAGTCGCACACTGGAGCATTATAACACTTGTATTAGACTGCTTAAACTGCTGCTAAACCTTTAATTTAATACATTTTCATTCCAGGTGTGTTCAAAATGTGATCATAACTAATGGGCCATAGTGTATTCAGAGCAAATGATTTTTTATCATGATGCTGGAAACATACTGGGAAGGACTCTGTGGTGGATAGTGACAAAACAACAACAGATGACCGCATCAATATTTCCAATCCTAAACAAAATAAGTTAAAGAGCAGAAATATAAATAATGTCTTTGCTTATAAATCAAATCTCTGCTAATAAACTAATTAAGTTATATTATTAAGTTGACTTCATTAATGTAACTTGATTTCAGTAAATGTTTTTAAAACACTGAGTTTCACATTGTTGATGATGAAATAAATAACAGTTAGTCACAAACACCGTGTTCTTTGGCCCATTTAGTCCCATATCAACCATTTATAAATCGTACTTGCCCTTCCTTCATAAGTCATACGAACTATTTACCTGGATTTATAATAATAATACTGTCATACTAGTTGGTCTACTTGATGCTGTGTTGTGTTCAGATTCATGTAGACGGTCGTTTGCAGTGTCAGGAACTTTATAACGTTTTAACATTACGAGCTCATCATCAGGGCAAATAATTAGAATTTACACACAGAGACAAAATGTTGTCATGTTGCAGTCAGTTTGTATTAATGTGTGCACATCTGCAGTGTGTGTGTGTGTGTGTGTGTGTGTGTGTGTGTGTGTGTGTGTGTGTGTGTGTGTGTGTGTGTGTGTGTGCATGCAGCAGCTGGCTGTACTCTTTTTGTCATCCTGGACAGAAGGATGTTTGCAGATCTTTATTATTATTATCAATGATCCTCTGGATGAACTGTAACATTTATTTTTATTACATATTTCTATATATGCAGGTTAGCATGCTGATCAACATTATCACAAAAATGCAAATAATTCCCATTATATGCATTTAGTTTATATCCATGAAGTCACAAACTATTTCAACATCTATTTCATGTCATCTCGATGCACCAAAGTAGCTCTGACGAGGATCACAGACCTGCAAAGCAACCAGATCACCAACTCACTGCACACAGCTGCAGTCAATCTGTGTGGTTGTGCTTTTAATCAGGAGATGATTCCAGTCAAAACTAAAACTGAGATTTCCAAAAGTTGATTCTGTTCATCTGGACGTAGCGTTTTGTGGGAGAGCGCTTCGTCACTTGGATCTCACACACCTGAATCAGTTCATTAGTTCCAGGCCTCTGGAGAACTTCGAGACATTTAAATGAGCTGTGTTGGATCGAGGACACGTCTAAAACCTACAGGACACCGGCCCGCGAGGCCTGGAGTCGGACACCTCTGATCTAGAGCTCTTTTACTTTGGTATGAAAGTACCAAAGTAAATGTGAGTTCTATGTTCTCAAAATACACAGAATAACTCTTAATTGAAAAACATTTAGTGGTCATTGTTACATTTATATGGCTTTTATAAATTGTACTCCAGGTTATGGATCATATTTTTAAAAGTGTGACTTTTGCTCCAGGGCTTAAGACTCTTATGAAGTCGTTCATGTGTAAATGCTGCTCGTTATTGCTGTTACTTTGTATTCTTTGCCTCATGCAGACTTTTCCATTGGTTGGTCTTTATCTATAAATCTGTAGTTGGGCTGGTTCCCTCTTATTATGTGTTGATGTGGGTAAAAACCACAACCAACAAAGCCTTCGTTCGCACAATATCATACAACTGATGGTCCCAAAAATCAGAACAGAATTAGGAAAAAAGGCTTTAAATACACTGCCCCTGTTTCCTGGAATGAAATGATCAGAACTGGTTACCTTGGAGGAGTTTAAGTCCATCTTAAAGGAACGAGAGAACGACTCTTTTACTCAGTGTGATTGTTTTTAATGTCGCTCTTAATGATTTGTTATTGTATATTTTTCACGTTTGTACAGGATATTGTATTTGTTTTAAATGTTATATTCTTATGTAGTACGTGTACTTTGACTGCTGTTGCCATGACGCCAGGTCTCTTGGAAATGAGATTTTTAATCTCAGTGAGATTTTTACCTGGATAAATGAAGGAACCGACTGTTAGTGCTGAATTTCAGGTTTTATCGCTGATAACTGAGGAATGAGTGTGTCAGAGTGAGCGGCCTGCTGATATCATAACTCAAATTCAACATTGTCACAAAGTATTGCATTTTGGTGACACTTACGTCCAACTGACAAGTAGTGAGCGGAGTCAGCTGAGAAGCCCCGGGGCAGCTGCCCAAAATGAACTCTGAAAGGTAGAAGCCTATAAACGCTGCCATGGTTGTTTTTTTAAAGCATTTAAGCATTTATTAGAGCGCTGGAGTCTGGGCGGATGCTGAAATCTAAATTTGATGACATACTGATCTACAGACATGTAAACTGTATGTCCACAGCTTCTGTCTTTGTTTCAAGGCTAATGTTAGTCTCTCCTTCAGGAGCAGAATTCAAATAATATTTCTTTCTTCTTTTACATCTTTTACATGTTTATTGGTGCCAAACGATCAAGGATAATTAGTACTAAATGTCTCATTGGAAACTCCCTGCTTTGCATTAATTAGTATGAATTTCTGTAGCAGGCCGTGACACTGATCTCTGGGTTGAATTGGGAAAGTGAGGTTTGTGATTGAGGCTCAGATTTCACCAAAGGCGTCATAAAAATCATTAAATATTTACCATCCTGCCATCCACCTGCCCGAAGCTCGGTCTGATCTTTCCATTTCACCCAAACACGTTTTTGGAACTGCACCATCAGTTCGAAACAAAGAAGACTGCTGCTGTATTTTTTGCTACCAAATCACAACTGTGTCACGTAGATGTGTAGTGTAGTTAACACATTGACTAACAAGTGACAGATCTGTGGTTTGAAGAGAAATCCCCGTCAGGTGGAAAGAGTCCATCTACTGTGGCAGCCCATTCTCACTCCCGAGGCGTAACATGTCGACGTTTTGTCACGTCCCGCGGCGTTCCTGAGGAACACGAAAGGAGACCTTCGGCGTTCTTATGGTACGCGGCGGGTTATGGCTGGAATCCAGTGCAATGACGCTCCCGTGGTAATAGACGTTCCAGCCCTAAACCTAACCTTATTCCTGATCTTATCCAGGACTATAATGATGTTAAATTGCGTGTTTCTAAGCAATTTGAAGAAAAAGAGCGAACATGTGTAGATGGAGTCCAGACGGTTCTCATATTTCCTCTTTTTTCCGAGGTCGTCATTTAGGAACGTGGTGGGTAGCCGAAAACGTAATATGGTGACGATTTGTCACCTAGTGTAAAATGTTACGCTTTGGGAGTGAGAACGTGTTGACTGTGGTGATGCACCAAACATTCAATTGATCACCCGTATCATTTACAAAGGCATCGTTAAGCCTTTCAGCTATGATAGCAATCTTTACAAACATGCCGAGGCTTCAAATAACCTGCAGACATCTGACATATTTAAAGAGCATGAGGGAAATATATGTTCAACTCCTCTTAGTCCTGTTTTATCTTGATTTTTTCCTTAATAAACGCAGTGATGATGCATCTTCCAACAAAAGTCTTATCAACAAGAGGATGCAGGAGCAATTCAGCTGGCCACCAGCTGCCATGAATGAGGATAAAAGACGTTTAAAGGATGTTGCAAACACAATGAGAGAACTAGAGCGTCCCCGGCAGCGGCCTCTTAAAGTCCTTCTTCACAAACAGGACTCCAACTTTGTACCGGCAAAGCTTGTGTGGTTGTTACTGAACAGCACTCAGGCATGAATATCCTCTGTCCTGGTGCCCGTCAGAGAGAAGAGGATTGTGTGAGTAGAGGGCTCCTCTGAGACCACAGGAACCTGAATCCGGTAGAGAATTACTAATGGGATGGATTGTGTCAGGTCTGTGTCAGTGAACCACAGAATGCAAACTGAGAAGCTAGGGTCAGCTCGCCTTCACTTCAGCCACGAAGCTGATTCAACAACAGAAATGTTCTTTTTTCTGTCACTGAAACTTAAGTCATCATTTTCCAACATCACTCAAGCATCACATGTGAGCTTCAACAATGAGGAATTTTTAAATGTACCTAAAAATATTCAAACGTTTGGATGTCTGCTGCATGAATGCTTCTACTCTCAGAGCTGCAGATCCACCCAACATCACTGCTAGGTTTGTTGGGTTAGGGTTGCATTAAAAATAAATCTGAGGCATATTGTTTATTTAATATGTTCAGCACACTTTGTCCTCAGACTGATCCCAACATGCACAGTTCAGCTTTTCTCTGGTAACCTTTAATTTCACCACTTTGTGTCCGTACATGTGCTGCATCCTGTTCCTTTATAATGCAGGCAAGATGCATCAAATATGTTCTTGGTTGAAGACGTTGAAACCTGTTAACTTGTTATGATGAATAACTGACTAATCAAGCTGATCGCTGGATTCGAGCGTTTCGATCTAAATGTATACGTCTACTGTAGAAGGCTAAACTTAAAGCAGTATTGTTATTTCAGCAACAGGCTGGTCAGACAGTACAGACGTGCTATTCCAGTGTTAAATAGTGTTTGTTTGAGTGGGTGTGAATGAGGCCTGTTGTATAAAGTGCTCTGAGGGTAGAAAAGCTCTATGTCAGAATCAGCCCATTTACCTTTGAGATCAATTGATCACATGATCTCCACCGTCGTGTGGAAAGAATGTGCTGCTGATCAGCAGCCGAGTGCTCAGAGATGTTCACAATGACACTGGGCTGCCCCTGTGCAGAAATAACTGTTCAGCAGAAACATAAATAGAATATAGAAATATTGACCATCAGTGAGCACAAAATAAATGGTTGATAATAACTGACAAACCAAAGGATTTGTAGATTTGGGTTTAACATCCATCCTTTTCCAATCAGGTTTTTTCCTAATTAGAGAACATCTAAATGTGAAAGCTTGTAAAAAAAACCAAAAAACCAAAACCTTACAATAACAAAAATAATCTGTACTCTTAATTCTAACCCAAGGACAGCTGACCACTGAACAGATCGAGTACCGTAAAATTAAATTTTGCCTTTGCCTTCCATAAAGCTTTTTCTGTATGGATACATACAGTAATTACACTCTCAGCAGGGTTTATACCACGAGAGACGTCCTATCACTGTGTGCAGTGAGTAAGAAGAGAGTGGATTGTTCAGCCGAGCGTAACATCTACCCAACAACATTTTCCGCTTCAAATCAAACAAGCTGCAGATCCCAGGAGGGAAACAGACTTAAGTGGTAGAGGTCTGCAGTCTGGTGAAGGTTCATCAGCAGAGGCAGAAGAGAACGTCTTCGCTCTGATTCATACAGCGATTGAAGCCTCAGCTATACATCTGAGTCATTATTTACATTATTGTGAAAATGTGTTTTTATCCAATTCCTTCTTACGTACTCAACAATATCCATTTCACATCTTATGCAGATTTCCTCCTGGAGGAAGCTATGAAATAAAAAACCTTTCTGCAGCTCCACCTCAGGCCTGACTGTGATGTTGTCAGAGGGCAGAGGCTCTGCACAGACGCCTCGTGTAGTCGACTTTCAGAGAAACAACCCACTGGGAGGACTCTTTCACTGGCTGCAGTCACACCCTGTATTATTACTACCAGCCAGAGAGACTCCTGATGATGATGACAGAAGTTTCATTAAAAGTATTTACAGTAACTGGTTACAGTTCTTGAGTCTGCCCAAGAGAAAAGACATGGAATAAATGGTAACAGGAAAACAGACAAGATGTAAACACATTTTTACTTTTGCTTTTATGAAACAAACATGACTGATGGAGTCGATGCAAAATGAATCTATTTCTTTTCCATACTGGTACCTTCCACGGTACCTTAGAGCGCTTTGAATGTTTACTGTTGTTTCTCTCTTTGACTTTTGGTAGAAAGCACAATTCACACTTTGAGTGGACACCGAGCCGGCACACTCATGTCACCTTACACCTTAGAATTAATTCTAAAAGTTCCGTAGTTTAAGATAAAGATATTTGATCCTTTTAATAAACTGTTGCCAAATTACCAAAAAAAGAAAAAAGGTGTTTGTGTCTGACTTTACTGTTTGATAACTCACTGTGAACTCAGACGATCAAAGTAACTCCCAGGTGGATGCAGGACCCAAGGTTTCCCAGCAGGACGTTACCCAAAGCTTGCCTTTATTCCGTTGTGTATCCTTGTGCCAGGTGTTCCCAAGGATAAGCAATGCACACACACCTGAGCAGGCCACCTTCTTCCATTGCTCTGTGGTCCCACAGGCCCATTGTTGGTGCTTTCAGTGGTAGACAGGTGTCAGCATGGGCACCCAGAGTGCTTTGTGGCTTTGCAGCTTCATAAGCCACAAACTGTGATGCACCGTCCTATCAGAACCAGCTTTACATTTTTGACAACTTGGACAAAGCTACAGTAGCTCGTCTGTTGGATTGGACCACATGGGGCAGCTTTTGCTCCCCACGTGCATCGAGAAGTCTTGAGTTCACTTCACCTGTCAGTGGTGTGAATCTTATGCCCAATCAGTGGATGCTTTGCAGTCTTTGTCCTTGTGTTGTCTTGTGATGGATTCTGTGACACTATCGGCGAGACAGTCCCAGCAATAGCTCAGTTTACATTTGACTCATTTGGAGCATTAAGCTTGCTGCTGACCAAGTGAATCGTTGATTTTGTCCAAGGACACAAAATGATGAAATATTTTCTCTGCATTGTCTGAAACCACAGGCTGGAAAACAAGCGAAAACCTTCAAATCAACACTGAAGCTACATATGTGTGATTCACAAGATCAACTTCTTTCCACACACTTGTTACAGGACTGTTTTGTCCTCAGTTGTCTGGCGGTCTGTCACTTTGGTCTTTTTGAGGTGTGGATTTGTCTCGCCATGTAACTGAACACCTGCTCGCTCACATGTGGCTGCATTTGACAGTGGACCCCCTTTAAGCCAGCATAGACAGACAGAGAGATCCAGGGGCTGATGCTGCCAAGTAACCAGGCACTCAGTTAGCATCAGATAAAATGACCAAGCAAACGTCACCAACGTTACTGCGCTTCACTTTGTAGGGACAGAAATAAACACCAACAACACCTTCAGCTGTTACGGGGTCAGCTTGCTCCATTATTAGGAGATGGCAGCTCGTTTCATACACGTCTGTCTTTTCCTTGTTTGTATGATATTTTTGAAGCCTGACCCTTGTGTGTCTGACAGTGTACAGTCTGTACAATGGATATTTGGCCTTTTTTCAAAGCTGTGAGGATAGCTGAGCAGTGTGCTGTCAGCCAAAAGCCTGTGTGCAACAACTGTGACTCTTGGCAGATAAATAAGATGCCACTGAGCATAAACACGTCTTTAGAAATGCAGCCTGACCTTTGCCTAAAGTCAGAGGCTCTGATGGTGCGCTCCTACAAGATGTGAGTTAATCTAAGCAGCAGGAAAGCATTTCTTCAACACTTACTTTGGCTTAAAGAAAAAAAGGTCTGAAGGATGTGCAGCTTATTAGATTTCATCAGCCTTCAGTTGCTAAGTGACTGGATTTCAAACCCTGGGTAGGAGAAGCAGACAGACAGAAATATTCTTTTACATGACTGAAAGCATTTCACTATTGGGTCAAAACATTAGCTTCACCAGGATGTCCAGCTTTTTATTGAGCTACATTTTATTTGATGATGTTTTAACTTGATGATAAAACATTGATGTATTATAATGCTTTTTAAAAAGGCCTCGTTGTCTCACACAGTTACACTTTAACCAAACCCACAGATGACATGCTCACACCGAAGTCTGGGGGATCATCATCACAGCTTAATAGATTAGAAAGAACAGTTCTGCATATAATTTTTTATCTGAGTACTGGAAATAAACAGCGTCCATTTATCTGAAATACCTCATGTTACCATATCACCCTATTAGAGCACTTGGCTCTCGCTCTGCAGGCCTACTTGTTGTTCCTAGAGTATTTAAAAGTAGAATGGGAGGCAGAGCCTTCAGTTTTCAGGCCCCTCTTCTGTGGAACCAGCTTCCAGTTTGGATTCAGGAGACAGACACTATCTCTACTTTCAAGATTAGGCTTCAAACTTTCCTTTTTTAAAATATTATAGTTGTGGTTGGATCAGAGGATCCTAAATCCTCCCTTAGTTATGCTGCAATAGGTGTAGGCTGCCTGGGGATTCCCATGATGCACTGGGTGTTTCTTCTTTACTCGCTTACCCTGTGTTTATACACCACTCTGCATTTAAGCCTTAGTTATTATTCATCTCCGGTTCTCTTCCACAGAATGGTCTTTGTCCTGTCTTCCTCCCCACACCCCTGGTTGAGGCAGATGGCCCTGCCCCTCCCTCAGCCTGGTTCTGCTAGAGGTTACTTCCTGTTAAAAGGTGTCATGGTCCTGAGTCTGCCGACTCAGTGTTTTGTGTTTCTTCATGCTTTTGTTTATCCTGAGCATGTATTCTGTTATGATTTCCCATTTGTTAGGTTTCTGTTCTGTGCCTGTCCTGGTGCCACTTCTGTCTATGGTGTCACACTGTGTGTGAATCTGTCTGTTTAGTTCAGCGTCTTGTCCAGTTCTGTGTCTGTGAGTTTCCTGTTTTATTCTGAAGGTCTCTGTCTCATATGAGTGTGTTCAGATTACGCTTCCTCTGTCCCGTCGGCTCTGATTTCTCCCAGGCAGGGGCGTCACTATGTTTTAAGGACAGGGGGGGCTTAGCCCCCAAGAGATGCACACGATATGAACGAACGTAGTGAATGAGCACAAAATTTCACAAACAGAAAACAAGACTGAGAAATTGTTTTCGTACTTTTTTGGATAAATTAAACATCCTAGGCCACCAATAGATCTATTGTTTTATTTCAGTCTGTTTTATAATACAGTGCAACAAGAAAACAGAGGAAATGTGTTTGCTGCATCAATAACAAGAAAAAAACTGCACCATCATATGTTTGTGCTACACATTTAAGCTCTGCAAGACCATAGTTTTGGATCTGCTGCTGAATCTCATTTGCAATGGACTGGGCATCAAACGATTTTATCTCTGCTAGTGCAAGGAAACCTTCACTGCCCCCTCTGACACGTACCTGACACAAACAGCTAACTGCTCTGCCTTTTCATCCCTTGCCTCATCTGCCATGATGGCATAGACTTTAGACTTTGTCATTTCAGATACAATGACACCAGTAACCAGTAACTTCC
Organism: Rhamphochromis sp. 'chilingali'; assembly: GCF_963969265.1. NCBI lineage: Eukaryota > Metazoa > Chordata > Actinopteri > Cichliformes > Cichlidae > Rhamphochromis > Rhamphochromis sp. 'chilingali'. The sequence goes on along the minus strand of NC_137934.1, from coordinate 41,461,597 downwards.
TGGGCACAACAGTCAATCATGTCATTCTGGGATGTTGGTGAGATATACTGTGCATTTGATGGGGGATTATGTTTTTGAAGAAAAGGATCAAACTCCTTCAAAAGCTCCATGCACGCAAGAAAATTCCCTCTGTTGGTGCTGTCTTCACCTTCATCATGGCCACGAAAAGGGAGTCCCTGTCTCCCTAACATGGAGGTGAGTAGTAATATACCTATACTTTCCCCCCCCCCCCCACCCCGAGGGCATTCCCCCCCCCCCCCCTCTCCCCCCCCACACCCCCCACCCCGAGGGCATTTTCCCCCCTCCCTATCCCCCGCCGCGTCCATGTGCGTGTGCACGTGCGCGAGAACGGACTTTTTGCATGTGCGTGTGTGTCCAGGGGTCATATGAGTTCACATGTGTTTAATAGAGTATTATTTAATGAAACCATTATGTGTTTTAATTAAACTCTTTTTAAAGGATTGTATAGGTCTCAGAGTTCTGTTATTTAGACATAGGTGATTTAATTTAACTACTTTAGGGGTATTTTAACTAGTTAGGAGCCTTTTGCATTTTCTTCAGTGCTATTTAGGAGCAAATAACAGGTATCCCTTTAGAAATAAACAGTGATACTTTTAAAAACCGTGTATTCCCACACAGCATTTAATTTAGCTAGTTTAGGAAGATTTCACTTTTCTAATAGTTTCACAGGCTAGTAGTTTTTTTTTTTAAATAGAGCACCACAAACAACATGTATCCCTTTAGAAATAAACTGTGATACTTCTAAAAGTACATATTCACACTAGCGCTGTATCAACCTCAATGTGGCTTTAATGCAGCTAGTCTTATAATTATCTACTAGTCTGCAACAGTTAGACTCGATGATTACACATAGATGATTTAACTACTTTAGGGGCATTTCACTTTTCTAAAAGTTTCACAGGCCAATAGTTTTAAATAGAGCACCGCAAACAACATGTATTCTTTTAGAAATAAACTGTGATACTTCTAAAAAACACATATTCCCACACTCTGTAACAGTTAGACAGAGGGGGGTACAGTTAGGCTCCCAACAGTCTGTAAAAAAGGTATGAAGCAACAAAAGAGGAGACCTTATCAAGAGCATCCCAGCCCAAAGGTGTTTCTTCACAAATAGTTAATTCCCACACTCTGCAACAGTTAGACCCGATGATTACACATAGCTGATCAGAGGGGGTGCAGTTAGGGGCCCAACAGTCTGCAAAAGAAGTCATGAAGCAAACAAAAGATGCTCCTTATCAAGAGCATCTCAGCCCAAAGGTGTTTCTTCACAAACAGTTAATGGCTTTAATGCAACTAGTCTTATCATGTCAGAGGCCAGCAGAAACCATGTCCAACAGAGTCTCCAAAGGCCTGCCACCTTTCTTCCTTACATCATGCTCTTTTATCTCTACATCTCAGAGGTCAACTGAAAGTAGCCCCACCTATATAAAAACACCCCATCAGACACACAGTATTTTCCTCAGCACTTCCCAACTGCCGCAAGGTATAGCGTTTTAACTTGTTATTTTTTCACCTGAATGTGCGTTGGAGCCGACTTTGCTACCCGCACAGAGCGTTTCTGGCAGTCGGGCGCTGCTTATACAATAGAGAAAAGCAACAATACAGAGTGTTTCTCTGCTCCAAGAAATCCGAGGGCCTTTCACAAGGTAAGCATGTCTGTTATACCCAGGGCATAAATGTCTGTATGTCAGTGCTGATTATTCAAACATTGTTTAAAATGTGACACATATGTTGTCCGAAAACATTTCCTCTAAATTTGCAAAGTTACTGATTTAAAAAATATATATTTTGAATTTTTAGTTCCATGTCAAACATATGATAGACTCTTGAGCATATTCGTATAGCTAAATTCACAATGGTATAACCGTGCTAAATAAAAGAGGCCCAAGCACCAATGCACTCTAATCCACTCCGCTAAACTGTATGTTGATAAGTACATGTAGCGTACCTCTACCTCTACAGCTGAAAACAGTTTGTATCCGCACTCTGAGGGGCTGCTGAATTGTTTTTAATACAGCACTTTTTGACGAACAGCAGATGATGAAATCCTCTTTATTGTAGAAACTGTCCCTGAGCTATTGTTGCTCATACTTACTGAGGTCCCTAGCTACTTCCTTACTATGTCAGTAAACTTTTTTGAAAAGGAAGCTGTTGTAGATTTAAAGAAACATCTTAATTGAAGCAAAGACAAAAAAAATGGAATGAATTTTATGTGACTGTTCATATTAAAGCCAACAACAAGTGAAAATCCAAAAACGGCTCCAATCCTTTGTATTAATGACCTCCCCCCCTCTCTCTCTCTCTCTCTCTGTGTGTGTGTGTGTGTGTGTGTGTGTGTGTGTGTGCCCTCACAGAAGGAAGGTCACAGCAGGAGCTTTTCTCAGACGCATTACCAATCAGTTTTTTACAAGAAGTGTAGCTCATACAATGGTATAAATGTATTCTTTGCGATACTTTATAAATATGAAGCTAAAGATTTTGAGTTCGTGCACATTATGAAGCAAGAATCTAAATATCTGTGTCACAATGATTTCTATAAAAGCGTGTTGTTTATGGGGATAATGTGACAAATCTTTTGTGACCCTATTAATGATCAATGGTAATTAAAGAGGAACCCTGACTCAGGACATTTTCATGACAAGTGTCAGCGCAGACATCTACTAATGAGAGAACCTGTTTTATCATCATAAACACGGTGATAAGACGCATCGTTAAAGTGTCACTTCAGTAATGTTGACTCATGTTTTTAATAATGACTTTAAAACACTAAACTCTCATTTCTGTGGTTATTTTAAGTTTACAGAATATAACATGTGGTAAGACGACGAGTTTTACTTCTCACTGTCCGTGTTATGTGTATCTATTTATCATGTATGCTACTTTGCTCTGTGGACTGTAAAATGTTTCATTGTGTTCATGAAATAAACCAGACTTTCACCGTCTGCATCTTTTACTGTTTTTCTGCTTTCGTTCACTCCAAGTTTGACAAAACCTACAGATATCCAGAGTTAACTCACTAACAATGTGGAGCAGTCTCAGTGTATTTAGCTGCTTTTTCCCTGAACACAACCAACTGAGAGAAACGCCTGTAGGCCTCACTTTGGTCATTTGAACGCTGAAGGAGATTTGTTCCATAGACACATACTAGTGTTTCCTGCACTACTGTGTTCTATTTAAATCCAGATTCCTTTTATAGTTTGCAGTGAAATTTGTTAAACCATTGCTTAATGGGACAGAAGTACAAGTCACTCTTTACTAACACATTTGTAGATAAGTTTATTGCTGAACGACACAGCTGGCAGTCTCACACACTCTTTAGGTTTTTCACGTTATGTGTGTAAGGGTTTAGTCTATCAAACCTTACCCTTTTTCCCCAGTATCACAACAGTATGACTCCCAAAGTATGGCTCAGTAAACAACCTATGATTCTAAAGCCAGAACAGAAAGATACAGTTGGAAGATGAATGATTGCGTTTTTATGATGCGTAGTAAAACGACCCCCTCTTCTTCTTCTCTGTGTTGTTGTTGTTGTTGTTGTTCGTGTGTGTGTGTGTGTGTGTGTGTGTGTGTGTGTGTGTGTGTGTGTGTGTGTGTGTGTGTGTGTGTGTGTGCCTTAGAAGTCAAATAATACATTAGCCATACTTAAAAAAACATCTGAATTTCATTTAGAACTGAGATTCTAAGTTGTAAGGAGGAATCTTATGCACAGCCAGAAACATGTTTCCCCACTTTCACAATGCTGAGGTGCCAAATCCACAACCCCCAACAAATGGTTTGTTACACGCAGGTGTGAAGGGCAAGCTTTACTTACACAGCCTCACACACAGTAGATTTTTAAAGTTTTTTTGGGTACAGTGGTTTAGCCACAGATGCAACATCCACTTTTGATAAAGATCACTCCACCTGTTTATTTCTTAAGAAATTAAGCATCTTTATTAAGCTCTTATTTATACATGTCTACACATTAATAGACACCGTGTGCTCTGAGACATTATAGTCTTCTACTTCTGCTTCCATCGGTTTGCATTTTAAACTCCCAGCCTTTCAGTTTGTTATGAACGACTTATATTTCTAACATTTTGTGATATAAAAGTGAACCATGCGACTTTTTTTATTTTCTGTTTGATGGAAGGACTTAAGACACGAGTTATTTAAACAATTCTAAATGACAGTGTGATGGCCATGGTACTTTATGTGGGCCAAATGTGTTAAGGATAATGTTTATCAATGTAAAATTGCAAAGAATTTGTGGATAGAATATAACATTTTGTAAACAGTTACCTCAGAAGCTGTACTGGTAGATCTATGTATGTAAGGTAAAACTATCCACAGTACTTCCACTTAAGTAGCTAAACACATAAAGTCACCCTTAACCAATAATCCACTGCTCCTTGAAAAAAGTAGCACAAACAGACAACTGACTGAGCAATGATAAGTAGAGCTACCCGAGGCCGAGACTCAAGCAGAAGAAAATTAAAAGTTGTTGTTTTTGTGGCTCGAAAAATTAAAGAAAGTATGTTTAATAATTCAACAAGACCCGCACCTTCAACACATGTACATTCAAATTTTGGAACAGGCTCAACATTGCTGCTGTTCAATAGTTTTTATCCGTTCGAAAAAGTCATTTTACGGCTTTAATGTTTCCAGCTGATAAGGAGAATGAGTGCATTTCAAATGTGCGTCCAAAGGCTTTAAACATCTGCTTTGTCTGTAACGACAGTATCAAACTACAGAGCATTGTTTTTACTAAAATTCAACATTTTCAGATGAAAATTTGGCTGCTTTTTGTTTTTTTCACTGTAACACCCACCTCAATGCCATTTTTAGGATATTCTTGGTGATCCCACCTTTTTCATATTTAGGCTTTTGGCACTGAGGGTATCTAATACGCATGTTGTCACTGTGTTTTGTACTACCAGCTGCGAGGGCTCTGCTTTGAGCAGTCTGTTTTTATTTTGTCTCGTGACTGTGTGTTTTTTTTTTTCAAACGAGATCCTCCTCAGTTTGATTTTGTTACCACAAACTTTGTGTGAAGTTCACAACAGAGGTAAAGAGATTTAAACACCCCAGTTTAAGGAGGCAGGCAGGGGTTGGACCACCTGCACAGGACACAGGAGATGTGCGACAGAAGCAGAGGGAACATTTTACAAGATGATAAATGACAGATTTAGGTGATTAAGGATTTGTTGACAAAATTAAAAGACACGTCCGTCAGAGTTCAACAACATTACAGTTTGATTCAATAAAAAAGTTTTTAGACTACACAAGGTTCATTTTCTCCTCTGATAGTAATCATATTAAACATGTCAAGAAAGAAAGAGTATAAAGAAAAATAGTAAACGTGTGTCTAATTAAACTCTTCCTGTGAACCTTATATCATCCTTTAATATGTTCGGTGTTACAAACTTGAAGAAGCACAGAAAAGATCATCAGACATTAATCTAATCAGTTTTCAGCCTTCATTCATATTGAAAAGTTGAAATCTTCCCTGCTAGACCCAAGTGCAGCGTTTAACACCGTTGGCCATAACATTTTATTACAGCTATTATTAAATGGAGAGTCCTCTTCACACACTGAGGTTAATTATGAAGCTCCACAGGCTTCTGTGCAAAGACCAGTTTTGTTTACATTATACGCGCTTTAGAAGGCATAGCATAGCATACATTTTCACTGCTATGCATATGATACCCGCTTTTATTGGTTAAACCGCCGGGATGTCTTAGACGCATAATGAGCTTTAATTTTCTGCTTCTAAGTTCAGATAGAACTGAGGTTATTGTAACGGGGCGTAAAAATCTTAGAAACACTGCGGCTAACAAGATCCTTACTCTGGATGGCATCGCCTTGAGCCGCCTGTTGTAGTGATTTGGTACATTATAAGTAAAATTGAAACCTACAATCCCATAGCACAACATCAACATTTATTTATATACAAAAATAAAAATGCTTTTTCAGAAAAGAATTGTAACTTCACAATTCATCACCGATTACGTGGGTACATTTTTTTTAAAATGCACTAAATGTAGAATACATTGTTTGGTAAAATGCTGGTTACACGTTCTAAGAATGAAAAAATCAGTCTTTCAGAGAAAAAATCAGACAGCGACGGTTGGTCGCAGAGTGTTACAAAGGTGGCTGCTAATTTTTTCTCTGAAAATTAAAGCTCATTATGCGTCTAAGACATCCCGGCGGTTTAACCAATAAAAGCGGGTATCATATGCATAGCAGTGAAAATGTATGCTATGCTATGCCTTCTAAAGCGCGTATAATGTAAACAAAACTGGTCTTTGCACAGAAGCCTGTGGAGCTTCATAATTAACCTCAGTGTGTGAAGAGGACTCTCCATTTAATAATAGCTGTAATAAAATGTTATGGCCAACGGTGTTAAACGCTGCACTTGGGTCTAGCAGGGAAGATTTCAACTTTTCAATATGAATGAAGGCTGAAAACTGATTAGATTAATGTCTGATGATCTTTTCTGTGCTTCTTCAAGTTTGTAACACCGAACATATTAAAGGATGATATAAGGTTCACAGGAAGAGTTTAATTAGACACACGTTTACTATTTTTCTTTATACTCTTTCTTTCTTGACATGTTTAATATGATTACTATCAGAGGAGAAAATGAACCTTGTGTAGTCTAAAAACTTTTTTATTGAATCAAACTGTAATGTTGTTGAACTCTGACGGACGTGTCTTTTAATTTTGTCAACAAATCCTTAATCACCTAAATCTGCCATTTATCATCTTGTAAAATGTTCCCTCTGCTTCTGTCGCACATCTCCTGTGTCCTGTGCAGGTGGTCCAACCCCTGCCTGCCTCCTTAAACTGGGGTGTTTAAATCTCTTTACCTCTGTTGTGAACTTCACACAAAGTTTGTGGTAACAAAATCAAACTGAGGAGGATCTCGTTTGAAAAAAAAAAACACACAGTCACGAGACAAAATAAAAACAGACTGCTCAAAGCAGAGCCCTCGCAGCTGGTAGTACAAAAACACAGTGACAACATGCGTATTAGATACCCTCAGTGCCAAAAGCCTAAATATGAAAAAGGTGGGATCACCAAGAATATCCTAAAAATGGCATTGAGGTGCGTGTTACAGTGAAAAAAACAAAAAGCAGCCAAATTTTCATCTGAAAATGTTGAATTTTAGTAAAAACAATGCTCTGTAGTTTGATACTGTCGTTACAGACAAAGCAGATGTTTAAAGCCTTTGGACGCACATTTGAAACGCACTCATTCTCCTTATCAGCTGGAAACATTAAAGCCGTAAAATGACTTTTTCAAACGGATAAAAACTATTGAACAGCAGCAATGTTGAGCCTGTTCCAAAATTTGAATGTACATGTGTTGAAGGTGCGGGTCTTGTTGAATTATTAAACATACTTTCTTTAATTTTTCGAGCCACAAAAACAACAACTTTTAATTTTCTTCTGCTTGAGTCTCGGCCTCGGGTAGCTCTACTTATCATTGCTCAGTCAGTTGTCTGTTTGTGCTACTTTTTTCAAGGAGCAGTGGATTATTGGTTAAGGGTGACTTTATGTGTTTAGCTACTTAAGTGGAAGTACTGTGGATAGTTTTACCTTACATACATAGATCTACCAGTACAGCTTCTGAGGTAACTGTTTACAAAATGTTATATTCTATCCACAAATTCTTTGCAATTTTACATTGATAAACATTATCCTTAACACATTTGGCCCACATAAAGTACTATGGCCATCACACTGTCATTTAGAATTGTTTAAATAACTCGTGTCTTAAGTCCTTCCATCAAACAGAAAATAAAAAAAGTCGCATGGTTCACTTTTACATCACAAAATGTTAGAAATATAAGTCGTTCATAACAAACTGAAAGGCCGGGAGTTTAAAATGCAAACCGATGGAAGCAGAAGTAGAAGACTATAATGTCTCAGAGCACACGGTGTCTATTAATGTGTAGACATGTATAAATAAGAGCTTAATAAAGATGCTTAATTTCTTAAGAAATAAACAGGTGGAGTGATCTTTATCAAAAGTGGATGTTGCATCTGTGGCTAAACCCCTGTACCCAAAAAAACTTTAAAAATCTACTGTGTGTGAGGCTGTGTAAGTAAAGCTTGCCCTTCACACCCACGTGTAACAAACCATTTGTTTGGGGTTGTGGATTTGGCACCTCAGCATTGTGAAAGTGGGGAAACATGTTTCTGGCTGTGCATAAGATTCCTCCTTACAACTTAGAATCTCAGTTCTAAATGAAATTCAGATGTTTTTTTAAGTATGGCTAATGTATTATTTGACTTCTAAGGCACACACACACACACACACACACACACGCACACACACACACACACACACACACACACACACACACACACACACACACACACACACGAACAACAACAACAACAACACAGAGAAGAAGAAGAGGGGGTCGTTTTACTACACATCATAAAAACGCAATCATTCATCTTCCAACTGTATCTTTCTGTTCTGGCTTTAGAATCATAGGTTGTTTACTGAGCCGTACTTTGGGAGTCATACTGTTGTGATACTGGGGAAAAAGGGTAAGGTTTGATAGACTAAACCCTTACACACATAACGTGAAAAACCTAAAGAGTGTGTGAGACTGCTAGCTGTGTCGTTCAGCAATAAACTCATCTACAAATGTGTTAGTAAAGAGTGACTTGTACTTCTGTCCCATTAAGCAACGGTTTAACAAATTTCACTGCAAACTATAAAAGGAATCTGGATTTAAATAGAACATAGTAGTGATGGATTAAGTGCAGGAAACACTAGTATAAGGTGTCTATGGAACAAATCTCCTTCAGCGTTCAAATGACCAAAGTGAGGCCTACAGGCGTTTCTCTCAGTTGGTTGTGTTCAGGGAAAAAGCAGCTAAATACACTGAGACTGCTCCACATTGTTAGCGAGTTAACTCTGGATATCTGTAGGTTTTGTCAAACTTGGAGTGAACAAAAGCAGAAAAACAGTAAAAGATGCAGACGGTGAAAGTCTGGTTTATTTCATGAACACAATGAAACATTTTACAGTCCACAGAGCAAAGTAGCATACATGATAAATAGATACACATAACACGGACAGTGAGAAGTAAAACTCGTCGTCTTACCACATGTTATATTCTGTAAACTTAAAATAACCACAGAAATTAGAGTTTAGTGTTTTAAAGTCATTATTAAAAACATGAGTCAACATTACTGAAGTGACACTTTAACGATGCTTCATATCATCGTGTTTATGAGGTGACTGCAACAATTCGTCTGAGATACTCTCTTCTTTCGACTCTCTCTCACATTTGCAGTTGCTATCATCTGTGCAACGTTTCCCTGTTTGCTAGTTCCCTGGTAGCTTCTCCATGTAACAACACTGTCCTTATGTGTTTGAGCCATCTCATGCTTGCCAAAGATGACTAAAGCTTTCTTCCAGTTCTTGCAACCGTTACTGACCAAACTATCATGTTTGATGTTTTTGCCAAACACTCTACATGGGAAGCAGAAAGCTGCATTCTGGTTGACTGAATATTCAAACCAGCTGTGGTTAAATGCTCGCTTCTGTGTACCAAAAGTATCATGTGGATAGCTCTTCAGCTTCACCTGTCTGGGCCCTGTGTCTTTGTCACCTAAATCAAACCCTGTAGTAGAATGAGTTGCTGCAGCTGCTTCATCATTTTCCCTCTCTTGGCCTGTTTGCTCTCCTCTCTCTGTAATAACTTGATCTTCCTCTGCCTCTCGACCCATTTGCTGCAGCTCCTCTGTCTCTCCTTGCTCTCTCTGACTTGAACTTGCCTGTTGACCTTTTTCTCCCTCAGCCACTCCTTCTGCCTCACCCTTCAAGATACATTAAAACATACTGAATTGTAATGTAAATTGCTAATATCATGAGTTCTGCTCACGCCCCACAGTAATTTGTTGCTCCCAAATATTTTGAAGTTACAAACATTACATTTTGAGCACGCATGTGACTAAAATGGTTGCAATTTAAAGCCCTGAAAAATATTACTAAATTACTTGAATTGAAGTAATATTAAAATAGAACCCTCAAAAATATGTGAGTCAGGCTAATTTGACTTATATACATATCTCTCTCTTTGTTCTCTCCACTTTCTAACCTTGACTCTCCTAAATAAAAGCTCAAGTTAAACAGGTCTTATATGTTGTACCGTGACTGAAATGTTTCATATTTCATATCCATATTGAGTCCCATAAAATTCTAATCAGACTGTCTGCATCACAAATGACTCCATCCTGTGAAATCTTAGGGATGATCTGATATCCTCGTGTTGGTGTTGTTCCCACATCATCATGAAAATGTTGTTCCAGGTTCAACATTGCAAGTGACCAATCACATTGTTGTGACGTTATTCTTTTGCGCGCCAAGCCATTCGTGCATTTATGAAATTCCAATGTTGCAAGGACAATATCAATTCTGCTTACTGTTTATTAAAGGGTTACGGTTAGGGTTAGGGTCAGGGTCCGTTGATCGGCGGACAGAGGCGGTTTCATGCAGCTTTAGTACAGTTTTTTGTTTTACGCCGGTTTTTTACGCAAAAGTATGACGTCACAACATTCTGATTGGTCACTTGCAATGTTGATCCTGGAACAACATTTAGTATGATGATCTGGGAACAACACCGACACGAGGATATCAGATCAACCGAAATCTTAGACCCACCTCTCCAGCAGAGGTCTCTCCCTTCTCCCTCTCTGTGATCCTCTGCCCTGACTCCTACAGGTTAATGGGGATGGAGGAGTGATTATTATTATTTCCACTGATGATAACCATACCTGAATGAGCTCAGCTCGATTTTTCAGAGCTACAACGAGTGACAGAAATTAACATTATGCTAACAATTTAACTTAATGCGCTAGCCAGGTTTTTATTTATCAGAATGGGGAGCACCTAGTTCATTATTTACATGGGACTCGCTGCTGTTAGCTGGAGCTAACTAATTGTTACTACCAGCCAGTGATGAAGACTTACTTTCTTGAAAAACTTGCATATATCCATGATTTCTTGCTGTTTGGCGCATGCACGCTAGTGTGTCTGCAGGTGTATACGAGCGGAGTGTAAAGTAGCAGTGAAAACGAGGACTGGATTTTCAGTAATGTGGATGTCCCCTGTGAACAACTGGAACGGATTGCATAACGAAGCACTGACGCTACCTTAACAGTGTAAAGTGAAAGGGACCAACCGAGTTATGATCATATTTGTGTGAATAGCGACAGGTTTATATTATTATTTCTTTAAACTCATATTCCTGCATCTTTATATTGAATTTGTCTGCAAGTTCTGTAAAAAAAAAAAAAATTGAATTAAAAAAAAAAACTAAAAAAAAACAAACAAATTATTTAGGGGGGCTTAAGAATATTTTAGGGAGGTTTAAGCACCCCTAAAATAGCCTAATGACGCCACTGCTTCCAGCTGTGTTTCCCTCCTGTCTCTCATCCCCTGATTGCTGCTGTGTGTATTTAAGCCCTGTGTTCTCCTGCCTGTTGCCGGTTCGTTTGTGGTCCACGGTGTCCTGGCCCTCGTCCGTGGCACCCTGCCGCTCCCCCCTGCTGCCCCTGCTGCCCCCTGCTGGTACCCTCTCAGGTTTGTTATTTAGTTTTCCCAGTTTCTTTAGTTTTGTCATCCCTCACTGCCTGTTTTGCCACTACACCACTTTGTAAACATCACTAGCATTATCATCTACTGCCTGCATTTTGAGTCCTTTCTCCCTCCAACACCACACGGCTCGCCTCGGCAGCTGTGACAAAAGGGAGTTTTTCCTTCCCACTGTCGCCAAAGTGCTTGCTCAAAGGGGGTCGTCTGATTGTTGGGGTTTGACTGTCTTTACCTTACAGTATAAAGCACCTTGGGGTGATTGTTGTTGTGATATATATACAGGTGTTAGAACATCATCAAAAAGTTGATTTATTTCACTAATTCCATTCAAAAAGTGAAATGTGTATAATGTGATTCATTCCACACAGACTGATGTATTTCAAGTGTGTTTCTTTTAATTTTGATGATTATAACTGACAACTAATAAAAACCCCAAATTCAGTATCTCAGAGAATCATTGTGAAAAGATTCAATATTGCTGCTGCTGAGCAGTGAAGTGATGTTCTCTGGTGAAGGAAAATTCTGCATTCCTTTGGAAATCAGGGTCCCAGAGTTCCAGAGGTGAAATGTTTCCACAGTCAGTGATGGTTTCGTGTTGCTCCACTGTGTTTTCTGAGGTCCAAGGTCAACACAGCCATGTACCAGGAAGTTTTAGAGCAATTCATGCCTTCTGCTGCTGACCAACTTTATGGAGATGCAGATTTAATTTTCCAACAGGACTTGGCACCTGCACACATTGGCAAAGCTACCAGTACCTGATTGAAGGATCATGGTATCCCTGTGCTTAATTGGCCAGAAAACTCGCCTGACCCTAACCGCGTTGAAAATCTATGGGATATTGTGAAGATGCGATATATGCCAGACCTAACAGCTGAAGACTCCTATCAGAGAGTCTGTCATAACACCGGAGCAGTGCCACAGACTGATCGAATCCATGCCCCCCCCCCTTTAGAACTGTTGTATTATAATACCACCATTATCATGGGCAGTGTCACATTGTTCTCACTCAGCTATCCCACCATTAATGAAGTTATTATTCATGGTTGCAGATTAAATTGTGATCTGTAGTGAGAGCAGGTGGAAGAGAGCCTGGAGAGGTGGTGGTACGCTCTGGAGAGAAGAGGAATGGAAGTCAGCAGAAGCAAGACAAAGTACATGTCTGAGAGGGAAACTGGTGCAGAGGTAGCAAACATGGATGGAGGGTGGACTGAGTAGAGATGAGTGCAAGCGATGATGCGTGACAGAGCGATGGCAGCAAAAGTGAAAGGGAAGATTTATATAATGGTAGTGAGATGTGCTATGAGGTCTTGTTTGGAGACAGGATTAGAGGTAGAGCTCAGGTGGAGTAGTTTGGAGACAAAGAGCAGTGAGTCTGAGATGATTTGGACATCTGCAAAGGAGGAACTGTGGATATACTGGACAAATCATGTAGAACACGGGAAAAGAGGGACCACAGTGAAGATTCATGGATGTAATGTAAGAGGACATGGAGGATGAATAGGTTGTTCCCTTAAGGGAGCAGCTGAAGGAGGAAGAAGTAAAGGTCTAATTTTTTGACCACTTTATGTCTCTTTTATAATAGAAATCCAATATTCAGTGTTGTGGCCTTTTGTCCCTGGGGCATCAGCTACAGTACAAAGGTTACACATTCCACTGTCGTGGCAACAAATACAAAATCATACTCGTCTTTTCCTCTGCGTGCTGGATGTTTGCATGGAGAGGATTTCTTGTTGTGGCGCCCACACATGGTCAAAACAATGAATACCCCTTTTGTTACAGAAGCTCAGGTTCTCAGACACTGTTTAGATTCATAAATGTTCAGTATCATCTGCATCAGCTGATGAATGACTCGATTTACTAACAACAAATATGTGATGTGTTTGGCTAAATTAACGAGTCAAGGGTTTATGACCCACAATTTACACACAAAATTAGTAACTGCTGAGATTTAAGGGACAAAACAGGATCATCAAACCAAGCTTAAGCTGGTCCCAGTGAACTCGTGCTATGCTATGTAAGGAGCACCTGAGCTACAGTCAGCCAACTGGAGTACAGACTTGAACACAAATCAGACTAAAAGCCTGATTTATTAATTACCTTTTAATGCATGAGCCTTGAGGTTGTGCAAATGGTGCCAGAGGAAAGAAGTTTCAGTAAATCCATTGTCCTTGGGAAGCGCTCAGTCTCTTAGAGTGAATGGATAAGCATTAATTATTCAGCAGTAAGCCCAAACAAATGGCACATCTAGTGTCTCGGTGCCTGCGTCAGGGCCCCTCCTGGCAGTCGATGGGTAGAGCACACGCAGACAGGAGGAGCACACCTTTAGCATGCATCGCATTACATTCATAAATGCATGATACATAGCTTGTATCTCACCCACTCCTAAGTGCACTTCTGAAGCATGTCTTTCTACTGTATAACTGAGTATCTTTCAAGGTGTCCTCCTGCTGATACAGACATCAAAGAACAAGACCTATCTCCTTCGCTTTGATCCGTTCCAGTTCCAGCAGCACTCCTCGCAGTCTCCACCCATGGTCGCATCATTTTTTGTTTGCAAATTGAACATTAAAGCTCTTCCAGTTTGGGCGACATCGAGCCATACGCTTTCTGTGAAAACCACCACATTTTTGTGGTGACTGTCACACAAACTGGCTGTGTGCAGCAACCCATCCCACCCACCTGAGGTGTGTGCTTAAATCCAAGTCTGGTTTTTAATGGAAGACTCTAACTACCATCAGGACACAGAGGAGTGTGGCAATCATGGAAGTCAAACATGCAGTAATTGTGTCATGCTGCAAAATGCTTCTACGTTCACAATCAAATGCACATCATGCCGACTGCCTTCCACATACTGTATGTATTTTACATGAAATGCAGGAACCTTGTGGTCTTTTTTCCCAGCTGCTCCATTGAGGGCGAACACATTCAGATCAAACTGAGGTTATTGTACTCGGCCCTGAAAAGCTTAGAAATATGGTATCTAACCAGATTCTTACTCTGGATGGCATTACCTTGGCCTCCAGTAACACTGTGAGGAACCTTGGAGTCATTTTTGACCAGGACATGTCCTTCAACGCACATATTAAACAAATATGTAAGACTGCTTTCTTCCATTTGCGCAACATCTCTAAAGTTAGAAATATCCTGTCTCAGAGTGACGCTGAAAAACTAGTTCATGCATTTATTACTTCCAGGCTGGACGACTGTAATTCATTATTATCAGGAAGTCCTAAAAACTCCCTGAAAAGCCTTCAGCTAATCCAAAATGCTGCAGCAAGAGTCCTGACAGGGACTAGAAAGAGAGAGCAGATTTCTCCTGTTTTGGCTTCCTGTTAAATCCAGAATTCAAAATCCTGCTCCTCACATACAAGGTCTTAAATAATCAGGCCCCATCTTATCTTAATGACCTTGTAGTACCATATCACCCTATTAGAGCACTTCGCTCTCGCTCTGCAGGCCTACTTGTTGTTCCTAGAGTATTTAAAAGTAGAATGGGAGGCAGAGCCTTCAGTTTTCAGGCCCCTCTTCTGTGGAACCAGCTTCCAGTTTGGATTCAGGAGACAGACACTATCTCTACTTTCAAGATTAGGCTTCAAACTTTCCTTTTTGCTAAAGCATATAGTTAGGGCTGGACCAGGTGACCCTGAATCCTCCCTTAGTTATGCTGCAATAGGTGCAGGCTGCCGGGGGATTCCCATGATGCACTGGTGTTTCTGCTTCACTCACTATGTGTTAACAGACCTCTCTGCATTGAATCATACCTGTTATTAACCTCTGTCTCTCTTCCACAGCATGTCTTTTATCCTGTCTTCCTTCTCTTACCCCAACCAATCACAGCAGATGGCCCCGCCCCTCCCTGAGCCTGGTTCTGCTGGAGGTTTCTTCCTGTTAAAAGGGAGTTTTTCCTTCCCACTGTCGCCAAAGTGCTGCTCATAGGGGGTCATGTGATTGTTGGGTTTTTCTCTGTATCTATGAAGCGCCTTGAGGCGACTTTTGTTGTGATTTGGCGCTATATAAATAAAATTGAATTGAATCTCCACCGAAGTTATTACGCACAGTCCACTACTTCTCTTTCATTCAAACTGCCGTTGCATCAACTGGGATTTTTTTTAAACAACTGACTGCAAAGCGTGAAGATTAAAGACAAATATGTCAGAACTAACAGTTACTAAAAATAATTCCAAGCAAAATGTGATAAAAAAAATTCATGAAGAACATTATTTTTAAAAGTGATTTCAAATCGCCCCGTGAATATTCAACAGTTCTTACAAAGAGAGAGAATGACGGAAACCCACATTAGCGTCTTAGAGTGACAGTCATCATGTATGCCACAGCTGGCACTTTCATCTGCGAGGTAATAATTTAAAAGTCTCTGTGTTCTTCAGTGAAATGCTTGTGACTGTGAATATGTGAGAAAGGGTGAGTCTGTCAGAAAGACCGAGAGTGCAAGACCTGCATATAGCAAACAGCGAGACCTGTGAGGAAAGGGATCCAACCATGCATGCTGAACACTCTCTGTCATAAACTATCCAAAAGGCTCTGTCTTACCTCTGCTTTTGATTGTGCACAACAGCACAATCCTCCAAATCATCTTTTTGGTGGTGAATGCTCACTGCATTCTCACAAAGGATAAATACTCGCTTTGCTAATCTCTTTGCCAATTCATAAAACACAAAAGTAATGAAGCCACTTTATTATCCAAGCACAAAAAGGTGTTTATTTATCAAATGCTTGATATTCTGATTGGTCTGGTGGGTTTGGATACAAAATGTTCTGTTTGACTGTGATAAAGCAAACAATAGATGGGTCTTCAGCTCCTGGCAGTATCTCATGTGCTTATATACAGTTATGTGGCATTTTATAATATAACATGTTAGAAGTGTTTTTATTTATAATCTTCAAACAAATTAGTAAACAATGATTTAAAGTGAATGTTATGAAATGTAAAAGAAGCAGCACATATCATAAGTAGAAATACTAGAATATAGTCAAACTGCATTTCAGTAAAGTACTTGAGTACTTTCTATCACTGATGCATCGTAAGACTAAACGACTCTAGCCCAAAGCCATTTGAGATGGGCTAGTGAGGGTCCAGACATAGTTTGGAGGGCGGTACCATCACATGTGTGAATGTGTGCGTGAATGGGTGGATGACTGGATATGTAAAGCGCTTTGGGGTCCTTAGGGACTAGAAAAGCGCTATATAAATACAGGCCATTTACCATTTACCATTTACCATTTACATGACCTCCCTGTGGACACGCCCCCATTGATCAGGACAAAAGCCAAAACTTTTCAGGGGTGACTGTGTAACACCTGTGACTTATAACATAACATAATTCCTTAGATGGGATCATGGGATACTGAATAAAAATGTGGAAAAATCTAATATTCCTCAATGATTTTAGGATAGTTTCCTTTATATGCCTAATCTTACTCATACTAAACTAATTACCACAGCTGCAGCCCCCCACGCTTCCCCCTGCACACAAGCTATTATAGTCCACCAAAGCAGCGCAGGATGATGATTGGCGGGGCAGATTAACGTGACTGGCAGCGGCTACAAACATGCCCAGCGGCGTGCCGTCACCACCCACACTCGGGCAGCCATTCGCCCTGTTCTCCTACCCAGTGTCAGGTCTGCTACTGTTTACATGTCAGACTCTATTTACTCAGCGTGGCCTTGCAGTCTGTTTGCAGTGGATCAGGAAAATTTCCTGTCTTACAGCCTCAAACTCTGCATAACAGGATTCAACAAGTGTTTCTGATGAGGCACAAGGGCCTGTACACCTGTAGCTCAGACAGAGAGTGACAAAAAGTTAAGAAGCTACATCACAATCAACATGTGTCACCTCTCACAGTGATAAGAAAACAGTTAAAGAGACATGCAAATGCAGATCTGTTGTGCAAGTGACTCTCAAACACCCTTTTTTTGGCATCACAGAACTAACAAGCCAGCACGCAAGGGGTTACTGAACATTAAGGGTTCACGGTCGAGCAGGTTTCTGAAATCAATCAGTTTCACGGACCGGACACATCTCAATGAAAACAGGCCGTGGTGATGAGCAATGATGTTGCCATGACAACAGGAAGGCTGAGCGTGCAGCCTGGCTTCGGTATCTTCAGGCGTGCGGCAGGCGGCACCCAGACGGTTTGGGTTTTTAACCTTTTAAGTGGCAGAAAGCAAGCTGCGGTTTCAGATGGGATCATGGAAAAATGGGGGCTGTGGGCGTGGGTGGATGGGTGAGGCGTTTGTGAAGAATTGGGGGTGTGGGGTGTCGGTGGGGGGCACAACAAAGTCAGGCATCATTTAAAACTGTGCCTCAAAGCATACACAGGGGAAATGGAAAAGCTAGTGGGTGGGCTGTTTGTTCTGTTTTGTTCTTTTTTTTTGTTACCCTCCTAATCCAGCCATGGCCAACTACAGAGACATGAGAGGGACAAACAAACAGGTTAACACAAATACACACAGAGACACACAACCAAAATACATTCACTTTTCCTTTTCAGAATCATAATCAACCAGAAATGTTCAGACTTCCTACTATTAGAGACACACACACACACCAGTGGACATGCTGACAGTCACTCTTAAAACACACTGCATGCAGATTAAAGAGACAGCACTGAGAGTGAGAAGAGAACAGGATGGCTACAACAATAGAAACAGTGTGGGGAGCTCAGAGAAACACGCCTGCTACCACTGACTGCTGGCACATGAACACTCGCATACGAGCTGGTTAAAGGAACAGCTCAGACTTTGGGATTTGAGCTTACCTGCAGAGACAAACACATGAAAGGCTTTCTGACAGCTATAGACGGCTGATCTGACACAGAGCTATGCCCTGGTGCCACTCATTCTGCTGTTAATGAAGCTGTCATGTGGAGAATTGCCACACTCGTTGTGATATCATTGTAAATAAATGATCTTGTGCAAGACAAAACTATAGCATCTGAAAATGTACCTCTTTACCTTACAATATAAAACACCTTGAGGGAACTATTGTGTATGAATGTGAGAGTGAATGAATAGTGGCATTATAAAGCGCTTTGGGTGCCTTGAAAAGCGCTATATAAATCCAATCCATTATTATTATTATTATTATTGTTGGGATTTGGCGCTATATAAATAAAACTGAATAGAACTGAATCTATCAGCTAAACATCGAGCAATTTACCCTTAAATTTGTAGCACTGTTTGCAAGGTGGATGTTTTGGTCGGTCCATTTGTGAAATAGTGCATTTATTATGGGGCATGCTTTTACAGCATTTGCCATCTGCGAGCATTAAAGACTTTGAATGATCGGAAAGAACTTTTGCTCGGTGAGCAATCACAAATTTTTTCCAAAATATCTCCCCAGTGGCTTATCCAGTCTTTAAGTGTGACATCATTAGCCGTGCCTGAGCCCAAACTCTGCTTCAGGTCCCAAAGTCAAACAAACACTGCGGCATCACTGAAAGTCGTCTAAATTCTTTCATCTGTAATAGAATGATCAGCGTTCTGCTCTACCAGGTGTAACAATTAAGTTTAACATCCAGGCATCCATGACAACAGAATTTAGTAAATTTAACGGAGTTAGAAGTTAGCAGGAAGTTAGCTCGCTAGTTTCCACCTAAGCATGATATTGCATGTTCTGACTGAGAGATTTCTGAAAAAATTCAAACGTACAGCTCTGCTATCACTTCCAACATAAATGAAAAATGGCCTGTATTTGTAAAGCATGGAGACATAAAACTAAACAGCAGTGACGTTTGTAGGGTCACTGAAGTTGAGCTAGCTGGTATATAATGATGTGCTACGTGATCGCTAGCTATGCTAACAGAGGGATGTTAGCATAACATTAACTGTGAAGCTGGAGGATGAACGCTAACTTTTTTCCACTCGATAAAAGTTAACGTGAAGGTTCCTGATGGTTAGAGACAAATGCAATCGCATGGCAGGATGCTGTAAACGGACCAGACTTCAGTCAGGAGAACAACTGAGATTATTCATCCACAATTGACTATGTGCACGTTAGCATATGCTACTTCCGGTGCAGAAACTCCTGTGGGGAGCTTTGTTTCCGGTGTCCTATTCGCGCCTGGTTTACGGTCCAAAACAAGTTAAGCAAATGAATGAATCAAGCGGCGATTTACATTTCTATAGATGTCTTGGGCATTTACCCAATATATCTGTAAATGATGTTCATCGACTTGTCGATATTTTTCCCCCGCGCCTCAGAGCAAAAGAGAAAAGGGATTCAAATGTTATATTTCTCAGCTGTCCCTCATTTATCGCAGGTGTTATGTTCTAAAAATAACCAGCGATAGGTGAAATCAAGTAGGTCACACTGCTAACGATCGATGCAGCGATTCTGTACTGTACAGGAGAGACGTCACGGAGGAGATCGTCTGCAGCGATCAGGACACAATGTGACGTAAAAAAAAAGCATGCAAACTTGCACTAAAAAATCCGTGAAACAGCGAGGTGAAAGGTGAACGTTATAGCGAGGGACCGCTGTAATTTTGAAGGTAAGTCACAACATACCCTTCGTACATACTAATGTATAGAAACCGTTACCAGCAATCATTCATTTTTTGTGTGGCTTTTTTCACGGTTTGTTAACATGCTGTGTAGGTGTGTACTTGACTAGCTGATCTCGACATAACGGGGAAACATCTGGTTTGACTGTTCTTCACCTGTAGTTTGAATGCTGAACATTTGCCTGTTTAAATCATAAGACCAGTCACTATACAGAGATGTGCTTCTGAGTGTGGACGAGGTGTCTTCTGCTGCAGTGATGCAGTTCTGCTTGTGCTGAGTGATGTAAACAACTGATCGATCTAAACGCTTTAAACGTCAAAATTGATCATTAGATTTTTTATGACACAACAGCGGTGAGTGTTCCCACCTCTGCTCTTTGTAACTTAACGCCATCTTTCCGTTTTCGAGTTTTGGACATGATTTTGGAGGATATCTTCGCAGTAGCGATTGACCGCAAAGTAAAGCTACCGGAAATGCACAACCCCACATCCGGTCTCAAACCAGGAAGTTAGCATTGTCTCGTGCACAGGGTCAATACGAGGTTAGTCATTCATATACTGCTGCATGGGCTGGGCTGTAGTTGCATCGTAAGGGCAAACTGAGCTTTAAAAACGGAGAGAGGCCGACAGTGATCACCGACTGTTTTTAGGGGCTTTTTGAGATTAAATAGAACAAGATACAAAGCACTAAAACATGTTAAAAACACAACAGCCTTAATAAACTCTGAGTAGTTTGGACCCAGAAGCAGGGTTCATACGTCATCACTTAAAGCCCAGATAGTTCTTTTATCACTCTTTCACAGATCCAGTATTACCTTTAGTTACTTTCAGTACTGAATATATAATAGGTCACCCTAGCGGACTCGGGGTTTAGGGAACATCTCTAAGTTTGTGTCTGTAGAGGGACAATCAGAAATTAAAACGTATTTGTTCAATAAAAAAAAAAAGGACTGAGATTTTTTGAGATTATTAAGGAAAGCACAACAGTTTTGAAGGTCATATCATATGAACACACAGTTCAACATAATTGAATATAATTTGCATTTTCTATCAGTTTTCCTGTTTTTGTCACAAGACGATGATACTGCACACTAGAGAGGTCAGTTACTTCCAAGAGCACAAAACTCAATAACATCTACAAATGTAAGGGCATAAAATTAGGTAAAGCAGATATGCTCCTGTGACAGGGTTCACCTCTGTGGTTTCAGTGACTGTGATCAGAAACAATCCCAGTTCACATCCAGCTGTTGCTTCTTCATCCAGCTTGCTCATTGAAATGCAGTGTAGAGGTCTGAGGTCAGTGTTATAACTAGAGATGGACCGATCCGATATTACGTATCGGTATCGGTCCGATACTGACGTAAATTACTGGATCGGATATCGGAGAGAAATAAAAAATGTAATCGATCCATTAAATATCAAAAAAGCATCTCACAAAAGTTGCGACACGGCGTAACTCGGCTCATAACCGTAGCATGTCGGAGCAGTGTGCTCACCTGATAGAGCAGCTGTGAGTATTTGTAGCCTCGCTACCAAACCAGCATTTCATCTCCGATGAAGTTACCCCAGAGAGAAGTAAAGCAAGTGTGTAAGTTCATCTCTGAATGTTTGTAAAGCATTCCAGCGTTAAGCTTAACAAGCGATATATGGAGCGACTGCGTCTTCTTGCTGCTACTTCAATCATGAAACTGCTTAATGATCAGCTGATCAGCTTTTCCGTCGTGAGTCCGTCTCTCTTGTTTGTTTATTGCTCACTTCACGCCAGAAAGAGGAAACCAGCGGCTGAACAACAGCTGAACGTTTAAGCTTGATAAGCTGTTGTTAGAATTTATTTTATATTACTTTCTACACCAGGATCTTTTTCTACGCAGCTGACGTAACTGTGCAGGGGCGATCTAGCAAAGCTTAGCCAATGGTCAATGGTAACTTTATTGTCCCTAACGGGAAATTGATTTGCAGTATGTCCGTACAAACAAACAAACAGACAACCAACACGTCACCTCACCAAGAGCCCTGTGTACAGGAGCTGCATGCAAAAAGATATTTTGTTAAAAGGGTTAGCGTAATAAGCAAATGCTTCAGCCAATACCTTTTGATTAGCCTTGTCTCATGCTTTCTTGCTTGGTGGTAGATCTTTGTTCTGTTTTCACTGAGATATTTGAATGCTAATCAATAAAAATCAAATCAAATAATATAATATAAGCCTGATAAAACAACCTAGATTTTTCATCAAAAAAGCACAATGTGCAATGGCAACAACACTCATGGTTTAGTGTTATTAACTATGATAATAGCACTAGGTACAAAAGACAGTCTATGTCTCTTTGTCTTCACTGCAGGCACTTTATAACGACGACCTGATGGAAGCAGTTGAAAATCATTAAAGAGAGGGTGATCTGAACACAACAGGACAGAGGCTGCCTTGCTCAGCACCGGCCTGTTATAAAAGTCCACAAGCTGGACCTGAGACCTCCCTGAAATCTTGACAGACACTTTAACCAGGTTGTTAAGTCTGGTCTTATTATTCAGGGACATATTACCGTACCAAGCAATGATGTGTAATTGTTTGAGAGTAGCACTGACTCCAAACAACCGTCAGGATTGCCAATAATAAAACCATGCGAAATAAAAAACCCATCTTCATTAAAAGAAGTTCCACAAAGCACAAGCCGATGCTATAGGATTTCCTCAGGCAAAAAAAAAAAAAAAAGATAAAATAAAATAAAGGAATAAAAGAATGAAATAAAAAAAGTAAAAACACTGACAGACAAAGACAACCTGCTGGTCGCCGCAAGAGCAGCGCCCTCTCCTCCTGACTGAGGCCTGGGACGACTGCCACCGGGAGCCGGGGGGGCCGATAGGGCATTAACAGGGAAAAGGGGGCACAAAGACATACTTTTCTTTCTTATTCTCATTTAAAATGTCAAGCTTTTAATAAATAATTATCTGAATCTTACACCCAAAGTTTTAATCTGATGTAAAATGTATAGAAGTCAATTACTGTATATAGTAACTGTTAAGTCTAATATACCCTAGTAAGCTATAGTACTTTTTCCTTTGGGAAGGTACCATCTGTGCAGTCTGCAGTTCTGTTGAAGAAAGATGTTGAATCTATTTAGTTATTCTTGAAAAATTATTTATTTCTGTGCATTTTTTTTCACACTGCATCAAATTAAAGTTGATTACGTTGATTAAGCATCATGGGGTGGAGGGTGGTTCCCTATTTCTTTTTGCTGGGAGTTGGAACCCTATTAGTTAGGTTGCTTAATATTTCTGCTAAGTACTCTTTAAAATACCAGAATAGGGAGAATGGTGCAGGTTTAAGTTCATTTGATTGATCAGTTTTGCTGAACTATGAAATATTTTGGGTGCAGTGTATTTTTTACATACAGGTATAACAGAATAGCTTTAGTGTTGTTGTTTATTTAAACTTGAGTATGAACTTATACAAAATGCAGCAAGATATTAAAAAAACTGTTTTATTGATTAAAAAACACTATATCGGATTCATATCGGTATCAGCAGATATCCAAATTTATGATATCGGTATCGGACATAAAAAAGTGGTATCGTGCCATCTCTAGTTATAACTCACATTATTGACATGTTCCCTGGATATAAAGAAAGTGTTCGGTTGTTAGCTGTGCACTTCGTTTGGCCAAAGCTACCCCCTGAAAATCCTTACAACATCACGCCGTGCACGGCACCCTGCACAGAGGTGAACCCTGTCGCAGGATGGATTTCAGCTTGTCTTTGATTTATGGGTCCCTGAACACAGTGAGTTAGAAAGAAAACTGGGACTGCAGCAGATCACAACCCTGAGACGTTTTACAACTTCCTCAGCAGGTAATATTTATCACATACAACTACAAAAGGAAAAATATGTGGAAATCATCTACTGCTGTATATATCTGTGAAGGTTCTCAGTCATCCAGGTCATCGTAGTCAAAGGAGCTTGCAAAG
Source organism: Rhamphochromis sp. 'chilingali' (assembly GCF_963969265.1). NCBI lineage: Eukaryota > Metazoa > Chordata > Actinopteri > Cichliformes > Cichlidae > Rhamphochromis > Rhamphochromis sp. 'chilingali'. The sequence goes on along the minus strand of NC_137934.1, from coordinate 41,437,486 downwards.
AAAAGCGTCTGGACTTCTTTAAGTTGCTTGAAGACGTTTCACCTCTCATCCGAGAAGCTTCTTCAGTTCTAAGGTCAAATGGTGGAGAGTCCCAGATATAAACCTAGTGGGAGTGACCCCCCACAGAGGGACAAAAGGACCCCTGATGATCCTCTAATTGCCTGAGCCAAGGTGTGAAACTAGGTGTGGGCCCCAATCAGCCAGAGTTTCAGGCATAGCTGGACTGGCCATCGGGCATACCGGGCATTTGCCCGGTGGGCTGCTGGCGATTTTTTGTTTTTATGGGCCGATCGATTTTTTTTTTTTTTTGGAAGGGTATAAATAATGAAAGGTGTTGGATTGGCCAATTGGTCATGATCGACTCTGGGCTGGACCAATTACAGCCGAGGAGGTTGGATGCACCCTCCCCCTTGTTTAGCAATCTTATAGACGAACTAAAGAAAATGGAGAACAAAAAAAGGAAAGGAGGTGCAGAAAAAATTAGGGCCAAAAAGAAACAAGCCCTTCAGGCAGATGCTGCCAAATGTGTAAAAATAACTGAATTGTTTGGCGGTAGCTATGGCAGAGCTTCCACAGATTTAGCAACATCAGCAAGTGGTGGAGGCCAGCAGGTGGATAAGGGAAAGGGGAGGCAAGAGGAGGAGAGACCGAGGCGGCCGCCGGTCATAGTGGCAGAGGAACTGAACTTCAGGTAAGAAGTTATGGCCTGCTGTCTGTCTGTGTCAGATATAAACCAAGTTTAGTTGTAGTTTGTTTTCGTTGTGCTGACTTTTTACAGTCGCTTAGAATAACTGCTACTGCTACTAGCTAGCATGACGGAGTTTAAATACTGCTGGGCGGGTGCTATGAAGTTACTGATAGTACATTTTATTTTATGCTTAAGGTTAGTTTCTCAAACTCCTCAAAATCTTAACAAATTGTGCCAATCCTTACATGTTGCACCAGGCTGATTTATCATCAAAAGTGGAGAAGTCTGTGACAGAGGAGACAGAAGAGCAGCAGAGAGAGATGGAGATGGAGAGATGACTGTATGTCATCCGTGAGGGATGCATTTGACATGTGTTTCACATATTATAGCCCAACAAGTTACTTATAGCAATTTAAATACGAGCAATCAGTTTTTGGCAAATACCGGAAATCAGTTTTTGGCACAACACCGGCTATTGCAGTTAATAATACAACAGCTTCTTGCCATTTTTTGTGTTTCTTTTTATCGCTGTGTAACTGAGTTCAATTGAAAGCCTGCATGTGCTAGTACCTCTTGCCACAAGTTCCCAGAATCCTTTGCGATTTTACCCCTGAATGACGTCACATTTTTGGTGGGCCGGTCTCTAGTCAAAATGCCCGGGCCGATTTTTTGTCCCAGTCCAGCCCTGGTTTCAGGTGAGCTCATTGTGAAACCTGGCCCCACCTTATCATGCAAATTCCTGAGATCAGATGGCCCAGGATGTGAGTGGGCGTCTGGACTTCAAGAAGCCAGATGCTTCTCTATTGTACTGGTGGCAGGAAAATACGGTTGGTTAGTGTTGCTACAGGAAGACAGACGTATGCGTGTTGTAAACACGAGCATTCATCTCCATCTACTCCGTCCTGCTACTAAAGCGACGCGGAGACTAACTCAATATTTACCTCTTACACGTCTGCTCCTTCCTCTGTCAGCAGGGTAATCGCCAAGAAACACTTCCAAGAAATTAGCAGCCACGTCTGGAGGAACAAAAGGCTGGAAAGATTGAATTTTGTCCCCATCAGTTAGAGTTTCCATTTACAGATTAATGATGTGAAATAAATCCAAGCTCAAATTTGTGTGGGAACGTCAGCCTTTTCACACACAGGAAAAATTCCCTGCCGTCATCCTCGCTCAAAGTCTGTTGATGGACTGAAAGAGGAGGACAAGCGATCTGGGGCGAGGTCACCTGCCCACCCACACACTCTCATCCTGCCCAGCACCTCCACTTTGGTAAAATTATAGAGTCAGACTCTGAAATGACGAGTGAAAGGACATTTACATTTCCTGCTGATCTTTGAGGACTCCTCTGACCTGAGAACATGGGCTCGTAGCAATTCCACGAGTGAACAAATTTACACTGATATTCTGGCTTTTCTGCAATTTTTCACAGTTTTCAGAACTGGAACAATTCTTATCTCACCACAGAATTATGATAGAATTAGCGTATCAGTACAACATAATTAAGAAATGTATGTTTGCCTTATCACCTGCTGTTACGGCAAACTTTGTCTGATGAGTTGTTGTGCGAGGCAACAACTCTGCTTTCTTTATTTAAACATCAGCCTCATGGTGGTCCTGCAGACGCTGAAGAGGAGGAATGATATAATGGTGAAAACGGACTCTGCTGTTCTCTTTTTAGATGGATGAGCTGCTGCGTGAAGAAGGCAGAGCCTGATTCAGTTTACTGACGAAAGGAAAAGCAAACGCTCAAACATACTGAGGGGAAATTTATCAATGAGCAGGATGTGTGGTGAATATATAACAGCAGCTCTTATTGTTCTGTACAGACGCGGTACGATAAATGCTCGAAGCACAGAAATCTACTTTGTGCTTACATGTTTTCACCAAAAAAGATAAAAGCATATTTTCCCTCAGCTGTAGGTTATATCTAGCCTAATATCAGCCTGTGGGCGGAGCATTTGTGCCTGACTTACGGACGCCTTCAGAGCCTCCGAGGATTATGGGTGAAAAAGCTAAAGAGCTGTACTGGATGCAACAATCGTGCCGTGGTGAGGATATTCAGTTTCCAAGTGGCACTGCAGGAGCCTTCACCACCTTTCTATTGGCCGATCTTCTCTGAGATGATTTTGTCCCCGGTTTAAAGACCAGTGGTTGTTGACATTTTGGATATTATATATGCTGTAAAAACTTACAAATGTGGGAAAACCAACTTCAGAAAGAAATAAAAACAATATCAGCTAACAGATATTCAAGTCCATCCAACCTCTCCAGGGTGGCGGGTGCTGGAGCCTATCCCGGCTAGCTCAGGGCGCGAGGCGACAGGTGGCCAGCCTGTCACAAGGCTGAGACACAACCACTCACAGCTGTGGGGATTCAAACCCAGGACGTTCTTGTTGCTGTGCTTACTGCGCTGCCTGTATTTTTTCAAAATGTATTTATTTTAAATAATGCTAAGAGAAATATTAATCTTGTACTAACATCAAGATCACAGTGTGTTGAAACAAATAGTTTTATTAAATCCACAGATGGATGATCAAGTAGTGCCGCTGGTGTCGCAGAGAGAAACAAGCTGGCATCAGAGCTTTGACACAGCAGCTGCAGCAACGATGGACACCAAGACAAAATGCTCTTTTTGAAAGGCTGATGAAGGAGGTGTGAGGAGTGGCGCTGGCATTGCAAAATATCACAATACTGTCAAGCAGAACTCTGATTCACGTCCACAGTGGGAGCCTCGTTTTAGCACTGCGTTTTTTTTATTTATGTTTCTTTTTCATTCACTGTGGTTACAACAAACAGCTCCATTACAACAAAGTGGACCTAATTTATCATGCCTTTTTCTATACATAATATATGCATGTAACAGTAACAATATACTGTTACTGTAAAAGCTTCGTTTCAGACAGTTTTCTTCTCTATCTGTGGCTCTCTGATGTCAAACACATCCGATATGATTGATGTAGTCTTCTCATGATAGTACTATCTGCCTTACATTTATGAGACAGCGAATCAGAAGACAGTTAGTTAAAAATGTCAGACAGTGCATGAGCAGAGAGACTGCACAGAGTCCCAGCACGACATAAACAAGGTTTCATTTGAACTGTAAATTATGCCAGGTCACTCAGGTACGAGTGGAGGAAGAATAATGTGATACTGGCACGTTCCTTTAACCACGCACAGTGAAACATGATGCCGTTCATTTCTATGTGACAGATTTGAGCCCTGGTTTGTATATATCGTTAGCTTCATAGCATAAGTGCCTAAGTCATTGACTTAGTCAAATGACTTAGGCAATTATGCTATGAAGCTAACGATATATCATAAATGTGGCCTCAGCTATGAGCACTTCAGGAGCTCTTCCAGCCCCCCTGACCTCTAACCACACCCTGAACAGTGATGTCAGGTCAGATGTTCGTTGCCCTGACACTTAGATCAAACCTCGCCAGAGCGCTTTGTTCCTGCGTCGCTGTCTTTGTGTTTAATTACCCTTCAAATCACCTACATCACTCAAACCTGTGCAGCAGCAGCATGCTGTCTGAGACATCCTGAAGACTGTGAGGCATCATTTCCATTTACACAACATGACATCACAACTTGCTCATATTCCCTCTTACAGCACATCAATCAGCCAATGAGGGAACAATTTGCCCCAGAATATACCAGCAGCCTGAGGCGAGCTTACCACAGCTCCTGCTCTGAAAGCAGACAGGCAGCTGTTCCAGATGTGGACTTCTGCAGAGAGACTGAATGAACTATTCCCAAACTTTTGCTGATTGATTTATAACACCTGAGGGCAGCGTGTGCTTGTCTGGGTTGGTTCTAACATCTTGGTGTTGCACATTCAGTAAACAACAAGCCTCGTGAGCCGGGTGGTTAAATCCTTTGATTTCACATTGTGCTCGAGTCTAAAATAACTAAAAGATGAGCAGAAAGGAAAGATGAAGATGCCACATGTGGCCTATAAGTTGACATCACTATTATTCCCAGCACGAGGCACTGCTCTAATTTTAGAAAAGATGAAAGTCCCACACATTTCTTTGGAGCAGTGCTGAGATGCAGTTTATTAGAAAAGGCTGGCTGTGATCTAAATAGTGTCAGTGATGGAGTGATATTTCCCAAGCTGGGGCCGATAAACAGGAAGCACTGAGAGACAGATACAGGATACAACACTGCTGCTATGAATATCCACCCTGACGGTGTTGGCACCTTGTTTGATCATGACTGGAAAAATCTGCTTATTTTTAAAGTGGCATAATTAAATCTGGAAATCAGCAGGACTCGCTATAAAGCAATGGGTTCTTCCTATTCACAGTAAAGCTTTGGTTGCAAAGAAAACACTTCAGGAGCGCCACGCTCACATTTTGGGGAGGTGGACAAGTTTCGAGACAACTTGCCAACTTGTGAATTTGACTCATGCAGTGAAACTGTGGAGCTACCCTTAACAGCGTGAGCTGCTGTTTGTTTCTGTGAATGAAAGGCAAAGAGTTAGCAGAGTGGAGCTCATTGTGTGTTTTGGAGAGCCTCAGACGCAGCGGTGCGCTCTTACCCTCGCCGCCCTGGATGAGTAGGGGTCCTCGAACAGATTCCAGATTACCGGCTGCCACTTCCTCCACAGGCTGACATTCCCGTCGGCAGCCACGTCCTCGATGCCGAGTCTCTTCCCTATCTCGTCGTCCTCGTCTCCGTTGTCCACGTTGAGCTCGAACACGTCCAGAGCCTCCTCCGCGTCCCGGTGCTGTCGGTATGTCATCCAACAGCAGGGCTCCACGTCCGTCTCATCGATGCCCCAAAAGGAGAGCTCCTCCTCGAACAGCGGTCCGCACACATCCGCCGGGCAGTGAAGCTTGCCGGTGCGGTAGTAGTTGAGCACGTAGGCGAAGACGCCCGGGTGACGGTCGAAGAAGTACTCGTTGGTCCGCGCGTTGTACTCGATGAAGCCGGGGACTTGTTGCAGCTGATCCAGCACGGAGTCGATGTCCGAATCGGAGGCGAGCAGGGCCAGTCGCGTCCCCGGCAGCGTCTTTAAGGTGGTTTTGTAGGTCTCGTGCCTCGTCCCCCCGACGTTGAGGATTATCCTCTCGTTGTCGTCAAACTTGCCCATCGCTCTGTATCAGACATGACTTGATGAAAGCGGGGGAAGTTGGCGAGTGCAGTCTGAAGGTTTAACAGCGAGCCTGACGCGCACACACCCACAGCCCTGTTCACAAAAGCTCCGGGATTTTGGCCGCCGTGCGCAGCATCTCCGATTTCACTCACCCGTCGCTGTCGTATCTTTTGGGGGGGGCGAGGAGGACATCCATCTTTTGTTGACGGATATTTCACAGAGACATAAGGAGTCTGTTTGTATCCCGCTATCTGTTCAGTCGGCCGGTCGGTCAGTGCTGGGAGTGATGAATGATCTCAGCCGGTGGCTCCAAACAGACTGAGCTCCTCATGCCGTTGCGCGTCTCCGGCGTCCAAGACGCACAGCCGCTCGTCATCGTCGGGCTCGTTACTTAAAATGTGTAACGTGTCGACACCTTACATATTATCACATGATTAAAGTCACCCATTGTGGCACCGCCTCACTCTTTGCTTCAGAAAATCAGGACGTTGATCTGCGCCCGTCTTCCGTGCCGTCACGGTTTGGACTCGATCAAAGAATCTGAAGAGGAAATTTCCACCCAGGAAAGAAAAAGAGCCTCCAGGAGGCTCCAGTTTCAGCACAGATCGCACAGCTCGCTGTGAGTGATGGTTTAAATACTCCCATCTACGAGGACTTCATGTGTGTTCATGCAGAGGCAACACCACAGAGACACCTGTTGTAAAGGTTTGCCCATAAATGTGTGCAGATGAATGAAATACTGACCTTAAAGAAGACATCTGTCCTCCTGACAGCACATCACACGCACAGTAGCGAAAACACGTGACAATAAAGTAAGTATTAGTTTAGTCATGACGCTCAACTAAACAGGAGAATAACAGGGACCGACACACAGACAGTAATCATGTAACCAGGGCACCGATTAAAGCTTTAGTGCGTAAAGGGCAGGCTGGGACGGAGGAGCTGATCTGTCCTCTGCCACCACAAAACCAAAACTGTGTTAACAGTGGCAGAAGAAGCAACAACAGCTGTCTCTGCATTGTACAGGTGGTGCATTACAAAATCTAGCTGGACAGAGACAATTATGGCTCAGATACTGAATAAAACCTGCATAGAAAGTGTTTGTTTACAGCAGCACTTAGTATGTTTGTAAATGAAAAGCCAAAGTAAAGACTTCACATTTATATCACACAAAGGAGCATTTTTATGTTTTTTTTACAAAGGACAAGAAAATCTTTGCACAATCCCGACGAAGAAACAAAGTGACCAGCGAGAAAACTGAAGGCAGTAACTTCCTTTCACAATCAGCTTAATAGGTGTCATAAAAATTGGGTTCTGTTTTTTTAATATACATTTTAAAGTGCAAATCATACTTGACAACATTCAGTGACATACAGTTATAATATAAAATTCATATTCTATAATCGTCTGGGATAACTGTGGTTGCAGATGAGCCAGTATCGTGCAACTCTGCATGTAGTTTTCTTTACTCTGATATAAAACTCTGTGTAGCATTTTCCTTTACTACTGTTATGTTTTTGATGTATTCTTTATTTATTGATGAAAGCAAACGAGGCCCTGCAGAGCTGTCTCAGACTCACCAGTCTGAGCATCCTTCCATGTCAAAACCAACACACAGAACTGGTTACCACTGCAGCTGTGTATCTGTGTGACCGATGCATCCGTTCCCATCTTCAACCTTTGAAAAAAGGAACCTCAAAGGCCTGAGACCTAACCACAGCAGCCCACTTTACTCAGGCTGCCATCGAGTCTCAGATGCGTGGAGTGGTAACATCAGTAGTACAACTTGTAACAAAAGTACCATAAAGTACTTCATGGTGTGAACAGAAGTCATAGCAGCAGTTCAAATATAAGCTGTATATGTACTTTAGTGTCAAGGTAAAGTGTTGCTTATTCACAAATTATTTGTGATGTTTTTGCATCAGGTGGCAAACGTCAGTGACAAAACCAAGAACTTTCCTTTTCCTCAGTGAAACTCATTTAACAGCATTTGCGTGGTTTTCAGCCAGCAGGTTTTACAGCTGAGACGCTGCCAACCAGAAGGCCCGTCGCCGTCTCCCCAGAGTGCACGAGCAGGAAACAGTGACATCTCTCAGCAATCCAAGCACAGCTCAATCAACAAGTAGACACAGCAGCTGATCTGTCTGTAATTACATGCATCATTATTCCCTGACGTACGGCTGTTCAGTGAAACTCTGAGTAACCGAGTTACTCTCCCTCTTCATCACATCTATAAAATCTGGGATCAGAATGAAACACAGAGTATTTTAGTGGGGCTGATGTTGGTCTCTCATTTGGTCTTGGTTAGCTTCTAACTGCACTGGCAGATAGAGAGGGAGGAAGTGGAGCGAACAGAGCTCCAACAGAGCTCTTTACGAACCCCTGTGAATGATCCCCACAGCAGCAAAACATTCAGCACACTGTAGCACATCAGTCAGACACAAACACCACAGGACAATCAGACACGTTTCACCCTTCATTTCTTTATATTGTTCTGGGAAAATTGAAATAGGCCCCACTCATCGTATAATTACTACTAATTACTTACTACTTCTACTTCTACATAGTACAGGATATTCCATAGTATACTATCAAATGTTTGCAAACCTCATTTCAGGATTATGTTACCTTCAAAATCAACTTAAATAGCTAATACCTAAGAATAATGAATTATGACAGATTTTAATGTAATGCACCAGTTTTAAGGTGGACTTGAATTTTCAATCCTAATCAAAGGGTTAATCATGTTGAACAACTTGTGAGGAGAGAATCACACTGCTTCTAGTCAAGGTGTTTGGAGGAGCGAAGTAGTAACTGTGTTTACTATAAAGTGTTTTAATTCATGCAAACGATCATTTCTCAGCTCAAGGGGCTTTGCAAGATTTTCTCCCTTCTTTAGGCCTGACACTTATTTTTGTCCTCTACATTCCTCAACTTTCTTTAGGACACATTGCAGCAGTTTGGGAAACACTTTGCTACTTCTGTTTTTTGCCTGTCAGATTATGTAGTCTTTGATATTTTGCATAGATTTAAAAAAGGGAGCAAATTATATTTTTGCAACAGGCTGCTAAAAACTAAGGTGCCCAATTTAAAATAGGTACCTTTTATGTTGTAAACACAACTCTGGTTCATCTCTTGAGTTAGCTGTCTTTTTATATTTCAGTTATTCGGAGGTCAGTTTTAAGTAGTTCAACTACCAAAAACCAAACAAAGAATAATCCTCTGAAATGTTCAGGCACAAGGACTCAAAATGGGTGAAAAAGCAGCCAATGTCCAAAGGAAAACTTTGAAAGATTTGAGAACTACGGCTCAAGAAGACTGGCAAACAAAAAGAAATGCGGGGCACAGTACCGTACACCATATAGTGAATGTGGTTTTAGGACAGTGGGCGTCGGCTTTGCCTGGAATTCTTGTTGATCACCACCAGAGGTCGGATCAGGTCACGAACTCTTTCTGTCATAACGTTTCTCATTTTCCACAATGTGCCTTATCCCATTTCAATTAAACACAGGCGACTGAGTTCTGAATGTGGGGAGTTGAGACCCTTTAATGTTTTGCTAATGAGGCCGATCATCATATAATTTGAAGCGTCGGGCACAGCAGTGGGATTCAGACAGTGCTTGCTGATGAACAGCCATCCCTGATGATGCAGGAAGCAAGCAGCATACAAAGCTGGAGTCTCCATCCCCTCCTTGCCAGTAATATCTTTACTAAAAATAGAGCAGCCAGATTGCTGATCTTTATCAGGAACTGGACAGTTAAAAAAACACAGGGTCCCTGGAAGGCCAGCGTCCTTCAGCTGCAGAATCCGACCTGCTCGGGGCTCGCCCCCCAGCCTCGGGGTATGGTTACAGTTTCTGTTTTCTAGCAAAGAAAATTAAAGAATTTGTTTTAATGTCTCATTTTTTCACCTGCTTTGAAAATAATCCCAGAGAGACATTTTTAAGGCAACAGCAGCAGGAAGTCTCGTCTCTGAAAACACAACACTGGAATATAAAAAGGACAGTAGCAAAAAAATGTAAAGCTGAACAGTTCATAGAATACAAAATAGCACAATGTGAGTTTCAAAGAAACGACGAGGGTCGCTGTGTCGTTGAACTGGCGCCACAAAGGCAGCGGTCCAGTCAGACAGAGAGCTTTCTGCCCTTTCACTCTGAACTTTCAGTGCTGTCTGCTGCGATCATATCTGATGAAGCGCAGCACCTCTGCCTCCATCCCAAAGCTCCGACAGCACCATCCTGCTGCCTTTGAACACATCCTGGGACCAAAAGAAAACGTCTCTGTCTGAAGCCTAAAATAGAAACACTGCCATTTCAAGTGGCGCTTCAAATGATGACAACAAAATGAAGCTTGCAAGCTTGTGTTATTTCTGATGTGACACGGTGACCTGCACCGCAGGAGTGCAAAATGATCTCAGCCAAAACACCGCATGCCGTTGTCATATATCTGCTTTAACTGGTACTCGTCTTTGAGCTTTTTTAAGGCTGAGAGACTCAGGAGAGACAGAAAGGAGGAAAAAGAAGCTGACAGTTAGTTTCTAGCATGAACACATTTCCTATAATCACCTTCAGTGCACTCTTTATGCAGATCCTCACTGCTTGCTGAACATCCGTACTGTGAGTCAGGCTCAGGTTGATGAAGTGTGTAAGTCTCTAATGTTTCTGTGACAAAAGGCAGAAATTTTCATTTGAAGCAGCGTGTCTCACAAACAACGTTATCTTTATCTTCAAAACAGCTTTTATCCTGGAGGCCAAAGAACAAATATACTAAATTCATTTTTTTATTTATACGTATTAATTTATGGTAATGGTAGCCAGCTTACAATTAACAGCAACTTGGGAGTCTGTATGGGAAACAGTCAGAGGTCAGTCATGCTGGAGTATTTCCTCTGTATTGTAGGAAACAGAGATGTGATCACAGGATGTAAATATGGTGAACCTAACGCTATCAGTAAGCGTGCGCGCTGCATGAAAACATAAACATCTGTCTTTACTACCAAGCAGTCACACATTCAATTATTCCCAGGTGCATTTAACTAGCAGTTAAAGGAACAGCATTAAATTATGTGGAAAAAATGAGGATGGGAGAAAAAAGCCAGAGACGCACAGCCATCAGCTCAGGCGGTACAGAAGCACCAAAAACGAACACAGCAAGAGCGACGAGGACACAAAAACTTGAATGTTTTGGAGGCTAAATGGTAAATGGATGATTCATCTTTATATTTTCTAAACTCCCAAAGGGCTCACAGTGCATTTTATGATGTTTTATGACAACATGCTGGCGTCAGCTTGTTATGGTGTCACTGGGATGTAAGACACCGTATTGAAAAGATAAGACGTGGTTGTTCAGCTCTCTCCATGCCCTTTTATACCACATACTCGATCGTGGCTCAAGAGTTGGGAGTTCGCCTTGTAATCGGAAGGTTGCCGGTTCGAGCCCCGGCTTGGACAGTCTCGGTCGTTGTGTCCTTGGGCAAGACACTTCACCCGTTGCCTACTGGTGGTGGTCAGAGGGCCCGGTGGCGCCAGTGTCTGGCAGCCTCGCCTCTGTCAGTGCGCCCCAGGGTGGCTGTGGCTACAATGTAGCTGCCATCACCAGTGTGTGAATGTGAGAGTGAATGGGTGGATGACAGGTTGTGTAAAGCGCTTTGGGGTCCTTAGGGACTAGAAAAGCGCTATATAAATACAGGCCATTTACCATTTACCATACTCAATACGGTTTAGTCAGTGTCCAGATGAAATACTTAGCCAACCTAGGTACTCATGTCCCCCAAGACCCAGAATATTGCTGTGAAGTTTGAAGATGATCCATAAAAGCGTGTGTGGTCTTAAATAATCAGGCCCCATCTTATCTTAATGACCTTGTAGTACCATATCACCCTATTAGAGCACTTCACTCTCACACTGCAGGCCTACTTGTTGTTCCTGGTGTATTTTAAACCCCCAACTGGTTGCAGCAGATGGCCCCGCCCCTCTCTGAGCCTGGTTCTGCTGGAGGTTTCTTCCTGTTAAAAGGACATCAGAGCTGAAATCGATTTCTTGAAATCTGTGGACACTAGACCGCTAACAAACGGATAAACCAAGAACAAAAATGACTGAAAGCAGAACCAACAGCCTCTAAGACAGCTGGAATAATAATAATAATATAATAAGCTGGAATAGTGGAACGCTGTAACATTATCGAAGGTGGAATTCGTTCCAGGTCAGATGTCGACACGTACAGTCAATTTTTCAAAGTTTGCAGTTTGGTGCAGTGTTGGGAAATAATGAAGCAAGACTACATCCACATGTACACAGGTAGTTTTTATAACAGGTGGTGATATGACCCTAATCGCTGGCCACTCAGAAGCCTCCGGACAATAACACAGTCTGATGTCAAAAAGGGGAAACAGGCGCACGGCTGGTTCCTTTGTCTGCATGTAAATGTAGAGACAGAGTTTCTGAAAAGCTTCAAAATTCTGTTTTCAGTGACCTAAAACACACTTAGCATGTGAACAAAAGGCTAGATAAAAAATCTGAATAGCTTCAGGTTACTTTGTGTTACATTTCATTATTCATTATGTAAAAGTAACAGGTTTTTAGTTGTTGTGTTTGATGTGATAACGGAACAATCAGAATTCACATGAGGCTGGAATATTGACTCGTCAGTTAGCTAAATTTTAATGCATTGCATATTAACTCAGTACTTTTTTTTCTTTCATGTTTTTGCTAACATGTAATATATAAGCTTGCATTACATCAGAACCACTAGCTGATCTCTGCACAGGGACCTAAACAGCCAGCTAAGCAAGAATTATTCATTACACTCCTTCACACAGCACAAAAGCAAAAATCCACTGTGTTAAAAACACACTTAACAAAAGTTCAACAAATGATGTCGATTATATCTTCAAATGAAGATAAGAAGACCTGACCGAAACATTTCAGTTCCACATACATCCACTTTATAAATGCTCTAACTGCTTTGAGAATGCTTTCAGTGTGATTAGAAGTCCAGCCCTGAAGGAAGCTGTGAGGGAATTAGTTCTGTGTACAGGTCGTGCTGTACTTTCAGCTTCTGTCTCACAACTGTGGAATGCAGTCATTAAAACACACACACACACACACACACACACACACACACACACACACACACACACACACACACACTATCCTGCTAACCACGGGCTCTTGGATGGAATTAGGCAGAAATCCCAGTGGAAGAAAACTGAGCTGATTAAATGTTGCTTTCCTAATTGAGAGAGCCAGGCTAATTTGCAATGAATCCCAGACCTTTTTTTCTGTGTTTCATGGGAGGAAGCTATTAATAAACTTTGTTATGTTTAATTATAAGTTTGGATTAGAAGAGCAGGTTCGTATCACCAGGATGCTTCTGAGAAGGGTCCTAAAGAGGTCTGTTGTACTGGAACATTTATTGTTCCCCATGTAACTGTTTTCTGTTTGACTATCCATAAATAAATAGATCCTTTTTTAATGCATTAAATAAATAGAAACCTATGCACACCCAGTAAACAGTGCTGAGCCCTTTTGCTTTTGCTGTAATTATGTTCCTGTGGCGCCATCTGCAGGTAGTGCTTTGACATTTCGTCTGGAATGAACTCATTGATACTTGCTGACTGTGCGTCTGCATCTTTTACTATAATGGCTGAAACAATAACGTTTCATATTTCACTATGTAAGGTCTTTTCACCTGTTATTCCTCAAACCTGTGTGTCTGTGGTTGCAGCCATGTCCTCTCACTTCTGATCCACTTACCGTGTGTTCATAATCCTCTGTCACAGAGAGCTTAAACGATCCAGTGACTAAAATGGCAATGGGGTGGTTCTGATGTAACTCCACTCTTACCCACAAACACATTTAGTCTGATACAGTTTCCCTTATTTGGGAAGACGGGAGACGTACAGGAGTCTGTTCTTCCACGATGGTTCCTCCTCTTTCTTGGGTTTCTGCCCCCTGAGGTACCAGAGCAGAGTCACAAATTCTTTGGCACTCTTTGGTAATATTGTAGAAAATGTTAAACTTAATCATCATCTTGGCCTCCTCTGACAACCTGTTTGCTGTTGTCTGCTGCTGAAAGGCAGTGGGGAGAGGGGAGACTTGGGCAGTGCATTTATAGCAGCATATAATGTGTTTCTGGATACACTGCTGCTTTTTCAGCATTCAAATATTGATGGCTCCGTGTCAGAGCTGGCTATGAATTTAAGACGGATCAGGCCTTAACAAAAAAGTTATCAATAGTTCTTTTCAGGCTGCTCACTGGGGCTCACTGATCATCACTGATTTCTACAATCTATTCGATTCCGGTTCACAAGGTCCCGGTTCGATTCAATTCAACTTAGCCTCAGACAGTCAGAAATATTATAATTCTGAACATTTATCAGTACTGATACATGTGAGACTTCATCAGCATTGTGAACATCACAGCAGAGACCTTTGTGTGAAAGTAACTGAGAATAAAACACAGAAAAACATGAAGGAGATTTTCCTGGTCTGGCTCTTTGTGGCAGATAACCATAAAAATATTCTGCAGTTTTGCATCATTTTAAAATGTTTAAATTTCTTCAGTATTGAACAGCAGAAATGAGGCTTTCTTGTCCGAGGTCATTTAAATGAAAAAAAGCAGACAGCGCTGTGAACAACAGTAGACTGATGGGTAATAAGCGAATGAATAATGCTGAAAAGAGAAATTTGAGATGGGAAACTGTTCTTGAAGTACACACAGAGCTGTGCAGGAAGTGTGATTTTTATCGTGGTGGAAGCAAAATAGTAAAAGTCAGAGGGAATTCATGACGGTATTTATCAAATGTGAAGCGTAGTTTGCTGCTTCTTTTGCTGCTGGTTCAGTGAATTTTGGTCGGAGAGAGACAAAACCTGCAGCTTCAGAATCGAGCGCAAAAAAGATGTAAACACAAAGCGCAGACCCAACGCATCAGAATCAGTGAGCTGTCGGCTTTCAGCCCCGATGGCGCGTCCGTGTACGGGTGGTCGGGTGAGACAGCTGAGAAAGACAAAGCTAATTCTGATGCGTCAGGTCCGCTTTGTGTTCACGTCTCTGTGCAGAATCCGTGTACCTGCTCTCAATATGAACATCTGCATGGAGCCATTCGGTACATGAAGAGAGGTAGGAAGTCCTCTTCCTTTTTTTGGGTGGAACAGCTAGGCCCCTCCAGTTCTCAACTGCATCCCCATCAGCCGGAAGAATGTTTGTGGCAGCATCAGATCCCACAAACGGGTGAGCATCCATTTTTATTTTGTCTTCTGCATTGTGAGTCGACATGGATCCAGAATTGGCATCTGTGACTTTCAGTGATCCCACTGTTGCCTCATCTTTGACCTTTTCTTTTGCAGAACAAATCCGCATATTTCCCTCGATGAAGGAAAGATGACGAGCAATGAAGCGATCGACTCGAAGAGGCAAGTTATCATGTTTGAAAAGGCCGTGTTTTGTTTTTGAACTCAGCTTCAACAGTGGCTGAAAGGTGCATCTGTGCAGTCTGCAGTTCTGTTGAAGAAAGATGTTGAATCTATTTAATTATTCTTGAAAAATAATTTATTTCTGTGCATTTTTTTCCCACATTGCATCAAATTAAAGTTGATTACGTTGATTAAGCATCATGTGTCAGTGCGCTACAACGTAGCTGCCATCACCAGTGTGTGAATGGGTGGATGACTGGATATGTAAAGCGCTTTGGGGTCCTGAGGGACTAGTAAAGCGCTATATAAATACAGGCCATTTACCATTTATCATGGGGTGGGGGTGGTTCCCTATTTTTTTTCCTGAGAGTTTGCAACCCTATTGGTTAGGTTGCTTAATATTTCTGCTAAGTACTCTTTAAAATACTAGAAATATTTTGGGTGCAGTGTATTTTTTGCATACAGGTATAACAGAATAGCTTTAGTATTGTTGTTGTTGTTGTTGTTTTTTTAACTTGAGTATTAACTTGTACAAAAAGCAGCAAGATATTAAAAAACAGTTTTATTGATTACAGTTTTTGCCCGTTGCTTGAACACTATAAACCCATGCCTAGACTAAAGTAACACAAGTTGAAGCTTTTGTTACCATACCTCAAACACATGTACCCATACCTTAAACAAAAGCGCTGCTTTGCACCCCAGTTCCAATTATGCAACACACCTACTCCTTTATGCAACACACATGGTCCTGCATACTACACTCTATTTCATACATAAGACACTTCGCTCACAAAATGAAATTTCAGGGTGCCATTTGGAAAACACATGTATCCAAAATACAAAACACATCGGGTAATTGCAACCACTCAAATACACACCTGAAGGCACTTACTTGCAAAACCGAACACCAATTAGCCAACTACAAAAAGCCCTCAGCGTAGCCATTTCAAGAACTTTGCAAGCATGGATGGAGGGAGAGCAAGAGGAAGAGGAAGAGGTAGAGGAGGAGGAGGAAGAGGAGGAGGAGGTTGAAGAGGCCATGCACGGACCCATATTTCTGATGATATAAGAGCAACTTTGGTGGACCATGTCATCAACCATGGCCTGACTATGAGGGAAGCTGGGCAGAGAGTCCACCCACATCTAAGCCGCTTCACAGTGGCATCTGTAATACGAACATTCCGACTAGAAAACAGGTATGTCTTCACCTCCATACCTTCTGCTCTACTCAGATGGTTTTATAGCACTGTTCTACAGTATATCACATTACCATATCAAGTGTACGGGGTGCTAATGCTCCTTTTGCAGCCAAAGTGGCTGATTCCTTATATTGAAGTACAGTGTTGTACAGTGGATGACACAGTACATACAGTAAAGTACTGTAAGAAAAATAAGCAAACCGATGACAATATGTGGTTGTATTTCTCCAGAATGACTCGAAGACCTTCTGGGGGAGGACGGCAACACCTGTTCACACAACAGCAGGAACTCGCCGTTGTGGACCTAGTGAGGGCAGACAATGCCATCCGTCTCCACCAGCTACGACGGAAAATACTTGCAGACAGGCGAGTGTTCAGCAACATAGACCATGTGAGCATCACCACCATCAGACGCATCTTGGGTAAACACAGCATCACCATGAAGCAGCTCTACAGAGTCCCATTCGAGAGGACCAGTGACAGGGTCAAAGGACTTCGAGCTGAATATGTACGGGTACGTGTAACTGTCCCTTACATTTACAATAGAGTATTGGTGAAGTCCAGTAGCAGCTGAATATGTACCATATCAGTACCACATGGATCCATTCTGAGAGCTACACAGGTACCTGTGTGATGGGGTGAGGGTGCTGTATGTGTAGCACTGTAGTACAGTGATATGTTCCCCTTTTTTTCAGAGAATCTTGGCCATGGATGGAGCTGCACAGCCTCATGAATACATTTTCATTGATGAAGCTGGATTCGACCTGAGCAAAACAAGATGACGGGGTCGTAATGTAATTGGCCAAAGGGCAATTGTGCATGTCCCAGGGCAGCGCGGGGGAAACATCACATTATGTGCCGCCATATGCCTTCGAGGGCTTCTGCACCATCATGCAATACTAGGTCCATACAATAGCCAACACATACTCACATTTCTAGATGCTCTCCATGATATAGTTGTACAGAACAGACCAGATCAGCCCAGGTTTGTGGTGATATGGGATAATGTCAGTTTCCATCGGGCTGCTCTGGTCCAGGCCTGGTTCTCCAACCACAATCAATTTGAAGTGGTATACTTGCCCCCTTACTCACCATTTTTGAACCCTATAGAGGAATTTTTTTCGGCTTGGAGATGGCGAGTATATGACCGCCAACCACATGCCCACATGCCTCTTCTGCAGGCAATGGAACAGGCCTGCGGCGACATTCAGATGACAGCAATCCATGGATGGTTTCGACATGCAAGAGGATATTTTCCCCGGTGCCTAGCGGGAGAGGACATTGCTTGCGATGTTGATGAGGTCCTGTGGCCAGACCCCAACAGACGGCGGGATCCATGAGCCCACTTATGCACAATTGTCATGGTTTTTTGTGTTTACAGTATAGTGTTTTTTCTATTACTGTATTATTGTGTTGTTGTTGTTTTTTTTGCTTTATCTGAATTCATGGTACTGCAATGTACAACATTGAGTAGGTCTATTTGCGTTTTTGGTTGTTTGAAAATGTGTCTCCTGTAAATGTGCCTTCTGAATAAACAATGGAAATCAAGGACTGCAGTGTTTTATGTAAAGGAGACTAGTGTGTTCCCCCTGATCTGTAAGTGTTTGCATATGACGCAAGTATGTGTCATTTTGTCAACAGAGTTACATTTTGACAAAGGAATGTTAGGTTTTGACAGCAGAGTTTAGGTTTTGGGAGTAGAGTTTCAATTTGGCACAGATGTGAATGGTATACAGTGGGGCAAAAAAGTATTTAGTCAGCCACCGATTGTGCAAGTTCCCCCACTTAAAATGATGACAGAGGTCAGTAATTTGCACCAGAGGTACACTTCAACTGTGAGAGACAGAATGTGAAAAAAAAATCCATGAATTCACATGGTAGGATTTGTAAAGAATTTATTCGTAAATTAGGGTGGAAAATAAGTATTTGGTCACCTCAAACAAGGAAAATCTCTGGCTCTCACAGACCTGTAACGTCTTCTGTAAGACGCTTTTCTGTCCCCCACTCGTTACCTGTATGAATGGCACCTGTTTGAACTCATCATCTGTATAAAAGACACCTGTCCACAGCCTCAAACAGTCAGACTCCAAACTCCGCCATGGCCAAGACCAAAGAGCTTTCGAAGGACACCAGGAAAAGTATTGTAGACCTGCACCAGACTGGGAAGAGTGAATCTACAATAGGCAAGCAGCTTGGTGTGAAAAAATCAACTGTGGGAGCAATCATCAGAAAATGGAAGACATACAAGACCACTGATAATCTCCCTCGATCTGGGGCTCCACGCAAGATCTCATCCCGTGGGGTCAAAATGATCATGAGAACGGTGAGCAAAGATCCCAGAACCACACGGGGGGACCTGGTGAATGACCTGCAGAGAGCTGGGACCAAAGTAACAAAGGTCACCATCAGTAACACACTACAACGGCAGGGAATCAAATCCCGCAGTGCCAGACGTGTTCCGCTGCTGAAGCCAGTGCATGTCCAGGCCCGTCTGAAGTTTGCCAGAGAGCACATGGATGATACAGCAGAGGATTGGGAGAATGTCATGTGGTCAGATGAAACCAAAGTAGAACTTTTTGGTATAAACTCAACTCGTCGTGTTTGGAGGAAGAAGAATACTGAGTTGCATCCCAAGAACACCATACCTACTGTGAAGCATGGGGGTGGAAACATCATGCTATGGGGCTGTTTTTCTGCCAAGGGGACAGGACGACTGATCCGTGTTAAGGACAGAATGAATGGGGCCATGTATCGTGAGATTTTGAGCCAAAACCTCCTTCCATCAGTGAGAACTTTGAAGATGAAACGAGGCTGGGTCTTCCAACATGACAATGATCCAAAACACACCGCCCGGGCAACAAAGGAGTGGCTCCGTAAGAAGCATTTGAAAGTCCTGGAGTGGCCTAGCCAGTCTCCAGACCTCAACCCCATAGAAAATCTGTGGCGGGAGTTGAAAGTCCGTGTTGCTCGGCGACAGCCCCAAAACATCACTGCTCTCGAGAAGATCTGCATGGAGGAATGGGCCAAAATACCAGCTACTGTGTGTGCAAACCTGGTAAAGACCTATAGTAAACGTTTGACCTCTGTTATTGCCAACAAAGGTTATGTTACAAAGTATTGAGTTGTATTTTTGTTATTGACCAAATACTTATTTTCCACCCTGATTTACCAATAAATTCTTTACAAATCCTACCATGTGGATTCATGGATTTTTTTTTCACATTCTGTCTCTCACAGTTGAAGTGTACCTCTGGTGCAAATTACTGACCTCTGTCATCATTTTAAGTGGGGGAACTTGCACAATTGGTGGCTCACTAAATACTTTTTTGCCCCACTGTATACAGCCAGGAGCAACCCCTCCCCCAAGTTCTCCACCAATCTACACTTTCATATTTTGTGGAATTTTTGTTTTTAAGATGGAGCTATTGAATTTGTGAGTTTATTAAATTGAGTCTGAGTATTTAACCCATGTACTGTACAGCACTTTAGTCCAGTGTGCTACATGTTTTAAAGTGCTTTAGGCTACGTTCACTCTGCAGGTCTTGATGCTCAATTCAGATTTTTTGATCAAATCCGATTTTTTTGTCTGCTCGTTCACACTACAAATAAAATGCGACAGCAAACGCGCTCTAGTGTGAACGCTCAAAGCGGCCGCATGCGCAAAAGAAGACGTCACACACAACGCGCTCTGTTTAGACCCAGAGCAAACAGTATTGTTTGATAGATGGCCCTTAATATAAAGACTTTACGTTTCCCAATTTTTGCTTTAAGTTATTTTGTTATTTACATAATAATGTAACTAACCTAATAATGATCCTTATTGCTGTTTTAGAGGAGCGGTGCTTCAAAGGATAGTTGCAGATTTCTGTCAGAATCTGCAGATTATACAGTACAAAAAAAATGTTCACGTTTCTCCAACATTGTCTTCCCAACAGTTTCACTGATATCTACACGGGAAGCGTTCGCGATGTCTTCTCTGGCGCTGATAATTGGTGTCTGTCTTGTGTCGGTGACGTAAAAGACGGATTTAATGCGACGTGACCATCAAACAGCAGTCGCTTTCTAAAACATCGGATATGTATCGGATTCAGCACCACATACGAAAGTGACCCAGGTCGGATTTGAAAATATCGGATTTGTGCCGTTCACGCTGTCATACCATGATCGGATATGGGTCGCATAGGGTCAGAAAAGTCGGATTTGATGCGCTTTCGCCTGCAGTGTGAACGTAGCCTTAGAAACTTTTTTCTTGGGCATTTTTGAAAATGTTTAACATTGAAAAAAAATCCTTTTGATCCAGTTAGCTATATCATGTATTAACTCAGTAACTAAAACCTCAGTATTTTAACTGTAAGCTTACCTTGTTCAGAAATCAGATGAACGCTGTTCTAAGAATCCTTCAGACACAGTAATGCCAAATAATATTTTTTCTGCCAGAAAATGTGTATTTGATGCAAAAGACTGCTAGCTTGTTCGTTTCTCAAAAAGTGTTCATGGGAGTGTAAAAAGTTTTTTTAATCCACTCTGAAAAAAATAAATACTCAAGCATTTGCATCGTGGTTTTATGAACAAAAAGTGAGTAAAGAAATTGAAGTTAAAAAAAAATACACTCATTACAAATTTAGCTGATTAAATACAACAAGAGGGTTTTTTAACAGAACTTTATTGAACAAGTGAACACAGAAAGTGAAAGGTCATATGAAAAAGACATTTTTCAGCAGTAAACCATAACAGGATATCTCAAATCATAGCAGCATAAACGCTAATTTTACCTGCACAAATCAGCACAAACGTAGCACTAAAAAAGTAGACCATTTTGGTTTGTTTTGGAGCAGTCTGGGGGGATGGTGACCTTTGAATGACCTATAAAATAAAGTTTAATATCTCAAAAACCGTAGCAGCACAAACGCTAATTTTACCTGCACAAATCTGCACAAACGTAGCACTAACTGCTCCGGCTATTTGCCTTTACGTTTCAAGTGGGTGGGGGGTCAGCTTCACTCTGCTGGAGGGAGAGAGAGCCAGGGACAACAACGTCACATTAGAAAGGTATAGTAATCATCCACAACTATTTTCAGTTGCAGATGATAAAGGATTCAGAAAGTTTATTCATGCAGGCCCATCTGACAAAATATGCATCTTCTTTTTGTTTTCATATTTTAATTTATATTTAATTGTGTTGTGGTTTCCAGTGTTTTGTGTTGTTTAAGTTGAACTGTGACTAGTTGGTTTTTGTATTATATGATTTATTTATTACATTTTATGTGGAGTGAATAAATACAAGTATATTTACGGTAGCCCCTAGAGACAAAGCATGTACAAACCCAGAAGCACGTACAAACTCCAAAACACGTAAAAACTCCAAAACACGTAAAAACTCCGAAACACGTAAAAACTCCGAAACACGTACAAAACACAACAGAAGTGCTCCAGGATGCTAGGGCGCAGTGTTGAGCTTTTGTTACCTAGTGGCTACACAAGCCAGCAAGTACCAACGATCGGATTTAGTGTGTGGTAGTAACAGGTAAATGAAAATGTTTTTGAATTATTTGAATATATATGAGTGCTTGTGTATAAATACACAAACACATATGCTTTCAATTGTGTAATTTAAGTGTCTAGGTAGCTCTGTTTTGGAAGTTCAGTTAACGCTAGAAATGTGTTTTGGAATTTTTACGTCCTTTTTGGAGTTTGTACGTGCTTTGTCTGTAGGGGCCACCGCATATATTATATATAAACATATATAAATAAAAAGGCCCTGGGGACTTTTTGTGGCTTTCTTTTTCCGGTTACAAGCCATTTGCACTGTGTTGAATGGAATATAGCCAAATTTTACAAAAAAAAGTTTGGTATAATTTTATTTCAAAATTTAAGTCTGACTTCCTTAAATTAGCTTCAGTGGCTAAGCTAATAATGCACATCCTCTTAAGGCCCTAGTGGCCCATTTGTGCCCCATTGAAACCCATTATAAACGCTATTTTTCACTGCCCAATCATTACCATCAAGTTAAATGTCATCTTTTCACTTTCACTGTGACTTTGAAGCAGGGGTCTTAGAATTGTAATTCTTTTTTATTTGTCCACCAGGTGGCGCCCTTGTTTCACATTTGACACCTGCTGGAAAATACAACATTTACAGCTGGAAAATCCCACATTTACCACAGTGTCTTTATGCTCAAATGATGAGTTTGGGTCACTATCAATGTGGGTGTGTCTTAAAATAAAATAAAGGAGTGTGTGTCTAACCTCAGAATCAAAGAGTGTGTGTCTAATTTCAAACGTTTTTTCTCCTTTTGAAGTCCACACTGCAATGCAAACAAATCAAATATAAAACTAATACCAAAGCCAAATTAGACTTGTTTTGTCTGCAAGCTCAGGTTGTTTATGCAGCTGCACTAAAGCCGTGGTTATAAGAATGAGCAGTAGCGCGGGAGTAGTCTTTTTCACAATGGCAAGACGGTACAACACGGAGGAAGCGTTGCAAATGATCCTGGACCCCGAGTGCGAGGATAGCGCCTCATCATCCACCGAGGATTCGGGGGATGACGCGGAGATTTCTTCGGAGGAGGAAACGGAGGAGCTGGAGTCCGGTTCCGACTCATATGGATCAGAGTCTGAAAATGAGAGCGGAGAGATGGAGGAAGAATCAGCAGGGTGGATTTCCAAAAATGGAACAAAGTGTTCTCCGACAAACGCTGAGACGCTCCGCTACGTTCCAGCGGCCACGGGACACACCGGACCTACTTTTCATGCCACCGCCGGGATCAGTGACCCACAATCCAGTTTTTCTCTTTTTGTCACCGATGACATTATCCTGCATATCGTCTCAATGACCAATATCCAGGGGAGACGTACTATCGCTGACTGGAAAGATGTGGACAGCGATGAACTGCGTGCGTATGTGGGGCTACTAATTCTGGCTGGTGTTTACCGTTCCCGAAACGAATCAACACTCAGTCTCTGGAGTGAGAAATCCGGCCGGGTGGGTTTCGGGCTACCATGTCCGAGAAAAGGCTTCGCTACATCAGCAGCGCTCTCCGATTCGATGACAAACTTCCGAGACCAAGACACCGTTATGACAAACTGGGTCCATTTCGCAAAATCTGGGATATGTGGACCCATCGCCTCCAGATGATGTTCTGCCCAAACAGGGAAATTTGTGTGGATGAACAACTTATTCCTTTCAAAGGGAGGTGCGCCTTCATGCAGTATGTGCCCAAAAAGCCAGCAAAGTATGGTCTGAAGGTATGGGCGGTCTGCGACGTAGAGACGTCTTATGCCTGGAGACTGCAGCTCTACACGGGCAAAGCAGTCGGTGGGAGCGAGATCAACCAGGGGATGCGAGTGGTTCTGGAGCTGACAGAGGGGCTCCAGGGACACAGCGTCACGTGTGACAATTTTTTTACTTCCTTCCCTCTGTCAGAGGAGCTGCTCAGGCGAAAAAATACCCTGGTTGGCACCATTAGGAAGAACAAGCCCGAGCTTCCGCCACAACTGCTGCAGACAAGGGGGAGAGGAGTGTTTTCCGTCTTTGCTTTCACTACAACGCACACGGCCGTGTCATACGTCCCCCGCTGCGGCAGAAATGTCCTCCTGTTGAGCTCCAAACACCGCACTCCAGGAGTATGCGACGACCCGAAGAGAAAGCCCCACATAATAAAGGATTATAACAAATCTAAGGGAGGTGTGGACAAACTCGATCAGGTAGGTGTCATTACGCATCAGTTGCGCACGAATTTATTCATTCTTGCTCATATATTCTTGTGTAAAATATACGTAGGTTTAATGTTTTTTGTGTGTGTGTGTGTGTGTGTGTTTTGTTTTTTTATTAGGCTGTTGCCACCTACACCTGTAGAAGGTGAACGAGGCGGTGGCCGTTAGCCCTTTTCCACCACCTGATCGACATTTCGCTCTATAATGGTTACGTCCTGTGGACCGCGGTTGACCCAGCCTGGCAGCAAAGCAAAGCTTACAGAAGGAGGCTCTACATCGAGGAGGTTGGAGAAACCTTAGTTCAACCGCATATTGCCAAGAGAGAGCGACTTCCCCGCTCTTCCCATTTGTGAAAAATGCGCAGGGTGCTGCTGCTGCTGCTGCAGGTCCCTCTCCAGGCCCCTCTGCAGCCATCAAATCTAAGGTGAGGAAGCGATGTGACCTTTGCGCAGGAAAAAGGAGGGTCGTTACCACCTGCTGCAAATGTGGGAAGGCCACATGCAAGGACCACAGCCTGACCATCTGCAGCAACTGCTCCACCTGAGCAGGACTGCCCCCCCCAGCCCCCATCTCTCACTCTTTATCTCTTTCTCATATCTCTCATACCTTTCCCCATTCCAAACAGTATATGTTCATTGTTCTAAAGTTCTAAAAATAAATGTTTTGTGGTTCAAAGTGATCTTGTATTTTTATTTTCATATTTTTTTATTTTATTTTAGAACACAACAAGGTAATAGTATTTAGTGGTAATAAGCAATAAGTAAATAATAAGTGTTAATAAGCAGTTAACATAATCAAAAAGTGAAAACATGATCACCATTATATTACATTTACTGTGCTCCTAGAAAAAATAGTAATTGATCAGAATGAATGTTGGTGCCAATCTTTGGTCCATCTAAAGGCCTAATTATAATAACAAACGAATATTACTTCAAATGTTTTTTATGGAAAATATTTAGTTTCTTTGTTTTTTGGGGCTAAAAAAACAGTGCGCTCATGTAATAAAACTGCGATTTAGAGGGTTAAAACAACGAAAATATAATTAAAAATTTATATGAATATTTCAGGGAGAAGTAGTTTTAAAAGACTGACCAATTTAAAGTGGAAAAAAATATGAATATATAATATTTTTATTGCACTTTTTGGGGCGTGGCCGTTTTGGTCCCTTAGAGCCTTTAAAGGGTGCATTTTTTTAGGGCCTAACAACCGAAAGAGCCGGAAATTCTATCACTAGTAAACTGCCATTAAACAAAACAGAAGAAGAAGAAAACCCCTGCACATGCACGGTACGGATCGGGTAGACCCGATTTGTACGGTCCGACTTTGCACATGCGCAGTAAGGATCGGGAGTCCTGATCCGTAACTATCTTTTTATTTTTCGTTTTTGTCTACATTATATTGAAATGTTTCATTATTGGAAACATTTTAAGACATATTTATTATTCTTAAAATCTTAACAGATACTCTGACCTGTAACTATTGTAAAATGCTTCGAGTGGAAGCAGTGGCCTTTTGGCAGAGGTGGGACCAAGTCATTGTTTTGCAAGTCTCAAGTAAGTCTCAAGTCTTTATCCTCAAGTCTCAAGTCAAGTCTCAAGTAATGTCAGGCAAGTCAGAGTCGAGTCTCAAGTCACTGGTGTAAAAGTCCAAGTCAAGTCACAAGTCTGAAACTTTGAATTTCAAGTCCTTTCGAGTCTTTAAAAAAAACAAACGAAAAAATAATGTTGCAGTTATGCTAAATGTAAATATTAGACCATGTAATTTTAAAATCTGTGTTTTTCTCAACACATACAAAATAGTGAACTTAGAAAATATACACAAATTGTGAAATTGCACCTCTTTAAAATGCAGCTCAATTAAACCTAGCTCCAAGAATAATTTTCACCGACAGTTCTGAGATAAGCTGCATGTTATTCTTGGATGCGGTTGTAGGACCGGCTTTAAAATCACATGACAAAAATATCATACACATTAAAAAAAAACTGCATCACCAACGTAGCCTGGACAACATTTGCTAGTTAGATGAAGTCAGCTATCTCATCGTAGCATATTTATATGCATATTTATAATTATACGGTTCTTGGAGTGAGTGCACACACTCATGAAGTTTAGTAACTTCAGGTCACTGCAACAAGCCCAGGTACAGTTTACCGACGGATGGGTGCAGGACCTTGAAATGCACCGTGTAGAAAGTAAAGACCATCGTACGTATCATAAGTTTACCAGTCTCACAAATCGTCGTCATAAATACACATTCGTTAACAGTTTATTAATAGGACCTTTGAGCTCAGCGGTAATTAATTAGCAGTGGAAATAATTTCTGGTAGCATCACAGAAATGTAGCAGTGACAATAATATTGTATGTTGTAATCGTACTGGGCAATTAGTGATACAAAAAACCTGTTTTATCCTGTGAATAAAAGTATATGTTTTTGTCAGTGTACCATGGTAATAACAGAAGCGAAACGCAATATTGTGTCAGGACAATTCACT
This sequence comes from Rhamphochromis sp. 'chilingali', assembly GCF_963969265.1. Lineage (NCBI taxonomy): Eukaryota > Metazoa > Chordata > Actinopteri > Cichliformes > Cichlidae > Rhamphochromis > Rhamphochromis sp. 'chilingali'. The sequence goes on along the minus strand of NC_137934.1, from coordinate 41,410,880 downwards.
ATTTATGCACAATAAATAAAGGAGCATAGCGCGACAATTTCTGTTCAGCGCCAGACTTGCTTGTAACCTATATCACCAATTATGTTATGAAAATGACGCATTAACTACTACAGCAGACTGACCTTCGTGTAAATGCTTGGAGCAGACTAACCTGTGAGCTGGAGTGTTCTGGGACGTTATATTTGGTCTTTGAATGGCTGCAATCCAGTCGCCTCTTTGTTACTTCGGAAACATGGCTGAACAATTTCTCTTCAACGACATAATCCGATAACAACCGATCTCTTTACTCGTCGGCTTCCCGTGGCTGTCATGCGACCGGCTATTGCAGTTAATAACACAACAGCTTCTTGACATTTTTGTGTTTCTTTTTATCGCTGTGTGACTGATTTTAATTGAAAGCCTGCGTGCGCTAGTACCTCTTGCCACGAGTTCCCAGAATCCTTTGCGGTTTTACCCATGAATGACGTCACATTTTCAATCTCCATATAATATGCATGTTAAATTTTATATTTGGGGTAAAATATCAAGTCTTTTCAAGTAAACCGGTTCAAGTCCAATTCAAGTCCCAAGTCATTGGTGTAAAAGTCCAAGTCAAGTCACAAGTCTTACAACATTTTTTCAAGTCAAGTCTAAAGTCTTAGAACATTTTTTCAAGTCAAGTCTAAAGTCATAAAATTAATGACTCGAGTCTGACTCGAGTCCAAGTCATGTGACTCGAGTCCACACCTCTGCCTTTTGGACATGCGGGGTACGGATCGGGTTTCTGATAGGTTTGTAGCTTGAACCTATCCGCTGGAACGTTGAAGACAATATAATTACACGGCAAGCAAGACACGAAGTAGGCAAAGTTCTTCATGTTTCTCGTGCACGGGAGAGAACCGGACAAACGCCGTTCCTTCGCTTGACCACAGTTGCTCTCGTCCGTTCTCCCGTAACACTGCTCTTTTATTGAGGTTACATGAATATGCATAAGTTCATTAACATATGACGTCTACATACACACAAAGAGTACCTTGCCTTTGTGTGTGTGTGTGTGATTTGTGTGAGGTCAAGATGTGACCCTGTGAAGACTCCCCAAAGCTGGTGCCAGGAGTCTAGCGGGTCCATCTGAACAAAAGGCTCTTATACTCAAAGAGATATACGTGTGTTTGCTATACCATATAACAAGAGAAGATAGGACCTCTCTTATACTCCCAGAGTGCTCTCTAATGCACACAAAGTTTGCAGACTATCAAGGATCAAACCTCTACCAATCTACAACTAATTATAAAACTCTAAGCATATATAAGTAGATATTTCTAAGCATAAATGACAATCAACAATACAAAAACTAACAGTTTCCGTTACGGATCGGGTAGCGCCGCATTTGGAGTACACTTCGGATTGGGACAGCCGTCGTCGCGTCGCTGCGACGTAATAGGTCTTTCAATGCGTACTCCGAAGCGTGCGGTCGCTGGATTGGGACACAGCCTCTGTCTCGAGCCTTGCTGTTCTCATATTGTTCCCTGCCACTGAGAGTACACCTTGGATGGTTCTGTAGAGAACAGCTGGTTTATTCTCCTGCCTTCTCTCTCTCTGGCGTATCTCTTCAAGCAGCTGGCCAAGGCTGTGAGTCTTGGCAGTTTTATATGTGTGTGTCGCACCATTGATGAAAACTTCTTTATAAGTGACATGAAGGCGAAAATATCGAATGATCCAGCATCGTTTCATATTCACTGAAACTCCGAAAACAAGCAGAACCAAAGAATGACATTGAATTATTTTTATTTCATTCTAAGCCGAGCCAAGTTTAACGACTCAGCAGACACACAAAACACACAACCTTCATTACACAAATGTTAATATGCATAATAGGAACATAACAATATGAAACATGTAAGTAGGTTAAGGCAGACATTAGTGCTTTCCAAAACGTGTTGATGAGTAGTTGGTGTCAGAACTGTGACGTCTTGTTTTTTTATTTCTTCACATATAAGGCAAAGTCGTGCTTTGGTCTGACAACAGACAGTAAAGACCATCGCTCAGGGCAGCCTCTATTATTTTAAAGTCATTCGATTCATTTTACTACATCGGCATTAGTCCCACATGGAGCAAATTTAGATGCAAACCACACACACATGCTTAATATAACCATAGCTTCATTTGTGGAAGTACTACTTGCCATTAAGCTCATATCAGCAAAAAGACAGAAGAGAAGCTGCCTTCAAACTACTGAGAACCCAAAAGCAGTCTGAGGTGCACAGGAGCCTCGTCACAGTAAGCTCTGACTGTTAAAATGTCATCAGATAAATATTTAAATAAATAACAGCAAGAAGAGGTAAAGTGATGACTCGTGCTGACAGAAATGAAACATAAGGTCAAATGTTTCTATCATACCAGGTGAGGGTCATTGTGGCGTGCATTCACCGTGTACACACAAGGAAGTCACACATGCAATGTTTTCATGTATAAACAACTTTCCACACGTTGGACATATTTTTAGTTCCAAAAGGATCCAGCAGCAGCACTTGGTCATTTCCATTAGCACAGAGGGGATTTAGATCAACATGTTCTTTATGGGGAAGAAATCCTGAAACTATCAGACTCCGCACGAGCGCAGCTAAACCCAGCTGTCAAATCACAACTAGGCCGAAAGCAATCTGAGGGTGGCAGCACAGCCCTGCACTAGAGTCCGGTCGTCCTGCTTCATGGTGAGAACAACAAGCGCACAAGCAGACACGGTGCTTTGTCTCTGCAGGCTGAGCAAACAGCCGGCACAAGCTGCCCCACTGGTAGGTAAACACAACGTGTTTGCATTTAAATATTCAAGTAAGAGCAAAATTAAAATGAATGTCAGGAGTAGATCCGATCAGTGTATAAAACAACCTGTTGTCTCTAATTTTCGCTACAGCACAAAGAAGAGAAGCCAAATGTGCGGTGGCTGAGTCTGTACAGGCGACAGGACGCAGACAAAGTTAGACTGCGTAGCATCACTGACAGACTCTGTTAGGATGCAACAGGATGAATTTAAAAAAACATTTTAGGAACATGGAAACTCCTTAATGGGAATCTTTGAGCCTCGTTGAACCTTTTACCTTGTGTAACTGCAAACTGGCACCATTGACTTTATAGGCCGAACTGACTACAAGCTGAATCTTGAGTGTCTTTGTTGCTAAGATTCTTTAAATTCATGGTGGAGCTGAGGAGAAAACAAGATCAGACCAAAGTGCCATCTCCATCTTCGGGAACATGTTACCAGGCTTTCTTTTCCTAAAGACTCTATCATACGTCTTGATGAATATGCAGACAGGCTTTTGGGAAACATCTGAAGCATTTTTAAAGAATAAATATTTGTAATAATGTCACAGTCCAGGTTCATTCAGGCCTGTTGCGTCGCCTGAGGCCGGACACGAGCTGCTCCGCCCCAATCTCCTCCGTCTCACGTGAGGCTTCTAAAGAGGGTATGAGCTCCGAGTGTTCCCACCCTCCTTCCTCCTCTTCTTCCTCTCTGTCACATTCTTCCACTGTTTCGTCTCCATCATATTCCTCTGGTCTCACTTCCTTCGTCTCTTCACCTTCTGCTTCATGCTTAATGTCTGAATGCTCTTCAGAAACTCTTGCAGTAGGCTCTGCTTTCTCGCTGGACGGCTGCTTGTCTGAAGTATCACTTGCCCCAAGGGACTCAATCAGGTCGTCCAGATTACGCTCGCCACCTGGAACAAAGAAGCTGATTAAAGAACAACATTTCTTCTTGTGCACGTAACGGAGAGCCAGCAATAAGCTTTATGAGTCAGGACTACACATGACATTGCATGTTCCACTCAAAGATATTTTTGTGACCAGTTCAACACCTCGACTTACTCAAGTTTGCCAAACATTTACAGCAAAGTTGTAGCAAATTTACTGAACAGTATTTCTTATTTTGCACCTAATGTGTGTGATAGGAGGAGCGCCTAGAGTTTCAAATCTCTGCCCTCTCTACTCCGCGTGCTTAGAGCCACATGTTTTCATTACTAACATTATTGAAACACAGCAGAACTGAAGTGAACTTGATGACAGGAGGACCAAAATCTGCAGATATCTTGTTTTTACAGCGAGCGGTGGATTTCAGTGTTACATCTCTCCGTGCCTTTTCTCAGCAGTGTGCACACAGAGCAACTTCCTGTGAAAGGTGGTGTCAGTCAAAATGCAGCTATAGCAGGGCTGTATTAGTGCGTTCGATTGTGTGGCTGCTGGTTAAATTCATATGCACAACATTCTCAAACCAAGCTGTCCTCTTTGCATTTGACAAGACAAAGACAAACAATTTTATAAGCCAGAAGTGAATCGAGTGCTGTCACTCCGTTTCACTCTTTAATTTGTAGTAATAATAATGTTACAGCGTCGCGGCACAGAATTCAGTTTCAGGCTAAGAAAGAAAAGGAGACGAGATCAGATTCCTTAAAGAGTATCTGCTGTGATGGCGTTTTGTTGCTCCGACAGTCTAAATGTCCATGCTGCGATGATGCAGGGAATGACAGGTTAGTGCGGCTGCTCCTCTCCGTCAGCTCTGACGCCAACACTGAGCGTAGTATTTCTGCTTCGACACATCACACGTGTCAGCTGATTATCTGCAGAAATGGTTTTTAATAACGAATCCTGTGGTGAGCAGAGTCTCTACCAAAGCTCAGCCACAGGTTTTTAGTTGCTTTGTTTTAAAACAACTAAAAACATCTTTTTAAAATTGCATTTCGTTAACTTTTGTCTGTTTTTGTTTTATACTGTGTCATCTCTGTCTGAAGCACTTTGTGATCTTTTATCTATGAAGGTGCTATATGAATAACATTAATGACTTTTATTCAGCCTCCTTTCATGTATCTACACTTGTGTAAACACACTGATTTCAGAGTAAAGGTGCATTTTTACTCTACTCGCTCCCTCATTTGCTCCCCAGGTTGCTCGTGGCAGATTGCTGTTCGTTAACGAAGTAAACGAGTTACCTTTGTTTGTTTCTAAATGTGTGGATGAGAGACTGGCCCCACTCTGTAGATGAGACACGCCTGCCTCTGGCACAGCATAACTATTCATCGCTGTTGAAAGATGATCGCAGACTGACTCCATTTTATGTGTCTCGATGTACCAAAGTGGGTTTGAAGATCACATAAACTCAGTTTTGATTTTGTGGAAGTAGAAGCAATGGACAGGATCCAGAGGAACAAATGTCAATTAAAAAGGGAGAGTACGCTCCACCAACACGTGAGACTGTGGAGCCTTCAACTGGAAACTGCTTGGCTGAAATTGGACACCCAGCTGCCATCCACAGAGATGATGCATGTAAAGCGTGAGGTTTGTGGTCAAACAGCAGAGTGCACACTATAAGGGCTTACAGCGAGATCTCCAGGATGTGGCTAAAAATGGTGCAAGAAAAGGCACACAGGCCAAACTGAATCAGACGTGCTTTTTGATTCTCACGGGTGGAGTGGTGGAATATTTGGGTCACACCTTCAGTTTTAGGAAGAGAAACCTGAGGAGAGAGCGACACCAACCAACCCTGCAGCCCACTCTGCTCTGCTGTCAGGTGTGACTGTGGTTGTCAGCTTCAACCACCTGATTTTAAAACACAGCCCACAGTCTACACGCCACACGCAGGATGGATATCGAACAGTGCTGAATGCTGAGTTACTGCAAACCCAACGCTGACCATAAATGCAAAACAGAGAGAAACGAGTCGGCATCCCGGTCCTGACCTGCCTCGCATCAGCCACACACGCCTCTCCTTTCACAGGAGACCTAGAGTTAGACACTGATACACTACACGATACACTACACTGTACAGTGTAGTGTATCAGTGTAGTGTACACTGATACACTACGGTGCACTGCATCAAGATTTCCTCTCATGGACTGATCTGTGCAGGCGCTGATGTAGAAACTTTAAGTAATCAGTGATTTATTCAGACTTTTGCACCTGAATTTATTGAGTTTGTGAACAAACTTAGAAGTGCCTCTCACCATGCGTACGAACAAATGTCACCATCACTACAGTAACATCAGCTTTGAGTGATCCTGTATTTCAGCCACAGCCTCTCTTTTAAAAGATGTCCTCGCTGCAGCGTGGACCCTTTTACAAAGCCTGTCTGGGTCACTTTCCCCACTCACTCTTTCTCCTCTGGTGGGTCAGCTCTGCTTATACAGAGACATGTGGGCGTGCCACGTGCAGACAATATGCAGATTCCACAGGCCGGTCGAATTCACTAACATGACACGACAGCAAGAACAAAACAGGCTTTGTTAATGAGGACCATTGTTCTCAACTATCAAACATATCACGCTCCTTCAAACATCGACGATGTGCAGTAACAGTGTAAATCAAACACTGAGAGCGTTCTCCTCATTCGTCAGTAAGAACAATAGAAACTGGGATGTGTTTCTATTTTGCACACAATCTGAAAACAGCAACCACACAGTCTAGAGTCAGGTCTGCAACACCTGACAAATTCACTCTGATCACCACAAAGTGACTGAATTATGCTGCACGGTTAAAAACAAACAACCCACTGGTGGCATGGAGGGGTGGACAGTCCATTCCTCTCTTCTTCATCAGGTACCGAATGGTCTGCAGCTGAGACATGATCTCATTCTTCTGTTCCTGGGCCACCGACTTCACGCTGGAGGAACAAAAGAGAAGAGACGATTCTCACAGGGTCTGTGTTTGTCATAACGGCCGTTTTATTACATGAAACTAAAGTCAGGTGATCAGCTCCACGCCGTCCTGCAGGCAGGTTAGAGTCATGTTTGAGAGCTGTGTGGGGAACACCTGGAGAAACCTGACTGGGAAGGTCACTCACCAGTTGGTCAGCGGGTCCAGCTGGGTGAGGATGGAATTGAGCATCCTCTCTGTCTGTGCAAGCCTTTGTTCCAGCTCGTTCAACTGGTTCTCTGCATGAAAGCAAACACACACGATGGGGAAACCACGACTGAAACCAAATAAAACGTGCAAACACAAATCCTGACACACACCTGCCTCCATGGATTTTTTGGCCCCTTTTGCAAACTTGTCCTTTTGGGCCTTGTCGTCTGTAGACCTGATCTGGAACAAAAACAAACATGACGGCTCAAACTGTAGATGCTATCCGAGACCTGAGGTGCTGCAGTGTACGTAGTTACCTTCAAAAACTTGTATGCTGCAAACACTCCCACTCCAATGGCGTAGAGCGGCATCAGCGTGAACACGTAGCCCTTATTGCTGCTCGATTTGTATTTGTCACTCTTCAGCTCTTGCTCCACCCGTTTCTTCATCTGCTGCAAGTTCTCCGGGGACTGGCCGGCGCCGTTCATATTGATGGGCTGCCCTCGCGCTGGGCCTGCTGACACAACATCGTGACGGACGTCAGAAACACGCTAAGAAATCGCATTCATGGCACATGAGCACCGTTCCAAATCGTTTGTCTTAAAGCAGATAGTGAGGTGAGGGTCAGGGGTGTTACCAACAAGCTAGGGTAGGGGTTTAAGATAAGATAAGATAAGATAGAACTTTATTAATCCCTCGGGTGGGTTCCTCTGGGAAATTCGATTTCCAAAAAAGCACAGCACCGACAGAAGTTACAGAGTTATACACACACACACATATATAAATACAGAGACAATATAAATAAAATATACGAAGGGGTCACATGTTTACGTAGTGCTGTATGACAGTAGGAGTTTTATAGTGCAATCATCTGCTGTTAAAGGCCGTTCATGCACCACCCTGCTTTTACAGCCTTTCATAGTTTACTTAGTGTGATAGTTCATCTCTAAACAGCTACTTTCAGGCTGTTTCCTGACAGGTGACGATGACAGACAAATGTCAGCATCACATTTTATGGACTGGATTGGAACAGGCACCCATGATCACCATAAGAAGTGTGATTACTGTGTGAAGGAGTCCAATGAGACTGTGTGTGCGTGTGTGTAAGATTCAAGCTTCAATAATCATATTTGCTAAAGACCTCCTGCAAACAGAAAAGGTCTCCGAGTCATGATGTCATCTAGGGCTGCTCGATTATGGCAAAAATGATAATCACGATTATTTTCACTGAAATTGAGATCTCGATTATTTGACGATATTTATTTAACCCTTACGACCTACCATAGAACCAAGTCCGCCAGAGCTTATATTATATTTTTACATGTTGTAGTGCCATTTGTGGGAGCATTTCAAGTTGCTATGCAACTGTTATAGCCCATATTTTAATAATATGTCTGCATTAAGTCCATAGTAACTACATTAATTGCAAAAAAGTGCAATAAACTACAAAAAATTAGAAAATCGTTTTTGGGTTTTTTTACATGTATTTCTACTTGGAGAAATTTAAGAGGTTTATCCCTCAAAACTTTAAATACAATAAAGTTGCAAAAAATAGTTTACAACAACAGGAAATTTATTTTGAGTGTCTTCATAGTTTTATTTTGGAGATACAGCAATTTTTATATACTGCAGGAAAAACGAAAAAACAATCCTATGATGCAAATTTGCAAAGAAAACAGCAGGTGCATCAAAATAAACTATTTCCAGCAGTGAAGTTTGAGTTCTAAGCATCCCAGCAACTATTCAGAAAAGTCAAACATGACCAGTATAGGCTTTTAAGGCCTACAAGTAAAAAAAACTACAATTTCCGCGAAAATGACGTCACTTCCGGTTTCGGGCAGGAAATGGCGGACATGCGACAGTTCGCGCTGACGTCTGTTTCACTGTGGGAAGTGTTACGAACAGCTGATCGGATCGGCAAAGCGTGTTTCTGGAATATTATGTTTTTGTTCCTGCAAGAGCTTTTTATGCAGTTTTTGCAAAGCTTTATGTGGAAGGAAACCGTGACCGAGGACAAGCTGATGGCATCAGATGTAAGTACAACTCCTCCGGTTTCATATGCAAAACAAATTATTGCGCTAGCTTACACGGTTCTGGTTCTACAGGGATTTAAAAATAGTTACACAACACGGAGCGTGCTGCTCTGACCGGCTTTAAAGGGTTAACAATGACTTTAAAAAATAATATAAAATAGTGTGCAACACCACTGAAGTTTTTTTTTTTTTTAAACTCTCTTTTCAACCAACAGCAGTCACTCTCCAAATAACTTCTGCTTAGCTTTCCGAGCTTCCCTCGGGTCCTCTTAATCAGCGGTCTCCAACCTTTTTTGCGCCACGGACCGGTTTATGCCCGACAATATTTTCACGGACCGGCCTTTAAGGTGTCGCGGATAAATGAGGGAGGGGCTAATAATCGGCTCAGTCATTTTTAATGATCGTTGAAAGCCCAGATCGTAATCGTGATTAAAATTCGATTAATTGAGCAGCCCTAATGTCATCACCAGCCGACCCGTCACACGTCGTGCAGCATCCTCACACTCTGCTTCCACAGGTCCTTTCTTGGCACCCTCTCATATGTTTTCTCTACACAGTACACAACAAGTGCACAAACATACACATAAGGAACACGTAGACGACGATGTGTAGACGATCAGTGTCAAACACTGTGTGCGGGAGTACTCTGCAACTAGACACCGGTGCTGGGAATCTTGACGCTCCATTTGGCCACAGATTTGAACTGACCTCAGTCCTAATGCCACTTAATGGGGGCAACACATATAATCATCATCATCATCGTTTAAGCCACATCTAATGTGCTGCTACATCACCACATCCGTCACCTCTTCCTCTAGCACGTGGAAGGCTTTTCAGAGCAGGTTGCTCCGTTTGCACAAAGCTGTATGAAACCCGGGAGGACGTCATTTCACACGGGAAGCTTTGCCCTGCAGGGCCTTTCAAAGGTTTACTGCTGTTTTTGACAGTTTCTGGGAGGCTGAGAACTTACACTGCACTGTTGGAAACAGTTTTGATGCTGTTTTGTTGCAAATTGTGCACAATAATGTTTATTTTCATTTTTCTTGCAGTTTATCAAAATGAGTGCATCTCAAAAATGAAACTATGAAGATGCTCAGAATAAATTTTCTATGCTTTGAAACTATTTTATGCAGCTTGTTTTGTATTTACAGATCTGGGAGATCAAACTCTGAAATTTCTCTAACTAGAAATATGTGTAAACAAACAAAAACTATTTTTGGAGTTTATTGTTTTTGCAATTTCCTGTAGACTAATTACACATCATTACAATTTGGGATATACTGCTTGTATTGATGTATAGCAACTTGAAAAGTCCAAAATGGCACTACAGCATGTAAAAATGTAAAAATGCAAAGCTCTGGTGGACTTGAATAGAATAGAATAGAATAGAATAGAATAGAATAGAATAATCCTTTAATTGTCCCACAAGGGGAAATTTGGATGTAACAGCAGCAATAAAGACAAATACAAACAAACAGTACACAGGACACAGAACAGAAACATACACAATTTTTACATATTTACATCAAGGACAATGGTTACTAGGGCTGCTCGATTATGGCAAAAATGATAATCACGATTATTTTCACTGAAATTGAGATCACGATTATTTGACGATATTTATTTAACCCTTTAAGACCTACTATAGAACCAAGTCCACCAGAGCTTATATTATTTTTTGTACATGCTGTAGTGCCGTTTGTGGGAGCATTTCAAGTTGCTATACATCAATACAACTGTTATAGCCCATATTTTAATAATATGTCTGCATTAAGTCCATAGTAACTACATTAATTGCAAAAAAGTGCAATAAACTACAAAAAAAATTGAAAATCGCTTTTGTTTTTTTTACATATATTTCTACTTGGAGAAATTTAAGAGGTTTATCCCTCAAAACTTTAAATACAATAAAGTTGCAAAAAATAGTTTACAACAACAGGAAATTTATTTTGAGTGTCTTCATAGTTTTATTTTGGAGATACAGCAATTTTTATACACTGCAGGAAAAACAAAAAACAATCCTATGATGCAAATTTGCAAAGAAAACAGCAGGTGCATCATTTCACTGTGGGAAGTGTTACGAACAGCTGATCAGATCGGCAAAGCGTGTTTCTGGAATATTATGTTTTTGTTCCTGCAAGAGCTTTTTATGCAGTTTTTGCAAAGCTTTATGTGGAAGGAAACCGTGACCGAGGACAAGCTGATGGCATCAGATGTAAGTACAACTCCTCCGGTTTCATATGCAAAACAAATTATTGCGCTAGCTTACACGGTTCAGGTTCTACAGGGATTTAACAATAGTTACACAAAACGGAGCGTGCTGCTCTGACCGGCTTTAAAGGGTTAACAATGACTTTAAAAAAATAATATAACATAGTGTGCAACACCACTGAAGTTTTTTTTTTTTTTAAACTCTCTTTTCAACCAACGGCAGTCACTCTCCTCTCCAAATAACTTCTGCTTAGCTTTCCGAGCTTCCCTCGGGTCCTCTTAATCAGCGGTCTCCAACCTTTTTTGCGCCACGGACCGGTTTATGCCCGACAATATTTTCACGGACCGGCCTTTAAGGTGTCGTGGATAAATGAGGGAGGGGCTAATAATCGGCTCAGTCATTTTTAATGATCGTTGAAAGCCCAGATCGTAATCGTGATTAAAATTCGATTAATTGAGCAGCCCTAATGGTTACTATAAACAGTGAGTACTGTACAGTTATTAAATTAAATAAAATTAACTACAGATAAGAGGCAAAGCAGGTTGTAGTGCGAATCGGTTAATAAAATAAAATAGTGCAGTTACAGATGTAAACATCTGTGTTTGTTGGGAGCAGTTCTGATTGTGCAGTCTGACAGCTGCAGGGAGGAAGGACCTGCAGAAACGCTCCTTCGTGCATCGAGGATGCAGCAGTCTGTCACTCTCTCTGCAGCAACATCTGCATGCATGGGAGGGGGAGACTCTGTCCATCAGAGATGTTATTTTGGCCAGAGTCCTTCTGTCTCCACCACCTGCACTGGGTCCAGGGTGCATTACAGAACAGAGCTGGCCTTCCTCATGAGTTTATCCAGCCTCTTCCTCTCAGCTGCTGATAAACTGCTGCTCCAACATACAACACTAAAAAATGACAGATGCCACCACAGAGTCATAGAAGGTCTTTAAAAGCGCTCCCTGGACTCCAAATGACCTCAGCAGGTAGAGTCTGCTCTGACCCTTCCTGTAAAGAGCATCAGTGTTGTGGCTCCAGTTTATTATTCAGGTGAACACCCAGGTACCTACAAGAGTCCACTATCTCAATGTCCACTCCCTGGATGTTCACTGGTGTCAGTGTGGTGGGTCTGCGTCTCCGGAAGTCCACCACCAACTCCTTGGTTTTCCCGGCGTTGATCAGCAGGTGGTTCTGCTGACACCAGTCCACAAAGTCCAGAGTCCAGTGTCTGTACTCTGAGTCGTCCTCACCTGTGATGAGGCGACTATGGCAGAGTCGTCAGAGAACTTCTGTAGGTGGCAGCGTGGGGAGTTGATGGAGACGTCTGCGGTGTAGAGGGTGAAGAGGAACGGTGCCAGCACAGTGTGGGGCCCCCGTACTGCAGACCAGCCTGTCAGAGACACAGCCCTGTGTCCTCACATACTGTGGACGTTCTGTGAGGTAGTCCAGTATCCACTGGGACATGTCCACTCTTCCACAAGGGTTAACCAATGAACCCTACGACACCACACACACCCAGTCCACACAGACAGCCTGATGGTGGAGTTGATCTCAGGACCTTCATGCTGTGAGGCAACAGTGCTAACCACCACAGACAGATGAAGGCTGGGGGTTTGAGCACAGTGGAGAAGCAGGCAGGTTTGTGGCTGTGCAGAGCAGCCACAAACCTGCCTGCTGACCCTGAGCACAGGAGTGTGGAGAACTCACCATCCAGGCAAATAAAGAGTGGGCAGAGCAGCCAAAGGTTTGAGGGCTGTGAGCAGGTGAAGCTGCAGACTGAGGCGGAGCGCTGGATGAGAGACTGCAGGTTCTGGTCAGACGTGGCTGAGATGATGAACTCTACTTTTACAATCATTATTTCAAACGTGTTTCTTACATTTTTGTAGCTAGCTGTGAAGTCAGTATTAAAATGTAGGCAGTGCTCTGGTTTTTATCTTTAATCCCACACACTAGAGCTGCTCGATATAACGATATACATCGGATGATGATATAAAAACATCTATCGTTTCATTTTACGCTATCGTTTGTTTCGTGGTGTCGTAAAATAAACTGTTTGCAGTAGAGCTGGGCGATATAAGACTTTTTCATATCACGATATGTTTTTTTCATTTCAGGCGATAACGATATCTATCACGATATAAGCCAAATAACTATATTTGTAAGATTTAAATGTGCCGTTGCTCACAAGTAAAATGTGAAATAATCAGCAGCTTGTTTTTATTCAAATATTTATTTCCCATAATAAGTTCAACAGGGTAGATGTACTTAAGGAACATGAGACTTTTTCAGATAAATAAAGGCAAATATTGCAAACTACACAAAAGGCAGCCGCTAAAGCGTTTAAGTTTCAAAATAGAACAAACGAAACAGACTAAATTGTCAATTCCACTTAGAAACAAAATATTAATTCTAAAAATAAATCTTAGTTTGTTTTACAGAAGAACAGACAAAACTGACTAACTTTTGTCAACATCAAATAAACTGAGAACTAAAAGGAAATTCTCAATCTCTCCTTGTTGTATAGCTGAGCTTTTCAAACAGTTTTAACAGTTACTTTAGTCTGACAAAAGCCGAATGATGAATTAGCGCTTCCAGTCAGAGACTGAGGCTACGTCCACACGTACACGGGTATTTTTGAAAACTGAGATTTTCCGTTTTCGTTTTAAAAAATAATCCCGTCCACACATAAAGGCAGAAATGAAGGAAAACGCTGCTATGAACATGCCAAAGCAGCAGGTGGCGCTAGATTACTAACCGTGCAGAAATGTTGGCCAATCAGAAGTCTAGAAGCCTCGGTGGGAAAAAGTAAACAAAGCTGGGGCATAGAAGCAGAACCGAGTCGTATGTGTGGAGGGACAGTAACTGTGTATTAGGGCTGAACGATATATCGCATTTGCGATAATATCGCGACATGATCAAGTGCAATTTTCTAACCGCAAAGGCTGCGATTATACTCTGGACATGTCCAAATTCATGGGCTGCATCCTCCTGAGGCCGCATTTGTAGACCGATTACGTCACAGCGACGCGCCGAAGGCTGTCCAAATTACTACCATATCCCAGAATTCATAGCGCGGCCCAGCCAAACTCCAGTTTCCAGCAATGGCGGCCGCTACTAAGTTTTAAAATTACTCATACTAATCTTTCAGGGTCACAAAATAAACTTTTAACATATTTTCAGGCGAGAAAGTAGTTGTGTAAACATCAAATATCTGCTCGGTTTATCAAGATATCCCATATTTGCAAAAGTGCTTCGACGTTTTCAGAGGCGTCTGCTACCCACCAGCTCGACAGCTAGCCGGGAGCTCGAGGGTTACTGATGCGGCCGAGAACGGCACAACTCCCGGCACATCATTTTCAGATCACCGCGGAGTTTCGCTGCTCGGGTTAAACGTAATATATAAGTCACTTAGACAACCTAAAAATGTTATTGTTGGGCTTTTTTCAGTGTTTTGTTTGTTCGTGAGTAAATCGGTTTGGCTGAGATTAAAGTTATTAGATTAGATAAAATAAAACTTTATTAATCCCCCGGGTGGGTTCCTCCTTGGTTTTCACACAGCTGACTAAACGTCAAACAGAAAACTTATTAAACAGAAGTATGAGACAGTCGAGAATTTACACCAGTGTCTGGTTATATTTTAGATAGCAAGAAGCAGACGGCCGAGTTTATTAAACTCCACCGAGACAGCGGTGACGCTAATCAGAACTAGCCTTCTGATTCAGAAGGCTAGACCGTCCAATTTCACGCCTTTAAATTTTAAAGGCGTGTTTGTGTGTGTGTTTATACAATTGCTATTATGTTTGCACTTTATGTGTAATGTTACTGACTGCAGAGATCAGTAAGATGTGTGTATTTTTTATTTATTAGTTTTATTTATTTAATATTATTTTTTAATTGAATGACTGTCTAGTAGTTCACAGATGTCGAAAAACTGAGTGTGGTAAAGCCACTGATTTTGTTTATGTATATTTCTGCAATCTGCACATTGTACTGACTTTCATTTTAATGTTTACACCAGGGTTCCTTGTCAGCACTTTATGCTCAGATGTTTGTAAGCTAAAAATAAACTATTGTGTATGTTCAAATATACTGTTGTGATTGAAGAAGTTAAATAAAAATGTCAGTCATCAATTCATGCATCACCTCATGTCATCATAACAGAGGTCTGTCTTCCAGGAAAGAACAGTTTAAAATTAATGTAATATAGTATTGGCCATACTATATGATGTATTGCTTGTCTTTGTTTAATAATACAGAAGACAAAGACCTTAAAAAATAATCGCATATCGCATCGCAATCGCAATATTGGGGCAAAAAAAATCGCAATTAGATTATTTTCCATAATCGTTCAGCCCTAGTGTGTATATGTAAGCATTTAAACACTGCAGAGAGTAGAATTAACAGTATTGTAGAAATTCATTTCACTGAAACAATAACGTGGCGCACAGTGTGACGTCAAAAAATGCGCACACCTTTGACGCTGCGTTTTCTCCATTTTTCTAGTCCACACGTAAATGCAAAAACTGAGTTTTCAAAAATCTTTGTTTTCAGTGACCAAAGACGCCGTTTACGTGTGGACGAAAGGTGCAAACGCATAGAAAAATCTGCGTTTTCAAAAATACCCGTGGACGTGTGGACGTAGCGCATGCACCAGTTTATTGTATTTCCAGACTTGCTTTCGGCACAATTTACAGTGCACGCTACTCTGTTTTTTGTCAGACTTGAAATTAGGGCTGCTCAATTAATCGAATTTTAATCACGATTACGATCTGGGCTTTCAACGATCATTAGAAATGACTGAGCCGATTATTAGCCCCTCCCTCATTTATCCACGACACCTTAAAGGCCGGTCCGTGAAAATATTGTCGGGCATAAACCGTCCGTGGCGCAAAAAAGGGTGGAGACCGCTGATTAAGAGGACCCGAGGGAAGCTCGGAAAGCTAAGCAGGAGTTATTTGGAGAGGAGAGTGACTGCTGTTGGTTGAAAAGAGAGGTAAAAAAACTTCAGTGGTGTTGCACACTATTTTATATTATTTTTTAAAGTCATTGTTAACCCTTTAAAGCCGGTCAGAGCAGCACGCTCTGTTTTGTGTAACTATTTTTAAATCCCTGTAGAACCTGAACCGTGTAAGCTAGCGCAATAATTTGTTTTTTTTTTTTGCATATGAAACCAGAGGAGTTGTACTTACATCTGATGCCATCAGCTTGTCCTCGGTCACGGTTTCGTTCCACATATAGCTTTGCAAAAACTGCATAAAAAGCTCTTGCAGGAACAAAAGCATAATATTCCAGAAACACGCTTTGCCGATCTGATCAGCTGTTCGTAACACTTCCCACAGTGAAACAGACGTCAGCGCGAACTGTCGCATGTCCGCCATTTCCTGCCCGAAACCGGAAGTGACGTCATTTTCGCAGAAATGTAGTTTTTTGTACTTGTAGGCCTTAAAAGCCTATACTGGTCATGTTTGACTTTTCTGAATAGTTGCTGGGATGCTTAGAACTCAAACTTCACTGCTGGAAATAGTTTATTTTGATGCACCTGCTGTTTTCTTTGCAAATTTGCATCATAGGATTGTTTTTTCGTTTTTCCTGCAGTATATAAAAATTGCTGTATCTCCAAAATAAAACTATGAAGACACTCAAAATAAATTTCCTGTTGTTGTAAACTATTTTTTGCAACTTTTTTGTATTTAAAGTTTTGAGGGATAAACCTCTTAAATTTCTCCAAGTAGAAATATATGTAAAAAAAAACCAAAAACGATTTTCTAATTTTTTGTAGTTTATTGCACTTTTTTGCAATTAATGTAGTTACTATGGACTTAATGCAGACATATTATTAAAATATGGGCTATAACAGTTGCATAGCAACTTGAAATGCTCCCACAAATGGCACTACAACATGTAAAAAAATAATATAAGCTCTGGCGGACTTGGTTCTATAGTAGGTCTTAAAGGGTTAAATAAATATCGTCAAATAATCGAGATTATCATTTTTGACATAATCGAGCAGCCCTACTTGAAATAGCCGAAATACCTCCACACTACGGAGCTTCTGTGGCTCTTCCGTTCGACAATCTCTCCGGCGTTGGAACCATCATCTGTTTTCTCCTCGGTAACCTTCGGTCACGCTCGGTTGATTTTTCTAGTCGGCGCACTCATTTCCTCCATTACCCGGGCGGTACGGTGGCTGGCTGCTTCCCAAACAAATACACATGTGCGGCTTGGCACTTGTGCTGTACGTAACAAGTCACGCGACGTGACGCTGCGGCTGTGATTGGTTCGGCTCTGC
Organism: Rhamphochromis sp. 'chilingali'; assembly: GCF_963969265.1. Lineage (NCBI taxonomy): Eukaryota > Metazoa > Chordata > Actinopteri > Cichliformes > Cichlidae > Rhamphochromis > Rhamphochromis sp. 'chilingali'. The sequence goes on along the minus strand of NC_137934.1, from coordinate 41,393,551 downwards.
GCTACGTAATTTGGATTGGCTGTTCTTTTTTTTTTTTTTTTTTTTAAGAGGACAAGAGCGGTGAGGTCTATCGCGATAGTTTAATTTTTCTATCGAGAAAAAGTTATATCGCGATTAGGGATGGGTATTGATAAGATTTTAACGATTCTGATTCCATTTTCGATTCTGTTTAACGATTCGATTCTTTATCGATTCTCTTATCGATTCTTTTTTTTTTTTTTAAAAAGGAGAACACTAAGGTTGATTAGCTCAGAGCTTTGTTTTATATCTTCTCTTTGAACAAGATAGAAATTTAGGAGTAACATGGCCTTACAAACCCAACAGTGAGATCTTGAGAGATCCAGCCTGCGGCTCTTCAATGGGGTGTCACAGGGTCCCCAGGAAAAAAAATTGTAAATGTAAAATAATAAAATAAATATTCTTGTGAGACATATCACATATTGACGGGGTCGGGTTATGTTAAAAAGTATAAATTGTTATACTTTGTTCATTGGTTCAAAGGTACCCCACACTTCTTTTTTTGTTTGCTTGTTTGTTCTGGTGTATTTTTCATTTGAACTGTTACTCTGCCAGAGTACTCATATTTACAAGATGGCATTGAACGCCCCATTGGTGTATCAGGAAAACTATTTTGTACGTATGTTCCTTGAAGGGGATTGAAGTCGTTCTTTTTTCCACCGCAGCGAAGGGCTAGGAGTAGGAGAGGAGCTGCTGTATGTTTTTGTTATCGAATCGATCTGATTGTGAAATAAAGCATATGCAGTGAGAAAGCAACTCCAGGAGTCATCCCTGCCTTAAAGCTGCAACATTCTTCTGTAGCAATAACAAAGTATAACATAAATTGTTCTGTGGCAATTACACAAGAATATCCAGTAATGTCCCTGCCTACAATTAAACACATTCACTTACCAAAAATCGGGGGCATCTGCTGTGGCAAATGGGTGCAAGCCTTTGACCACAAACTTAGACACTGCTCGGTGACATTAGTCTATCCTGGCCTGAAAGGAGACGCTACCGGTAGACTGCAGCGAGAACTGCCAGCGAGCGCCAGCCAGACTCTCTCTGTCTCTCTCATCATGGTCACCTACATGTACAGTAATGGCAGGTCTTGTAATAAGGCAGATTGCGCTAACATAATATGCACTGTTAGTTGATTATTTACCTGCCGCATTAACGGGAGAGGACGTGCAAACGTTAGCGCTGCTGCTGGGTTGAGAGTCACGAGTCCGGAGCGGAATTAAAAACGCGTGTCATCGCGTGTTTTGTGAGCAAATGCTTTTGCATATTCGTAGTGTTTCCTCCCTTAAATGAAATATCTACTTTGCAAGTTGCCCTGTTGTCATCGGTTCTCATAAAGTATAATCAAACTTTTGAGCGTTTGAGCCGCTTAGGCGCCATGTTTCCTGCCAGGTAAATGACGCTCCGCAACGTGGTGACGTCATTCGGGGCGACTGGAATCGATAAGGGAATCGTTTGCAAAAATGGCAAACGATTCCAAGGAATTGAAACAGTGGGAACCGGTTCTCAACAAGAACCGGTTTTCGATACCCATCCCTAATCGCGATACATATCGTTATATCGCCCAGCTCTAGTTTACAGCTATATTTTTTCATGGTTTTGATATCACTGTAGTGGTTATATTCATTTCTTAAAGTTCTCTCTTTCTCTTATATTTAATATAACCACACTACAGACAGACAAGCGCCTGTTTTTATGCGTTGTCGTTAGCAACAACGACGGTAAAACCATCGTGTGTCCGCTTGTTTATGTTCCACATAAACCTTTCACAATAAAGCTCAAGATCCTATTGAGACTTTTCAAAATAAACTGAATCACGTGAAAGATGCAGATTATTTACGGATGAGAAGTAAAAAAGAGCCGCCAGGTGCTAAAAAATAAACCTTAGACTCAAACGTTAGAACAGGCTTTTCCCTGCAGCACGCCGTGTAATAAATACTCACAAAGAAAACGGCGCCGTTACAACTTATGTCTAAAAATGTATCGTTTCATGCATCGGTTAGACCAGCGGTCCCCAACCTTTTTTATGCCACGGACCGGTTTATGCCCGACAATATTTTCATGGACCGGCCTTTAAGGTGTCGCGGATAAATACAACAAAATAAAACTAGTACTGGTACCGAAAAAAACAAAATTTATTCATAACACACAAAAGACCCAGGAAAACTGAGTAAACGATAAAAACGATAGCAAAATAACGCTCAAAACCGATAAAAACCCTGAAACCCATACATTTCACACCTGAGCCTCAACTCTCGCGGCCCGGTACCAAACGACTCACGGACCAGTACCAGTCCGAGGCCCGGGGGTTGGGGACCGCTGGGTTAAAACACTCGACTCCAGCTACACGACGCCCAGCTTGAAACACTTCACGCAAGTCGCGCTGCCCGAGATTCACAGAATTTACAGAAAATGTTACATTTTTGTGATTTACATCGTTATCAGGACGATAGATGTCTTATATCGGGAGATGAGATTTTCGTCATATCGTACAGCCCTACCACACACTATCCAAAATTCTCTTTTAACTAGAGCTGGGCGATAGAACGATAACGATATGTATTGCGAAATAACTTTTTCTCGATAGAAAAGTTAAACTATTGCGATAGGCCTCGCCGCTCTTGTCCTCTTTAAAAAAAAAAAAAAAAAAAGGAAGAAGAACAGCCAATCCAAATTAAGTAGCGCAGAGCCGAACCAATCACAGCCGCAGCGTCACGTGACTTGTTACGTACAGCACAAGTGCCAAGCCGCACATGTGTATTTGTTTGGGAAGCAGCCAGCCACCGTACCGCCCGGGTAATGGAGGAAATGAGTGTGCCGACTAGAGAAACATCAACCGAGAGCGTGACCGAAGGTTACCGAAGAGAAAACAGATGATGGTTCCAACGCCGGAGAGATTGTCGAACGGAAGAGCCACAGAAGCTCCGTAGTGTGGAGGTATTTCTGCTATTTCAAGTCTGACAAAAACAGAGTAGCTGCACTGTAAATGTGCCGAAAGCAAGTCTGGAAATACAATAAAGCGGTGCATGCTCAGTCTCTGACTGGAAGCGCTGATTCGTCATTCGGCTTTTGTCAGACTAAAGTAACTGTTAAAACTGTTTGAAAAGCTCAGCTATACAACAAGGAGAGATCGAGAATTTCCTTTTAGTTCTCAGTTTATTTGATATTGACAAAAGTTAGTCAGTTTTGTCTGTTCTTCTGTAAAACAAACTAAGATTTATTTTTAGAATTAATATTTTGTTTCTAAGTGGAATTGACAGTTTAGTCTGTTTCGTTTGTTCTATTTTGAAACTTAAACGCTTTAGCGGCTGCCTTTTGTGTAGTTTGCAATATTTGCCTTTATTTATCTGAAAAAGTCTCATGTTCCTTAAGTACATCTACCCTGTTGAACTTATTATGGGAAATAAATATTTGAATAAAAACAAGCTGCTGATTATTTCACATTTTACTTGTGAGCAACGGCACATTTAAATCTTACAAATATAGTTATTTGGCTTATATCGTGATAGATATCGTTATCGCCTGAAATGAAAAAAACATATCGTGATATGAAAAAATCTTATATCGCCCAGCTCTACTTTTAACTCTTCATCATGGTCGTCTTCTTTAACAATGATATGTTTTGCATCTGTTAACTGTTGTGTTACTTGTTATACCCTTTGTTTATTAGGCTTCTGTCATATTTTAACTTTAAAATCTGTAATGACAAGGATTCAATGAAAATGAACAACTGAGCTTCATCAAGAAGACGATGTATGTGCCATTACTGCTGTTGTGGTAGTTCTAGTGTATAAAGTAGCTGCCTTTTTGGAGGCTTTGACCTGCCAGGGTGTCTTGTTGTTCGGGCTTTATTACCCTTAATTGATAGTGGGTGAACTGGTAATTCTAAATGAATGTGAGTGGGAATGGTTGTATGTGCCTGTGTGTTAGCCCTGCGACGGACTGGCGACCCGTCCAGGCCGTACCCTGCCTCTCTCCGTGTGGTAGCTGGGAGTTGACACTTTATGTTACACGCTATCACTTGTATGTAAGCAAATGTTATCAGTTACGAAGACAGCCCTGCATCAAAGACCTTGCTTTAGTAGCTAGGAGACTGTTGCAGTTGCCCACAGTTTACATGGAAGATGCCAACTTGTCTGCAAACTTTTGCTAACGACCAACGAGCAGATGTAAAATTAGAAAAAGAGCGGCACAAACCAGAAATGGGGAATCTTGGATTTCAAAGTAAAAGCTGAGGCCAACACATTTTAAAAGGTGTAACTTTTACTCTGAAGGTAAATGGTCTCACCGCTGCTAGCCAACTTTGCAGTCGCCATGTTCCCCCTTCACCAACCTGCCAGCGATCAAAGCAATCCTAACTGGGTTTCTGAGACCGCTCCACATGCTTCTTTGCAACCAATGTCACTTTCTCACTGCCACCAAACATTCACCAGCTGGTGGAGGAATGCACATTTTTACCCACTGACTGGTGGGCTCTGGGTCTAGGTGACAGGCCTTCTTCACCTGACCCTCCAGCATGACACGTCCACACAATGCACTGACATCATTAGCAGTTACAGGACTGCAAACCCTGTAACTCTTTTGTCCTCCTCCTACAAATGAGGGCTTCAGCCATTTTCCAGCTGGATTTCTCAGGACACACTTTTTGCCCCATTCTGATGTTTCAAGTGAACGTTAACTAAAGTTCTGCAGTCCTGTAGAAACACATCAATGATGATGAATAATTGCATGAATACGCAGGTGTGCGGCTAATAAAGGCACGTGTATTTTGGGATGGAAGGACATAATTCATTAATGGCCTCCACGGCGTCACGGATGAAGGATGTCACAGACATAAATACACAAACTCACATGTGTGTACAGATCTCCACCAATCTGTCATTTCATTAGGAATAATGTGTGTAAGCTGAACCGACCGAGGGTGGATCTGATCGCACTTAAACATAAATAAGGTAGAAACACACAGAGAATGTGTAATAACTAAGTTTCTCTGGAAAATTTAATATACTCGCTTTTTCCCCTCACGATAACTAGTACAACGTGAACCTCAAAGCAAATGTGGAAATCAAGCCAAATCTCGCGATAACTAGAGCAAAGTGAACCTCAGAGTGCCCAAGAACCAGTTGTATATTGCTACCTTTTCTGCTGTGACGAGCGTCCAGTTTGGCGTCCTTCGCCGCGGTCCCGCTGCCAAAGCCGTACAACCGCGGCAGCACGACAAACATGAAGAGCACGCCCGTGAAAGCCAGAGCGACTTGTTGTGATGTTGACAAAACCATCTTTCCGTAAAGCCGCGGAAGGAAGGAGCAGCGTAGCAGGCAACTAACGCTGCTAAGTGCTAAGAGAGACGCGAAACAGTAACCTCACACAGTCAGGCCAACGAGAAAACTCTCGGTAACTTGCATGAGTCCAAAACTCAGCCCGCTGCTCTGCAAAACAAGCCTCCCGGAAGCGGACGTTTTCTTCTTCTTTTTCCTGGTTTGGGTGGAGGCTGAAGAATGCACCGTAGTGCATTACTGCCCCCTACAGGAAGACAGATGAGCAGCAAACGTGAACAATGGCTCTTGTCTTAATTCAGACATGAAATGAAGCGATATTAACAGCCATGATAGTCACAGAGTAATACTTGGCCGAGGTGTTGTATTTTATTTTTGTAGTAGACTTGTTTTTATCCTGATGTTGCTGTCATTCGCTACATCGATCACTACGGCCGTCTTCTTCTGTTTGTCTACCACCACTATGTTGGTTAGCCACCACCATTTTGTCCGTCTGTATCTGGAAGTCCCACAGGATCTTAGCTCGGTCATTCTCCACCACCCTTGGGGACATCTCCCATTTAGACCTCGGGACTTCCTGGTCATATTCAGCACAGATGTTTCTGTATGCTATGCAGGCTTATATACAGTTTATGTTATGGTTATGGCTTCCTTCCGCTTAGCGTACAGGTGCTGGAATTGGGGTGAAACCCTTCATGTATGGTCAGGAGCTTCCTTGTCTTGATGTCAGTGGCTTCTATCTCCTCCTTTGGCCAGCTTATTATCCCAGCAGGGTACCTGATCACGGGCAGGGCGTAGCCTGGATCTTGTTCTCAACGTTCAGCTGACTTCTCAGGACTTGCCTGACCCTCTGCAGGTACTTGTAACTGTCCTCTATGTCTGCAATGTTGCCTTCTGGTAGCTCGATCCCCTCAGTTCTGACTACCTTCCCTCTCTTTGTTATTATCCGACTGCACTTCTCCAGTCTGATGACATTCCAATGACGAAAAAGAATCAGCTTAGAAGGAAACATATCTGGGAAATCATTTTGTTTTGTCCAACATAATAAGAACATGCTGACCTTCTGCTGAGTTTTCTTTATACGGCTCGTTCCACCAAAGGATTGGAAAAAAGCAGTTTGAAAGAAGTTTCTGTTGCTATTGGTCAGTTTTTCCTGGGTCCCATCACTGCTGCAAAATTCTTTACAACAGTGACAAAAGAGACGATACATTTTCCCACAACCTTTTACTTTGTACAGTAAAATACTGTAAAAACATTTGACAGCATCTTATGATACAAATCCTCATAAAGTACTCTTAAACTTACTGAAACTCTTTACACTGAAGCCTCTTCAGGGAGTTTTTAGGACTTCCTGATAATAATGAATCACAGTCGTCCAGCCTGGAAGTAATAAATGCATGAACTAGTTTTTCAGCGTCATTCTGAGACAGGATATTTCTAACTTTAGAGATGTTGCACAAATCACAACTAAGCTGTTACATCACTGAAAGTAGCCTCTGATAAAGCGCACGTCTCACATTCTTGTGGTTTCTGACCTGTAACAACAAAGGATCAGTCGTCTCTACCTTACATTTTTATGTTGTTTTCAACCAGTGAAACACATTTCAGCTATACTCGTGTCTTTGAACACACTCGACTTAAAAACCAGTGTAAGGGCAGATAAACACATCATGATATAATGCATGTTTCTTGTCATGAAGTGTGAGGCAAGTTTATGTTTATGCATAAGATTATTTAAGGCCACTCATTTGTTTGTTTGTTTGTTTGTCAGAATCAGAAAGACTTTATTTATCCTCGAGGGGCAATTAAGATTCAACAGAGCAGCAAGACGTTGAAGATAAGGACAGGGCATAACAGGCAGTAAGAGTGAGATAATAAATACACAGAATATACAGTATATACACAGTTTTAACATTAAAGTGACCGAATAGGTGAATAAATAACTGTAAGTAACTAAAAGTGAATAAAGTGTCGGCAGTATAATAGAGTAGCTGACGGGCAGCGACCCGGAACCAGATCTCAGCAGCACTTTGTCTTGTAACTTGCTTATAAAGATTGAAACAAGAAGGTAATAATATGAAAATAACCAAGTAATAACCTGCAAACACAATATAAGCTCTGTAATATTACACTGAAATGTATGCAACTGCTAACAATATGATAAGCTGCTAATGTTAAAGTAGTAACATGTGTACATTAGAATTTTAATGTATAGATTTCAAAGTGGTAATAACCTCATAATAATACTGTTTGATACTATAACAATAATAGGCTAGTATTATTGTAACAGAATGCACAGATGGACTCTGTGGGTTGGGACACAACATCATTTGTGCTGTGATAATCAAACGTGTGCATTATTATGGAAATCTGAAGCAGATCGATGACACAAACAGCTACCTGTCATGGTCCTGAGTCTGCCGACTCAGTGTTTTGTGTTTCTTCATGCTTTTGTTTATCCTGAGCATGTATTCTGTTATGATTTGCCATTTGTTAGGTTTCTGTTCTGTGCCTGTCCTGGTGCCACTTCTGTCTATGGTGTCACACTGTGTGTGAATCTGTCTGTTTAGTTCAGCGTCTTGTCCAGTTCTGTGTCTGTGAGTTTCCTGTTTTATTCTGAAGGTCTCTGTCTCATGTGAGTGTGTTCAGATTACGCTTCCTCTGTCCCGTCAGCTTTGATTTCTCCCAGGTGTGTTGCCCTCCTGTTGCTCATCCCCTGATTGCTGCTGTGTGTATTTAAGCCCTGTGTGTTCGCCTGCCTGTTGTTGGTTTGTCTGTGTTCCACGGTGTCCAGTCCCTCGTCCGTGGCGCGCTGCCTCGCCCCCATTCTGGTACCCTCTCAGGTTTGTCATTTAGTTTTGTCTTCCCTCTTTACCTGTTTTGCCATCTCACCACTGTGTAAATAAAACATCACTAGCATTATCATCTACTGCCTGCGTTTTGGGTCCTTTCTCCTAGTGATGGGCAGATGAAGCTTCATGAAGCACTGAAGCTTTTCATCCAATTGGTTCCGCCCAGTGCAAAGCATCTTGAAGCTTCATTTGCTCTAGTAGGACACCTACTGGACGTAAAAATATTAGTTGGCATGAATTTGAAGAGTGTGGCCTTTCGCACACAGCCTGTAAATGTCAACAACAAAAGGAGTGTGTAAAACATGTATATTGTAGTGATGCAGTGTACTGTGTATATTTATAGTGGCAGTATCGAAAATGATTATTTGGAAATGCTTAAAATGGAAATGATCATTTACTGTGAGGTGAGGTGTGGTTGGGGTGTGGACAGTGGTTGTGCTTTTGTAACGTTGAGGTATGGACAGCTACACACTGAGGCTTTGAGCCTCAGTCCTGCCTGTTCACATTTTATTCTGTAAAAACTAAATTTTCACTGCTTTTATGACCTTTTTAGTGGGGAGAACATAGCTAGGATTTAATGATTTAACAAATCTTTTGAATCCTTTGTCCTCCACAATGCTAAATGGCTGGGAGTCCTCAATCACCATGCTGACCAGGTCTTCATCTATTTGAGATTGTTCTCCTGAGGAAAGACAATAAAGATAAAGCACAAATATAAATATATACGTAACTTATAACAGTTGTATAATATTGTTATATCATTTAGTAACATTACTGCATGCTATATTATCATGGCATTTGATGGCTCACCTGGTCTTGCTCCACAATCGGTGTTCCCCTTATTCTCATGCAAAGCTCTGTAGTGCCTAAGCATGGATGAGGTGTTGTTGTTATATCCCAGCTCCCTGGCACATAGCAAACACTTCACCTTGTACAAAAGTACAGACAGCTTAACATAAGTTTTATTGCAGCATCAGTATTATGAAAATACATCTTCTGTAGAAATTTGCATACCTTGTTGGGAGGAATAAGATCAAAATGTTCCCACACAGGGGAGGACATCCTCCTCTTCTTAGCTGGCTCCATTCTCTCCTGACTTTCTCTCCTCACTCTCATAAACCTCCAAACTGTCTCCAAACTCTCACTAACAACTCTCCATCAAACACCCACATTTTGAATGAAGTCTGAGGGGTTTATATCGCTGTCATAGCTCGCGGCAAAGTTCGAACCACTTCATGAACCAGTCACGTGGTACAGCCGGGCAGCGAGGCTTCGGACGTCATCATTTTGAGCTCCTCCCATAAATGAAACAAGCCTCGATACGTGCATCGCGGAAACGCCCCCTCCATTACTCGACACACGCTTCGAAGCCTCGATACAGAACGTCACATCACTACTTTCTCCCTTCTACGCCACACGGCTCGCCTCAGCAGCCGTGACAGTACCTTTGTCAGGTTTCAGTTTGATTGCATCAAAGAAACAACAATCCAGTGCAGCAGTCTGCACGGCTTCTAACAGAGAACAGAAACAAGCAGAGTCATTTATAGATTGTGTATGTGCATCAACCCTGTCCCTGTCATGGAAAGATGTGACTGATTAAAGCAACAGAGCGATGATGCATTTTTTTAATGCATGGATAACCCAGAGCCTTATGCACCTGCCATGGTCACAGAACTAAAACAGAACCTGTACACAGGTAACGTGTGCTGTCAATGACATTTGTATTCACAGATTATACTGAGCCAAAACAAGATGCTATCAAGTTTATTCCAACATCAAAATGGGCTACAGGGCCAGACCTTTGCCACATCTGGGTCAGTCTGACCACTTGTCACTGTTTCTAATCCCTGCATATGCCCCCCTCAAGAAAACTGCTCTTACCATCACAAAGAATATTACCATATGGCCAGAGGGTGCCTCTCAGCAGCTGCAGGACTGTTTTGACAGGACTAACTGGGATATCTTTGAACATCAGGACTTGGAAATGTTCACAGACGGTGTCCTCTGCTATATAAAACACTGCATAGACACTGTTACAGCAGTCAAACGGATCCGGGCTTATCCCAACCAAAAGCCCTGGATGACCCGGGAGGTCAGGCAGCTGCTGAAGGAGAGGAACATTGCGTTCAGGTCTGGCAACAGGGATTACTACACCACAGCCCGATCCAACCTGAAGAGAGGCATCAGAGAGGCAAAGGGGGACTATAGGAGGAGGATTGAGGACCATCTGAAGAGTAATACCAGCCGGCAGGTGTGGCAAGGCATCCAGCACCTAACCAACTATAAGATCAATCTCGGAGCTGCGGACGGTGACCTGGAGCTGGCAGAGGAGCTGAATATCTTCTTTGCCCGCTTTGAGACCAGGGTACCGGAGGTATTGGAGCCACAGCAGCAACACGCCACCCATAGCAGCACCACCCTCACCCTGGAAGAGCACGAGGTGAGGCGCATGCTGCAGGCTGTTAACCCGAGGAAGGCGGCGGGTCCTGATGGTGTGCCAGGTCGAATATTGAGGGATTGTGCAGGACAGCTGGCTGGGATCTTCACCAGGATTTTCAACAAATCCCTCGCACAGGCGACTGTCCCACTCTGCCTGAAGTCCTCCACCATAGTCCCCTTGCCTAAGAAGCCCCACATCACCGGCCTGAATGACTACAGACCGGTGGCACTCACCCCAGTGGTAATGAAATGCTTTGAGAAGCTGGTCCGCAGACACATCACAGCAGCCCTGGCCCGCAGCCTGGATCCACACCAGTTTGCCTACAGAGCAAACCGGTCCACGGAAGACGCTGTAGCCACAGCACTCCATGCTGCATTAACTCACCTGGAAGAGCATGGTAGCTATGTGCAGATGCTCTTCGTGCTCAGCTTTTAACACCATCCTTCCACACAAACTGGTGGCCAAGCTACAAGACCTGGGGCTTCCATACAGCACCTGCATGTGGATCAACAGCTTCCTCTCGGGCCGTAGACAGAGAGTCAGAGTTGGCCATCACACATCCTCAGCCCTGAGTCTCAGCACTGGCTCACCCCAGGGCTGTGTGCTCAGTCCACTGCTCTACTCTCTCTACACACACGACTGCACTCCTCGCCACCACAGCAACATCTTTGTGAAATTTGCAGATGACACCACAGTGGTGGGGCTCATTTCCAAGGGAGACGAGTCTACGTACAGAGACGAGGTGGAGCAGCTGACGTCATGGTGTAAGGCCAATAACCTCCTCCTCAACACTTCAAAAACCAAAGAACTCATAATAGACTTCAGAAGGAAAAAGGCAGAGATCCAACCACTATTCATAAATGGGGACTGTGTAGAAAGGGTGGCAAGCTTCCGCTTCCTGGGAGTCAATATAGAGGAGAACCTTTCCTGGAGTGTGAACACCTCCGAGCTGCTGAAAAAGGCCCAACAGAGACTGTACTTCCTGAGAATTCTCAGGAGGAATAACATCACACAGAGACTGCTGGTGTCCTTCTACAGAGCCACCATTGAGAGTGTTCTAACTTACTGCATATGCATCTGGTACACTAGCTGCACAGGGGCTCAGAGGAAAGCACTCCAAGGGATCATTAACACCGCCCAAAAGATCACTGGCTGCCCTCTCCCCACACTGGAAGTTCTACACAACGCCCACTGTTTTAAAAAGGCCCAAAACATCATAAAAGACACCTCACATCCTGGCCACTCCCTGTTCGAACTGTTGCCCTCAGGCAGACGGTACAGGGCAATCAGAGCAAGGACTAATAGACTCAAACACAGCTGTTATCCAACTGCAATAACACATCTGAATACTACAAAAAAATGTCCATCACGCCACTCTTGTGTTAATCTATGCACGGTCTGAAGCATGTGTGTGGGAATGTATGTGAATGTTTTACTGTTATATCTTATTAGTATTTTAAGTATTCTATCTATTTTATTTATTGAATTTTATTGTTTTATTTATATTTTGATATTGCTAGGGATGATGCAATGATCGGGGACCATTCTTAATTTCGTTGTTCTCATGACAATGACAATAAAGTTTCTGATGATCCTCCATTCAGACAGGACAGCCAATCACAGCATAAGCAGTGTGTGTGTGTGTGTTATTAGAACAAATGAGGAAACTGAAAACAGTTTCCTCATTTCCTCACCACCGTGTGTGGTGGAGTTTGACCGAAGCAACTTCGTTCTAAGGTTCGTGAGAAGCATCTCTTTGAAAACGGCGTCTTTGACGGTGAGTTGAATAAAAATGTTAAAATGCTCTGAGAGGGACTTTAGCAAGCTGCAGCACCTCATGGAGCTGATGTGTTCATGTGCCGTCATGCAGGGGGATGTATGTACAGCATTCATTTCTAGCCTACCACTTACTCTAAAATTAAGTAGCAGAAAAAAACTCAGGTATTCAGTCTGCTGCTAGTGTTAACATCTACACTCCACAAAGTGTTATTTGTGCAGTTTTACAAATGTTTTGAAACATCCTTAAGGTGTGAATAAACAGATTCATCAAAAAAAGTGATTCATTAAGAGCCGAGAATATTCTGCTGTTAATTATAATTTAGCTTTAGCTTGATTGGCGGCTTGAATTTGTGGCTCTGGCTCTCCTGACTGTGGTGAACACGGATAGTTTATAGTGCAGAACTTCGATCGGCCCTCTGCAACACTTCTCTTCTCTGCAGCCATGTTATGTAGATGTTCTTATGTGCTTGGCATCATTGGTGGGGATAGGTTAATCGGATAATCCAAATTGCCACTAGGTGTAAATGTGCGATTGAATGTGAGTGCGAATGGTTGTCTGTCCCTGTGTGTTGGCCCTGCGACAGACTGGCGACCTGTCCAGGGTGTACCCCCCCCCCCCCCCCCCCCTATGACAGCTGGGATAGGCTCCAGCGCCCCCCGCGACCCTGAAAAGGAGAAGCGGGCGGATGGATGGATGGATGGATGGTATCATTGGTCTTCATTTAGTAACAGTGTGCTATTTGAGTTATTTGTTGATTGTGCCGTTGGGTTTTGAAATTTATTTGAGTTTTGGTCATTTTTTTGTTTAATAATTTTAGAGCCTCTTTTCAGTTGCATTCATAAGTTTTGGTTAGCTTGTGTTTTGCACGGATTCCTTTTGGTCTCGACGTTCATGTTAATCACTCTGTCTATGGGTACATATTTCTTTAGCTTTTACAAACATGAGATTGTCATATATTTTATGGGAGTGTGTCATAAAGATAACGGTGTAATAAGACCCAGTGTTTGTCTGCACATTAATGCAGTCATCCACACATGTATGAGAGACAGAGCTCACACTGTATCAATAAACTGTTTACCACAAGTGACCTTTGACATCCGCTCCATATTGACACTTGTTCAGGAACCGTTGATACCACATTTTAATACCTTAAGCATAATTTATTAATATCCAGTAATTTGGGGGAAGAATGTTATGGATATCTGAAATAACACAGATGTAGTTCCAACACAAATCTCTATCCTAATAAAGAAACACAAACAGTCTTTTTGCTAGTTTTTATGTATGAACATAAAGCTGACAACATGTCGCAAAGATAACAAGCAGCACAAAGACATTTCAACGTTATCACCACAGTGGTTCCAGGCGGAAACGTGAAGAATTAGAGTCTGACTCATCTCTGAATTTTCTTCTGACTGTTCTGACTGCCGGTGCTGTGGTCAGCATGCACTCAGCGTCATCTTCACGCAGGGTTTCTGTGTAGCTTTGCCTTAGTACACTGTGCAGCTGAAGCACATCAGTATAACTGACAAAACACGATCCTTATGTTCAGTCATATCAACTCAACAGAGAAGGTCAGAATCCTGAAACTTTCCATCACACGGTGCAGTTCAGGATTAAAACTATACCAGAGTTCAGGTGAGGTAACCTTATGGATGTCGTTGTGCAGTGTGGGGAAAAGCAGGGCTTAGAGTTAAGGAACATAATCGTTTGTTTGTTAAGCCAACGATCAGCTGATGCACGCTGCTTTTTCAATATTCACTGTTATTTGTGGATCTAGCCAAAATGAATTCAGAGCTGTATAACAGATTTAGATCTACTACAGAATATAAAGCTAGTAAAACAAAGCTGGGGTCTAACCTTGCAATATAAAGTTCCTCGAGGCCTCTGTTTCTGTGACTTGGTGGTACATAAATGAAACTGAACTAGAGCTGGGCGATATGAGATTTTTTCATATCACGATATGTTTTTTTTCATTTCAGGCGATAACGATATCTATCACGATATAAGCCAAATAACTATATTTGTAAGATTTAAATGTGCCGTTGCTCACAAGTAAAATGTGAAATAATCAGCAGCTTGTTTTTAAATATTTATTTCCCATAATAAGTTCAACAGGGTAGATGTACTTAAGGAACATGAGACTTTTTCAGATAAATAAAGGCAAATATTGCAAACTACACAAAAGGCAGCCGCTAAAGCGTTTAAGTTTCAAAATAGAACAAACGAAACAGACTAAACTGTCAATTCCACTTAGAAACAAAATATTAATTCTAAAAATAAATCTTAGTTTGTTTTACAGAAGAACAGACAAAACTGACTAACTTTTGTCAACATCAAATAAACTGAGAACTAAAAGGAAATTCTCAATCTCTCCTTGTTGTATAGCTGAGCTTTTCAAACAGTTTTAACAGTTACTTTAGTCTGACAAAAGCCGAATGACGAATTAGCGCTTCCAGTCAGAGACTGAGGCTACGTCCACGCGTACACGGGTATTTTTGAAAACAGAGATTTTCCGTTTTCGTTTTAAAAAATAATCCCGTCCACACATAAAGGCAGAAATGAAGGAAAACGCTGCTATGAACATGCCAAAGCAGCAGGTGGCGCTAGATTCCTAACCGTGCAGAAATGTTGGCCAATCAGAAGTCTAGAAGCCTCGGTGGGAAAAAGTAAACAAAGCTGGGGCATAGAAGCAGACCCGAGTCGTATGTGTGGAGGGACAGTAACTGTGTGTATATGTAAGCATTTAAACACTGCAGAGAGTAGAATTAACAGTATTGTAGAAATTCATTTCACCGAAACAATAACGTGGCGCACAGTGTGACGCATGCACCAGTTTATTGTATTTCCAGACTTGCTTTCGGCACATTTACAGTGCAGCTACTCTGTTTTTTGTCAGACTTGAAATAGCCGAAATACCTTCACACTACGGAACTTCTATGGCTCTTCCGTTCGACAATCTCTCCGGCGTTGGAACCATCATCTGTTTTCTCTTCGGTCACGCTCGGTTGATTTTTCTAGTCGGCACACTCATTTCCTCCATTACGCGCTGGCTCCATTACCCGCTGGCTGCTTCCCAAACAAACACACGTGCGGCTTGGCACTTGTGCTGTACGTAACAAGTCACGCGACGTGACGCTGCGGCTGTGATTGGTTCGGCTCTGCGCTACTTAATTTGGATTGGCTGACCTTTTTTTTTTTTTTTTTTTTTTTTTTTGAGGACAAGAGCGGCGAGGTCTATCGCGATAGCTTAATTTCTCTATCGAGTAAAAGTTATATCGCGATACATATCGTTATCGTTCTATCGCCCAGCTCTAAACTGAACTAAAAACTGATAAAGATGAGTGAATCAGCATCGTCACTTTCAGCCTGCCCTGCAACAGTCCAACACTGTGCATCACTGTAAACTAAACAGCAATACTGCAAACTAGCTGGTTTAGCACTAAACTGCTTAGCACACATTTTCATGCAACCTTTTAATAGCATGATTTTGACGGTGTTAACTACGAGAAGACTAGAGGAAATATTAGTTATATTAATGGAAACAAAAACACACTCCCTACACGCCTTTTTTTCCTTTGTATTTTTTTTATTTTTCTGCTTTGCTTATTTCTATTTTCTTTCCTTTTTTTTATTCTTTCATCCTTTTGTATGGATATTTTAGTTGGTTAAATACAGAAAAAAGAAAAATACATGTAGTGACAAATTGTTGAAGTTGGTGGTATTGTACAGTGATTCCTAATGTCAATTAAAAATAAATAAATAATAGCACAAAACCAGCTGAAGTATACTTCAGTTTTGTAGTTTTGCTCCACAAAAGCTTAATCCAGCAACAGATCATGTGTATATGAAATACCTGATTTAAAAACAGATTATTAGGATGTGACAAATAAGATTTAATGTTCACAAAGTGTGACTTGCTGAGCAGTCTTATCTTTGAAAATAATATCTTCCTCTTCTGTCCTTTATTTCTTTCAGCCTCTGTCAGTGCGCCCCAGGGTGGCTGTGGCTACAACGTAGCTGCCGTCACCAGTGTGTGAATGTGTGTGTGGATGGGTGAATGACTGGATGTAGTGTAAAGCGCTTTGGGGTCCATAGTGACTGAGTAAAGCGCTATATAAATACAGGCTATTTACCATTCTTATATCGTTCTTCGTCTCTAGGTTGCCTGTGGAACTGTAGATGGTACTGTACTGCTAGCAGGCCTCGGTGTAACTGCAGGAGCAAATAGTTTTCACAAAACAGCATTACAGGAAAAGGTGCAGCAGCATTATGGTAGAGTGCAAAACGTAGCACTGTCTGCCGTCTAACACATTTTGGTAATTATAGACAAAAAGCAGAACTAGGTGATGAACTTGTTGTACGTCACGACTCTGTATATAACCACTCACGCCATACAGGGATAAAGACAAGTGTAGCAAAGGAGACAGAATCAAAGTGTAGCACCATAAAGGAAGGATTGATTGTTAAAGATAGACAGAGATGTTTTGATCAAAAGTGTGTATGAAGGGTACAGGAACACAGACCAAATAACAGGAAAAGTAGGCACTGAATTAGAAATTATAAAAAGTATAAATGTAAGAGATCAAGGGACTGTCCCCCGAATATGCAGGCTTTTAAATGTTTTTAAATTTTATTTAATCACAACAAAAGTTGCCTCAAGGTGCTTTATATTGTAAAGTAGACCCTAAAATAACACATACAGAGAAAACTCGACAATCATATGACCCCCTATGAGCAAGCAGTTTGGCAACAGTAGGAAGGAAAAACTCCCCCAAGCTCTTAAATAATCAGGCCCCATCTTATCTTAATGACCTTGTAGTACCATATCACCCTATTAGAGCACTTCGCTCTCGCTCTGCAGGTCTTCAAACTTTGCTTTTTGCTAAAGCATATAGTTAGGGCTGGACCAGGTGACCCTGAATATGATTGCTGGGTTTTTCTCTGTATGTATTATTGTAGGGTCTGCCTTACAATATAAAGCGCCCTGAACTGACTGTTGTTGTGATTTGCTGTATAAATTGAACCGAATTATTTCTGTTGACATTCCTTGAACAACCATACTGTATACAAAACCAAATGAATCATATATTAAAGTGTTTTTCAGCTTCGCTCCCAAATTGGTTGAAATATGGGTTCATTCTTTCTTTCTTTTTAACTGTGTTAAAGTTTTATTCCTATTGATAAGGAGAAATTTGAGTGTCCGTAGAAAAAGAAAGGGACTAATGTTGGTGATAGAGAAAATTCTCAATGCAGATAACTGAACTGAAGTAGAGTATGAGATGTATTTGTTGAGCAATGTGCATAAAGGGATTTATAAATGTTTACATTCATTTGAAGAATTTCGACCTGAGCTCATATTGTAAACCAGACTTTTGTCCTCCATGTGTACATTGTTCTTTACCTCCTGAAGTTATGCCAGTGCCATTAGCTATCTCATATAGTTTATGGGAGTGTGTCATAAAGATGTAGTTGCCATAAAGAAGCAGCTGAAGGTCAGGTAAAGGTTAACATTACCAGAAACCAGGTCAGTTTGGACGACACCTTTGAAACTGTGAAAACTCACAAACAAATAACTAGTCAGTTAATACGAGCAACCAGAGTAATACGAGCAACCAGAGTAATACTAGCAACCCATTTTCATTGATTTGACCCTCACGGGTGGATTAAAAATCCATCTCAATAGAAATGTAGGTTAACTTGGTCCTCCAACAGCCTCACTGTACAAAACTTGCAGACTACTCCACACTACTGCTACACATGAGTACAGCTTTTGAGTCACTTTAGGAAAAGTAATCAAATCTGGGCTGAATAATGACATTTGGGCTTTTTTACTTGTACTTAATTATCAAGTTTGACCCCAACAGCATGTAAGGATTAATGCAACGTCCTTTTCAGTGTCTGAAGTCTGTCATTTGAATCAAAGCTATTGTAAGATCCTTTGTGCTTGCATCAAATACTGTGAGTTAAAACTCTTCTTTTTGATTTTTAACATTTAGGTGCAATGGCCTCTCAAATAGCAAAGGTGTTGTTGTCATTGGATGCTGAAGCAGTCGGCTCGCTCAAAGAAGGAGTCAATTTCAAGAAAAGCCCAGAGGACGGCAAATGTTACATCATATTTAAGAGCAACAATGACTTGAAAGCATGCAAAAACCAGTGCAAGCATCAAGGTGGGCTGTTCGTCAAAGACGTTGAAGACCTGGATGCAATGTAAGAACAGGAACAGATTTCAGAGATTATCTGTGGTCGACGTTTGATTATAGCTGACAGAACTCTCTGTTCCCTCAGGACTGTAAAATGCACCAAACACAACTGGAAATTAAACGTGTCAACAATGAAATATGTGAACCCGCCCGACAGCTTCTTGCAGGATGAGCTCGGTAAGTTCTGTCTGCACAGTGCCTTTTCCTGTATATTGATATGCCACTTCCTGCAATGTGGATCTGAAATCTAAATATGCAAACTACAAAGCTGCATTATGGGATGTGTGGTTAGCTTGTAACTATAGCTCTTGCCACAGTCGGCGCTAACAGTCAGAATAGCAACTACTTTCTGTGCTTTTTTTAATTTTAATGCTAAATTGGCAGAGGGCCCCTTCTAATGAATAATTTGACAATTTGTGCCAATAACTGTGAAGCAATGTCAAACTAATTCTTTCCAACAGACATTTTTCCATGCTTCACATGAGTGGAGTGTAAACTTGATAATCTAATTTTCTTCTCTGCAGGGTCATTTTTCCCCTCAAAGAATAGTAAATATAACCAGTTGTTAAAAGGGACAGCTCTCTTAGCCCAGCACTATGCATCTCAGCACTCAGCAACATCGCTGTGTGACTGCACTTGTTCTGATTAATCTGTGTAAAAAGGTATCTCTCTTCCATTTACTTGCATTATCTAAGAGTGTGGCGGTTGAGTAAACAATATATATATATCCTTTTAAATCCCAGTTAAACATTAGCCAGCAGCGCAGTTATCGTTTCTGTGCAGGTTTCCAGGAATTCAACAGTCGGCATAAATTGCTGTAAAGTACAGGGTGGGCCATTTATATGGATACACCGTAATAACATGGGAATGGTTGGTGATATTAAAGTCCTGTTTGTGGCACATTAGTATATGTGAGGGGGCAAACTTCCCCAGATGGGCGGTGACCATGGTGGCCATTTAGAAGTCGGCCATCTTGGATACAACTTTTGTTTTTCCAATAGGAAGAGGGCCATGTGACACATCACACTTATTGGTAATGTCACAAGAAAAACAATGGTGTGCTTTGGTCACCCACTGCTGTACTTGGCCCTGGAGTGTCCTCGGGGAGAGAGGAAATAAGGACAGGCGGCCTAATGGAAGGCCTCTGTCCCATCACCTCATCCATGAGGCCAAACCAGGGCCAAGCAGCAGCAGTGTGCTTCGCACTGACTCCCTCACCTGACCCTGGACACTTGCAATCCTAAAGGCAGAGGAAATCAGAAATGACAGACAAATATAAACAATACAACTTTTAGTAAATGTGCATTTATTAAATTTCATTCTTAAATTATCTTCTTGACAGCACACATTCTTTGTATCTTTTCTTTAAGTTGTCCCACTTCTTTTTGGCCTGCAAGGGGGTGACTTTCCCTTGCAGGCCCATCTTCTCGAGAATAGTTAGGGTTAGCTGGCTAGTTGTTACTGATCGCACACAAAAAAAATAAGAGAAGAGAGAAAACCATGACAACTGATAATCCCTAAATCCAAAAGTTTTCACAGCAGAACACAAGAGGAATATCGTCTGGACATCACAGGTTCTGTACAGAATGAGGGTTGTTGAAACCGTACTCAGATGAATATGATGTGTAAATTGATTTATTCGTGTGCCTCCATCCCACAGTCGCTGAATTTTTTACCCCAGTGAAGAGGTGATCGTTTTCTCCTCTAGTTTTAATGAAGTCTGCCGTTTGCTCTTTGGTGCCTATAAACATATCACAAAAAAGTGGATTGGGAAAAATGTAAGCGGCAATGAAAAACCGCGGGACCCACCATACAAGCTAGTTTACGGACACTTTTTTATGAAGATTGTTTAAATAAATATTACAAGTCTATGCAAATTCACAACCCTAACAACATAACCGCTATAAAAATGTAACTTTTGTACCACCAGATTTTCATATACTTACTTTTAAAAGTGTATTCGTCTCCCGGTTTATCTTTTTGTGCCGCCATCATTACGTGAATGAAGTTCTGTGCAATGAATTCTGGGCCGGTCAGCTATCGAGCTGGTGGGTGACAGACGTCACCGAAAACGTGGAAGCACTTTTGCAAATATGCGATATCTTGATAAACCGAGCAGATATTTGATGTTTACACAGCTACTTTCTCGCCTGAAAATATGCTAAAAGTTTATTTTGTGACCCAGAAAGATTAGTATGAGTAATTTTAAAACTTAGTAGCGGCCGCCATTGTTGGAAACTGGAGTTTGGCTGGGCCACGCTATGAATTCTGGGATATGGTGGGCCACGAAGGACACACCCGACCCATCCTTCAAATTCGGGGGAAAAGGAGGACACATTTGTCGGCTGCATTCGGAGGAGTCTACGAATTTGGACAGCCTTCGGCGCGGCGCTGTGACGTAATCGGTCTACAAATGCGGCCTCAGGAGGATGCAGCCCATGAATTTGGACACGACCATGGGTTCACCCACACTCCTGCTCTCTCACACAAACCTGCTTATGAATGTTTAATATAATCAAAGTTTGGTTTGCTCTCACCTTTCTCAAACTTGGTAAAAAATGAATCAAACAGTTCAGTTTCATCATTTATTGATAACAGAAATCTTCCTCTCAGGTTTGGAGTCTCTGAGTCAGCAGTGCTCTCTTCCTCACAGCACATACACTATCATCCAATCTGCCCATCGTCATCATCACAGTGTTAACCACCTGCAGTGCAGCTCTCTTCTCTGCAGTCGATCTCATAAATCTCTCACAGAGGACCTGTTCTTAAACAGCTCCTAACGTCATGTGCACACGGTACAGCACAGATTTGTCTGCTTCACTTATTTGTAGCACAGTGGTGCAGTGAACACACTGTCAAGACAAACGATCCAGTTTGAAGATAAAGCAGAATATAATTAATAATAATATTAATAGTAAAAGGGCAGCACGGTGGCACGGTGGTTAGCACTGTTGCCGCACAGCAAGAAATTCCTGAGTTCAATTCCACCATCAGGCCGGGGTCTTTCTGTGTGGAGTTTGCATGTTCACCCCGTGTCTGCGTGGGTTCCCTCCGGGTACTCCGGCTTCCTCCCACCGTCCAAAGACATGCAGCTTGTGGGGATAGGTTAATTGATTAATCCAAATTGTCACTAGGTGTGAATGTGAGTGTGAATGGTTGTTTGTCCCTGTGTGTTGGCCCTGCGACAGACTGGCGACCTGTCCAGGGTGTACCTCCGCCTCTTGCCCTATGACAGCTGGGATAGGCTCCAGCGCCCCCCGCGACCCTGAAAAGGATAAGCGGAAGCGAATGGATGGATGGATTAATAGTAAAACCTCGTGTTGTTTAATTGAATCATATAAAATAGTAACTTACTTAAATGATGTAACTCAGTAATAAGAAACATGGAAAAGGTGCTACAGTGAAGCTTGTATTACATACTGCTACTATGGGTAGTAGTAGTAGTATGAATAGCTCTATTTAAAGCATCGAGAATAACAGAATGATAATAATATAAATGCCATGTGAGGTCAACACCTGAGCTTGTTGTTGCACTCGCAGAGGTCGAAGTGTTGGATGATGGGGGGCTGCAGTTGGTGGAGCTGAGCCCTGTTGACCCCTGGATGGTTGATCCTCGAGAGCCTCTGGAGCTCCAGGAGGGAGAAGTCAAAGTACGTTGATGTTACGCTTTAGATAACAAATATTTAACCCCAGTTTTTCAGACAACACCGTGCATACTACTGTGCTACTCTTATGAAACTGTTTGGCAAAATTATCTAAAACTTGAATGATCTAAGTAGTAATAATAATCATCATCTCAAATGTTGTCAATCGTGAATGAACGAAGAGTGAAAAGTGCATCAGCTGTCTCCAAAGATGACATTTTCTTTGACCTTCCTCTCAGGTGACTTACCTAACCCACGCCTGCATGGAGCTACAGCTTGGTGAGAGAAGGTTCATGTTCGACCCCTGGTTAAAGGGTCCCGCGTTTGCCAGAGGGTGGTGGCTTCTCCATGAGCCTCCAGCAGATGCTCTGGACAGGCTTTGTGGTGCAGATCTCATCTACATCAGCCATATGCACTCAGACCACCTCAGGCAAGCTCTGCCAATGCTGCTAAATATACATACAAATAAATATTGCTGCTGATTTTATTTGAAGCAACTAAACAATTCAGAGAAAACACAGTATGGTATCTACAAACTGCTCCAGCTGTTCGGTTCATCTGGACAGGAGCACACACTGTATACCATCATGGCAAAGGGAGGGGAAATGTTCTTAGAGTAAAGGCTGTAAAAGGACTCCACATATACAGGACTGTAATAACGACTCAGGATGGAGAAATATATAATAAAACCAAGACCAGATTACTTCCTTTATGATGTTGTGATATGTAAAACCTTAGAAGTGACTGTGCACGTAACAGAATATTATTAGCAAAGACAAATAAAATCATGCAAATAGTTCTATTGAAAAGTATAGAATATAATTACAACTGTCACTGAGATTCAAAAATACATTTCCAGTTTGTTCCACTTTGTAGGATAACAAACCTTTAACATTACAGGATTTGTATTCCTGTAATTGTTTGTAATTAACAACAAGCTCATTCTGTGAAGAGCCATATGAAGAAAGAGGAGTGGCTCACGACTCCACACAGTCACTGTAAATGTCACTTCTGACTAGAAAAGAAACAAAAGCAGTTTTTGGAATATTAAATAAAAGTTTCTTTCTGGTTAGAAACTTCAGAATCTACAAAGAGTTTAACTTTTAGCCTTGGATACTGTTCATGTTGACACGGTGGCGTGCTGACGTGTTGTTTGCTTTGTAGCTATCCCACACTGAAGGTCTTGGCAGAAAGAAGGCCCGATGTCCCCATATATGTTGGTGACACATCCAGGCCTGTGTTTTGGTCAGTAATGACGTGGAGCTCAATCTTCCCCATAAATTACAGAGGAAATAAATCTGGTACAAAGTGAGTTTGTTCTTCTGCTGTGACAGGTATTTGAAGCAAAGCCAAGTGAAGCTGACCAACATTAAAGTCATTCCCTTTGGTGTTTGGCAAAATGTAAGTCACACCTCCATCATGTGGTCAAGAGTATTTACAATAAGCATGTTTGGAAAATGTTGAATTGTAAAATGATTCAATTCAATTCATTTTGGGGGAAATATGATTATGAAGTAAAATGGCTCTTCCTGTCTCACTCAGATTGATGAACACCTGAGGTTCATGATCCTGATGGATGGTGTACATCCTGAAATGGACACCTGCATCATTGTTGACTACAAAGGTGTCATTTCAAATAATATTATTACTGATGCTGTGAAAATAAGTCTGATTAGGATATAAAACGCAGTTTTGATTGCAGGTCACATGATCCTCAACACTGTGGACTGCACCAGACCAAACGGCGGCAGGCTGCCACAGCATGTGGATGTGATGATGACCGACTTCGCTGGAGGAGCTTCTGGATTCCCGATGACCTTCTATGGAGGGAAATACAGCGGTGAGCCTGAGCTAGGTTAGCTTAGTTAGCGTTTAGCTCCACACGCACACAGCAGTGTCTCAGTTACAGTCTTTTGACAGACACATGTAGCTCTTTTAGCCACGTAGGAACTGACTTGTTTAACTCACATGTTGTGATCAACAGTGTCAAAGTGCACCAAACTGCTGAGATGAAGCAAATGTTGATTTGTTTCCAGATTCCTGGAAGGCAGAGTTTATCAAGAATGAGAGGAAGAAGCTGCTGAATTACAAAGCTACACTGGCGAAGTCCCTGCAGCCCAGGATCTACTGCCCATTCGCTGGATACTTTGTGGAGGCTCATCCGTCAGACAGGTAGAGTTAGTAACGAGGTTTGCACAGCACCAAGGTCAAAGCTGATGTGTAGTTCATCTGGGCAACTCCATCCAATAACTGATCAAACAGAGTCTATATCTGGGATCCTCTTTGTATTTAGTGCCTATTTATCTGTATGAGCTACAGTCTATCTCTGCAACCACGACTCCACCTTCATGAGCTGCTCCTGTTGTACTGAATTGTGTTTCTAACTGACAGTAGTTCAGTTTATCATTCGTTTAAAATGTTTTAGCAGGTGTTTTATTGTTTTAGCATTCTTCCAGTCTCCTGTTGCCACTGCGCCAACATTTTTGAAACGTGTTGTTAGCATAAAACATTTAAACTAAAGTTTTATTCTCTGTTTGATGCAATTGTTAAGGTTCAAAATATTGGGGATGGACACCAGAGGAAAAAACCCACAATAACAACACTGGTCCGGTCGGGTTGAGTCAAACGATGATTTAATGATCACACACGTGGGAGATGGACACTGTATGCAGACAGTCTCAGATCTCATCTCAAAAAACACATCACCATAGTTTTATGAAATCAGGGTATTAGAACGCCCCCTCATGCATAGTGACAGGTGTAATACAATCAATGTTGACAATTTTATTTAACACAAAGAATAACATTGTCTCCTTCCCGAGGGCAGACGCTGACTGCCCCCGTCTCCTGGAACCGTCTGTACCCTGCTAAGACACAACATGGCAGCTACAAGGACTCTTTCATTTGTTAAGACCATCAGTGTGTATTGCTCTAAATCAAGTCTATAATATTAAATGAATATTGCTGGATCAGCTACTTCTACTTAAAACATATTAAAACATGACTAAGCACAAAATCACCAAGAATAACATCTTATAAGTGCTGTGTAAGCGCGTGCGGCCTTCCAAGCTCAAAGCCTTTGCCCTCCATAGATCAGCCAGACTCGCGCTGGCTGTAGCTTTTAACCTTTAATTACCTTGAGCACAACTCTAGAATAAGCAACAAACTGCAATGTGTATGGAATGATCAGGGTTACATCTGCAATGGAAAATCATGTTATTATTCTGGTACCTGCAAGGAAAGATCAAACTAAAGTTATCACCATCACTGTAATGCAAAGAATAATGTAAGGTCAAAAACTTCAATTTATGCTTAATGCAAAGCTGGTTATATACTTCTAATGAACTAATAATGCCATATTAAAATATTAAATGATAATGAGAAAAACATCCCCTCCTTATTCTACAATTCCCTCTGTTGACCTCTGGAGAATCCAGAGGTCACAAACAGTTGTGTCCCTCCTTGGCCTACACATTCAGTTCTACATGCATCATTGGCATCATGGACATTGGAGTAAGGACTCCAGGGTCCACTGTCCTCACAGACATACTTTTGAACATTCTTCTGGCACAAGGGATGAGACAACAACAAATAACCATAATACCCACCACAACAGACAAAGAAAACATGACCGAAGCGATAACCCCCTTCCACCGTCCGAACACTCAGGTCAGCCAGCCTTCCAACGGACTATCAACACCGGAGTGATCATGCATAGTTTCAGAAAGGCTCTTTAGGCCCTTCAGAGCCTTGGTTACCGACACATTTGGAGCAGTCTTGTTTGGAATAAAATTACAACACTGATCGGCCAATATAGGACAAACGCCCCCTTTTTTTCCGCTAACGACATACCAAGGGCCATTCTATTCTGCACTCCCATTAACGAGGTCGGACCCACCTGCTCCGCCAACCCCTCCATGCCGTCTCTGGTGAGGTTAGAGAGCCTCAGTACATTATAGTGAACATAATTGATCCTATCTACGTTCTTGCGTTCTTAACCCTTTTGGATCAACCCCCGCTATTTCCACCCCCAGAACCAAATACATAGATTGTTTGCGATGCCAATTCCCCAATGATAAGGTTAACGCGTTTCCAGAGGGGCTGAAATCCCTCTGTAGTTTAAGCCCGTTTTCTGATCCTAGTTCTAACGGTTCCCAATTTTGCCCAGTGTAACCCCTTACCTGGTCCCAATTACGGCACCAGCTGTCATATGGACGATTTCCCCTCTCGCAGTGCGTACTCACTGAATAATCCCAACAGAGCCACACATTATATCCCCTCCAGGCACTGCCGACGTCCCTACAATTAACAACATCACACAGATCAAACATAAAAGAAATTGTGGGGCCAATAACATAATCTAATTCTAAACCACCATATGTGCTGAGACACTCATCCTTTTTACCAGAGACCTCGCGCTTCACTCTTGCCCGCAGCTTTAAATCACTATAGATCACGCGAGATGTAATTGGTGTATCAAACAACGCCGGACTGGCATGGCCTCCGTGCTCAGACTGGTTTCCCGGGTCGGTCTGCAACAAACAAATCAAAAAACAAATAGCCATGATTAGCAACATAGTTGACATCAAACTCATAATAATTTTGAACATTGTGATGGCTTTTGAAACTCTTCTTTCATCACCAGTGTCTAATTGTTGTGATGGCATGGTGGTATGTGAATGTTATGGTGTAGTAAAAAGTTCAAAGCCCTTTATCAGAGCCTCTCTCTTGTTCTAGGTGTTCAGTGTGGTACCGCTCCTTTTCGTTGGCGCGGCGATCTCCTCCTTGACTGCTCTTCTTTCTTCGA
Source organism: Rhamphochromis sp. 'chilingali' (assembly GCF_963969265.1). Lineage (NCBI taxonomy): Eukaryota > Metazoa > Chordata > Actinopteri > Cichliformes > Cichlidae > Rhamphochromis > Rhamphochromis sp. 'chilingali'. The sequence continues at coordinate 41,366,531 of NC_137934.1, read as the reverse complement.
CCTTCCGGGTAGACCACCGGTCGGCCCGTTGCACAGGTGTGAGGGTTTATTCTGCCGCTCAATTTCACCTGTGTTGGGTGGAGATTGATCCTTCCCCACCAAGCCCTCGTGCGCGGCTGCGCACTGCGTCCAGTGATACCAGGTGTCGCCTTTCCCCTTCAGTTGGACCGCTGTCGCCGTCCGAGCCGATACCTCATATGGACCAGTCCAGCGGGGCTCCTTCCACTTTCGTTTGATGACTCTCAGCCACACTGTTTTCGCGTCTGGGACCTCTCCTTCTCCTGTGGGCCCTTCACCAGCCGCCTGTTTTGTGAAACTGGACACAAGCGCCTTTAACTCGTTCCAGTAGTCTGCGTGGGACCGGTTCCCCTTTTTGTCCCGTTCAACCGAGCCCACCGTCCAAGGTGCCGGAAACTGTCTCCCGGTTTGCAGCTCATATCGTGTAAAACCCACTTCCGGTTTTACTGCTGGCTTAGGATTGTGTGCCCCACAGATTAAGCTCATCCTGGCCTTCTCTCTTATCATTCCTCGCAGCTCAGGATGCCACCAATGACACAAATTTCTTTCCATCTGGGCTCTCCCCACGTGGGCGAGTCCGTGGGCTTCATCCACCTTCTGTTCTGCCATTTTGGCTGTCAGCACGGGGCGCCCGTCTGGCCCCCTCCACAAATGTCCATCCTGCCAGGCTCCTTTGTTTTTCCACACCCCCTTTTCCTCTGGGGATGCCTCCTCCTGGGCCTGTTTGACTTCCTCAATCAGATCAACAGATATCTCCTCTTCTGGAGTTACCTGTATCATTTGTCTCCGTCCTTTGTAGCCTGCGGCCTCCTTCGCGGCTTCGTCTGCTCTCTGGTTTCCTCTCTGCCGAATTGGTGTAGATGTTCACTCTCCTGTTCTTGGCTAGTCTCAAAGCTCGAACTAAGGCTATCACTTCAGCTCTCTGGGCCGACTGCTTTCCCTCAATCCTTCCTGACTCTCTGACCTGATAATCTCCTTCTACTCTGCAAACCACCGCATACCCTGCTTTCAGTCCTCCTTCGTCTCGGTGGCAACATCCATCGGTGAACCAGTCCTCAGCTCCCGGTATGGGTTCGGCCTTCAGGTCCTCTCTAATCTTTTCCTCAATCTGTGCTCTTTTGGCCTGTGGTTGTCCTGTGGTTCCCCTACACCCATTAAATCTGCCATGTTAATTCCTTCATGTGTAAATGTCAAATTTGGGGCCTCTAAGACTTTGCTCAGTCTCTTTTGTGCCCTAGTGACATACAAAATGCTTGTGAATTCACGTATGCCACTATGCTATGTGTAGTGAGTATTTTTAGTGGGTGTTCTCTCACTACATGTGCTGTTCTTTGGATAATTCTAGCGACCCCTGCTGCATGTTGTGTGCATGTAGGGTGCTTTGCTTCTGTTGGATGTAGTTTTACACTTACATACATGAGCACATCTCTACCCCCCCCCCCCCCCCTTTTTTCTGAAACAACACTCCATTTACAACTGAGTATGTTTCAGAAACATCCAAATAGAATGGCTCATCATAATTGGGTGTGGCTAAATCTGAGGCCCTTGACAAATCCTGTTTCACCCTAATAAATGCGGCTTCAGCTTCAGGCGTCCAAGGCAACTCAGCCTTAAAGTTTCGAACACCAACTTGCTTCATTAGGCCCCTTAAAGGGGCAGTTTTACCTGCATAATCCGGAATGAACTGCCTGCTGTAACCTGTTAAACCAAGAAAAGAAAGCATTTCTCTCACAGTTCGCGGTTTTGGGTGTGTCAGAATTTGGTCTCTGTGTGTGTTCATCAAACCCACTAATTTGTGTGCGATTACCCGGCCCAAAAAGGTCATTTCAGGGCGAACTAACTGCAGCTTGTCTTTACTTACTTTAAAGCCGCATTCCGCCAACCTATTCAACACAACGAACGACGCCGCTGTACAATCCGCTGCTGACGGGGCTGCAATGAGAAGATCATCAACATATTGTATTAATGTATAATCATCAGGCAAATTACATGACGACAGGGCTTCTTTAAGCACCTTATTGAAAATACCTGGAGAAAGTGCAAAGCCTTGTGGCAACCGTGTGTATCTGAGTTGTTGGCCTCTGTATGTGAATGAAAAAAATATCTCTGAATGACTCATGCAGAGGAAGACAAAAGAATGCATTTGCCAGGTCAATACACGTGAACCACTTTTGGTCACATGTGATAGCTGATAAACCTTTGTACGGATTTGGTACCGGTGCAGTAGTAGAGAGTAATATTTCATTAATGGCTCTCAAGTCATGTGTCATGCTCTATTTTCCTGTTCCATGTTTCTCCACTGGTAGAATTGGTGTGTTCCACAGTGAGTGAGAGGGCTCTAACACCCCGGCCCTTAGCAGGCCTTCTATTGTTTCTGTAATTCCTTCCTCTGCTTCAGGTTTGTGTTTATACTGTGGTCTATTGATTGGTGTGTTTGATTTCAGCTGGAACACGACAGGAGGACACTTAGCTAGGCCAACATCCGTGGGCCCTTTTGACCATAGACTGTCAGGCAGATTCGACAGTCCAGCAACTGCGTGAGGATGATCTACACACTCCTCACCATGTGTTTTTGAAATTTCTTTATGTTCCAAAATCACCGTACCCTCACAGGCACAAGTTATGCGATAGGTTTTACAATTTGGAGCATAAGATAAGTTAGGAATTTGGGTTCTTTGCCACCCTGTGTCGTCCAGTGCTCACTTGACCATTGGACCTAGATCACCTGCACCATGACCTTGGTGGACCGCCAATGTAATGTGAGGGGTTGAATTTTCTTCCACATTGTACCAAGGCAGTTGTTCATCAGTTAATTTCACAGCCGCGGCTACACCTTCTGGTCCAATGTAGATGTCATGTGTTTGCACATTCCACGTCTGACCCTCAAGATCAGATTGAAATAATTCACGATAAGTGTCGTCATTCTCATAAAACAGGGTAACGTGGTAAGGGTCGCGCGGAGGGGAGTAAACTGCCAAGCTCATTATCCAGGGTCTCCACAGCTGAAATTGCCTCAGAACATCCTCTTTCACTAGTCTCCCCCAGTAGATATCGGCTTTTGCTCTTTCACAGTCTTGAAGCAGATATTGAGTCTTTGAATTTGTTCCCAGGCACGGAAAATGCTGGCCCCCTGGCAGAGTCACAGATAATCCATCTGCTGAACATGTGATTGTGGCGCCCAACTTCACGAGCAGGTCCCTGCCCATGAGATTTACTGGCGCTTGCGATGACACCACATAGTTGTGTTTCAAAGTCTGCTTGCCCAGCTTTGTCAAAGCTGGGTCAGTCACTGGCAGAGTTGTTGGGATCCCGGAAATACACACCACGTTCGCTGTGTGGCAGGACAACTTTGCACTGTCTGGTGCTGCTCTCAAGGTTGAATATGTTGCTCCAGTGTCTACTAAGAAGGGCAATTCTGTCCCTTCTACAGTAATTGACAGCATGGGATCTGCCATCCCCATGCTGTTTGGTCCCTCCGGGTCCCTTCAGTACTGGTCCTCCCTCCAGTCAGCCACTGGATACTGCGCGGCTGGTGCTGCACTCGGGTTTGGGGCCTGATATGCTCCCCTATAGCCATCTCTTGCTCTCGGAGCTCCACGTGCCTGGGATTGGTCGTTTCGTCTTTTATAGTTCTGACGACGTTCTGGGCAATTTCTGTTCCAATGACCCTCTGCTCCACACCTCTAACAGACATTCCAAGGCACACCGCTGAGATTCCCCGTGTCACGAGCTCTTAGTACTCCCTCCGCTGAGCCACCACGCCCTCTGTACGATCCACCGGTTCCCCAATTCCCTGTGGGTTGGTTCTGCCTTGGTGCATTGGCGGGCCATCCGTCATTAGTGCAGGGACCCGGGCCACTGTCTGGCCATTCAGGCCCAGGACCAGGCTGGGTCGCAACTATCATCATTTTTTCTGTTTTTTCTTTTTCCTCTTTTTTCTTTTCGCAGGCTTTGTTTCTGGCCTCCGCCAACTGTAGTTTGAGTAGAGACGCTTGTGCCTCCTCCAACTCTTTTTTTCTGCTTGTTCGCCCTGTCCTGCTCCAGCTGTAAACGATGCGAGACATGTCTTTCCCACTGCACCGAATCTGCTACGGCAAAATCTGGGTTTTTCTGTAGATCTTCCATGACCTGGTTTGGCAGCCCTGCCAGCACCGCTGAGCGAAACCACGCCCGATGCTCACCTTCTCTACCCGGATGGGTACCTGTTTCTAACAACCACTGATCTCTGGCTTTTTCTAAAAACTCTCTAGGTGTGTTTTGGGGGTCCCAAATTATTTTAGGTATGGCTCCTGTGTTAGGGGTTGGGTACTTTTCACGGACTGCGTCAGACAAAGCACATTGCACTTCATGATAAGGCAAATCATTTGCATAGCGAGTTGTGCGAGCTATGGCCTCTACATCTGCGAGCCCACCACCGAGCATACACCGCGCAGAAATGGCGCGAAAATCACCAATCGCAAGCTCCTCTCCTTCTGTTAGTCTGCCTAATTCACGCAACCACCTTGCAAATTATAATGAGTGCCTGCAGCTTTTTCTGCTTTGGTCACAGTTTTACACTGTCCCAATTTTCCCTTGCCTTCTAGGGACCTATTCTGATCATAACCTATGTGTGTGTAAGCTTGTTTGCATTTAACCCTCTGCACTCAAGGCATTTACTACACTTTATCAGTCCGGACAGTCACGCCGAATGAAGCTTCTGACCTTCAAAGGCCGAGTGCCAACTCATTATAAGCACATTTGCAAGGTGTGTCTGAAAATTATTTAAACCACTCTTTTTAAATCAAAAACTATTTACATTGTTATAACATCAAAACCAGCAGCATATTTACAAACTTTCAGCAATAAAAAGCCTTCTGCTTATAAGGCTCACACACACTCTGGGCAGGAAGTGAAAAGCTCCGTTTCCCTCCCTTGCAAATGCAGCTCATTTGCATGTTCACACCGTCTAAAAATAGCTCGCAGCGCAGCAGCTGCGCGTCACACAGAGTCTCACACAAAGCTCAGACAAAACTCTATTTTATATTACAAAGACGTCTTATATTTACAACCACTGACAGGCCTGACAGATTCAGCACCTAACAAATTTCGACAAATTTAAAATAACGGGTCTCACCGAAGACAGTCTCACTTTTTTGTAATCAATCAAACAGTCTCTGTTACTTCTCGGAACAGTTTCTGTCCTAATTTGTAAAACTATTAACCAGTCTCTGTTACTTCTGGGAACAGTTTCTGTCCTAATTTGTAAAACTATTAACCAGTCTCTGTTACTTCTGGGAACAGTTTCTGTCCTAATTTGTAAAACTATTAACCAGTCTCTGTTACTTCTGGGAACAGTTTCTGTCCTAATTTCCCTACCAAACTACCTGAGCCTTCAGCTCAATATCCAGGGACTCAAACCCAACATTATTACTTTCATATTTCTTCAACTTCATTAAATACTCTTAAACAACTTTAACTGCATAACACACGGTGATTCTCATCAAAATCAAAACAGACACCCACCAGCAACGTCAGTGAGTAGGCTTTTAATTTAATGCAGCCCAATTTGGCACAATTTGGGAATCAACTCAACAGGCAGTGCCTTACCTTTTAGATGCACCCGGGAAGCTCACTCACATCAGATCCCTGGTCCGTGCCTGTCCGCTCGACCACCTCAGACCGTCCACACCTCACACTTCCACCCCAATACCACAGGACGAGCCCCCAAAATGTTAAGGTTCAAAATATTGGGGATGGACACCAGAGGAAAAACCCACAATAACAACACTGGTCCGGTCGGGTTGAGTCAAACGATGATTTAATGATCACACACACACGTGGGAGATGGACACTGTATGCAGACAGTCTCAGATCTCATCTCAAAAAACACATCACCATAGTTTTATGAAATCAGGGTATTAGAACGCCCCCTCATGCATAGTGACAGGTGTAATACAATCAATGTTGACAATTTTATTTAACACAAAGAATAACATTGTCTCCTTCCCGAGGGCAGACGCTGACTGCCCCCGTCTCCTGGAACCGTCTGTACCCTGCTAAGACACAACATGGCAGCTACAAGGACTCTTTCATTTGTTAAGACCATCAGTGTGTATTGCTCTAAATCAAGTCTATAATATTAAATGAATATTGCTGGATCAGCTACTTCTACTTAAAACATATTAAAACATGACTAAGCACAAAATCACCAAGAATAACATCTTATAAGTGCTGTGTAAGCGCGTGCGGCCTTCCAAGCTCAAAGCCTTTGCCCTCCATAGATCAGCCAGACTCGCGCTGGCTGTAGCTTTTAACCTTTAATTACCTTGAGCACAACTCTAGAAAAAGCAACAAACTGCAATGTGTATGGAATGATCAGGGTTACATCTGCAATGGAAAATCATGTTATTATTCTGGTACCTGCAAGGAAAGATCAAACTAAAGTTATCACCATCACTGTAATGCAAAGAATAATGTAAGGTCAAAAACTTCAATTTATGCTTAATACAAAGCTGGTTATATACTTCTAATGAACTAATAATGCCATATTAAAATATTAAATGATAATGAGAAAAACATCCCCTCCTTATTCTACACAATACATTTGTGATGTTAATAAATAAGGATAAGATTAACATGATTTTGAGATTCTAGTATTATTTACATCATACACAGCATCCCAACTCTTCTGCAAACAGGGTTGTACGACACAGTCGTGGCCCAAACTTTGGACAGTGACGGGACTGCTAATGACTGTTAAGTTACAGATGTAGCATTTAAACAAACATGAGACCTAACTTGTTCTTTATGTGTCCTTTTACTTCTCTGTCTGTTTGTACTGTGTGTTGGGTGTAGATACATAAAGGATACTAATATCAAAAACAGTGCAGAGGACCTCAATGCAGTCATTAATAAGCTGGCACCAGCAATCAAGACTTGGACACCGCAGCCAGGTGCTGTGCTGGACCTGGGCCTCGCTCTGAGAGACCCCACCAGCAGGTTGGAACAGCTCACATGTTTATCTGTGTTTGCCATTCTTTGCCACTGTGGAAAAGAGACTCTTATTCCATCTGTGTAATACAACTACATAAACCACAGACACTTAAACAGTAATGTCAGTAGCTGAAAGGCCAGTGAATAAACAGATTAGTCTGATGGGAAAAAATCCTCACCGTCTGCACTGCCAATGTAAAATTCAAAAGCTTTGGACAGTAGCTTCAGCCTGTCTTTTTCATCTTTATATAGTTTGTATGTGTGCAGTAACTGTATAAAATGACTTTTATTCTTACTGAGTTACAACAAGCTACAGCTGCTCAATTAGCTCATGTCAATCAGAACATCTGATCTGACTGCATGTCCATGTTATCTGCTGACATGTGTTTGCTATGACCACCCATAGTGAGGCCATCATCAATCCACCAGCCAGTGCAAAACTCTACAAGGACAGCTGGGAGTTCGACTTGTATGTGAATGAGCTGAACAGTGCCATCAAGTCGGACATATTTAAACATCAGAGCTGGATCCAGTTTTATTACACGTGGGCTGGCTTTCAAAACTACAACCTTGTTGTGCGGGTAAATGTTCTCCTGCAGAGCTGTTTGACTCTTTTTTTTTTTTTTTTTTTTTTGTCAAGAACTGTTCTGCACTCAACATCTGACCTTTGTCTGCATTTACTGTGTTCTCGTGACTTTTCCTACCTAAGAGCATTTCTCTGCTTACTGCTTCCAGAAACCAAATAAAACACACGAGCCTGCAAAAAAGGACTGTAAAAATATTTACTTTGTCCATTTTTTAATATGGTTGGGGGAAAGCATTAAGAAAAAACAAAATAAAAACTATTGTGCGTCTTGAGATTGGACCGACAACCCGCTCAGAATGTGCCCTGCCTCCTGGCCCGTGAAAGCCAACAAGAGCTGGACAATAAGATGGATGTTCAATAAGGAGAGATCATTAGAAAGAACTGAGCATGATTCATCAATGTACAGAATTCAATTAAGATATTTTGCCATCATAGTCTGAGGGCCCATCGCAGCAGAACGTAATCCCAGCAGTGACAGGGATTAGGGCAGGACCACCCCGGGAGTCTGGGTGGAGGTTTGGATGGAGCTTGAGTAATATGGGAGAGGCTGAGATGGGGAGGAGGTGGGTTGCATGAAGGCGACTGCAAGGGAAATAACAGATGAGATTTAAAGTACGCGGATTGGAGGATGATTGGCCTTAAAAAAGACGATTGGACTAGACCAGTGATGTCACAATCAGGCTGTGACAGTGACGTGAAGCTGAGATTAGCCCCAAAAACCTGGGAAGCAGACAGATGTATGACTAAAGATCTTCCGTGCTGAACTTGTCCACCAAGCAGTGAGCAGTGTGATTATGAATGAAATCTTTTTTTTCATGCACATAGTAGTGATGTGTGCATCATTTTACTTTCCGTTAACCTTGTAAACCATAAAACCCAATGAAAAATGTAGAAGTTCAACAAAAATCAAAAGAACTGAGACGTTTTCAGGCTAAGCTTCCTTGTAACTATGCTATGATAGAGACGGGCTTCCAGTGTTTTAAAGCAATAAATACGTGTTTTTTTTACACCTGAGCAGAAATTTTATTTTATATGTTTTTTGATAATCCCTTTCCCTCATGCTACAGCAGCCTCTGTAGTACCTGAGCAGAAGCTGATAATACGCGTGCAGGTAACATCCTGCAATGATGAAATCTAAAAACAAACAACTAGCTCTCTGCTCTGATCCCTCATCACCACCTCGCTTCCTTCTAGCTGTTAACGATCTCCTTCTCTCACTCGTTTTTCTTTTGCATTGCTGTCTCACTCAGAGTGTGTCTCCGTGTAGGTCATTGAAACAGACGACGAGTTTGAATGCATCACTGACGGTTATGACTATCTGGTGGACTTTCTGGATCTATCGTTCCCCACAAAGAGACCTGACAGAGAGCACGCCTACTTGGAGGTGAGTCCCTAAACAAACAGATAACAGGATGTGAATAATAGTGATTTCCTCCTGACTCCCAACGAATCGTGAGGAAATGATCACGTCTGTCATCTAACATCTGAAAAACTCCTGTTCTGCCTGGATACTTTATTTACATGCTGTTATGCTCATGCTGCTTCGTTTAATCTAAGATTAAAAACAGGATTGGAGTGATGAGGTACGTGGTGCTGCACGGCTGTCTGTGGGACGACCTGTACATCGGCTTTCAGAACCGCGTCAGCCGAGACCCAGACATCTACCACCACAAGTACAGACATTTAATCTCACGGATTCTTTGTCATGCTGTAAATTGTTCGAATAACTATGCTGCACTTTCAGTGTTTTTGAGCTAAACATGAAGAATTGATAAATATCTATACACACAGATTTATTTACACACATACATACACATATCTGATTATACACACAGATCAAAATACACAATACTATTTAGCAAAATATAATTTTGATGTATTTTACTTTATGTAGGAGGAGCACTCAGACACACATGTTGTTACAGCATGTTTATTTTGTTAAGAATATTCATTGCCATTTTCAAGCCTAATAACTCTTAGCTTAGCTATCACAACCATGTAATGTTGTAAATGGGAAATCCTTGATTCTGCTCTTTTTTGACTAACTTCATAATTACCTGCATGTGATGTATTTAGGGTCCGTGTCAGTTACAGCTAAAGAACAGTAACTTAGGCTGCATCCACAGGGACACTGTGCTACTGTGAATGTATGAACTTTAATCACCTCGTCTTGGCCTCTAGGTTCTGGAAGCACTTCCAAGCAGAGCTGCCACTTTGCAGGCCAGACTGGGAACAGTTCCGAAAACAGGTCTTCACCATCGATGAGTCGACCATACCTCTCAGTGATACAACGATGGGAAATAACTGTGCCCTGTCATGAATTGATTCTGGTTTGATTCTGGATTTGTAAAGATCCAGTTACTGATTTCCTGATTTGATGTAATGCATATTAACTATGCAGTTCCAATTGGGCCTAGGTCACCGCTTTACATTAATGAGATAGCAAAGTAATCAATCAGGTGGCTGTCAGGTAAGGAACTCAGCTCAGGGTCATCAGTCTTTAATAGACAAAACACTGATTTTGCACATTTAATCATCTTTCAGATCAGGAAAACTGTTTACAATCAATTTCTGTGAAGTATAAATCTATGTTTTTACCTTAACAATGCTATGTAATTGATGGTAATAAAAATGACATCTATTTTGCTATTAATGTGTGTACTCACCTGAACAACAGAACATGCTGATTCAATAACTTCTGAAAAATAGGAAGCACATCAGTTGCATGAATACAAGAAACAAGGATGGCTACTAAGCTATGGTGTTATTTTTGTGCCACTATTCTGAGCGCACGTAAAAAAAAATTTGCAAGTGCAAGTGTTGCATTTTGAGGAGAAATTTATTAAGCTTGATCAGCTGTTGGTGGAATTTATTTAATATTAATTTCTAGTATCAGCTGATGTTTGCTGGAGCCACAGCTGTAAAGCTGCTGGTCATGATATCGGTTTGGATATGTGGTGAGAGGGAAACATGAAGGTGATACAGATCATACATATATACCAACAAGACAGCGTACATCACTGTCACAGCAGTGTTTGTTTTCATTCAAAGGCTTTATGGTTTTTCCTATAATACCTGGTGGGCCGGTCTCAATGCCCGGGCCAATTTTTTGTCCCAGTCCGGCCCTGGCTGACCAGTAGACTTGTAGTCAACACCGCCTAAACCAAGACCAAGACCAGAGGATACTGAGACCAAGACCAAGACAAAGTCGAGACGAGACCAAGACAAAAAAGTCTTTAAACTGCAGCCAGATGCTGCTTCGTATGATATTGATAATGATATTATCCTATATCCTCGCATGTGATTGGCCACAATACGGAGGGATTGGAGCATAGCTGAGCCACTGTGTGAGAGCTGAGCAGCAAAAGGAAATTAAGTGAGGAGCGGCTCTCACTCACTACAAAGCGCTCTGTAAGCACGGCTCTTAGAATCAGAATCAGAATACTTTATTAATCCCGAAGGAAAAAGGAAAATATAATAGAGCTGATGCTTTTGCGCATGAGACATTATCGCACGTTACGTTGTGTGTCATGGATGCTGTTGACTCCAAATCTCCCGACCACTATGCTATGGCGTTATTTTTGTGCCACTATTCTGAGCGCACGTAAAAAAAAGTTTGCAGGTGCAAGTGTTGCATTTTGAGGAGAAATTTATTTTGAGCGAAGAAAAGCTAAATTTGAGATGATGATGATGGCCTTTATTTGTCAGTTGCAGGTCTTTTGCCCACAACCGAGATGACAGACCTTACCGACCGTACATACAATACACAAACATCACATTGGGGAGACAGGTCAGGCTAGGTAGCGAGGAAAAAAAAAACATTGAAATGTGTAACACAGAAGGATAATACAGGAATGCACAGATATCAATCACCATAGCACAATAAACACAGACAGCAACATGGGAAAGCGTTCCAGTGTGTACATCTGATCTGGGACCGCTGCAATCTTCGACTGCGCCTCCAGCTGACCCGATGTCCACATCAGAGGGGAGGCAAGCGTTGGAGGTGGCGTTGGATCCGGGGTAGGGCGGGTGATGCGTCAGTGAGTGCTTATCAGTATCAGTATGTGTATGCGTGTCCATAGTTCAGCTGAGACAGTGTCCTTCGCTTCAAATTTGAGTGAACAAACTTCACTGCTGCATGCAAAAATGTATTTCAGTGTTTGCTATTATCCACACACACACACACACACACACCAGCAGCCCCTCTCGCTCAGTTTTTGCATTTGCGCTCACTTGCAATGTGTTGCTCGTGCTCTCAACATTTCTGCCCGTGCGCGCTCAACTCTTTCTCTACACCATTATATTTGTGCCACAAAACCAGCCAATCACAGACTTGGATGCAAAAAAAATCTGATTTTTGCCAGGGCTCTAGACTAACTTTTTGCCAGTTAGGCGTACCGGTACAAAAGTTAGGCGCACTCACATTTTTCAACCGCATCGCTTAACATCGCAGTTTTACATGTGCACTTTTTTGGGGGGAAGTTGCAGTCCATACAGACAATATTCATTTCTAAATTATTAAGTAACAATCTTGTGCTTAAAGTGCTTTGTCAATATTGTAGAAAATGTTAAACTTAATCATCACATCGGCTCCTCTGACGACCTGTTTGCTGCTTCCTGCCGCTGAAAGGCCGTGGGGAGAGGGGACACTTGGGCATTTATCGCTGCATATAATGTGTTTCTGGATACACTGCTGCTTTTTCAGCGTTCAGAGATTGATGGCACCGTGCCAGAGCTGGCTATGAATTTCAGACAGATCAGGCCTTAACTTTACAAAAAAGTTATCAATCATTCTTTTCATCTTTTCTTATTACCCACAGCTACATCCACTTCTGTCAGGCCTAGGCTGCTCACTAAGGCTGAGTATAATCACTGATTTCTATAATCCATTCGATTCCGGTTCTCAAAGTCCTGATTCGATTCAATTTCGCCTCAGACAGTCAGAAATGTTATAATTCTGATCATTTATCAGCACTGATACACATGAGACTTCATCAGAATTGTGAACATCACAGCAGAAAAACATGAAGGAGATTTTCCTGTCCTGCCTTTTTGTAGCAGATAACCATATGATATTCTGCAATTTTAAAACGTTTAAATTTCTTCAGTATTGAACAACAGAAAAAAATATGCTTTCTTGTCCAAGGTCATTTAAATGAAAAAAAGCCGACAGCGCTGTGAACAACAGTAGACTGGTGGGTAATAAGCAAATGAATAATGCAGAAAACAGATTTGAGACGGGAAACTGTTCTTGAAGTACCGAGAGAGATAGAGCTGTGCATGAAGTGTGATTTTTATCGTGGTGGAAGCAAAACAGCGAAACCCAGAGGGAATTCATGACGACATTGATCAAATGTGAAGCGCAGTTTGCTGCTTCTTTTGCTGCTGGCTCAGTGGATTTTGGTTGGAGAGACAAAACCTGCAGCTCAGAATCAGCGCAAAAAGATGTAAACACAGCGCGGACCGGACGCATCAGGATCGCTAAGCTCCGACAGCCTGTCCGTCTGCGGGCCGTTGGGTGAGAAAGCCGAGAAAGACAAAGCTGATTCTGATGCGTCGGGTCTGTGTTTACGTCTTTGTGTGGAGTCCGTGTACCTGCTCTCATCTGCTGTTTGGTTGTTGTTGAAATGGTTTTGTGAGCTTTAATCTGAGAATCTGGCGTTTCTGGCAAAACACGGTTATATTTAAAAGTCAGGATTTAATGAATAATATTGCTTTATTCAAGCTGCTCACCTCCCACTTCCACCTGCACTTTCAACTGGACCACGGCCAATCAGAGAGGTCCCGCCCCTGACTATCTCTGATTGGTTTAGTCCACGATAGGGGCAAAATGTGTGTCTGTTGTTGACCACACAGAGTTGCAGAGATTTTTTTTTTTTTTTTTGTTACCAAATATTTTTTTTAGTCGCACCACTGAAAAATATGGTTGCATAGACCAAATTGGTCGCACTCTAGAGCCCTGCTTGCACCTGCAATATTTTTTTTTGCATGCGCTCAGAATAGTGGAACAAAAATAACGCCAATCAAATATTTTGTTTTAATCTGTAAAAAAATAATCAAAAAAAACTAGTGTAAACTGTATCTACTTCGATGGATGAAATGAGTCTCTCATATATTTGACCTTATCATTATTATTGTGAAATGAACATGAATGCAAACGTGATTAAATTATTCATTTTGGCTTTGTTTGTTAAACATGCTAAGTACAACTGTCAAGCTGTAAAACTGAAACAAATCTTTTCATTAAGTTTACATCAACTGTGGATTTGTCATTCAAACCTCTGGGGAAAAAACCTGATGTGAACAAACCAGTAAAACTGTTGATTTTTTGAGGAATCACTGATTAATCTTGAATCGAGGATTATGAAATGATTGTCTCACATATTGATAGTATGAAAACAATAAATTTGGACTGTCACCCCAGCAAAGAACCATACTGTACTATAGATGGATGCATTTAGATGCTGTAGAATAAGGAGGGGATGTTTTTCTCATTATCATTTAATATTTTAATATGGCATTATTAGTTCATTAGAAGTATATAACCAGCTTTGCATTAAGCATAAATTGAAGTTTTTGACCTTACATTATTCTTTGCATTACAGTGATGGTGATAACTTTAGTTTGATCTTTCCTTGCAGGTACCAGAATAATAACATGATTTTCCATTGCAGATGTAACCCTGATCATTCCATACACATTGCAGTTTGTTGCTTTTTCTAGAGTTGTGCTCAAGGTAATTAAAGGTTAAAAGCTACAGCCAGCGCGAGTCTGGCTGATCTATGGAGGGCAAAGGCTTTGAGCTTGGAAGGCCGCACGCGCTTACACAGCACTTATAAGATGTTATTCTTGGTGATTTTGTGCTTAGTCATGTTTTAATATGTTTTAAGTAGAAGTAGCTGATCCAGCAATATTCATTTAATATTATAGACTTGATTTAGAGCAATACACACTGATGGTCTTAACAAATGAAAGAGTCCTTGTAGCTGCCATGTTGTGTCTTAGCAGGGTACAGACGGTTCCAGGAGACGGGGGCAGTCAGCGTCTGCCCTCGGGAAGGAGACAATGTTATTCTTTGTGTTAAATAAAATTGTCAACATTGATTGTATTACACCTGTCACTATGCATGAGGGGGCGTTCTAATACCCTGATTTCATAAAACTATGGTGATGTGTTTTTTGAGATGAGATCTGAGACTGTCTGCATACAGTGTCCATCTCCCACGTGTGTGTGTGATCATTAAATCATCGTTTGACTCAACCCGACCGGACCAGTGTTGTTATTGTGGGTTTTTCCTCTGGTGTCCATCCCCAATATTTTGAACCTTAACATTTTGGGGGCTCGTCCTGTGGTATTGGGGTGGAAGTGTGAGGTGTGGACGGTCTGAGGTGGTCGAGCGGACAGGCACGGACCAGGGATCTGATGTGAGTGAGCTTCCCGGGTGCATCTAAAAGGTAAGGCACTGCCTGTTGAGTTGATTCCCAAATTGTGCCAAATTGGGCTGCATTAAATTAAAAGCCTACTCACTGACGTTGCTGGTGGGTGTCTGTTTTGATTTTGATGAGAATCACCGTGTGTTATGCAGTTAAAGTTGTTTAAGAGTATTTAATGAAGTTGAAGAAATATGAAAGTAATAATGTTGGGTTTGAGTCCCTGGATATTGAGCTGAAGGCTCCACATGTGCACTCCCTGTACACTACAGCATTTGCTATTTCAATTCACATATCTTTTCTTTCACTACAAATATTTCTTAGAGATTCTTCCAAACATTTACAGTGGGGCAAAAAAGTATTTAGTCAGCCACCGATTGTGCAAGTTCCCCCACTTAAAATGATGACAGAGGTCAGTAATTTGCACCAGAGGTACACTTCAACTGTGAGAGACAGAATGTGAAAAAAAAATCCATGAATCCACATGGTAGGATTTGTAAAGAATTAATTCGTAAATCAGGGTGGAAAATAAGTTACAATATTAATGGAAACAAAAACACACTCCCTACACGCCTTTTTTTCCTTTGTATTTTTTTTATTTTTCTGCTTTGCTTATTTCTATTTTCTTTCCTTTTTTTTTATTCTTTCATCCTTTTGTATGGATATTTTAGTTGGTTAAATACAGAAAAAAGAAAAATACATGTAGTGACAAATTGTTGAAGTTGGTGGTATTGTACAGTGATTCCTAATGTCAATTAAAAATAAATAAATAATAGCACAAAACCAGCTGAAGTATACTTCAGTTTTGTAGTTTTGCTCCACAAAAGCTTAATCCAGCAACAGATCATGTGTATATGAAATACCTGATTTAAAAACAGATTATTAGGATGTGACAAATAAGATTTAATGTTCACAAAGTGTGACTTGCTGAGCAGTCTTATCTTTGAAAATAATATCTTCCTCTTCTGTCCTTTATTTCTTTCAGCCTCTGTCAGTGCGCCCCAGGGTGGCTGTGGCTACAACGTAGCTGCCGTCACCAGTGTGTGAATGTGTGTGTGAATGTGTGTGTGAATGTGTGTGTGGATGGGTGGATGACTGGATGTAGTGTAAAGCGCTTTGGGGTCCATAGGGACTGAGTAAAGCGCTATATAAATACAGGCTATTTACCATTCTTATATCGTTCTTCATCTCTAGGTTGCCTGTGGAACTGTAGATGGTACTGTACTGCTAGCAGGCCTCGGTGTAACTGCAGGAGCAAATAGTTTTCACAAAACAGCATTACAGGAAAAGGTGCAGCAGCATTATGGTAGAGTGCAAAACGTAGCACTGTCTGCCGTCTAACACATTTTGGTAATTATAGACAAAAAGCAGAACTAGGTGATGAACTTGTTGTACGTCACGACTCTGTATATAACCACTCACGCCATACAGGGTGTTAGATTATAATATTATTTTATGCCATGTTATACCCCTAATTAAAGATTGTGAATTATTATGTAGTTTTAGTTTGCATTATTCTCCTGAATTAGAAGAAGCTGATAACTATTACATTAGTTAAACTGATTTGCATTACATTAAACTGCTGACTTGTTGTGAATGAATGATATTGTTTTATGATGCATTATACTGCTGAGTTATAAGAAATCTAATTTGTCTGAGTAGAAGAGAACAGAGTGTGCTGGAGTTTTCTGCCCCATTTCAGCAGGAGCAGATAAACAGGGAGCCAAGGTCGTAGCTTAGGCGCTGTGTGAGAGAAAGCATGTGAATGTTTAGGCTTTTTATGATAAGGTGGAGGCACCAGAGGCTATAAAAGTTTGAGCAATGCTCCACCATTTTGAGATTTTGAAGCTGTCTGCATCAGTGTCCATCTCCCACGCGTGTGTTCATTAAAATCATCGTTTGACTCAACCCGGCCGGACCAGTGTTGTTATTGTGGTTTTTTCTCTTGTCTCCATCCCCAATATTTTGAACCTTAACAGCTTGGGGGCTCGTCCTGTGGTATTGGGGTGGAATTTAAAAGTTTGGACGGTCCGAGGTTGTCGAACGGACAGGCACGAGCCAGTGGTCTGATGTGAGTGGACAAAAGCCGGCTTATCTAAAGGTAAGGCATTACCTGTTGAATTATTTCCAAAGTGTGCCAAATTGGATATGACTAAATTAAAGTCTACTCACTGAAATTACTGGTAGAGTGTCTGTTTTGATTTTGATGAGAATCACCGTGTGTTATGCAGTTAAAGTTGCTTAAGAGTATTTAATGAAGTTGAAGTAAATATGAACGTAATAATGTTGGGTTTGAGTCCCTGGATATTGAGCTGAAGGCTCAGGTAGTTTGGTAGGGAAATTAGGACAGAAACTGTTCCCAGAAGTAACAGAGACTGGTTAATAGTTTTACAAATTAGGACAGAAACTGTTCCCAGAAGTAACAGAGACTGTTTAATTGGTCGTAAAAAAGTTATCTTTCTTCGGTGAGACCCGTTATGGTAAAATTTGTCAAAATCGGTTAGGTGAAAATTATTATAGGACGGCAGCCCAGAAGTCTGCTAAGAAGCACATAGCCCGGGGGTTACGCCCCCTCCTGGCCGTGGACGCGCGGTCTTGACCTGTCGGCGAACAGGGTTAGTTCAGTTTGGCTTATCTGTGGGGTACAGGGCATCCCGAAATAAGCTAGGAGTTACCGAGTCTCCTCACCGTTTTAAACGGTGTCATGTGCTTGTTTGGACAAAGTTAAATTGAGTTAGGGATTTAGAAGTTAGGTCAGAAACTGTTCCGAGAAGTAACAGATACTGTTTGATTGATTACAAAAAAGTGAGACTGTCTTCGGTGAGACCTGTTATTTTAAATTTGTCGAAATTGTATAGGCGCTCTTTAGAAGTTAGGTCAGAAACTGTTCCCAGAAGTAACAGATACTGTTTGATTGACTACAAAAAAGTTGGACTTTCTTCGGTGAGACCCGTTATTTTAAATTTGTCGAAATTTGTTAGGTGCTGAATCTGTCAGGCCTGTCAGTGATTGTAAATATAAGACGTCTTTGTAATATAAAATAAAAGAGTTTTGCCTGAGCTTTGTGTGACCCTGTGTGTGACGTGCAGCTGCAGCGCTGCGAGCTATTTTTAGACGGTGTGTGAACATGCAAATGAGCGGTGACACGCACAGAGGACTTTTGTTGCTGTTTAGCGTGTTTTTGAGTTTTATAATTTTGATTTGCAAACAATGATACATGCCTGTAAGTAAAACGCTGATTTTGCTGATTATGATACTACAAATAAGGTGTTGAATGACTAGGGTGTGAATGATGTTGGATTTTAAAGCGGAAACTCAGAGAGGAGTGTGTTGGGAGACTGGCATGTAGTCTGCAGTGCAAAGGTGGGCGTCTTGCCTGCTAGTCTATTTAACAGTGATGAAAATGATATTAAATAAATCTCTCAGTGTGTTGATACAGGTGGCTACGGGGCTGGACCAACTGCCCCCACAAGCACGGCGGCCGAAGCAAAATTATAGTAATGGAAACCAAACTCAGCAAAAATCAGCAGCTGTGGAAAAGACAGCAGCTAGCAGAGAATTAAAGGAGAAATTAAGAGAAGTTTTTACACATAAAATTGCGGCCAACAGACTTGTGGAGGTTGGGAAGGCGCCTGGAGCATCACAACAAGAAGGTGAAACAAAAACACACACAAGCAGAGAAATGTGAGAGAGAGGCACGTGCTAGAGAAATGCCTCGTTTGAGAAAAAACGTTAAATTAGCCCATGTACAAACGCACATACACGCAATGAAGAAACAGCTTACACCCATGAACACGTGAAGATTTTCCAGCAAGTAAAGCAGTGAAACTTAACATACACCCGCCGTTAAATAATAAAGTTTATCCACTACTAACAAATAAACCCTTTGGGTTGCAGGACAACAACTTAACTTCAAAAAAAAAAAAAAATCACAACCAGTGATAACACGACAAATTTAGTGGTTAATAAAAGTCAAATTGTGACATGTTTTCTTCTGATTGATTAATACAAGTGATTACTGAATGAAAGAAAATTCCATTTTTGTGCTTTAAACATGATCTTAAGAATTTTAACATGTACCTGTGTTGTCCTGTCAGCTTAGTGGGTCAGGAGTGGATTATATGCAGAGAAAAAACAAAAAAAAGGGGGAGAGAAGGCTGACACAGGGCCTGGTCCCGTTGTTTCTCCCCCTCTGAATAACACAGCCAATACAACATCATTTTCCTGTTCGTTTGTTTTTGTTTTGTTTTGTTTTGTTTTTTCTCTTTATGCTTGATTACAGGCTGCTTTGTCGGCCCGGGAAGCCGAAGCTGACCCTGGACTCCTGCTCTCCCCTCTACCATCTTTGATGTGACCCTGACCAAATGCTAAAGCAGCTGAACCCACAACAACAACTTGAAAATGTCAACAGTGCTGCAGGAAAATGATCTCATGCAGCGGAGACGGAGAGCGGTAATCCAAGGCCCGTTTCACTACACGGGGAGATTTCTGTCAGCGTCTTTTCTTTCTGAGAAGACTGAGAAAGGCCCGCCTCCCACCACCGATTCTGACCACCTTATATAAAGGAATTATTGAGAACATCCTGAGCAGCTATATCACTGTCTGGTTCGGGAACAGCACCATGCCGGACAGACAAGCTCTACAGAGGGTTGTGCAATCAGCTGAGCGCACCATTCCTGCACGCAATCTACAGCAGGCGGTGCTGGACCAAGACCAGGAAGATCGTGAAAGACCTCAGCCATCCCAACAACAGACTGTTCTCTCTGTTGCTGTGTACGTGACAAATAAACATCTGGATTTGGAAAACGAGGCACTCGCAAAGCCACCAGCATTGTGCCTGATCGGACACACCCCTCTCACACACTCTTCACACTCTTGCCATATGGAAAAAGACAGCTTCAGCTGACAGAGCTGTGACGAGACGCCCATTAAGCCCAGATGAAAAGTGAGGCCGAGCAAAACCATGCTGACCTTAACCACTCTGCATTAAAACTGTGCAGGACAGTGACGGACCAACAATGACCATCGGGCAGCAAGAAGGGCGTGCCAGAGACAGGAGGAGTAACTGAGGTCAGGAGGCACCTCAGAATGGACAAAACACCAGGAGAAAATAAGCTGAAGGCACAGGTGTCGGGGCTCGGCCAGGAGCTGACCTCTGAGAAGAGCCGAACAGCAGAGCCGCAAAAGGCCGAGGAGCAAAGCAAGGAAAACATCGATGGACTTCAATCTGAAGTGGACGGAAAAGATTGTGAGGTTTCTGCCCCTCAGTAAGAACTCAAGACATCAGAGCAGAAACTGAGCATGGCTCAAGAGGAGCTGGCTGATAATGGAACCCATCAGACTTGCAGTCCCAGACGCTGGACGTGAAGTCAGGCCGGAGCTTGCTGGGGCCAGATGAGCATCCCAGAAACGTCCTTGAGGCCTTTGTTAAGCTAACAGAACAAACACTGAGGTCTTCCACTGGTGAAGTTGCTGCTGCAGACTCTCATTTACACCCTCTGGATGTCAGCCGTTTCTGCCTGCAACAAATGGACAGCAGCTGCAATTGTACAGGCATAGAAACGGACTCCTCATACATGTGATATCTGCGACTGAGGGGCGAGTGTCGTGGAGGTATTGACACGGTGAGGAGGAAGAGGATACGGTGTCTGGACTGGCAGATCCCAGCAGCTCAGACCCCCAGACTTCAGGAGTGATGGAGCACTGGGAGCTTCTGCAGGCTCAGGACCTCAGCAAGGAGATGAGAACAAAGCAGAACGAGCAGCAGTGACAGCAGCTGAACTTTGACCTGAACAAAATCTTGACTTGGCTGGGAGAAACAGAGGAAGAGCTGGAGCAGCAGCGTAGACTGGAGCTTGACACTGACATCCAGACGATTGAGCTGCGTATTAAAACCCTAAAGGAGCTACAGAAGCAAAAGGGTCAAGCTAAGGAGGAGTGGAATAAGGAGAAGATGCAGGATACTGGAGAAAAGCACTGCCTCAATTGGGGCCAGAACCAGTATGGACAGAACTTTGAGCAGCAGCACCAACAGATGCAAACGGACTGAAAAGGAGGAGGGCAGGACCCCAGGGCACGCTTCAGGCCGTGGTTTACCCAGAACACCAGAACAGGAAAGTGATGAACACAGACACCCACACAAACACACACATCTACATGCATTGACTCAGAATGAAGAGAAACACATACGAACATATGCACTCGTTGATTGAGTGAGAAATGACACACACACCTGCAAAAAATCAATATGCTGATTCACTTCACTGAAAAGTGATCCACACACACACACATCTACAAGCTTGTGCAATAAAGAGTGATACACACACACACGCTGATGCAACGAAGAATGCTTTACTAACAAATGCTGCACACAAACATCCGAATATGGAGTCGGGTACAACAATAAGAAGCCATTGATTGTTTATGGGTTAAATGCATTTCATGCCACACAGAGGGCATCTGTGTAGATTTAGGGGACAAGGTTTAAAGTAGTTTGGTTGTAAAAACAATGTCTGTGCGTGATGTCTGTTTATGGCTTCAGGCCTCCACTGAATTGTGTACTGTGCTTCACACAGCCTGATAAGGAGCAGTGGTACAGAGTGAAAATGATGAGTGAATGATGTGAGTTTTATTTCGGAGAGAATATCAAAAGGTTGTGTTGATTTGACTCAGTTGTTTAAGTTTCCGCCAAAGCAAAACATTTGTGTGTAACCAGTGTCCACTATTGAATCAAGTCAATCCAACATGTCTTTGTCAGTGAAAAAAAAGGAGTTACGGTGCCTGTAGGCCTACACAATACAGTGTGTGAAGTTTTGGTTGATTTTTGGGTTTTGTTTGACACTAGGTTGATTCTATCAGTGAGGTTTGGATTGTTCTCTTTCTCTAAGAGAGAGACAGATGGTTTGAACTTTGGACATGTTTGCAATGGGCCCCAGTATGTGTTATTATATGAGTGTTTTATTGGTTACGTTTGTTTTTGCTTTTGTTACAGTGCACTGAGATAAGAACATCTGAGAGGTGTGATCCACCGGTGGTGATATTTTGGTATTTTGTGAGTTCCTGATTTAACAAATCAGCTCTTTAATCCAGGCCTGAGAGATTGAACTTTAAAGCGCTATAAAATATTCTTATTGAAAACAGTCGCAAAGTATTTTTTCTCCATGATTATAATGGGCTGGGGAGAAATTCACCTATATGGGACACTGATCCTGAAGCCTAAAAGGATTGCAGCGAGTCAATCCAGTCCAAAGAAGGAAAAACAAACAAGGAACTGTTTCCTTTAAAATGATGACGTCATCTTGCTGGTGATGGAGCCTCGAATAGGCTGCGCGTGAGACTCCATTATCAGCAACTTCTGGTATGAATGTGTGTGGATGTATGCATATGACTGACGACTAAAAGTTTAACTGACTTGATACTGAGACAAAAACGGTGCTGACTTTAGGATTATTGAATGTCCACAGACAATTCACCCAGCCTGTAAAAGAAGGGTGGATGTTTTGTTTTGCTTTGTTTTGTCTGCAAGAACAGAAGAATGACAGAGACTAAAGAGCTGTAGCTTCACAGCAGTGTGAACTGCAGACTGAACCCTTTGGTTGCTAATTTTGAGCTACTGATGTTTGCATTAAGGAAATTGTGTTTTAGTAGCTGTGTTTTAATTAAGGTATCACATTATATTGTTGGGAATATTAAATGCTAAAGTGAAGAAAAGGTTTGATCCCACTCATGACTGAGCATGTTATTATTAACCATAGTGGGTCACTATAGAGAGTCAATTAATTTTAGAAAAAAAAACAAACAAACAAAAAACCCTCCACCGAGGTCTATGAATAAGAGGGGAATGATAGACAGCCACACTCAAAATGGAGATATGTAATGATAAACACTGGTCCCCGTCTTTTGGGCGCTCTCTTGAAGTAGTCAACAATTTAAAAGTAAGATAAAATAACAGGGGCATGTGCTGAGGGGTGGTGCTGCACAAGAACAAGAGTAAAATAAAGAAAATATTGTTTTTAGAAGTGCAAATTAAAATGTACCATACACTCAGAGGATCAATATGAAGCTAGATATTTGTTAATTTTGAATGAAGTACATGACTGGTGACTGTTCTGTCCTGAGCTTTTGTTTTTACAGCACCCGCTTGATCACACCAACAGTTTCTCGCCACCGAAGAGGGGTACTTGCAAAAAATAAAGAATGGGGAGGAATATCATCAAAACTGGAAAAAGGTAATCCCCAAAGGGGGTGATAACGCCATAACTTTCACTTATGGTCAAATTCTCAAAATTTGACCCCGAACTCGAAAAATTCTTCAAACATTTAGAGACAAAGTGGAGATTTAGATAAATATAATGTCGTAAACCACATAAGGATGAAGTATTTGATTCAATAAGATGGTGAAAAAACAAGCAGCAAAAGGTTGATTATGTTAATGGTGTTTATTCAAGGGTGCAGAGAAGATTATTATTATTAAAGACAACAAATGAAATAACGAAAACTAGAAGTGGAAAAATTTGCGTTAACGGTAATAAAATCAAAACAAAAAGGAATACTAACTAAAACTGTACTGAATGTTCACAAAACTAACTAAAATTAACTGGATTTATAGCAAAATGTGTTTGGTTGCATTGATGTGTGCGTGCCCTGCTGTAGTGAAATTAAGGCAGTACGTTAGTCGAGTCGTCTGTGTTGCTGCTCCGTCCACGCGCAGAATCAGGTCAGGAAAAGTCGGGAGACAGCGCCAGAATAGAATTGAGGATGATTTTAATATGACTGCTTTGTAGACATAACAAGAGTCTTGTAGTGGAGAGGGACGTAATGTCCTCCTGAGACCCAGAGAATAAGAAAAAACAGGGAGAAAATATTTTCGTTTTTTCTTTTTTCTTTTTTTCCTTTTTTCTTTTAAATAAATCAAGTGTTATTAAAATAACAATCTCATAAGATGAAGATCAGGGACCAACCCAGAAGTCACTGACACTTCACTAGCTGTAAACTATTGGTTCAGGAATAAGTGATGGCACTGAACTTTCTATTTCACAAAAGTCAATTTATTTAGGATATCTGAGGAAGTACTGATTTTATTTGGAGACACAAAGGAACATTTGGCACTCCCCTCATCTCACATCTGTTTCATTGTTGTACCCAATCATTCTACAACTGAAATGCCTTGGACTGTTAACCATTTCAGGCAAGTGGAGTGAACCATATTTTGCTAGACTCTCATCAGATTGGGGCTTCCTTTTATTGATCTTTGGAGAGAAGTCTTCATTACTGGTATTATTCAGGTCTTGTTCACATGTTTGTCCCAGGTTTCTCAGCCAAGAGGAGCTTAAACTCCAGATACTGTGAGTTCCTTTCACACATTGAGATCACTGATAACTTTCAGCAACGACGTGATCTCGTAGAAACAATTAGGTGTTATGGATTCAACTATAATTGCGACTCTTATTTTTTACTTTACTGGAAAAGATTTCTGCATTTTACCCATATTTTATTTTTAACTCAAAATCAAAATTCCAGATTCTACTACATGTTGGTTTTGCACCAGATAGGATGACAGATTTCAGGTGGCCCTGTGTCTTTCTCTATTACATCTGCCACTGCATCTCGATAATCTTTGTGTGGCTTCTAGTGGGTCCTGACCCTCTCATATTTTGAAAAATCTATGTTTGAATCTCCCTTAATAATTGTGTTAAGAATTCTCTCCGCCTTGGTCAAAAGTTGGGTATTAGGAAAAAGTGAAATAAATATAAATATAAAGTCCCAATGTGTAGAGCACACATTAATAAATTAGTCATGTTCCCTGTGAAAGTAAATGAGCCTAATTCTTAAAGACCCCTGAAATTATTTACCAGATGTTTATTTTTTGAATAAAATAAGAATCTGAGTTTAACAAAACATTTTAAATGTAAATATCAAGCTTACCTTTCTTTCTTCCATAAAATGTGCTGGTGGGCACGCCAGCCATTTTGAAAAGGTGGGAAAAACAATTGGCAAGGCCACACCCCCACACATGTGACATAATTTTAAAGGTACTGTTGTCCTCTCTAAGAAACATCAGGACTTAGAGGAGTGGCAAGTAGAGTAGGAGAGCTACAAGCAAAAACTAAATGTGTACTACAGTGCGCAAAAAATGAATTACTGGGTCATCAGGGGGTTATGAGGGACATTTATGACACGAAAAATCCCACAAACCTTAAAGTGCACTTGAAAAGCTCACACAAGAAGGTTAACCTAGCTTACCTAGAAGACCTCATCAGGGGGAGCACACTCCCCCTCCTTGAAGAGCTCCCCCACTTAACTCGCATCCCAAGAAAATAGCTAACCCCAGATAAGGCAGCGTGATGCATCCCGAGATAACAGGACTGGGACATCTAAATAAAGGTGTGAAACAATCGCCTTCAAAAGGTTATCAATTCACTTCAACCAAAATTAGGACCACTCGGTGCGGCAAGAGTTAATAGTCTCAATACCCAAGGATAACCAGAAGAGCATGATTGATATGATGGAACTGAGATTTTGTTACACTTAATTTTTGTAAAACACAAATAAAATTAAACTGAAACTAAGGATTTTCAGAAAATAAAAACTAGACTAAACTAGCAAAGAATTGGTAAAAACTAATTACAACTGGTAAAAATTGAAAATCTGGAGTCGAAACTAAATAAAAAATAAAACCTAATGAAAATGGCGAAACGTTTAAAACCCTGGTGCAGAGATTGGCAAATCTGACCAGGAACGTTATAAAATGGATTGTCAGGACAGTCAGCGTTAAAGCCGCATTTGACAGTCCATACTAGGATGGCATTGGACATCTTCGGGGCGGGAGAGGGTTGGTGTGACCGAGGTGTGGTTTGGCTTGTCGTATGTATATTTGAGATCATATGGCTCTGGATGGACCAGTTACCAGGGCATGGAAGGAGGACAGACTCATTAAAGGAGGAGAAGGAATTTCCTGGGATTGGAGATCCTCTGGGTGAGTGGTTGATTAAAAGCATGCATAAAATAGAAGTTATCTGTTGTTATTTATTGGTAATAGATTGATAATTGGCCACATTTACAGCTGTATTGACTTCAGGTTTAAGCACTCTAATTAACAGGTTGAAAATAGTGACATTAAAGGAAGAGTATGCAGCACCACCCTGTCAGACGCCAGTGATGGTGGAGCTCACTGATGAATCAGGTGAGCTGGATTCATGGCTGATTCAAAACTAAGATCCCCCTGCTGTGGTCAGTAAGGGGAGAAAAGGGGGAAATAAAATCAAGAATAAAAGAGGCATTTATAAACGTTTAGGTGTCAAGTGAAACGGGAGAAAAGGGGGTGTTATACTGTTATTTTCAATGTCAGCATTATTATTGTATGAGAATCATGCAACAAACATTGCATCGATGATCATTTATTGAAGCTTTTGACCTTATACTAACATCTGTGTTCCTGTGATTGTTATAACCTCTGATGAATCTTCTATTTACAGGTGTTAGGATAATGATATAATTTTTCATTGCAGGTGTAACCATGATCGTTTTTATACATATTGCAACTTGTTGCTCATTGTAGAGTTGTGCTCAAGTTAATAAGGGTTAAAAGCTACAGTCAGCACGAATGTCTGACTGATCTATTGAGGGAAAAGGCTTCGAGCATGGAGGGCCGCACGCGCTTACAAAACACTGATATCATGTTATTCTTTGTGATCTTTGCTTCAATTATGTCTTTAAGGTTAGTTTAATTAGTGGCAGTTAATTAAACGACATTTATTAAAATATTAAATACCTGAGTCAGAACGTTACACGCGGATCACCTTAAGAGTCTGGGAAACTTTGTAGCTGCCTAACTTTTTTTGAATGTTCTAGCTCCGTTGATTTGACACATTGGAATGTGTCAAAAAAGGGGGGGAAGGTTGAGCTTTAACATCAAACAAGGATTATTTGAACAATTTATAACTTCATTTGTGTCTTTAATAATTTAGGAATGGTAAAGCTTAAGCTAATAGCGGTCCGAGAAGACGGACCTTTTAGAGAATCAGTGAAAAAGCATAAACTATCACTTTCATGTTTAATCATTACTCATTGAAATGAACTGAATAGCGTTTAGAAGATTTGTTAATTTTTTTTTGTCTTTTGTTAAAAAGAGGGGTTTCAATAATTTTCAGACACACCTTGCAAATGTGCTTATAACGAGTTGGCACTCGGCCTTTTGAAGGTCAGAAGCTTCGTTCGGCGTGACTGTCTGGACTGATAAAGTGTAGGAAACGCCTTGAGTGCAGAGGGCTAAATGCAAACACGCTTACACACACACAAGATATGATTAGAATAAGTCCCTGGGACATTCTGAATGTTTTAGACCAATTCTGAATCACTAGAAGGTCAGTAGATAACAACATTAGATTATTGGGGTTAGGAAGAGAGGTGTTTTGGTTTTCTGTCTCTTACAGAGAAAGGAACAGACACCAGACGAGGTCACAGAGATGCGAGGATCCTCCGTAGCAGAGTCAGACACAGTGACTGCCGAGACATCAACTGGGTCCAAGGGTCATGGCGTTTGGGCTCCAGCTAGTCACCACAAAAGGATGGATCCCATAAACACAGCAATAACCATGAAGGGGTTGGCGGAAATCCGGGAACACCAGACCAACGAAGTTCGAGAGGCTTTTGGGCAAAAAGGGGGACACCTTCCTGTTCTTTTCTGGAGGATACACAGATCGTTGTTTGAAATCGGGGCAGAATAATCCCCTGATCTGTGTCACGACTGAAGGGTTGTCTAACCCCTAAGGTTGAAGAATGAAGAGCAGAGGATCACCCAACTGGACGACACTGGTAGCTGCAGCAATAGAATAAAGGCTGAAAGCAGTGGGAGACAAGGAGAGTGTCATCTGGACCTGCTACTGTTGGAATCATAGTTTTTCTTGCATCTGAATTGCGCAAACACAGAGGTCATCCCACATATGGTTCGCCCCTCAGGGGGACAAAGGACCTCAGGAGTGAGAAGAGATGAACCCGGCCACACTGAATTGAAGGGTGTTTGTGAGGTCATTATTCTAATGACCTCATCAGGGGGAATTGTTAGATTATAATATTATTTTATGCCATGTTATACCCCGAATTAAAGATTGTGAATTATTATGTAGTTTTAGTTTGCATTATTCTCCTGAATTAGAAGAAGCTGATAACTATTGCATTAGTTAAACTGATTTGCATTACATTAAACTGCTGTGTTGTTGTGAATGAATGATATTGTTTTATGATGCATTATACTGCTGAGTTATAAGAAATCTAATTTGTCTGAGTAGAAGAGAACAGAGTGTGCTGGAGTTTTCTGCCCCATTTCAGCAGGAGCAGATAAACAGGGAGCCAAGGTCGTAGCTTAGGCGCTGTGTGAGAGAAAGCATGTGAATGTTTAGGCTTTGTATGATAAGGTGGAGGCACCAGAGGCTATAAAAGTTTGAGCAATGCTCCACCATTTTGAGATTTTGAGGCTGTCTGCATCAGTGTCCATCTCCCACGCGTGTGATCATTAAATCATCGTTTGACTCAACCCGGCCGGACCAGTGTTGTTATTGTGGTTTTTTCTCTTGTCTCCATCCCCAATATTTTGAACCTTAACAAGGGATAAAGACAAGTGTAGCAAAGGAGACAGAATCAAAGTGTAGCACCATAAAGGAAGGATTGATTGTTAAAGATAGACAGAGATGTTTTGATCAAAAGTGTGTATGAAGGGTACAGGAACACAGACCAAATAACAGGAAAAGTAGGCACTGAATTAGAAATTATAAAAAGTATAAATGTAAGAGATCAAGGGACTGTCCCCCGAATATGCAGGCTTTTAAATGTTTTTAAATTTTATTTAATCACAACAAAAGTTGCCTCAAGGTGCTTTATATTGTAAAGTAGACCCTAAAATAACACATACAGAGAAAACTCGACAATCATATGACCCCCTATGAGCAAGCAGTTTGGCAACAGTAGGAAGGAAAAACTCCCCCAAGCTCTTAAATAATCAGGCCCCATCTTATCTTAATGACCTTGTAGTACCATATCACCCTATTAGAGCACTTCGCTCTCGCTCTGCAGGTCTTCAAACTTTGCTTTTTGCTAAAGCATATAGTTAGGGCTGGACCAGGTGACCCTGAATATGATTGCTGGGTTTTTCTCTGTATGTATTATTGTAGGGTCTGCCTTACAATATAAAGCGCCCTGAACTGACTGTTGTTGTGATTTGCTGTATAAATTGAACCGAATTATTTCTGTTGACATTCCTTGAACAACCATACTGTATACAAAACCAAATGAATCATATATTAAAGTGTTTTTCAGCTTCGCTCCCAAATTGGTTGAAATATGGGTTCATTCTTTCTTTCTTTTTAACTGTGTTAAAGTTTTATTCCTATTGATAAGGAGAAATTTGAGTGTCCGTAGAAAAAGAAAGGGACTAATGTTGGTGATAGAGAAAATTCTCAATGCAGATAACTGAACTGAAGTAGAGTATGAGATGTATTTGTTGAGCAATGTGCATAAAGGGATTTATAAATGTTTACATTCATTTGAAGAATTTCGACCTGAGCTCATATTGTAAACCAGACTTTTGTCCTCCATGTGTACATTGTTCTTTACCTCCTGAAGTTATGCCAGTGCCATTAGCTATCTCATATAGTTTATGGGAGTGTGTCATAAAGATGTAGTTGCCATAAAGAAGCAGCTGAAGGTCAGGTAAAGGTTAACATTACCAGAAACCAGGTCAGTTTGGACGACACCTTTGAAACTGTGAAAACTCACAAACAAATAACTAGTCAGTTAATACGAGCAACCAGAGTAATACGAGCAACCAGAGTAATACTAGCAACCCATTTTCATTGATTTGACCCTCACGGGTGGATTAAAAATCCATCTCAATAGAAATGTAGGTTAACTTGGTCCTCCAACAGCCTCACTGTACAAAACTTGCAGACTACTCCACACTACTGCTACACATGAGTACAGCTTTTGAGTCACTTTAGGAAAAGTAATCAAATCTGGGCTGAATAATGACATTTGGGCTTTTTTACTTGTACTTAATTATCAAGTTTGACCCCAACAGCATGTAAGGATTAATGCAACGTCCTTTTCAGTGTCTGAAGTCTGTCATTTGAATCAAAGCTATTGTAAGATCCTTTGTGCTTGCATCAAATACTGTGAGTTAAAACTCTTCTTTTTGATTTTTAACATTTAGGTGCAATGGCCTCTCAAATAGCAAAGGTGTTGTTGTCATTGGATGCTGAAGCAGTCGGCTCGCTCAAAGAAGGAGTCAATTTCAAGAAAAGCCCAGAGGACGGCAAATGTTACATCATATTTAAGAGCAACAATGACTTGAAAGCATGCAAAAACCAGTGCAAGCATCAAGGTGGGCTGTTCGTCAAAGACGTTGAAGACCTGGATGCAATGTAAGAACAGGAACAGATTTCAGAGATTATCTGTGGTCGACGTTTGATTATAGCTGACAGAACTCTCTGTTCCCTCAGGACTGTAAAATGCACCAAACACAACTGGAAATTAAACGTGTCAACAATGAAATATGTGAACCCGCCCGACAGCTTCTTGCAGGATGAGCTCGGTAAGTTCTGTCTGCACAGTGCCTTTTCCTGTATATTGATATGCCACTTCCTGCAATGTGGATCTGAAATCTAAATATGCAAACTACAAAGCTGCATTATGGGATGTGTGGTTAGCTTGTAACTATAGCTCTTGCCACAGTCGGCGCTAACAGTCAGAATAGCAACTACTTTCTGTGCTTTTTTTAATTTTAATGCTAAATTGGCAGAGGGCCCCTTCTAATGAATAATTTGACAATTTGTGCCAATAACTGTGAAGCAATGTCAAACTAATTCTTTCCAACAGACATTTTTCCATGCTTCACATGAGTGGAGTGTAAACTTGATAATCTAATTTTCTTCTCTGCAGGGTCATTTTTCCCCTCAAAGAATAGTAAATATAACCAGTTGTTAAAAGGGACAGCTCTCTTAGCCCAGCACTATGCATCTCAGCACTCAGCAACATCGCTGTGTGACTGCACTTGTTCTGATTAATCTGTGTAAAAAGGTATCTCTCTTCCATTTACTTGCATTATCTAAGAGTGTGGCGGTTGAGTAAACAATATATATATATCCTTTTAAATCCCAGTTAAACATTAGCCAGCAGCGCAGTTATCGTTTCTGTGCAGGTTTCCAGGAATTCAACAGTCGGCATAAATTGCTGTAAAGTACAGGGTGGGCCATTTATATGGATACACCGTAATAACATGGGAATGGTTGGTGATATTAAAGTCCTGTTTGTGGCACATTAGTATATGTGAGGGGGCAAACTTCCCCAGATGGGCGGTGACCATGGTGGCCATTTAGAAGTCGGCCATCTTGGATACAACTTTTGTTTTTCCAATAGGAAGAGGGCCATGTGACACATCACACTTATTGGTAATGTCACAAGAAAAACAATGGTGTGCTTTGGTCACCCACTGCTGTACTTGGCCCTGGAGTGTCCTCGGGGAGAGAGGAAATAAGGACAGGCGGCCTAATGGAAGGCCTCTGTCCCATCACCTCATCCATGAGGCCAAACCAGGGCCAAGCAGCAGCAGTGGGCTTCGCACTGACTCCCTCACCTGACCCTGGACACTTGCAATCCTAAAGGCAGAGGAAATCAGAAATGACAGACAAATATAAACAATACAACTTTTAGTAAATGTGCATTTATTAAATTTCATTCTTAAATTATCTTCTTGACAGCACACATTCTTTGTATCTTTTCTTTAAGTTGTCCCACTTCTTTTTGGCCTGCAAGGGGGTGACTTTCCCTTGCAGGCCCATCTTCTCGAGAATAGTTAGGGTTAGCTGGCTAGTTGTTACTGATCGCACACAAAAAAAATAAGAGAAGAGAGAAAACCATGACAACTGATAATCCCTAAATCCAAAAGTTTTCACAGCAGAACACAAGAGGAATATCGTCTGGACATCACAGGTTCTGTACAGAATGAGGGTTGTTGAAACCGTACTCAGATGAATATGATGTGTAAATTGATTTATTCGTGTGCCTCCATCCCACAGTCGCTGAATTTTTTACCCCAGTGAAGAGGTGATCGTTTTCTCCTCTAGTTTTAATGAAGTCTGCCGTTTGCTCTTTGGTGCCTATAAACATATCACAAAAAAGTGGATTGGGAAAAATGTAAGCGGCAATGAAAAACCGCGGGACCCACCATACAAGCTAGTTTACGGACACTTTTTTATGAAGATTGTTTAAATAAATATTACAAGTCTATGCAAATTCACAACCCTAACAACATAACCGCTATAAAAATGTAACTTTTGTACCACCAGATTTTCATATACTTACTTTTAAAAGTGTATTCGTCTCCCGGTTTATCTTTTTGTGCCGCCATCATTACGTGAATGAAGTTCTGTGCAATGAATTCTGGGCCGGTCAGCTATCGAGCTGGTGGGTGACAGACGTCACCGAAAACGTGGAAGCACTTTTGCAAATATGCGATATCTTGATAAACCGAGCAGATATTTGATGTTTACACAGCTACTTTCTCGCCTGAAAATATGCTAAAAGTTTATTTTGTGACCCAGAAAGATTAGTATGAGTAATTTTAAAACTTAGTAGCGGCCGCCATTGTTGGAAACTGGAGTTTGGCTGGGCCACGCTATGAATTCTGGGATATGGTGGGCCACGAAGGACACACCCGACCCATCCTTCAAATTCGGGGGAAAAGGAGGACACATTTGTCGGCTGCATTCGGAGGAGTCTACGAATTTGGACAGCCTTCGGCGCGGCGCTGTGACGTAATCGGTCTACAAATGCGGCCTCAGGAGGATGCAGCCCATGAATTTGGACACGACCATGGGTTCACCCACACTCCTGCTCTCTCACACAAACCTGCTTATGAATGTTTAATATAATCAAAGTTTGGTTTGCTCTCACCTTTCTCAAACTTGGTAAAAAATGAATCAAACAGTTCAGTTTCATCATTTATTGATAACAGAAATCTTCCTCTCAGGTTTGGAGTCTCTGAGTCAGCAGTGCTCTCTTCCTCACAGCACATACACTATCATCCAATCTGCCCATCGTCATCATCACAGTGTTAACCACCTGCAGTGCAGCTCTCTTCTCTGCAGTCGATCTCATAAATCTCTCACAGAGGACCTGTTCTTAAACAGCTCCTAACGTCATGTGCACACGGTACAGCACAGATTTGTCTGCTTCACTTATTTGTAGCACAGTGGTGCAGTGAACACACTGTCAAGACAAACGATCCAGTTTGAAGATAAAGCAGAATATAATTAATAATAATATTAATAGTAAAAGGGCAGCACGGTGGCACGGTGGTTAGCACTGTTGCCGCACAGCAAGAAATTCCTGAGTTCAATTCCACCATCAGGCCGGGGTCTTTCTGTGTGGAGTTTGCATGTTCACCCCGTGTCTGCGTGGGTTCCCTCCGGGTACTCCGGCTTCCTCCCACCGTCCAAAGACATGCAGCTTGTGGGGATAGGTTAATTGATTAATCCAAATTGTCACTAGGTGTGAATGTGAGTGTGAATGGTTGTTTGTCCCTGTGTGTTGGCCCTGCGACAGACTGGCGACCTGTCCAGGGTGTACCTCCGCCTCTTGCCCTATGACAGCTGGGATAGGCTCCAGCGCCCCCCGCGACCCTGAAAAGGATAAGCGGAAGCGAATGGATGGATGGATTAATAGTAAAACCTCGTGTTGTTTAATTGAATCATATAAAATAGTAACTTACTTAAATGATGTAACTCAGTAATAAGAAACATGGAAAAGGTGCTACAGTGAAGCTTGTATTACATACTGCTACTATGGGTAGTAGTAGTAGTATGAATAGCTCTATTTAAAGCATCGAGAATAACAGAATGATAATAATATAAATGCCATGTGAGGTCAACACCTGAGCTTGTTGTTGCACTCGCAGAGGTCGAAGTGTTGGATGATGGGGGGCTGCAGTTGGTGGAGCTGAGCCCTGTTGACCCCTGGATGGTTGATCCTCGAGAGCCTCTGGAGCTCCAGGAGGGAGAAGTCAAAGTACGATGATGTTACGCTTTAGATAACAAATATTTAACCCCAGTTTTTCAGACAACACCGTGCATACTACTGTGCTACTCTTATGAAACTGTTTGGCAAAATGATCTAAAACTTGAATGATCTAAGTAGTAATAATAATCATCATCTCAAATGTTGTCAATCGTGAATGAACGAAGAGTGAAAAGTGCATCAGCTGTCTCCAAAGATGACATTTTCTTTGACCTTCCTCTCAGGTGACTTACCTAACCCACGCCTGCATGGAGCTACAGCTTGGTGAGAGAAGGTTCATGTTCGACCCCTGGTTAAAGGGTCCCGCGTTTGCCAGAGGGTGGTGGCTTCTCCATGAGCCTCCAGCAGATGCTCTGGACAGGCTTTGTGGTGCAGATCTCATCTACATCAGCCATATGCACTCAGACCACCTCAGGCAAGCTCTGCCAATGCTGCTAAATATACATACAAATAAATATTGCTGCTGATTTTATTTGAAGCAACTAAACAATTCAGAGAAAACACAGTATGGTATCTACAAACTGCTCCAGCTGTTCGGTTCATCTGGACAGGAGCACACACTGTATACCATCATGGCAAAGGGAGGGGAAATGTTCTTAGAGTAAAGGCTGTAAAAGGACTCCACATATACAGGACTGTAATAACGACTCAGGATGGAGAAATATATAATAAAACCAAGACCAGATTACTTCCTTTATGATGTTGTGATATGTAAAACCTTAGAAGTGACTGTGCACGTAACAGAATATTATTAGCAAAGACAAATAAAATCATGCAAATAGTTCTATTGAAAAGTATAGAATATAATTACAACTGTCACTGAGATTCAAAAATACATTTCCAGTTTGTTCCACTTTGTAGGATAACAAACCTTTAACATTACAGGATTTGTATTCCTGTAATTGTTTGTAATTAACAACAAGCTCATTCTGTGAAGAGCCATATGAAGAAAGAGGAGTGGCTCACGACTCCACACAGTCACTGTAAATGTCACTTCTGACTAGAAAAGAAACAAAAGCAGTTTTTGGAATATTAAATAAAAGTTTCTTTCTGGTTAGAAACTTCAGAATCTACAAAGAGTTTAACTTTTAGCCTTGGATACTGTTCATGTTGACACGGTGGCGTGCTGACGTGTTGTTTGCTTTGTAGCTATCCCACACTGAAGGTCTTGGCAGAAAGAAGGCCCGATGTCCCCATATATGTTGGTGACACATCCAGGCCTGTGTTTTGGTCAGTAATGACGTGGAGCTCAATCTTCCCCATAAATTACAGAGGAAATAAATCTGGTACAAAGTGAGTTTGTTCTTCTGCTGTGACAGGTATTTGAAGCAAAGCCAAGTGAAGCTGACCAACATTAAAGTCATTCCCTTTGGTGTTTGGCAAAATGTAAGTCACACCTCCATCATGTGGTCAAGAGTATTTACAATAAGCATGTTTGGAAAATGTTGAATTGTAAAATGATTCAATTCAATTCATTTTGGGGGAAATATGATTATGAAGTAAAATGGCTCTTCCTGTCTCACTCAGATTGATGAACACCTGAGGTTCATGATCCTGATGGATGGTGTACATCCTGAAATGGACACCTGCATCATTGTTGACTACAAAGGTGTCATTTCAAATAATATTATTACTGATGCTGTGAAAATAAGTCTGATTAGGATATAAAACGCAGTTTTGATTGCAGGTCACATGATCCTCAACACTGTGGACTGCACCAGACCAAACGGCGGCAGGCTGCCACAGCATGTGGATGTGATGATGACCGACTTCGCTGGAGGAGCTTCTGGATTCCCGATGACCTTCTATGGAGGGAAATACAGCGGTGAGCCTGAGCTAGGTTAGCTTAGTTAGCGTTTAGCTCCACACGCACACAGCAGTGTCTCAGTTACAGTCTTTTGACAGACACATGTAGCTCTTTTAGCCACGTAGGAACTGACTTGTTTAACTCACATGTTGTGATCAACAGTGTCAAAGTGCACCAAACTGCTGAGATGAAGCAAATGTTGATTTGTTTCCAGATTCCTGGAAGGCAGAGTTTATCAAGAATGAGAGGAAGAAGCTGCTGAATTACAAAGCTACACTGGCGAAGTCCCTGCAGCCCAGGATCTACTGCCCATTCGCTGGATACTTTGTGGAGGCTCATCCGTCAGACAGGTAGAGTTAGTAACGAGGTTTGCACAGCACCAAGGTCAAAGCTGATGTGTAGTTCATCTGGGCAACTCCATCCAATAACTGATCAAACAGAGTCTATATCTGGGATCCTCTTTGTATTTAGTGCCTATTTATCTGTATGAGCTACAGTCTATCTCTGCAACCACGACTCCACCTTCATGAGCTGCTCCTGTTGTACTGAATTGTGTTTCTAACTGACAGTAGTTCAGTTTATCATTCGTTTAAAATGTTTTAGCAGGTGTTTTATTGTTTTAGCATTCTTCCAGTCTCCTGTTGCCACTGCGCCAACATTTTTGAAACGTGTTGTTAGCATAAAACATTTAAACTAAAGTTTTATTCTCTGTTTGATGCAATTGTTAAGGTTCAAAATATTGGGGATGGACACCAGAGGAAAAAACCCACAATAACAACACTGGTCCGGTCGGGTTGAGTCAAACGATGATTTAATGATCACACACGTGGGAGATGGACACTGTATGCAGACAGTCTCAGATCTCATCTCAAAAAACACATCACCATAGTTTTATGAAATCAGGGTATTAGAACGCCCCCTCATGCATAGTGACAGGTGTAATACAATCAATGTTGACAATTTTATTTAACACAAAGAATAACATTGTCTCCTTCCCGAGGGCAGACGCTGACTGCCCCCGTCTCCTGGAACCGTCTGTACCCTGCTAAGACACAACATGGCAGCTACAAGGACTCTTTCATTTGTTAAGACCATCAGTGTGTATTGCTCTAAATCAAGTCTATAATATTAAATGAATATTGCTGGATCAGCTACTTCTACTTAAAACATATTAAAACATGACTAAGCACAAAATCACCAAGAATAACATCTTATAAGTGCTGTGTAAGCGCGTGCGGCCTTCCAAGCTCAAAGCCTTTGCCCTCCATAGATCAGCCAGACTCGCGCTGGCTGTAGCTTTTAACCTTTAATTACCTTGAGCACAACTCTAGAATAAGCAACAAACTGCAATGTGTATGGAATGATCAGGGTTACATCTGCAATGGAAAATCATGTTATTATTCTGGTACCTGCAAGGAAAGATCAAACTAAAGTTATCACCATCACTGTAATGCAAAGAATAATGTAAGGTCAAAAACTTCAATTTATGCTTAATGCAAAGCTGGTTATATACTTCTAATGAACTAATAATGCCATATTAAAATATTAAATGATAATGAGAAAAACATCCCCTCCTTATTCTACAATTCCCTCTGTTGACCTCTGGAGAATCCAGAGGTCACAAACAGTTGTGTCCCTCCTTGGCCTACACATTCAGTTCTACATGCATCATTGGCATCATGGACATTGGAGTAAGGACTCCAGGGTCCACTGTCCTCACAGACATACTTTTGAACATTCTTCTGGCACAAGGGATGAGACAACAACAAATAACCATAATACCCACCACAACAGACAAAGAAAACATGACCGAAGCGATAACCCCCTTCCACCGTCCGAACACTCAGGTCAGCCAGCCTTCCAACGGACTATCAACACCGGAGTGATCATGCATAGTTTCAGAAAGGCTCTTTAGGCCCTTCAGAGCCTTGGTTACCGACACATTTGGAGCAGTCTTGTTTGGAATAAAATTACAACACTGATCGGCCAATATAGGACAAACGCCCCCTTTTTTTCCGCTAACGACATACCAAGGGCCATTCTATTCTGCACTCCCATTAACGAGGTCGGACCCACCTGCTCCGCCAACCCCTCCATGCCGTCTCTGGTGAGGTTAGAGAGCCTCAGTACATTATAGTGAACATAATTGATCCTATCTACGTTCTTGCGTTCTTAACCCTTTTGGATCAACCCCCGCTATTTCCACCCCCAGAACCAAATACATAGATTGTTTGCGATGCCAATTCCCCAATGATAAGGTTAACGCGTTTCCAGAGGGGCTGAAATCCCTCTGTAGTTTAAGCCCGTTTTCTGATCCTAGTTCTAACGGTTCCCAATTTTGCCCAGTGTAACCCCTTACCTGGTCCCAATTACGGCACCAGCTGTCATATGGACGATTTCCCCTCTCGCAGTGCGTACTCACTGAATAATCCCAACAGAGCCACACATTATATCCCCTCCAGGCACTGCCGACGTCCCTACAATTAACAACATCACACAGATCAAACATAAAAGAAATTGTGGGGCCAATAACATAATCTAATTCTAAACCACCATATGTGCTGAGACACTCATCCTTTTTACCAGAGACCTCGCGCTTCACTCTTGCCCGCAGCTTTAAATCACTATAGATCACGCGAGATGTAATTGGTGTATCAAACAACGCCGGACTGGCATGGCCTCCGTGCTCAGACTGGTTTCCCGGGTCGGTCTGCAACAAACAAATCAAAAAACAAATAGCCATGATTAGCAACATAGTTGACATCAAACTCATAATAATTTTGAACATTGTGATGGCTTTTGAAACTCTTCTTTCATCACCAGTGTCTAATTGTTGTGATGGCATGGTGGTATGTGAATGTTATGGTGTAGTAAAAAGTTCAAAGCCCTTTATCAGAGCCTCTCTCTTGTTCTAGGTGTTCAGTGTGGTACCGCTCCTTTTCGTTGGCGCGGCGATCTCCTCCTTGACTGCTCTTCTTTCTTCGACCTTCCGGGTAGACCACCGGTCGGCCCGTTGCACAGGTGTGAGGGTTTATTCTGCCGCTCAATTTCACCTGTGTTGGGTGGAGATTGATCCTTCCCCACCAAGCCCTCGTGCGCGGCTGCGCACTGCGTCCAGTGATACCAGGTGTCGCCTTTCCCCTTCAGTTGGACCGCTGTCGCCGTCCGAGCCGATACCTCATATGGACCAGTCCAGCGGGGCTCCTTCCACTTTCGTTTGATGACTCTCAGCCACACTGTTTTCGCGTCTGGGACCTCTCCTTCTCCTGTGGGCCCTTCACCAGCCGCCTGTTTTGTGAAACTGGACACAAGCGCCTTTAACTCGTTCCAGTAGTCTGCGTGGGACCGGTTCCCCTTTTTGTCCCGTTCAACCGAGCCCACCGTCCAAGGTGCCGGAAACTGTCTCCCGGTTTGCAGCTCATATCGTGTAAAACCCACTTCCGGTTTTACTGCTGGCTTAGGATTGTGTGCCCCACAGATTAAGCTCATCCTGGCCTTCTCTCTTATCATTCCTCGCAGCTCAGGATGCCACCAATGACACAAATTTCTTTCCATCTGGGCTCTCCCCACGTGGGCGAGTCCGTGGGCTTCATCCACCTTCTGTTCTGCCATTTTGGCTGTCAGCACGGGGCGCCCGTCTGGCCCCCTCCACAAATGTCCATCCTGCCAGGCTCCTTTGTTTTTCCACACCCCCTTTTCCTCTGGGGATGCCTCCTCCTGGGCCTGTTTGACTTCCTCAATCAGATCAACAGATATCTCCTCTTCTGGAGTTACCTGTATCATTTGTCTCCGTCCTTTGTAGCCTGCGGCCTCCTTCGCGGCTTCGTCTGCTCTCTGGTTTCCTCTCTGCCGAATTGGTGTAGATGTTCACTCTCCTGTTCTTGGCTAGTCTCAAAGCTCGAACTAAGGCTATCACTTCAGCTCTCTGGGCCGACTGCTTTCCCTCAATCCTTCCTGACTCTCTGACCTGATAATCTCCTTCTACTCTGCAAACCACCGCATACCCTGCTTTCAGTCCTCCTTCGTCTCGGTGGCAACATCCATCGGTGAACCAGTCCTCAGCTCCCGGTATGGGTTCGGCCTTCAGGTCCTCTCTAATCTTTTCCTCAATCTGTGCTCTTTTGGCCTGTGGTTGTCCTGTGGTTCCCCTACACCCATTAAATCTGCCATGTTAATTCCTTCATGTGTAAATGTCAAATTTGGGGCCTCTAAGACTTTGCTCAGTCTCTTTTGTGCCCTAGTGACATACAAAATGCTTGTGAATTCACGTATGCCACTATGCTATGTGTAGTGAGTATTTTTAGTGGGTGTTCTCTCACTACATGTGCTGTTCTTTGGATAATTCTAGCGACCCCTGCTGCATGTTGTGTGCATGTAGGGTGCTTTGCTTCTGTTGGATGTAGTTTTACACTTACATACATGAGCACATCTCTACCCCCCCCCCCCCCCCCTTTTTCTGAAACAACACTCCATTTACAACTGAGTATGTTTCAGAAACATCCAAATAGAATGGCTCATCATAATTGGGTGTGGCTAAATCTGAGGCCCTTGACAAATCCTGTTTCACCCTAATAAATGCGGCTTCAGCTTCAGGCGTCCAAGGCAACTCAGCCTTAAAGTTTCGAACACCAACTTGCTTCATTAGGCCCCTTAAAGGGGCAGTTTTACCTGCATAATCCGGAATGAACTGCCTGCTGTAACCTGTTAAACCAAGAAAAGAAAGCATTTCTCTCACAGTTCGCGGTTTTGGGTGTGTCAGAATTTGGTCTCTGTGTGTGTTCATCAAACCCACTAATTTGTGTGCGATTACCCGGCCCAAAAAGGTCATTTCAGGGCGAACTAACTGCAGCTTGTCTTTACTTACTTTAAAGCCGCATTCCGCCAACCTATTCAACACAACGAACGACGCCGCTGTACAATCCGCTGCTGACGGGGCTGCAATGAGAAGATCATCAACATATTGTATTAATGTATAATCATCAGGCAAATTACATGACGACAGGGCTTCTTTAAGCACCTTATTGAAAATACCTGGAGAAAGTGCAAAGCCTTGTGGCAACCGTGTGTATCTGAGTTGTTGGCCTCTGTATGTGAATGAAAAAAATATCTCTGAATGACTCATGCAGAGGAAGACAAAAGAATGCATTTGCCAGGTCAATACACGTGAACCACTTTTGGTCACATGTGATAGCTGATAAACCTTTGTACGGATTTGGTACCGGTGCAGTAGTAGAGAGTAATATTTCATTAATGGCTCTCAAGTCATGTGTCATGCTCTATTTTCCTGTTCCATGTTTCTCCACTGGTAGAATTGGTGTGTTCCACAGTGAGTGAGAGGGCTCTAACACCCCGGCCCTTAGCAGGCCTTCTATTGTTTCTGTAATTCCTTCCTCTGCTTCAGGTTTGTGTTTATACTGTGGTCTATTGATTGGTGTGTTTGATTTCAGCTGGAACACGACAGGAGGACACTTAGCTAGGCCAACATCCGTGGGCCCTTTTGACCATAGACTGTCAGGCAGATTCGACAGTCCAGCAACTGCGTGAGGATGATCTACACACTCCTCACCATGTGTTTTTGAAATTTCTTTATGTTCCAAAATCACCGTACCCTCACAGGCACAAGTTATGCGATAGGTTTTACAATTTGGAGCATAAGATAAGTTAGGAATTTGGGTTCTTTGCCACCCTGTGTCGTCCAGTGCTCACTTGACCATTGGACCTAGATCACCTGCACCATGACCTTGGTGGACCGCCAATGTAATGTGAGGGGTTGAATTTTCTTCCACATTGTACCAAGGCAGTTGTTCATCAGTTAATTTCACAGCCGCGGCTACACCTTCTGGTCCAATGTAGATGTCATGTGTTTGCACATTCCACGTCTGACCCTCAAGATCAGATTGAAATAATTCACGATAAGTGTCGTCATTCTCATAAAACAGGGTAACGTGGTAAGGGTCGCGCGGAGGGGAGTAAACTGCCAAGCTCATTATCCAGGGTCTCCACAGCTGAAATTGCCTCAGAACATCCTCTTTCACTAGTCTCCCCCAGTAGATATCGGCTTTTGCTCTTTCACAGTCTTGAAGCAGATATTGAGTCTTTGAATTTGTTCCCAGGCACGGAAAATGCTGGCCCCCTGGCAGAGTCACAGATAATCCATCTGCTGAACATGTGATTGTGGCGCCCAACTTCACGAGCAGGTCCCTGCCCATGAGATTTACTGGCGCTTGCGATGACACCACATAGTTGTGTTTCAAAGTCTGCTTGCCCAGCTTTGTCAAAGCTGGGTCAGTCACTGGCAGAGTTGTTGGGATCCCGGAAATACACACCACGTTCGCTGTGTGGCAGGACAACTTTGCACTGTCTGGTGCTGCTCTCAAGGTTGAATATGTTGCTCCAGTGTCTACTAAGAAGGGCAATTCTGTCCCTTCTACAGTAATTGACAGCATGGGATCTGCCATCCCCATGCTGTTTGGTCCCTCCGGGTCCCTTCAGTACTGGTCCTCCCTCCAGTCAGCCACTGGATACTGCGCGGCTGGTGCTGCACTCGGGTTTGGGGCCTGATATGCTCCCCTAT
This sequence comes from Rhamphochromis sp. 'chilingali', assembly GCF_963969265.1. NCBI lineage: Eukaryota > Metazoa > Chordata > Actinopteri > Cichliformes > Cichlidae > Rhamphochromis > Rhamphochromis sp. 'chilingali'. The sequence goes on along the minus strand of NC_137934.1, from coordinate 41,324,076 downwards.
AGCCATCTCTTGCTCTCGGAGCTCCACGTGCCTGGGATTGGTCGTTTCGTCTTTTATAGTTCTGACGACGTTCTGGGCAATTTCTGTTCCAATGACCCTCTGCTCCACACCTCTAACAGACATTCCAAGGCACACCGCTGAGATTCCCCGTGTCACGAGCTCTTAGTACTCCCTCCGCTGAGCCACCACGCCCTCTGTACGATCCACCGGTTCCCCAATTCCCTGTGGGTTGGTTCTGCCTTGGTGCATTGGCGGGCCATCCGTCATTAGTGCAGGGACCCGGGCCACTGTCTGGCCATTCAGGCCCAGGACCAGGCTGGGTCGCAACTATCATCATTTTTTCTGTTTTTTCTTTTTCCTCTTTTTTCTTTTCGCAGGCTTTGTTTCTGGCCTCCGCCAACTGTAGTTTGAGTAGAGACGCTTGTGCCTCCTCCAACTCTTTTTTTCTGCTTGTTCGCCCTGTCCTGCTCCAGCTGTAAACGATGCGAGACATGTCTTTCCCACTGCACCGAATCTGCTACGGCAAAATCTGGGTTTTTCTGTAGATCTTCCATGACCTGGTTTGGCAGCCCTGCCAGCACCGCTGAGCGAAACCACGCCCGATGCTCACCTTCTCTACCCGGATGGGTACCTGTTTCTAACAACCACTGATCTCTGGCTTTTTCTAAAAACTCTCTAGGTGTGTTTTGGGGGTCCCAAATTATTTTAGGTATGGCTCCTGTGTTAGGGGTTGGGTACTTTTCACGGACTGCGTCAGACAAAGCACATTGCACTTCATGATAAGGCAAATCATTTGCATAGCGAGTTGTGCGAGCTATGGCCTCTACATCTGCGAGCCCACCACCGAGCATACACCGCGCAGAAATGGCGCGAAAATCACCAATCGCAAGCTCCTCTCCTTCTGTTAGTCTGCCTAATTCACGCAACCACCTTGCAAATTATAATGAGTGCCTGCAGCTTTTTCTGCTTTGGTCACAGTTTTACACTGTCCCAATTTTCCCTTGCCTTCTAGGGACCTATTCTGATCATAACCTATGTGTGTGTAAGCTTGTTTGCATTTAACCCTCTGCACTCAAGGCATTTACTACACTTTATCAGTCCGGACAGTCACGCCGAATGAAGCTTCTGACCTTCAAAGGCCGAGTGCCAACTCATTATAAGCACATTTGCAAGGTGTGTCTGAAAATTATTTAAACCACTCTTTTTAAATCAAAAACTATTTACATTGTTATAACATCAAAACCAGCAGCATATTTACAAACTTTCAGCAATAAAAAGCCTTCTGCTTATAAGGCTCACACACACTCTGGGCAGGAAGTGAAAAGCTCCGTTTCCCTCCCTTGCAAATGCAGCTCATTTGCATGTTCACACCGTCTAAAAATAGCTCGCAGCGCAGCAGCTGCGCGTCACACAGAGTCTCACACAAAGCTCAGACAAAACTCTATTTTATATTACAAAGACGTCTTATATTTACAACCACTGACAGGCCTGACAGATTCAGCACCTAACAAATTTCGACAAATTTAAAATAACGGGTCTCACCGAAGACAGTCTCACTTTTTTGTAATCAATCAAACAGTCTCTGTTACTTCTCGGAACAGTTTCTGTCCTAATTTGTAAAACTATTAACCAGTCTCTGTTACTTCTGGGAACAGTTTCTGTCCTAATTTGTAAAACTATTAACCAGTCTCTGTTACTTCTGGGAACAGTTTCTGTCCTAATTTGTAAAACTATTAACCAGTCTCTGTTACTTCTGGGAACAGTTTCTGTCCTAATTTCCCTACCAAACTACCTGAGCCTTCAGCTCAATATCCAGGGACTCAAACCCAACATTATTACTTTCATATTTCTTCAACTTCATTAAATACTCTTAAACAACTTTAACTGCATAACACACGGTGATTCTCATCAAAATCAAAACAGACACCCACCAGCAACGTCAGTGAGTAGGCTTTTAATTTAATGCAGCCCAATTTGGCACAATTTGGGAATCAACTCAACAGGCAGTGCCTTACCTTTTAGATGCACCCGGGAAGCTCACTCACATCAGATCCCTGGTCCGTGCCTGTCCGCTCGACCACCTCAGACCGTCCACACCTCACACTTCCACCCCAATACCACAGGACGAGCCCCCAAAATGTTAAGGTTCAAAATATTGGGGATGGACACCAGAGGAAAAACCCACAATAACAACACTGGTCCGGTCGGGTTGAGTCAAACGATGATTTAATGATCACACACGTGGGAGATGGACACTGTATGCAGACAGTCTCAGATCTCATCTCAAAAAACACATCACCATAGTTTTATGAAATCAGGGTATTAGAACGCCCCCTCATGCATAGTGACAGGTGTAATACAATCAATGTTGACAATTTTATTTAACACAAAGAATAACATTGTCTCCTTCCCGAGGGCAGACGCTGACTGCCCCCGTCTCCTGGAACCGTCTGTACCCTGCTAAGACACAACATGGCAGCTACAAGGACTCTTTCATTTGTTAAGACCATCAGTGTGTATTGCTCTAAATCAAGTCTATAATATTAAATGAATATTGCTGGATCAGCTACTTCTACTTAAAACATATTAAAACATGACTAAGCACAAAATCACCAAGAATAACATCTTATAAGTGCTGTGTAAGCGCGTGCGGCCTTCCAAGCTCAAAGCCTTTGCCCTCCATAGATCAGCCAGACTCGCGCTGGCTGTAGCTTTTAACCTTTAATTACCTTGAGCACAACTCTAGAAAAAGCAACAAACTGCAATGTGTATGGAATGATCAGGGTTACATCTGCAATGGAAAATCATGTTATTATTCTGGTACCTGCAAGGAAAGATCAAACTAAAGTTATCACCATCACTGTAATGCAAAGAATAATGTAAGGTCAAAAACTTCAATTTATGCTTAATGCAAAGCTGGTTATATACTTCTAATGAACTAATAATGCCATATTAAAATATTAAATGATAATGAGAAAAACATCCCCTCCTTATTCTACACAATACATTTGTGATGTTAATAAATAAGGATAAGATTAACATGATTTTGAGATTCTAGTATTATTTACATCATACACAGCATCCCAACTCTTCTGCAAACAGGGTTGTACGACACAGTCGTGGCCCAAACTTTGGACAGTGACGGGACTGCTAATGACTGTTAAGTTACAGATGTAGCATTTAAACAAACATGAGACCTAACTTGTTCTTTATGTGTCCTTTTACTTCTCTGTCTGTTTGTACTGTGTGTTGGGTGTAGATACATAAAGGATACTAATATCAAAAACAGTGCAGAGGACCTCAATGCAGTCATTAATAAGCTGGCACCAGCAATCAAGACTTGGACACCGCAGCCAGGTGCTGTGCTGGACCTGGGCCTCGCTCTGAGAGACCCCACCAGCAGGTTGGAACAGCTCACATGTTTATCTGTGTTTGCCATTCTTTGCCACTGTGGAAAAGAGACTCTTATTCCATCTGTGTAATACAACTACATAAACCACAGACACTTAAACAGTAATGTCAGTAGCTGAAAGGCCAGTGAATAAACAGATTAGTCTGATGGGAAAAAATCCTCACCGTCTGCACTGCCAATGTAAAATTCAAAAGCTTTGGACAGTAGCTTCAGCCTGTCTTTTTCATCTTTATATAGTTTGTATGTGTGCAGTAACTGTATAAAATGACTTTTATTCTTACTGAGTTACAACAAGCTACAGCTGCTCAATTAGCTCATGTCAATCAGAACATCTGATCTGACTGCATGTCCATGTTATCTGCTGACATGTGTTTGCTATGACCACCCATAGTGAGGCCATCATCAATCCACCAGCCAGTGCAAAACTCTACAAGGACAGCTGGGAGTTCGACTTGTATGTGAATGAGCTGAACAGTGCCATCAAGTCGGACATATTTAAACATCAGAGCTGGATCCAGTTTTATTACACGTGGGCTGGCTTTCAAAACTACAACCTTGTTGTGCGGGTAAATGTTCTCCTGCAGAGCTGTTTGACTCTTTTTTTTTTTTTTTTTTGTCAAGAACTGTTCTGCACTCAACATCTGACCTTTGTCTGCATTTACTGTGTTCTCGTGACTTTTCCTACCTAAGAGCATTTCTCTGCTTACTGCTTCCAGAAACCAAATAAAACACACGAGCCTGCAAAAAAGGACTGTAAAAATATTTACTTTGTCCATTTTTTAATATGGTTGGGGGAAAGCATTAAGAAAAAACAAAATAAAAACTATTGTGCGTCTTGAGATTGGACCGACAACCCGCTCAGAATGTGCCCTGCCTCCTGGCCCGTGAAAGCCAACAAGAGCTGGACAATAAGATGGATGTTCAATAAGGAGAGATCATTAGAAAGAACTGAGCATGATTCATCAATGTACAGAATTCAATTAAGATATTTTGCCATCATAGTCTGAGGGCCCATCGCAGCAGAACGTAATCCCAGCAGTGACAGGGATTAGGGCAGGACCACCCCGGGAGTCTGGGTGGAGGTTTGGATGGAGCTTGAGTAATATGGGAGAGGCTGAGATGGGGAGGAGGTGGGTTGCATGAAGGCGACTGCAAGGGAAATAACAGATGAGATTTAAAGTACGCGGATTGGAGGATGATTGGCCTTAAAAAAGACGATTGGACTAGACCAGTGATGTCACAATCAGGCTGTGACAGTGACGTGAAGCTGAGATTAGCCCCAAAAACCTGGGAAGCAGACAGATGTATGACTAAAGATCTTCCGTGCTGAACTTGTCCACCAAGCAGTGAGCAGTGTGATTATGAATGAAATCTTTTTTTTCATGCACATAGTAGTGATGTGTGCATCATTTTACTTTCCGTTAACCTTGTAAACCATAAAACCCAATGAAAAATGTAGAAGTTCAACAAAAATCAAAAGAACTGAGACGTTTTCAGGCTAAGCTTCCTTGTAACTATGCTATGATAGAGACGGGCTTCCAGTGTTTTAAAGCAATAAATACGTGTTTTTTTTACACCTGAGCAGAAATTTTATTTTATATGTTTTTTGATAATCCCTTTCCCTCATGCTACAGCAGCCTCTGTAGTACCTGAGCAGAAGCTGATAATACGCGTGCAGGTAACATCCTGCAATGATGAAATCTAAAAACAAACAACTAGCTCTCTGCTCTGATCCCTCATCACCACCTCGCTTCCTTCTAGCTGTTAACGATCTCCTTCTCTCACTCGTTTTTCTTTTGCATTGCTGTCTCACTCAGAGTGTGTCTCCGTGTAGGTCATTGAAACAGACGACGAGTTTGAATGCATCACTGACGGTTATGACTATCTGGTGGACTTTCTGGATCTATCGTTCCCCACAAAGAGACCTGACAGAGAGCACGCCTACTTGGAGGTGAGTCCCTAAACAAACAGATAACAGGATGTGAATAATAGTGATTTCCTCCTGACTCCCAACGAATCGTGAGGAAATGATCACGTCTGTCATCTAACATCTGAAAAACTCCTGTTCTGCCTGGATACTTTATTTACATGCTGTTATGCTCATGCTGCTTCGTTTAATCTAAGATTAAAAACAGGATTGGAGTGATGAGGTACGTGGTGCTGCACGGCTGTCTGTGGGACGACCTGTACATCGGCTTTCAGAACCGCGTCAGCCGAGACCCAGACATCTACCACCACAAGTACAGACATTTAATCTCACGGATTCTTTGTCATGCTGTAAATTGTTCGAATAACTATGCTGCACTTTCAGTGTTTTTGAGCTAAACATGAAGAATTGATAAATATCTATACACACAGATTTATTTACACACATACATACACATATCTGATTATACACACAGATCAAAATACACAATACTATTTAGCAAAATATAATTTTGATGTATTTTACTTTATGTAGGAGGAGCACTCAGACACACATGTTGTTACAGCATGTTTATTTTGTTAAGAATATTCATTGCCATTTTCAAGCCTAATAACTCTTAGCTTAGCTATCACAACCATGTAATGTTGTAAATGGGAAATCCTTGATTCTGCTCTTTTTTGACTAACTTCATAATTACCTGCATGTGATGTATTTAGGGTCCGTGTCAGTTACAGCTAAAGAACAGTAACTTAGGCTGCATCCACAGGGACACTGTGCTACTGTGAATGTATGAACTTTAATCACCTCGTCTTGGCCTCTAGGTTCTGGAAGCACTTCCAAGCAGAGCTGCCACTTTGCAGGCCAGACTGGGAACAGTTCCGAAAACAGGTCTTCACCATCGATGAGTCGACCATACCTCTCAGTGATACAACGATGGGAAATAACTGTGCCCTGTCATGAATTGATTCTGGTTTGATTCTGGATTTGTAAAGATCCAGTTACTGATTTCCTGATTTGATGTAATGCATATTAACTATGCAGTTCCAATTGGGCCTAGGTCACCGCTTTACATTAATGAGATAGCAAAGTAATCAATCAGGTGGCTGTCAGGTAAGGAACTCAGCTCAGGGTCATCAGTCTTTAATAGACAAAACACTGATTTTGCACATTTAATCATCTTTCAGATCAGGAAAACTGTTTACAATCAATTTCTGTGAAGTATAAATCTATGTTTTTACCTTAACAATGCTATGTAATTGATGGTAATAAAAATGACATCTATTTTGCTATTAATGTGCGTACTCACCTGAACAACAGAACATGCTGATTCAATAACTTCTGAAAAATAGGAAGCACATCAGTTGCATGAATACAAGAAACAAGGATGGCTACTAAGCTATGGTGTTATTTTTGTGCCACTATTCTGAGCGCACGTAAAAAAAAATTTGCAAGTGCAAGTGTTGCATTTTGAGGAGAAATTTATTAAGCTTGATCAGCTGTTGGTGGAATTTATTTAATATTAATTTCTAGTATCAGCTGATGTTTGCTGGAGCCACAGCTGTAAAGCTGCTGGTCATGATATCGGTTTGGATATGTGGTGAGAGGGAAACATGAAGGTGATACAGATCATACATATATACCAACAAGACAGCGTACATCACTGTCACAGCAGTGTTTGTTTTCATTCAAAGGCTTTATGGTTTTTCCTATAATACCTGGTGGGCCGGTCTCAATGCCCGGGCCAATTTTTTGTCCCAGTCCGGCCCTGGCTGACCAGTAGACTTGTAGTCAACACCGCCTAAACCAAGACCAAGACCAGAGGATACTGAGACCAAGACCAAGACAAAGTCGAGACGAGACCAAGACAAAAAAGTCTTTAAACTGCAGCCAGATGCTGCTTCGTATGATATTGATAATGATATTATCCTATATCCTCGCATGTGATTGGCCACAATACGGAGGGATTGGAGCATAGCTGAGCCACTGTGTGAGAGCTGAGCAGCAAAAGGAAATTAAGTGAGGAGCGGCTCTCACTCACTACAAAGCGCTCTGTAAGCACGGCTCTTAGAATCAGAATCAGAATACTTTATTAATCCCGAAGGAAAAAGGAAAATATAATAGAGCTGATGCTTTTGCGCATGAGACATTATCGCACGTTACGTTGTGTGTCATGGATGCTGTTGACTCCAAATCTCCCGACCACTATGCTATGGCGTTATTTTTGTGCCACTATTCTGAGCGCACGTAAAAAAAAGTTTGCAGGTGCAAGTGTTGCATTTTGAGGAGAAATTTATTTTGAGCGAAGAAAAGCTAAATTTGAGATGATGATGATGGCCTTTATTTGTCAGTTGCAGGTCTTTTGCCCACAACCGAGATGACAGACCTTACCGACCGTACATACAATACACAAACATCACATTGGGGAGACAGGTCAGGCTAGGTAGCGAGGAAAAAAAAAACATTGAAATGTGTAACACAGAAGGATAATACAGGAATGCACAGATATCAATCACCATAGCACAATAAACACAGACAGCAACATGGGAAAGCGTTCCAGTGTGTACATCTGATCTGGGACCGCTGCAATCTTCGACTGCGCCTCCAGCTGACCCGATGTCCACATCAGAGGGGAGGCAAGCGTTGGAGGTGGCGTTGGATCCGGGGTAGGGCGGGTGATGCGTCAGTGAGTGCTTATCAGTATCAGTATGTGTATGCGTGTCCATAGTTCAGCTGAGACAGTGTCCTTCGCTTCAAATTTGAGTGAACAAACTTCACTGCTGCATGCAAAAATGTATTTCAGTGTTTGCTATTATCCACACACACACACACACACCAGCAGCCCCTCTCGCTCAGTTTTTGCATTTGCGCTCACTTGCAATGTGTTGCTCGTGCTCTCAACATTTCTGCCCGTGCGCGCTCAACTCTTTCTCTACACCATTATATTTGTGCCACAAAACCAGCCAATCACAGACTTGGATGCAAAAAAAATCTGATTTTTGCCAGGGCTCTAGACTAACTTTTTGCCAGTTAGGCGTACCGGTACAAAAGTTAGGCGCACTCACATTTTTCAACCGCATCGCTTAACATCGCAGTTTTACATGTGCACTTTTTTGGGGGGAAGTTGCAGTCCATACAGACAATATTCATTTCTAAATTATTAAGTAACAATCTTGTGCTTAAAGTGCTTTGTCAATATTGTAGAAAATGTTAAACTTAATCATCACATCGGCTCCTCTGACGACCTGTTTGCTGCTTCCTGCCGCTGAAAGGCCGTGGGGAGAGGGGACACTTGGGCATTTATCGCTGCATATAATGTGTTTCTGGATACACTGCTGCTTTTTCAGCGTTCAGAGATTGATGGCACCGTGCCAGAGCTGGCTATGAATTTCAGACAGATCAGGCCTTAACTTTACAAAAAAGTTATCAATCATTCTTTTCATCTTTTCTTATTACCCACAGCTACATCCACTTCTGTCAGGCCTAGGCTGCTCACTAAGGCTGAGTATAATCACTGATTTCTATAATCCATTCGATTCCGGTTCTCAAAGTCCTGATTCGATTCAATTTCGCCTCAGACAGTCAGAAATGTTATAATTCTGATCATTTATCAGCACTGATACACATGAGACTTCATCAGAATTGTGAACATCACAGCAGAAAAACATGAAGGAGATTTTCCTGTCCTGCCTTTTTGTAGCAGATAACCATATGATATTCTGCAATTTTAAAACGTTTAAATTTCTTCAGTATTGAACAACAGAAAAAAATATGCTTTCTTGTCCAAGGTCATTTAAATGAAAAAAAGCCGACAGCGCTGTGAACAACAGTAGACTGGTGGGTAATTGTCATGGTCTGGTTGGGCACCCGCAGGTCTCAGACAGCGGCTCCCCCTCCTTTAGGCGGAGTCCGGTTGCCCCTCCCTGGCTGACCACCTGTGAGCAATCGTGCCAGCGGTATATCAGACCTGCGCTCTCAACCACTCATCGCCTGAGTATCTGCTATTCCCATGTTAGTTCAGTGGAGCATCCTAAAACCTTGTCTTAACGCCGTGTGATGACTGACCTGTCTTTTCTTGTCCTCAGCGATAGCACCCGGAGTGGAGATCTTGTTCCCCTCGCTCCCGTCCTCCTGGACCTGGGCCGCCAGCTGCTCACACAACGTGGCCTGCCGACCCACTGCTCACCTGCCTGCCTCCCCACGCCTCGACCGCTTCCGGGTTTTCCGCTCCACCTGTCCCCTCCACCTGAAACCAATGCCCCGGCCCCTACCTAGTCCTGTTTCTACCTCCCCGCTGTCCCCGCTGTTCAGCCGTCTCCTAGAGGTGTCTAGGTCGCCCTCATTTTCACAGACGAATCCTACGCGCCACTAGTGTGGTGGCGTCGCTTTGTGTTTCACCTTTGTTTTCCCTGTGGGCGGAAATAAATCATTTGTTTTCTGTCACCTCGCTTCCGGGTTGGTTTCTGCGCCTGTGTCCATCCCTGTTCCCTCGTGCCGTTGAGGCGTGACAGTATACTCAGGCCAGTTATATGGACACAGCGGACCCAGCCCGCGTAGCGATCAGTAAGCAGGGGGCTATTATCGGTAGCCACGAACAGACGCTGCAGTACCTACTGGCTCAAGTGCACACACTCACAGACGAGCAGGCTAAAATGCAATCCGACATTCAGTCCCTTCAACCCTCGGCGGAGTCGGAACCCGCCGCCGGTAGCTCAGCGCTGCCCGCCCCGACCGCGCCGTTGCCTCAGCCCGCGGCGGATCCCGAGCCCCAGCGGGGTCACCTGTTTCGCGACGCGGCCTCCCCGGAGCCGGAGCCGTATGCGGGTGACCCAGGGGCCTGTAGCGGTTTTCTGTTACAGTGCGAGCTGGCGTTCGGACGTTCGCCCCGCTCTTTCGTTTCGGACACGGTTCGAGTTTCTTATATAATCGGGAAACTGCGCGACCGAGCCCTGAATTGGGCCGAGGCTTACCTGAGCACACACCCGTTGCCGTCCTGTAGCTACGATGCTTTTCTCGGCGAATTCAAAAGGACTTTTGCCCACCCCGTCTCGGTGGGCAGTGCGGTTCGCCGGCTGTTAAATCTCCGCCAGGGCCGCCGTAGCATCGCGGACTACTTGATCGATTTCCGCACCGCCGCAGCGGCAGTCGGCTGGCCCGATAAAGCCCTTCAGGGAGTCTACTCGCAGTCGCTTAACGAGGACATGAAGGATCAGCTAGCGTCCCGTGACGAACCGGTTACCTTCGAGGAGTTAGCCACACTCTCGCTTCGCATTGACAACAGACTGCGGGAGCGAGAGCGGGAGAGGAACTCCAGCACCCGTCGGCCAGGGCGGCGTGCGTCACCTGTTTACATTCCCCCGTCGCCACTTCCGGTTCGGCCATCAGCCCCAGTCGCTGGGGAGAGGGCTGACCCGGAACCGGAACCCATGCAGCTCGGGCGATCCCGGTTGTCTCCACAAGAGAGAGAGAGACGCCGCCGCGCTCGTTCGTGTTTTTACTGCGGTTCCGCGGAGCATTTCATTGCCGCCTGTCCGGAGAAGGGAAAAGGGGACGCCCGCCGGTAAGTCCGGGGATACGGGTGGGCGGTACCTATAGTGATTCTAAGCCCCGCTTCCTGTTGCCGGTTACGCTCTTGCTCGGCTCCGCAACCCACACGTCCCGGGCGTTAATCGATTCGGGCGCTGAGCAGAGTCTCATTGATATGAAACTAGCCAAGCAACTGAATATTCCCCTGTTCGAGTTGGAGTCTAGCCTCCCAGTTAAAGCACTGGATAACCAAGTTTTCTCCCACATCACTCACCGTACCGCTCCTGTTACTGTAGTCGCCTCAGGCAACCATAGGGAAAGGCTCCCCTTCCTGACGTTCCATTCCTCCAGCATCCCCATCGTCCTTGGTTTCACCTGGCTAAAGCTACATAACCCACATCTGGATTGGGCTGGGCAAAATGTAATAAGTTGGAGCCCGTTTTGCCATGCCAATTGTCTCGTCTCAGCCCCGCCGTCGGCCGTTGCCGAGCCCGCACGTGACGCGAGTGCTGCCGTGGACCTTTCTGTCGTACCGTCAGTGTACCACGATTTGAGGGAGGTGTTTAACAAGGACAAAGCCCAAGCACTGCCCCCGCACAGGCCATATGACTGTTCCATTACGTTGTTACCGGGCTCCCCCCTACCCACGAGCCGCCTTTACAATCTGTCTCATCCTGAGAAGGCAGCCATGGAAAAGTACATAAAGGACTCCCTGGCGGCCGGCATCATCAGACCCTCCTCTTCGCCTGTCGGGGCCGGATTCTTCTTTGTCGGTAAGAAGGACGGCTCGCTCCGTCCCTGTATTGATTACAGGAGGCTTAATGACATAACAGTAAAAAACAAATACCCATTGCCGCTGATCAGTTCCGCCTTTGAGCCGCTTCACGGTGCCACCATTTTTACCAAGTTAGACCTCAGGAATGCATATCACCTCGTCAGAATCAGGGAGGGCGACGAGTGGAAAACCGCTTTTAACACTCACTTGGGGCACTTCGAATATTTAGTGATGCCCTTCGGTCTCACAAACGCCCCGGCGGTCTTTCAAAACCTGGTGAACGACGTCCTGCGAGATTTCCTGGACCGCTTCGTCTTCGTTTATCTCGACGATATTCTGATTTTTTCCAAAGACGTGGTGGAACATCGGGCGCACGTCAGAGCCGTGCTGCAGCGGTTGCTGGAAAACAAATTGTACGTAAAGGCGGAGAAATGCGTGTTCCACTCACCTTCCGTCTCCTTCCTGGGCTACGTCCTCGCGGGGGGGCAGGTGAAGACTGACCCGGCTAAGGTTATGGCAGTCGTGCAGTGGCCCGTACCTGCGTCCCGGCGGCATCTGCAGCGCTTCTTGGGCTTCGCAAACTTCTACCGGCGCTTCGTCAGGAACTACAGCCAGGTAGCAGCGCCGCTGACCCGGCTGACGTCACCGAAGCTCCCTTTTATTTGGAGCCAGGAGGCCGGAGCAGCGTTTACCAAGTTAAAGGCACTGTTTACCTCGGCGCCGGTTTTGGTTCACCCCGACCCCGGGAGACAGTTTATTCTCGAGGTGGATGCATCTGACATCGGGGTGGGGGCGGTGTTATCCCAGCGCTCCGGCACGGCGTCCAAGCTCCATCCGTGCGCCTTTTTCTCCCGTCGTTTATCACCTGCTGAGCGGAATTACGACGTGGGGGATAGGGAACTGTTGGCTGTGAAGCTGGCCTTGGAGGAGTGGCGGCACTATCTCGAGGGGGCGGAGCACCCATTCATAGTGTGGACAGATCACAAGAACTTGACATACATTCGTGCAGCCAAGAGACTGAACTCACGTCAGGCACGCTGGTCCATGTTTTTCAGTCGCTTTAACTTTTCAATCTCTTACCGCCCAGGGTCCCGCAACGTGAAACCGGATGCCCTTTCCCGGCAGTTTGACGCCGCGGGGGAGTCGTCCGCCGTGCCCACCATCCTCCCTGCGAGCGTCAAGGTTGGTTCCCTCACGTGGGAGGTGGAGGAGGACATCCGTCGGGCACTAGAGACCGAGCCGGACCCCGGCACAGGGCCCCCTGACCGCCGCTTTGTCCCTAAGGCGGCCCGCTCCAAAGTGATCGACTGGGTCCACAAGGGGAGATTCTCCTGCCATCCAGGAGGCGCGCGGACGAGTGCCCTTATTAAAAGGTATTTCTGGTGGGGGTCTATTGATAAAGATGTCAAGGAGTATGTGGCCGCCTGCTGTGTTTGTGCTAGGGGCAAATCTAACACGCAACGCCCGGCTGGGTTGCTGCAGCCTCTCTCTATTCCACGGCGCCCCTGGTCGCATATTTCTTTGGATTTCGTTACTGGTCTACCTGTTTCTTCTGGCAAGACCGCGATCCTCACTGTGGTCGACAGGTTTTCCAAAGCAGCTCACTTTGTCGCCCTCGAGAGACTCCCCACATCCACTGAAACCGCTAATCTGCTAGTCGACCATGTGTTTAGGCTGCACGGGATACCCTCGGAGGTTGTCTCAGACAGGGGACCGCAATTTACATCGCAGGTCTGGAGGGCGTTCTGTACGTCCCTGGGAGCGAAGCCATGTTTGAGCTCTGGACACCACCCTCAGACTAATGGTCAGACCGAACGCCTCAACCAGGAATTGGAGGCCACTCTCCGCTGCGTCGCTGCCTCCAACCCGGCTTCCTGGTCATCGTTATTGCCGTGGGCGGAGTACGCACACAACTCCCTCACCTCGTCAGCGACGGGTCTCTCGCCTTTTGAGGCCTCTCTCGGCTACCAGCCACCCCTTTTTCCGGAGCGCGAGACCGACCTTGAGGTCCCCTCCGTCCAGCACCATCTGCAACGCTGCCGACGGGTGTGGTCGCGCACCCGCCGGGCCTTGGGCCTGTCCGTCGCCCGCCAGCGCCGCTACGCGGATCGCCGCCGCAAGGCGGCACCTGCCTACGCCCGGGGACAGAAGGTGTGGCTATCCGCCAGAGACATTCCCCTCAGGACGGACTCCCGCAAGTTGGCCCCACGCTTCATCGGTCCTTTTGAGGTGGAGCGGGTGGTTGGCCGCTCCGCGGTCAGGCTAAAGTTGCCCTCCTCGTTACGGGTCCACCCGACCTTCCACGTCTCCCAAGTCAAGCCGGTTGTTGTGAGTCCATTGTGCCCGCCTCCTGCTGCCCCGCCGCCCGCCCGGCTCATCGGTGGGCATCCTGCCTTCACGGTCCGCCGCATCCTGGATGTACGCCGCCGGGGAAGGGGCAGGCAGTTCCTGGTCGACTGGGAGGGGTACGGGCCGGAGGAGAGGTCCTGGGTTCCCCGGTCCCGGATTCTCGACCCCGCCTTGCTTTCGGCATTCTACAGAGGCCGGTCGCCGAGAGGCGACCCTTGAGGGGGGGGTGGTGTCATGGTCTGGTTGGGCACCCGCAGGTCTCAGACAGCGGCTCCCCCTCCTTTAGGCGGAGTCCGGTTGCCCCTCCCTGGCTGACCACCTGTGAGCAATCGTGCCAGCGGTATATCAGACCTGCGCTCTCAACCACTCATCGCCTGAGTATCTGCTATTCCCATGTTAGTTCAGTGGAGCATCCTAAAACCTTGTCTTAACGCCGTGTGATGACTGACCTGTCTTTTCTTGTCCTCAGCGATAGCACCCGGAGTGGAGATCTTGTTCCCCTCGCTCCCGTCCTCCTGGACCTGGGCCGCCAGCTGCTCACACAACGTGGCCTGCCGACCCACTGCTCACCTGCCTGCCTCCCCACGCCTCGACCGCTTCCGGGTTTTCCGCTCCACCTGTCCCCTCCACCTGAAACCAATGCCCCGGCCCCTACCTAGTCCTGTTTCTACCTCCCCGCTGTCCCCGCTGTTCAGTCGTCTCCTAGAGGTGTCTAGGTCGCCCTCATTTTCACAGACGAATCCTACGCGCCACTAGTGTGGTGGCGTCGCTTTGTGTTTCACCTTTGTTTTCCCTGTGGGCGGAAATAAATCATTTGTTTTCTGTCACCTCGCTTCCGGGTTGGTTTCTGCGCCTGTGTCCATCCCTGTTCCCTCGTGCCGTTGAGGCGTGACAGGTAATAAGCAAATGAATAATGCAGAAAACAGATTTGAGACGGGAAACTGTTCTTGAAGTACCGAGAGAGATAGAGCTGTGCATGAAGTGTGATTTTTATCGTGGTGGAAGCAAAACAGCGAAACCCAGAGGGAATTCATGACGACATTGATCAAATGTGAAGCGCAGTTTGCTGCTTCTTTTGCTGCTGGCTCAGTGGATTTTGGTTGGAGAGACAAAACCTGCAGCTCAGAATCAGCGCAAAAAGATGTAAACACAGCGCGGACCGGACGCATCAGGATCGCTAAGCTCCGACAGCCTGTCCGTCTGCGGGCCGTCGGGTGAGAAAGCCGAGAAAGACAAAGCTGATTCTGATGCGTCGGGTCTGTGTTTACGTCTTTGTGTGGAGTCCGTGTACCTGCTCTCATCTGCTGTTTGGTTGTTGTTGAAATGGTTTTGTGAGCTTTAATCTGAGAATCTGGCGTTTCTGGCAAAACACGGTTATATTTAAAAGTCAGGATTTAATGAATAATATTGCTTTATTCAAGCTGCTCACCTCCCACTTCCACCTGCACTTTCAACTGGACCACGGCCAATCAGAGAGGTCCCGCCCCTGACTATCTCTGATTGGTTTAGTCCACGATAGGGGCAAAATGTGTGTCTGTTGTTGACCACACAGAGTTGCAGAGATTTTTTTTTTTTTTTTTGTTACCAAATATTTTTTTTAGTCGCACCACTGAAAAATATGGTTGCATAGACCAAATTGGTCGCACTCTAGAGCCCTGCTTGCACCTGCAATATTTTTTTTTGCATGCGCTCAGAATAGTGGAACAAAAATAACGCCAATCAAATATTTTGTTTTAATCTGTAAAAAAATAATCAAAAAAAACTAGTGTAAACTGTATCTACTTCGATGGATGAAATGAGTCTCTCATATATTTGACCTTATCATTATTATTGTGAAATGAACATGAATGCAAACGTGATTAAATTATTCATTTTGGCTTTGTTTGTTAAACATGCTAAGTACAACTGTCAAGCTGTAAAACTGAAACAAATCTTTTCATTAAGTTTACATCAACTGTGGATTTGTCATTCAAACCTCTGGGGAAAAAACCTGATGTGAACAAACCAGTAAAACTGTTGATTTTTTGAGGAATCACTGATTAATCTTGAATCGAGGATTATGAAATGATTGTCTCACATATTGATAGTATGAAAACAATAAATTTGGACTGTCACCCCAGCAAAGAACCATACTGTACTATAGATGGATGCATTTAGATGCTGTAGAATAAGGAGGGGATGTTTTTCTCATTATCATTTAATATTTTAATATGGCATTATTAGTTCATTAGAAGTATATAACCAGCTTTGCATTAAGCATAAATTGAAGTTTTTGACCTTACATTATTCTTTGCATTACAGTGATGGTGATAACTTTAGTTTGATCTTTTCTTGCAGGTACCAGAATAATAACATGATTTTCCATTGCAGATGTAACCCTGATCATTCCATACACATTGCAGTTTGTTGCTTTTTCTAGAGTTGTGCTCAAGGTAATTAAAGGTTAAAAGCTACAGCCAGCGCGAGTCTGGCTGATCTATGGAGGGCAAAGGCTTTGAGCTTGGAAGGCCGCACGCGCTTACACAGCACTTATAAGATGTTATTCTTGGTGATTTTGTGCTTAGTCATGTTTTAATATGTTTTAAGTAGAAGTAGCTGATCCAGCAATATTCATTTAATATTATAGACTTGATTTAGAGCAATACACACTGATGGTCTTAACAAATGAAAGAGTCCTTGTAGCTGCCATGTTGTGTCTTAGCAGGGTACAGACGGTTCCAGGAGACGGGGGCAGTCAGCGTCTGCCCTCGGGAAGGAGACAATGTTATTCTTTGTGTTAAATAAAATTGTCAACATTGATTGTATTACACCTGTCACTATGCATGAGGGGGCGTTCTAATACCCTGATTTCATAAAACTATGGTGATGTGTTTTTTGAGATGAGATCTGAGACTGTCTGCATCAGTGTCCATCTCCCACGTGTGTGTGTGATCATTAAATCATCGTTTGACTCAACCCGACCGGACCAGTGTTGTTATTGTGGGTTTTTCCTCTGGTGTCCATCCCCAATATTTTGAACCTTAACATTTTGGGGGCTCGTCCTGTGGTATTGGGGTGGAAGTGTGAGGTGTGGACGGTCTGAGGTGGTCGAGCGGACAGGCACGGACCAGGGATCTGATGTGAGTGAGCTTCCCGGGTGCATCTAAAAGGTAAGGCACTGCCTGTTGAGTTGATTCCCAAATTGTGCCAAATTGGGCTGCATTAAATTAAAAGCCTACACTGTAAAACCTAATAAGTTCACAGAACTCAAAAATTGTTGTGTAACAGATTACACAACAATTTTTTAGTGATGTTTTTAAAAGTTTTAAGTTTAACTAAAATAAAAATTATAGTTGCAGTTGCCTTAAATTACCTCAATGTTAACTCATAAATGTTGATATTCCTCAACTTATAATTAGGGAGTAATAAACTCAAAATGTTCAATTTTTTCAACTTAATTAAGGTGGGAAATACACTCAAAATATTTTACATATTGCAACTCATACGATGTGGGAAATAAACTCAAACTTTTTCATATTTTCTAACTTATAATATGGGAAATAACACTTAAAATCTTCAATATTTTTTAAAATACTGTGGGAAATACACTTACAAATAATTCTAAACTGTTTACCCAGTAAATTATAATCAGCTAAAAGTGTTAGAAAACATGAAAGTAACAACACTAACAATTTAACAACTTTTTATTAAACACAATGTGCTTTTAAAAAGGCACAAACAACAGAGCTCACTCATAAAAAAGTGCTTCATAAATAAAACAAGAGAAAAAGACTCCAAGGGTCTCCATCTCAATTCTAAAATTCAATAACATTTTCAGTATTAACAGCAATTGCAGCTATTAGAACATTGATGCATTTAACACTTACTGTACCTTGACAGCTGCAGCTCACTTTCTTTTTTAAAAATACATAAAAAAAACAGTACTGGTTTCCACTGCTGTACTTATAGGGAACAAACATCAAGGCAGTGCATTTACGTATTAGGCAACAGAACATTAAACATGAATAGTGAACTGAACAGTCATTCATCTTAAATGTGAGGTAGAAGAGGCAAATGATTAGGAAAAAAACAAACAAAAAAGCTTCCTCAATACTCAGCTTAACAAGTAGTCCATTCTGAGTGATTCACTCATTGAACAAATCATTCTTCAGCATCAGTAGACGCCCTTTCAGTGGTTTGTTGTCCTCAAGGCACATCACAACCTTCTGGATAAATGTGAATGTAAGCTCAAGTTTCTTTGGGTATTGTAGGTCTAATGCATAGATGTACCCAAAGAGCAGGAGAAATGACTCAGCCAGATTTGTGGGACCATTCACAAGTATTTCATCCTCAACGACAATGCAGATGCTTTCGGGACTGAAGAGGGCCGAATCAGTAGTGTCATCCGTGACAACTGTCAGCAGAGCCACAGGAGTGTCAGTGAGGTCTGGACCATCTGCTGACTGCAAAACAAAAATAATACAAGAATGAGTTCAGCCCCACAAGGACACAAATCATGCTATTGATTAGAGGTGTGAATCTTCATAAGTCGCACGTTTCTTTTAGGATTATAATGTCAACGATTTAATTTGATATTGCGATACATCATGATGCATTACAATAATCTTAATTTGGGTTTGGTTTCAAAACATATGTGTAAATAAATGTTTTCAATAATAAATATATGCCAAGATATTTGTTTTTGTTATTTACCAAACATTTCTCTGACCACAACATGGCACCTCCAAAAAAATAGAACACTTGAATTTTAAAAAGGGAGATAGTTTTTATCTGCAGATTTTTTTTGTATAATAATCTTTCAACTATTTTCATGTTTTCTGGTTTATGCGTAACAATCTTCTTGCAATCTTATTCAACAATAGTTGATATATGGGAGAAAACAAGTCAGATGAGGACTGTGTTGAACATCCTTCCTGATATACACCCTGGTTCTCCTTGAGTTCTGAGCGATGTCATATGGTTGATGCTGAGGCCAGTACACTTACATCACAAGTCCTGAATAACGTGGAGGCATCTTCACGCAGGTACACAGGAAGTGCACGAAGGACGAGGGCCCGTCTTGTATTTACATCATGCTGTTCCTAGATGAACACACAATATCTATTAGAATAGTATTTACACAAATGCAGAGTAAAAACAAAGTGTTGGATAGCCATGTTCTGATTGTCATTGTTATAGATCAGGGGTGTCCAAACTTTTTGTGTAACGGGCTAAACCTGTCAATCTAGAAGGGTAACCCAAAAAAAATCTAAAAATTTTGAATAATTCAAGGCAAAATTCTCTAGTTTCTTTGTATTTATTTTTTATTTAAATTGGGACACAAATTATAAAACTCACCCACTGACAACTGGTGAAATGTTGACTCTCTGTAGCGCTCTTTGCAGTCTGATATCTGTAAACAATATGTGCACAAAGACGACTTATTAATGTTCAAAAACATTTTTTGCACAGCACACACACACAAGTAGTCAGCTGATCTCATCTGATGCAGATCTGCTCCTTGATCAAGTGACATTTGTCCGGATTTTTGGCACGAGTGACGTCGAATCAGCACCGCAGCTGGATGGCCCGATTTACATACCCAGCGCAGCTGATACTCACTACAATAATTTACTAAGATTATATGCACTCCTGTTATTAAGTCCAGTTCAGTCTGTTAATGTTAACCGTTTCAAACTAATGTTGATAGGTGTGTTGCTAAGCTTAATAACTTAAATAACAAACTTGAAATTTACCCGTCCTATTTTCCCTTTTATTGTTTTTTCTCTGTGCTGTAAATCTTCTGTCTAAGAAGAAATCTGAGGCTGCTGTTCTGAAAATAAGCTACCAAAGCTTTTTCTGAATGAATCAATAAAGATCCATTTATGGAAAGCTGTGATGAAAGCAGTTTTGTCTTTAATTATATTCAACAATATAACATATTCGACCACTTTTAAGTGATTTTGTGATCTTTAATACACTTTAATACACTAAAGTTAAGGTTATTTACCTAATTTCTAGTAAGTAGCCCTCAGTGAAAAAAGTTTGGACACCCCAGCCTTACAGGTTAGGGAGTATTTGTGATCCGCACAGTCTGCATCAATGATTCTTTCTTAGCCTGGGAGCAGAACGCGGCTCTTTATTTTCATTTCATTTCAATTTATCTAGCAAAGATCGATAGGGTCTGGCTTAAAGGTGTCAAGGAGGCGCCTCAGTCTGGCTGGTTGAGCCTTGTCGAATTAGCGCGAACAATTTAGCTGAACTTCGTTCGTAGCACCGAGTTCGACCAGTGTATAATGTTAGGCTGAATCAGGCGATGCATTTTTCCGCAAGCCTTGACTTGTAGAGCTCGCTTAGTGGAATACCCCTCTAAACTGTTAAAAGGATTTCGAGATTATCTCACAACCACACATTTGAGACTACGAAAAAATACAAACGTGTCTAATTACCATCATGATAACACACTCATGTTGTTTATTATTGTTCGCTTCATGCTAGCACACACACACAGCTCAACAGCGTAAACTACTGACTGTGTAACACGGACACTTATTGAAATAAGTATACTCACAATACGCACGTACATTACCGGCGAATACGACAACCAGTGGAAAGTTTTAGTAGAAAGTTCAAATGCATGGAGCTAGAACTGCCACCGTCAACTTCCCGGGCAAGAATACAATGCATTATGGGAAATGTTGTCCCCCACGGAAAACCGCCAAAACGTTACATCATTCTAATTTGAAATAACATTACGTATTTGTCACATTAGAAAACTTCTAAAATTACAATTACTTGGATTCGAATTCATTTATAACAAACATTCACTGTGCACAAAGTACGAATATATTTCCAGTAAAAAATAAAAAAGAATGTTTATCGAAATTAAATTTAAACAAAACAAAAACACGTTAGACTTACCAAATTTAGGGCAGTTGATGAAAAAAAATAAGGTGGTGGTCGTGGTGGGTTGAAGTTGGGGACTCTTAATCCACACGGGCTGGCCAAAACTTCCCCGTATCAAGGTAAATTCAAGATGGCTGACTAAGCTTTCCTGAGGGAGCGACAAGACTCCACCCACCAGAACGTCACTAATATATGCTTTTTAAACTTTTTGAGCGTTCCAAAAAATTTAGCTAAAAAATATTGAGCCCTATTCAATTAAAGCTGCATAAAAGCCAACAGAGCTCAATACTTTATAGTTTGCTCAACTACAAAACGACATTTGAGTGTTATGAGCTTATTAGTTATGAGCTAGAACAACTGTTAGGGATTACAGTGTACTCACTGACGTTGCTGGTGGGTGTCTGTTTTGATTTTGATGAGAATCACCGTGTGTTATGCAGTTAAAGTTGTTTAAGAGTATTTAATGAAGTTGAAGAAATATGAAAGTAATAATGTTGGGTTTGAGTCCCTGGATATTGAGCTGAAGGCTCCACATGTGCACTCCCTGTACACTACAGCATTTGCTATTTCAATTCACATATCTTTTCTTTCACTACAAATATTTCTTAGAGATTCTTCCAAACATTTACAGTGGGGCAAAAAAGTATTTAGTCAGCCACCGATTGTGCAAGTTCCCCCACTTAAAATGATGACAGAGGTCAGTAATTTGCACCAGAGGTACACTTCAACTGTGAGAGACAGAATGTGAAAAAAAAATCCATGAATCCACATGGTAGGATTTGTAAAGAATTAATTCGTAAATCAGGGTGGAAAATAAGTTACAATATTAATGGAAACAAAAACACACTCCCTACACGCCTTTTTTTCCTTTGTATTTTTTTTATTTTTCTGCTTTGCTTATTTCTATTTTCTTTCCTTTTTTTTTATTCTTTCATCCTTTTGTATGGATATTTTAGTTGGTTAAATACAGAAAAAAGAAAAATACATGTAGTGACAAATTGTTGAAGTTGGTGGTATTGTACAGTGATTCCTAATGTCAATTAAAAATAAATAAATAATAGCACAAAACCAGCTGAAGTATACTTCAGTTTTGTAGTTTTGCTCCACAAAAGCTTAATCCAGCAACAGATCATGTGTATATGAAATACCTGATTTAAAAACAGATTATTAGGATGTGACAAATAAGATTTAATGTTCACAAAGTGTGACTTGCTGAGCAGTCTTATCTTTGAAAATAATATCTTCCTCTTCTGTCCTTTATTTCTTTCAGCCTCTGTCAGTGCGCCCCAGGGTGGCTGTGGCTACAACGTAGCTGCCGTCACCAGTGTGTGAATGTGTGTGTGGATGTGTGTGTGAATGTGTGTGTGGATGGGTGGATGACTGGATGTAGTGTAAAGCGCTTTGGGGTCCATAGGGACTGAGTAAAGCGCTATATAAATACAGGCTATTTACCATTCTTATATCGTTCTTCATCTCTAGGTTGCCTGTGGAACTGTAGATGGTACTGTACTGCTAGCAGGCCTCGGTGTAACTGCAGGAGCAAATAGTTTTCACAAAACAGCATTACAGGAAAAGGTGCAGCAGCATTATGGTAGAGTGCAAAACGTAGCACTGTCTGCCGTCTAACACATTTTGGTAATTATAGACAAAAAGCAGAACTAGGTGATGAACTTGTTGTACGTCACGACTCTGTATATAACCACTCACGCCATACAGGGTGTTAGATTATAATATTATTTTATGCCATGTTATACCCCTAATTAAAGATTGTGAATTATTATGTAGTTTTAGTTTGCATTATTCTCCTGAATTAGAAGAAGCTGATAACTATTACATTAGTTAAACTGATTTGCATTACATTAAACTGCTGACTTGTTGTGAATGAATGATATTGTTTTATGATGCATTATACTGCTGAGTTATAAGAAATCTAATTTGTCTGAGTAGAAGAGAACAGAGTGTGCTGGAGTTTTCTGCCCCATTTCAGCAGGAGCAGATAAACAGGGAGCCAAGGTCGTAGCTTAGGCGCTGTGTGAGAGAAAGCATGTGAATGTTTAGGCTTTTTATGATAAGGTGGAGGCACCAGAGGCTATAAAAGTTTGAGCAATGCTCCACCATTTTGAGATTTTGAAGCTGTCTGCATCAGTGTCCATCTCCCACGCGTGTGTTCATTAAAATCATCGTTTGACTCAACCCGGCCGGACCAGTGTTGTTATTGTGGTTTTTTCTCTTGTCTCCATCCCCAATATTTTGAACCTTAACAGCTTGGGGGCTCGTCCTGTGGTATTGGGGTGGAATTTAAAAGTTTGGACGGTCCGAGGTTGTCGAACGGACAGGCACGAGCCAGTGGTCTGATGTGAGTGGACAAAAGCCGGCTTATCTAAAGGTAAGGCATTACCTGTTGAATTATTTCCAAAGTGTGCCAAATTGGATATGACTAAATTAAAGTCTACTCACTGAAATTACTGGTAGAGTGTCTGTTTTGATTTTGATGAGAATCACCGTGTGTTATGCAGTTAAAGTTGCTTAAGAGTATTTAATGAAGTTGAAGTAAATATGAACGTAATAATGTTGGGTTTGAGTCCCTGGATATTGAGCTGAAGGCTCAGGTAGTTTGGTAGGGAAATTAGGACAGAAACTGTTCCCAGAAGTAACAGAGACTGGTTAATAGTTTTACAAATTAGGACAGAAACTGTTCCCAGAAGTAACAGAGACTGTTTAATTGGTCGTAAAAAAGTTATCTTTCTTCGGTGAGACCCGTTATGGTAAAATTTGTCAAAATCGGTTAGGTGAAAATTATTATAGGACGGCAGCCCAGAAGTCTGCTAAGAAGCACATAGCCCGGGGGTTACGCCCCCTCCTGGCCGTGGACGCGCGGTCTTGACCTGTCGGCGAACAGGGTTAGTTCAGTTTGGCTTATCTGTGGGGTACAGGGCATCCCGAAATAAGCTAGGAGTTACCGAGTCTCCTCACCGTTTTAAACGGTGTCATGTGCTTGTTTGGACAAAGTTAAATTGAGTTAGGGATTTAGAAGTTAGGTCAGAAACTGTTCCGAGAAGTAACAGATACTGTTTGATTGATTACAAAAAAGTGAGACTGTCTTCGGTGAGACCCGTTATTTTAAATTTGTCGAAATTGTATAGGCGCTCTTTAGAAGTTAGGTCAGAAACTGTTCCCAGAAGTAACAGATACTGTTTGATTGACTACAAAAAAGTTGGACTTTCTTCGGTGAGACCCGTTATTTTAAATTTGTCGAAATTTGTTAGGTGCTGAATCTGTCAGGCCTGTCAGTGATTGTAAATATAAGACGTCTTTGTAATATAAAATAAAAGAGTTTTGTCTGAGCTTTGTGTGACCCTGTGTGTGACGTGCAGCTGCAGCGCTGCGAGCTATTTTTAGACGGTGTGTGAACATGCAAATGAGCGGTGACACACACAGAGGACTTTTGTTGCTGTTTAGCGTGTTTTTGAGTTTTATAATTTTGATTTGCAAACAATGATACATGCCTGTAAGTAAAACGCTGATTTTGCTGATTATGATACTACAAATAAGGTGTTGAATGACTAGGGTGTGAATGATGTTGGATTTTAAAGCGGAAACTCAGAGAGGAGTGTGTTGGGAGACTGGCATGTAGTCTGCAGTGCAAAGGTGGGCGTCTTGCCTGCTAGTCTATTTAACAGTGATGAAAATGATATTAAATAAATCTCTCAGTGTGTTGATACAGGTGGCTACGGGGCTGGACCAACTGCCCCCACAAGCACGGCGGCCGAAGCAAAATTATAGTAATGGAAACCAAACTCAGCAAAAATCAGCAGCTGTGGAAAAGACAGCAGCTAGCAGAGAATTAAAGGAGAAATTAAGAGAAGTTTTTACACATAAAATTGCGGCCAACAGACTTGTGGAGGTTGGGAAGGCGCCTGGAGCATCACAACAAGAAGGTGAAACAAAAACACACACAAGCAGAGAAATGTGAGAGAGAGGCACGTGCTAGAGAAATGCCTCGTTTGAGAAAAAACGTTAAATTAGCCCATGTACAAACGCACATACACGCAATGAAGAAACAGCTTACACCCATGAACACGTGAAGATTTTCCAGCAAGTAAAGCAGTGAAACTTAACATACACCCGCCGTTAAATAATAAAGTTTATCCACTACTAACAAATAAACCCTTTGGGTTGCAGGACAACAACTTAACTTCAAAAAAAAAAAAAAATCACAACCAGTGATAACACGACAAATTTAGTGGTTAATAAAAGTCAAATTGTGACATGTTTTCTTCTGATTGATTAATACAAGTGATTACTGAATGAAAGAAAATTCCATTTTTGTGCTTTAAACATGATCTTAAGAATTTTAACATGTACCTGTGTTGTCCTGTCAGCTTAGTGGGTCAGGAGTGGATTATATGGAGAGAAAAAACAAAAAAAAGGGGGAGAGAAGGCTGACACAGGGCCTGGTCCCGTTGTTTCTCCCCCTCTGAATAACACAGCCAATACAACATCATTTTCCTGTTCGTTTGTTTTTGTTTTGTTTTGTTTTGTTTTTTCTCTTTATGCTTGATTACAGGCTGCTTTGTCGGCCCGGGAAGCCGAAGCTGACCCTGGACTCCTGCTCTCCCCTCTACCATCTTTGCTCTCTCCTCCACCATCTTTGATGTGACCCTGACCAAATGCTAAAGCAGCTGAACCCACAACAACAACTTGAAAATGTCAACAGTGCTGCAGGAAAATGATCTCATGCAGCGGAGACGGAGAGCGGTAATCCAAGGCCCGTTTCACTACACGGGGAGATTTCTGTCAGCGTCTTTTCTTTCTGAGAAGACTGAGAAAGGCCCGCCTCCCACCACCGATTCTGACCACCTTATATAAAGGAATTATTGAGAACATCCTGAGCAGCTATATCACTGTCTGGTTCGGGAACAGCACCATGCCGGACAGACAAGCTCTACAGAGGGTTGTGCAATCAGCTGAGCGCACCATTCCTGCACGCAATCTACAGCAGGCGGTGCTGGACCAAGACCAGGAAGATCGTGAAAGACCTCAGCCATCCCAACAACAGACTGTTCTCTCTGTTGCTGTGTACGTGACAAATAAACATCTGGATTTGGAAAACGAGGCACTCGCAAAGCCACCAGCATTGTGCCTGATCGGACACACCCCTCTCACACACTCTTCACACTCTTGCCATATGGAAAAAGACAGCTTCAGCTGACAGAGCTGTGACGAGACGCCCATTAAGCCCAGATGAAAAGTGAGGCCGAGCAAAACCATGCTGACCTTAACCACTCTGCATTAAAACTGTGCAGGACAGTGACGGACCAACAATGACCATCGGGCAGCAAGAAGGGCGTGCCAGAGACAGGAGGAGTAACTGAGGTCAGGAGGCACCTCAGAATGGACAAAACACCAGGAGAAAATAAGCTGAAGGCACAGGTGTCGGGGCTCGGCCAGGAGCTGACCTCTGAGAAGAGCCGAACAGCAGAGCCGCAAAAGGCCGAGGAGCAAAGCAAGGAAAACATCGATGGACTTCAATCTGAAGTGGACGGAAAAGATTGTGAGGTTTCTGCCCCTCAGTAAGAACTCAAGACATCAGAGCAGAAACTGAGCATGGCTCAAGAGGAGCTGGCTGATAATGGAACCCATCAGACTTGCAGTCCCAGACGCTGGACGTGAAGTCAGGCCGGAGCTTGCTGGGGCCAGATGAGCATCCCAGAAACGTCCTTGAGGCCTTTGTTAAGCTAACAGAACAAACACTGAGGTCTTCCACTGGTGAAGTTGCTGCTGCAGACTCTCATTTACACCCTCTGGATGTCAGCCGTTTCTGCCTGCAACAAATGGACAGCAGCTGCAATTGTACAGGCATAGAAACGGACTCCTCATACATGTGATATCTGCGACTGAGGGGCGAGTGTCGTGGAGGTATTGACACGGTGAGGAGGAAGAGGATACGGTGTCTGGACTGGCAGATCCCAGCAGCTCAGACCCCCAGACTTCAGGAGTGATGGAGCACTGGGAGCTTCTGCAGGCTCAGGACCTCAGCAAGGAGATGAGAACAAAGCAGAACGAGCAGCAGTGACAGCAGCTGAACTTTGACCTGAACAAAATCTTGACTTGGCTGGGAGAAACAGAGGAAGAGCTGGAGCAGCAGCGTAGACTGGAGCTTGACACTGACATCCAGACGATTGAGCTGCGTATTAAAACCCTAAAGGAGCTACAGAAGCAAAAGGGTCAAGCTAAGGAGGAGTGGAATAAGGAGAAGATGCAGGATACTGGAGAAAAGCACTGCCTCAATTGGGGCCAGAACCAGTATGGACAGAACTTTGAGCAGCAGCACCAACAGATGCAAACGGACTGAAAAGGAGGAGGGCAGGACCCCAGGGCACGCTTCAGGCCGTGGTTTACCCAGAACACCAGAACAGGAAAGTGATGAACACAGACACCCACACAAACACACACATCTACATGCATTGACTCAGAATGAAGAGAAACACATACGAACATATGCACTCGTTGATTGAGTGAGAAATGACACACACACCTGCAAAAAATCAATATGCTGATTCACTTCACTGAAAAGTGATCCACACACACACACATCTACAAGCTTGTGCAATAAAGAGTGATACACACACACACGCTGATGCAACGAAGAATGCTTTACTAACAAATGCTGCACACAAACATCCGAATATGGAGTCGGGTACAACAATAAGAAGCCATTGATTGTTTATGGGTTAAATGCATTTCATGCCACACAGAGGGCATCTGTGTAGATTTAGGGGACAAGGTTTAAAGTAGTTTGGTTGTAAAAACAATGTCTGTGCGTGATGTCTGTTTATGGCTTCAGGCCTCCACTGAATTGTGTACTGTGCTTCACACAGCCTGATAAGGAGCAGTGGTACAGAGTGAAAATGATGAGTGAATGATGTGAGTTTTATTTCGGAGAGAATATCAAAAGGTTGTGTTGATTTGACTCAGTTGTTTAAGTTTCCGCCAAAGCAAAACATTTGTGTGTAACCAGTGTCCACTATTGAATCAAGTCAATCCAACATGTCTTTGTCAGTGAAAAAAAAGGAGTTACGGTGCCTGTAGGCCTACACAATACAGTGTGTGAAGTTTTGGTTGATTTTTGGGTTTTGTTTGACACTAGGTTGATTCTATCAGTGAGGTTTGGATTGTTCTCTTTCTCTAAGAGAGAGACAGATGGTTTGAACTTTGGACATGTTTGCAATGGGCCCCAGTATGTGTTATTATATGAGTGTTTTATTGGTTACGTTTGTTTTTGCTTTTGTTACAGTGCACTGAGATAAGAACATCTGAGAGGTGTGATCCACCGGTGGTGATATTTTGGTATTTTGTGAGTTCCTGATTTAACAAATCAGCTCTTTAATCCAGGCCTGAGAGATTGAACTTTAAAGCGCTATAAAATATTCTTATTGAAAACAGTCGCAAAGTATTTTTTCTCCATGATTATAATGGGCTGGGGAGAAATTCACCTATATGGGACACTGATCCTGAAGCCTAAAAGGATTGCAGCGAGTCAATCCAGTCCAAAGAAGGAAAAACAAACAAGGAACTGTTTCCTTTAAAATGATGACGTCATCTTGCTGGTGATGGAGCCTCGAATAGGCTGCGCGTGAGACTCCATTATCAGCAACTTCTGGTATGAATGTGTGTGGATGTATGCATATGACTGACGACTAAAAGTTTAACTGACTTGATACTGAGACAAAAACGGTGCTGACTTTAGGATTATTGAATGTCCACAGACAATTCACCCAGCCTGTAAAAGAAGGGTGGATGTTTTGTTTTGCTTTGTTTTGTCTGCAAGAACAGAAGAATGACAGAGACTAAAGAGCTGTAGCTTCACAGCAGTGTGAACTGCAGACTGAACCCTTTGGTTGCTAATTTTGAGCTACTGATGTTTGCATTAAGGAAATTGTGTTTTAGTAGCTGTGTTTTAATTAAGGTATCACATTATATTGTTGGGAATATTAAATGCTAAAGTGAAGAAAAGGTTTGATCCCACTCATGACTGAGCATGTTATTATTAACCATAGTGGGTCACTATAGAGAGTCAATTAATTTTAGAAAAAAAAACAAACAAACAAAAAACCCTCCACCGAGGTCTATGAATAAGAGGGGAATGATAGACAGCCACACTCAAAATGGAGATATGTAATGATAAACACTGGTCCCCGTCTTTTGGGCGCTCTCTTGAAGTAGTCAACAATTTAAAAGTAAGATAAAATAACAGGGGCATGTGCTGAGGGGTGGTGCTGCACAAGAACAAGAGTAAAATAAAGAAAATATTGTTTTTAGAAGTGCAAATTAAAATGTACCATACACTCAGAGGATCAATATGAAGCTAGATATTTGTTAATTTTGAATGAAGTACATGACTGGTGACTGTTCTGTCCTGAGCTTTTGTTTTTACAGCACCCGCTTGATCACACCAACAGTTTCTCGCCACCGAAGAGGGGTACTTGCAAAAAATAAAGAATGGGGAGGAATATCATCAAAACTGGAAAAAGGTAATCCCCAAAGGGGGTGATAACGCCATAACTTTCACTTATGGTCAAATTCTCAAAATTTG
Source organism: Rhamphochromis sp. 'chilingali' (assembly GCF_963969265.1). Taxonomy (NCBI): domain Eukaryota; kingdom Metazoa; phylum Chordata; class Actinopteri; order Cichliformes; family Cichlidae; genus Rhamphochromis; species Rhamphochromis sp. 'chilingali'. The sequence continues at coordinate 41,294,609 of NC_137934.1, read as the reverse complement.
ACCCCGAACTCGAAAAATTCTTCAAACATTTAGAGACAAAGTGGAGATTTAGATAAATATAATGTCGTAAACCACATAAGGATGAAGTATTTGATTCAATAAGATGGTGAAAAAACAAGCAGCAAAAGGTTGATTATGTTAATGGTGTTTATTCAAGGGTGCAGAGAAGATTATTATTATTAAAGACAACAAATGAAATAACGAAAACTAGAAGTGGAAAAATTTGCGTTAACGGTAATAAAATCAAAACAAAAAGGAATACTAACTAAAACTGTACTGAATGTTCACAAAACTAACTAAAATTAACTGGATTTATAGCAAAATGTGTTTGGTTGCATTGATGTGTGCGTGCCCTGCTATAGTGAAATTAAGGCAGTACGTTAGTCGAGTCGTCTGTGTTGCTGCTCCGTCCACGCGCAGAATCAGGTCAGGAAAAGTCGGGAGACAGCGCCAGAATAGAATTGAGGATGATTTTAATATGACTGTTTTGTAGACATAACAAGAGTCTTGTAGTGGAGAGGGACGTAATGTCCTCCTGAGACCCAGAGAATAAGAAAAAACAGGGAGAAAATATTTTCGTTTTTTCTTTTTTCTTTTTTTCCTTTTTTCTTTTAAATAAATCAAGTGTTATTAAAATAACAATCTCATAAGATGAAGATCAGGGACCAACCCAGAAGTCACTGACACTTCACTAGCTGTAAACTATTGGTTCAGGAATAAGTGATGGCACTGAACTTTCTATTTCACAAAAGTCAATTTATTTAGGATATCTGAGGAAGTACTGATTTTATTTGGAGACACAAAGGAACATTTGGCACTTCCCTCATCTCACATCTGTTTCATTGTTGTACCCAATCATTCTACAACTGAAATGCCTTGGACTGCTAACCATTTCAGGCAAGTGGAGTGAACCATATTTTGCTAGACTCTCATCAGATTGGGGCTTCCTTTTATTGATCTTTGGAGAGAAGTCTTCATTACTGGTATTATTCAGGTCTTGTTCACATGTTTGTCCCAGGTTTCTCAGCCAAGAGGAGCTTAAACTCCAGATACTGTGAGTTCCTTTCACACATTGAGATCACTGATAACTTTCAGCAACGACGTGATCTCGTAGAAACAATTAGGTGTTATGGATTCAACTATAATTGCGACTCTTATTTTTTACTTTACTGGAAAAGATTTCTGCATTTTACCCATATTTTATTTTTAACTCAAAATCAAAATTCCAGATTCTACTACATGTTGGTTTTGCACCAGATAGGATGACAGATTTCAGGTGGCCCTGTGTCTTTCTCTATTACATCTGCCACTGCATCTCGATAATCTTTGTGTGGCTTCTAGTGGGTCCTGACCCTCTCATATTTTGAAAAATCTATGTTTGAATCTCCCTTAATAATTGTGTTAAGAATTCTCTCCGCCTTGGTCAAAAGTTGGGTATTAGGAAAAAGTGAAATAAATATAAATATAAAGTCCCAATGTGTAGAGCACACATTAATAAATTAGTCATGTTCCCTGTGAAAGTAAATGAGCCTAATTCTTAAAGACCCCTGAAATTATTTACCAGATGTTTATTTTTTGAATAAAATAAGAATCTGAGTTTAACAAAACATTTTAAATGTAAATATCAAGCTTACCTTTCTTTCTTCCATAAAATGTGCTGGTGGGCACGCCAGCCATTTTGAAAAGGTGGGAAAAACAATTGGCAAGGCCACACCCCCACACATGTGACATAATTTTAAAGGTACTGTTGTCCTCTCTAAGAAACATCAGGACTTAGAGGAGTGGCAAGTAGAGTAGGAGAGCTACAAGCAAAAACTAAATGTGTACTACAGTGCGCAAAAAATGAATTACTGGGTCATCAGGGGGTTATGAGGGACATTTATGACACGAAAAATCCCACAAACCTTAAAGTGCACTTGAAAAGCTCACACAAGAAGGTTAACCTAGCTTACCTAGAAGACCTCATCAGGGGGAGCACACTCCCCCTCCTTGAAGAGCTCCCCCACTTAACTCGCATCCCAAGAAAATAGCTAACCCCAGATAAGGCAGCGTGATGCATCCCGAGATAACAGGACTGGGACATCTAAATAAAGGTGTGAAACAATCGCCTTCAAAAGATTATCAATTCACTTCAACCAAAATTAGGACCACTCGGTGCGGCAAGAGTTAATAGTCTCAATACCCAAGGATAACCAGAAGAGCATGATTGATATGATGGAACTGAGATTTTGTTACACTTAATTTTTGTAAAACACAAATAAAATTAAACTGAAACTAAGGATTTTCAGAAAATAAAAACTAGACTAAACTAGCAAAGAATTGGTAAAAACTAATTACAACTGGTAAAAATTGAAAATCTGGAGTCGAAACTAAATAAAAAATAAAACCTAATGAAAATGGCGAAACGTTTAAAACCCTGGTGCAGAGATTGGCAAATCTGACCAGGAACGTTATAAAATGGATTGTCAGGACAGTCAGCGTTAAAGCCGCATTTGACAGTCCATACTAGGATGGCATTGGACATCTTCGGGGCGGGAGAGGGTTGGTGTGACCGAGGTGTGGTTTGGCTTGTCGTATGTATATTTGAGATCATATGGCTCTGGATGGACCAGTTACCAGGGCATGTAAGGAGGACAGACTCATTAAAGGAGGAGAAGGAATTTCCTGGGATTGGAGATCCTCTGGGTGAGTGGTTGATTAAAAGCATGCATAAAATAGAAGTTATCTGTTGTTATTTATTGGTAATAGATTGATAATTGGCCACATTTACAGCTGTATTGACTTCAGGTTTAAGCACTCTAATTAACAGGTTGAAAATAGTGACATTAAAGGAAGAGTATGCAGCACCACCCTGTCAGACGCCAGTGATGGTGGAGCTCACTGATGAATCAGGTGAGCTGGATTCATGGCTGATTCAAAACTAAGATCCCCCTGCTGTGGTCAGTAAGGGGAGAAAAGGGGGAAATAAAATCAAGAATAAAAGAGGCATTTATAAACGTTTAGGTGTCAAGTGAAACGGGAGAAAAGGGGGTGTTATACTGTTATTTTCAATGTCAGCATTATTATTGTATGAGAATCATGCAACAAACATTGCATCGATGATCATTTATTGAAGCTTTTGACCTTATACTAACATCTGTGTTCCTGTGATTGTTATAACCTCTGATGAATCTTCTATTTACAGGTGTTAGGATAATGATATAATTTTTCATTGCAGGTGTAACCATGATCGTTTTTATACATATTGCAACTTGTTGCTCATTGTAGAGTTGTGCTCAAGTTAATAAGGGTTAAAAGCTACAGTCAGCGCGAATGTCTGACTGATCTATTGAGGGAAAAGGCTTCGAGCATGGAGGGCCGCACGCGCTTACAAAACACTGATATCATGTTATTCTTTGTGATCTTTGCTTCAATTATGTCTTTAAGGTTAGTTTAATTAGTGGCAGTTAATTAAACGACATTTATTAAAATATTAAATACCTGAGTCAGAACGTTACACGCGGATCACCTTAAGAGTCTGGGAAACTTTGTAGCTGCCTAACTTTTTTTGAATGTTCTAGCTCCGTTGATTTGACACATTGGAATGTGTCAAAAAAGGGGGGGAAGGTTGAGCTTTAACATCAAACAAGGATTATTTGAACAATTTATAACTTCATTTGTGTCTTTAATAATTTAGGAATGGTAAAGCTTAAGCTAATAGCGGTCCGAGAAGACGGACCTTTTAGAGAATCAGTGAAAAAGCATAAACTATCACTTTCATGTTTAATCATTACTCATTGAAATGAACTGAATAGCGTTTAGAAGATTTGTTAATTTTTTTTTGTCTTTTGTTAAAAAGAGGGGTTTCAATAATTTTCAGACACACCTTGCAAATGTGCTTATAACGAGTTGGCACTCGGCCTTTTGAAGGTCAGAAGCTTCGTTCGGCGTGACTGTCTGGACTGATAAAGTGTAGGAAACGCCTTGAGTGCAGAGGGCTAAATGCAAACACGCTTACACACACACAAGATATGATTAGAATAAGTCCCTGGGACATTCTGAATGTTTTAGACCAATTCTGAATCACTAGAAGGTCAGTAGATAACAACATTAGATTATTGGGGTTAGGAAGAGAGGTGTTTTGGTTTTCTGTCTCTTACAGAGAAAGGAACAGACACCAGACGAGGTCACAGAGATGCGAGGACCCTCCGTAGCAGAGTCAGACACAGTGACTGCCGAGACATCAACTGGGTCCAAGGGTCATGGCGTTTGGGCTCCAGCTAGTCACCACAAAAGGATGGATCCCATAAACACAGCAATAACCATGAAGGGGTTGGCGGAAATCCGGGAACACCAGACCAACGAAGTTCGAGAGGCTTTTGGGCAAAAAGGGGGACACCTTCCTGTTCTTTTCTGGAGGATACACAGATCGTTGTTTGAAATCGGGGCAGAATAATCCCCTGATCTGTGTCACGACTGAAGGGTTGTCTAACCCCTAAGGTTGAAGAATGAAGAGCAGAGGATCACCCAACTGGACGACACTGGTAGCTGCAGCAATAGAATAAAGGCTGAAAGCAGTGGGAGACAAGGAGAGTGTCATCTGGACCTGCTACTGTTGGAATCATAGTTTTTCTTGCATCTGAATTGCGCAAACACAGAGGTCATCCCACATATGGTTCGCCCCTCAGGGGGACAAAGGACCTCAGGAGTGAGAAGAGATGAACCCGGCCACACTGAATTGAAGGGTGTTTGTGAGGTCATTATTCTAATGACCTCATCAGGGGGAATTGTTAGATTATAATATTATTTTATGCCATGTTATACCCCGAATTAAAGATTGTGAATTATTATGTAGTTTTAGTTTGCATTATTCTCCTGAATTAGAAGAAGCTGATAACTATTGCATTAGTTAAACTGATTTGCATTACATTAAACTGCTGTGTTGTTGTGAATGAATGATATTGTTTTATGATGCATTATACTGCTGAGTTATAAGAAATCTAATTTGTCTGAGTAGAAGAGAACAGAGTGTGCTGGAGTTTTCTGCCCCATTTCAGCAGGAGCAGATAAACAGGGAGCCAAGGTCGTAGCTTAGGCGCTGTGTGAGAGAAAGCATGTGAATGTTTAGGCTTTGTATGATAAGGTGGAGGCACCAGAGGCTATAAAAGTTTGAGCAATGCTCCACCATTTTGAGATTTTGAGGCTGTCTGCATCAGTGTCCATCTCCCACGCGTGTGATCATTAAATCATCGTTTGACTCAACCCGGCCGGACCAGTGTTGTTATTGTGGTTTTTTCTCTTGTCTCCATCCCCAATATTTTGAACCTTAACAAGGGATAAAGACAAGTGTAGCAAAGGAGACAGAATCAAAGTGTAGCACCATAAAGGAAGGATTGATTGTTAAAGATAGACAGAGATGTTTTGATCAAAAGTGTGTATGAAGGGTACAGGAACACAGACCAAATAACAGGAAAAGTAGGCACTGAATTAGAAATTATAAAAAGTATAAATGTAAGAGATCAAGGGACTGTCCCCCGAATATGCAGGCTTTTAAATGTTTTTAAATTTTATTTAATCACAACAAAAGTTGCCTCAAGGTGCTTTATATTGTAAAGTAGACCCTAAAATAACACATACAGAGAAAACTCGACAATCATATGACCCCCTATGAGCAAGCAGTTTGGCAACAGTAGGAAGGAAAAACTCCCCCAAGCTCTTAAATAATCAGGCCCCATCTTATCTTAATGACCTTGTAGTACCATATCACCCTATTAGAGCACTTCGCTCTCGCTCTGCAGGTCTTCAAACTTTCCTTTTTGCTAAAGCATATAGTTAGGGCTGGACCAGGTGACCCTGAATATGATTGCTGGGTTTTTCTCTGTATGTATTATTGTAGGGTCTGCCTTACAATATAAAGCGCCCTGAACTGACTGTTGTTGTGATTTGCTGTATAAATTGAACCGAATTATTTCTGTTGACATTCCTTGAACAACCATACTGTATACAAAACCAAATGAATCATATATTAAAGTGTTTTTCAGCTTCGCTCCCAAATTGGTTGAAATATGGGTTCATTCTTTCTTTCTTTTTAACTGTGTTAAAGTTTTATTCCTATTGATAAGGAGAAATTTGAGTGTCCGTAGAAAAAGAAAGGGACTAATGTTGGTGATAGAGAAAATTCTCAATGCAGATAACTGAACTGAAGTAGAGTATGAGATGTATTTGTTGAGCAATGTGCATAAAGGGATTTATAAATGTTTACATTCATTTGAAGAATTTCGACCTGAGCTCATATTGTAAACCAGACTTTTGTCCTCCATGTGTACATTGTTCTTTACCTCCTGAAGTTATGCCAGTGCCATTAGCTATCTCATATAGTTTATGGGAGTGTGTCATAAAGATGTAGTTGCCATAAAGAAGCAGCTGAAGGTCAGGTAAAGGTTAACATTACCAGAAACCAGGTCAGTTTGGACGACACCTTTGAAACTGTGAAAACTCACAAACAAATAACTAGTCAGTTAATACGAGCAACCAGAGTAATACGAGCAACCAGAGTAATACTAGCAACCCATTTTCATTGATTTGACCCTCACGGGTGGATTAAAAATCCATCTCAATAGAAATGTAGGTTAACTTGGTCCTCCAACAGCCTCACTGTACAAAACTTGCAGACTACTCCACACTACTGCTACACATGAGTACAGCTTTTGAGTCACTTTAGGAAAAGTAATCAAATCTGGGCTGAATAATGACATTTGGGCTTTTTTACTTGTACTTAATTATCAAGTTTGACCCCAACAGCATGTAAGGATTAATGCAACGTCCTTTTCAGTGTCTGAAGTCTGTCATTTGAATCAAAGCTATTGTAAGATCCTTTGTGCTTGCATCAAATACTGTGAGTTAAAACTCTTCTTTTTGATTTTTAACATTTAGGTGCAATGGCCTCTCAAATAGCAAAGGTGTTGTTGTCATTGGATGCTGAAGCAGTCGGCTCGCTCAAAGAAGGAGTCAATTTCAAGAAAAGCCCAGAGGACGGCAAATGTTACATCATATTTAAGAGCAACAATGACTTGAAAGCATGCAAAAACCAGTGCAAGCATCAAGGTGGGCTGTTCGTCAAAGACGTTGAAGACCTGGATGCAATGTAAGAACAGGAACAGATTTCAGAGATTATCTGTGGTCGACGTTTGATTATAGCTGACAGAACTCTCTGTTCCCTCAGGACTGTAAAATGCACCAAACACAACTGGAAATTAAACGTGTCAACAATGAAATATGTGAACCCGCCCGACAGCTTCTTGCAGGATGAGCTCGGTAAGTTCTGTCTGCACAGTGCCTTTTCCTGTATATTGATATGCCACTTCCTGCAATGTGGATCTGAAATCTAAATATGCAAACTACAAAGCTGCATTATGGGATGTGTGGTTAGCTTGTAACTATAGCTCTTGCCACAGTCGGCGCTAACAGTCAGAATAGCAACTACTTTCTGTGCTTTTTTTAATTTTAATGCTAAATTGGCAGAGGGCCCCTTCTAATGAATAATTTGACAATTTGTGCCAATAACTGTGAAGCAATGTCAAACTAATTCTTTCCAACAGACATTTTTCCATGCTTCACATGAGTGGAGTGTAAACTTGATAATCTAATTTTCTTCTCTGCAGGGTCATTTTTCCCCTCAAAGAATAGTAAATATAACCAGTTGTTAAAAGGGACAGCTCTCTTAGCCCAGCACTATGCATCTCAGCACTCAGCAACATCGCTGTGTGACTGCACTTGTTCTGATTAATCTGTGTAAAAAGGTATCTCTCTTCCATTTACTTGCATTATCTAAGAGTGTGGCGGTTGAGTAAACAATATATATATATCCTTTTAAATCCCAGTTAAACATTAGCCAGCAGCGCAGTTATCGTTTCTGTGCAGGTTTCCAGGAATTCAACAGTCGGCATAAATTGCTGTAAAGTACAGGGTGGGCCATTTATATGGATACACCGTAATAACATGGGAATGGTTGGTGATATTAAAGTCCTGTTTGTGGCACATTAGTATATGTGAGGGGGCAAACTTCCCCAGATGGGCGGTGACCATGGTGGCCATTTAGAAGTCGGCCATCTTGGATACAACTTTTGTTTTTCCAATAGGAAGAGGGCCATGTGACACATCACACTTATTGGTAATGTCACAAGAAAAACAATGGTGTGCTTTGGTCACCCACTGCTGTACTTGGCCCTGGAGTGTCCTCGGGGAGAGAGGAAATAAGGACAGGCGGCCTAATGGAAGGCCTCTGTCCCATCACCTCATCCATGAGGCCAAACCAGGGCCAAGCAGCAGCAGTGGGCTTCGCACTGACTCCCTCACCTGACCCTGGACACTTGCAATCCTAAAGGCAGAGGAAATCAGAAATGACAGACAAATATAAACAATACAACTTTTAGTAAATGTGCATTTATTAAATTTCATTCTTAAATTATCTTCTTGACAGCACACATTCTTTGTATCTTTTCTTTAAGTTGTCCCACTTCTTTTTGGCCTGCAAGGGGGTGACTTTCCCTTGCAGGCCCATCTTCTCGAGAATAGTTAGGGTTAGCTGGCTAGTTGTTACTGATCGCACACAAAAAAAATAAGAGAAGAGAGAAAACCATGACAACTGATAATCCCTAAATCCAAAAGTTTTCACAGCAGAACACAAGAGGAATATCGTCTGGACATCACAGGTTCTGTACAGAATGAGGGTTGTTGAAACCGTACTCAGATGAATATGATGTGTAAATTGATTTATTCGTGTGCCTCCATCCCACAGTCGCTGAATTTTTTACCCCAGTGAAGAGGTGATCGTTTTCTCCTCTAGTTTTAATGAAGTCTGCCGTTTGCTCTTTGGTGCCTATAAACATATCACAAAAAAGTGGATTGGGAAAAATGTAAGCGGCAATGAAAAACCGCGGGACCCACCATACAAGCTAGTTTACGGACACTTTTTTATGAAGATTGTTTAAATAAATATTACAAGTCTATGCAAATTCACAACCCTAACAACATAACCGCTATAAAAATGTAACTTTTGTACCACCAGATTTTCATATACTTACTTTTAAAAGTGTATTCGTCTCCCGGTTTATCTTTTTGTGCCGCCATCATTACGTGAATGAAGTTCTGTGCAATGAATTCTGGGCCGGTCAGCTATCGAGCTGGTGGGTGACAGACGTCACCGAAAACGTGGAAGCACTTTTGCAAATATGCGATATCTTGATAAACCGAGCAGATATTTGATGTTTACACAGCTACTTTCTCGCCTGAAAATATGCTAAAAGTTTATTTTGTGACCCAGAAAGATTAGTATGAGTAATTTTAAAACTTAGTAGCGGCCGCCATTGTTGGAAACTGGAGTTTGGCTGGGCCACGCTATGAATTCTGGGATATGGTGGGCCACGAAGGACACACCCGACCCATCCTTCAAATTCGGGGGAAAAGGAGGACACATTTGTCGGCTGCATTCGGAGGAGTCTACGAATTTGGACAGCCTTCGGCGCGGCGCTGTGACGTAATCGGTCTACAAATGCGGCCTCAGGAGGATGCAGCCCATGAATTTGGACACGACCATGGGTTCACCCACACTCCTGCTCTCTCACACAAACCTGCTTATGAATGTTTAATATAATCAAAGTTTGGTTTGCTCTCACCTTTCTCAAACTTGGTAAAAAATGAATCAAACAGTTCAGTTTCATCATTTATTGATAACAGAAATCTTCCTCTCAGGTTTGGAGTCTCTGAGTCAGCAGTGCTCTCTTCCTCACAGCACATACACTATCATCCAATCTGCCCATCGTCATCATCACAGTGTTAACCACCTGCAGAGCAGCTCTCTTCTCTGCAGTCGATCTCATAAATCTCTCACAGAGGACCTGTTCTTAAACAGCTCCTAACGTCATGTGCACACGGTACAGCACAGATTTGTCTGCTTCACTTATTTGTAGCACAGTGGTGCAGTGAACACACTGTCAAGACAAACGATCCAGTTTGAAGATAAAGCAGAATATAATTAATAATAATATTAATAGTAAAAGGGCAGCACGGTGGCACGGTGGTTAGCACTGTTGCCGCACAGCAAGAAATTCCTGAGTTCAATTCCACCATCAGGCCGGGGTCTTTCTGTGTGGAGTTTGCATGTTCACCCCGTGTCTGCGTGGGTTCCCTCCGGGTACTCCGGCTTCCTCCCACCGTCCAAAGACATGCAGCTTGTGGGGATAGGTTAATTGATTAATCCAAATTGTCACTAGGTGTGAATGTGAGTGTGAATGGTTGTTTGTCCCTGTGTGTTGGCCCTGCGACAGACTGGCGACCTGTCCAGGGTGTACCTCCGCCTCTTGCCCTATGACAGCTGGGATAGGCTCCAGCGCCCCCCGCGACCCTGAAAAGGATAAGCGGAAGCGAATGGATGGATGGATTAATAGTAAAACCTCGTGTTGTTTAATTGAATCATATAAAATAGTAACTTACTTAAATGATGTAACTCAGTAATAAGAAACATGGAAAAGGTGCTACAGTGAAGCTTGTATTACATACTGCTACTATGGGTAGTAGTAGTAGTATGAATAGCTCTATTTAAAGCATCGAGAATAACAGAATGATAATAATATAAATGCCATGTGAGGTCAACACCTGAGCTTGTTGTTGCACTCGCAGAGGTCGAAGTGTTGGATGATGGGGGGCTGCAGTTGGTGGAGCTGAGCCCTGTTGACCCCTGGATGGTTGATCCTCGAGAGCCTCTGGAGCTCCAGGAGGGAGAAGTCAAAGTACGTTGATGTTACGCTTTAGATAACAAATATTTAACCCCAGTTTTTCAGACAACACCGTGCATACTACTGTGCTACTCTTATGAAACTGTTTGGCAAAATGATCTAAAACTTGAATGATCTAAGTAGTAATAATAATCATCATCTCAAATGTTGTCAATCGTGAATGAACGAAGAGTGAAAAGTGCATCAGCTGTCTCCAAAGATGACATTTTCTTTGACCTTCCTCTCAGGTGACTTACCTAACCCACGCCTGCATGGAGCTACAGCTTGGTGAGAGAAGGTTCATGTTCGACCCCTGGTTAAAGGGTCCCGCGTTTGCCAGAGGGTGGTGGCTTCTCCATGAGCCTCCAGCAGATGCTCTGGACAGGCTTTGTGGTGCAGATCTCATCTACATCAGCCATATGCACTCAGACCACCTCAGGCAAGCTCTGCCAATGCTGCTAAATATACATACAAATAAATATTGCTGCTGATTTTATTTGAAGCAACTAAACAATTCAGAGAAAACACAGTATGGTATCTACAAACTGCTCCAGCTGTTCGGTTCATCTGGACAGGAGCACACACTGTATACCATCATGGCAAAGGGAGGGGAAATGTTCTTAGAGTAAAGGCTGTAAAAGGACTCCACATATACAGGACTGTAATAACGACTCAGGATGGAGAAATATATAATAAAACCAAGACCAGATTACTTCCTTTATGATGTTGTGATATGTAAAACCTTAGAAGTGACTGTGCACGTAACAGAATATTATTAGCAAAGACAAATAAAATCATGCAAATAGTTCTATTGAAAAGTATAGAATATAATTACAACTGTCACTGAGATTCAAAAATACATTTCCAGTTTGTTCCACTTTGTAGGATAACAAACCTTTAACATTACAGGATTTGTATTCCTGTAATTGTTTGTAATTAACAACAAGCTCATTCTGTGAAGAGCCATATGAAGAAAGAGGAGTGGCTCACGACTCCACACAGTCACTGTAAATGTCACTTCTGACTAGAAAAGAAACAAAAGCAGTTTTTGGAATATTAAATAAAAGTTTCTTTCTGGTTAGAAACTTCAGAATCTACAAAGAGTTTAACTTTTAGCCTTGGATACTGTTCATGTTGACACGGTGGCGTGCTGACGTGTTGTTTGCTTTGTAGCTATCCCACACTGAAGGTCTTGGCAGAAAGAAGGCCCGATGTCCCCATATATGTTGGTGACACATCCAGGCCTGTGTTTTGGTCAGTAATGACGTGGAGCTCAATCTTCCCCATAAATTACAGAGGAAATAAATCTGGTACAAAGTGAGTTTGTTCTTCTGCTGTGACAGGTATTTGAAGCAAAGCCAAGTGAAGCTGACCAACATTAAAGTCATTCCCTTTGGTGTTTGGCAAAATGTAAGTCACACCTCCATCATGTGGTCAAGAGTATTTACAATAAGCATGTTTGGAAAATGTTGAATTGTAAAATGATTCAATTCAATTCATTTTGGGGGAAATATGATTATGAAGTAAAATGGCTCTTCCTGTCTCACTCAGATTGATGAACACCTGAGGTTCATGATCCTGATGGATGGTGTACATCCTGAAATGGACACCTGCATCATTGTTGACTACAAAGGTGTCATTTCAAATAATATTATTACTGATGCTGTGAAAATAAGTCTGATTAGGATATAAAACGCAGTTTTGATTGCAGGTCACATGATCCTCAACACTGTGGACTGCACCAGACCAAACGGCGGCAGGCTGCCACAGCATGTGGATGTGATGATGACCGACTTCGCTGGAGGAGCTTCTGGATTCCCGATGACCTTCTATGGAGGGAAATACAGCGGTGAGCCTGAGCTAGGTTAGCTTAGTTAGCGTTTAGCTCCACACGCACACAGCAGTGTCTCAGTTACAGTCTTTTGACAGACACATGTAGCTCTTTTAGCCACGTAGGAACTGACTTGTTTAACTCACATGTTGTGATCAACAGTGTCAAAGTGCACCAAACTGCTGAGATGAAGCAAATGTTGATTTGTTTCCAGATTCCTGGAAGGCAGAGTTTATCAAGAATGAGAGGAAGAAGCTGCTGAATTACAAAGCTACACTGGCGAAGTCCCTGCAGCCCAGGATCTACTGCCCATTCGCTGGATACTTTGTGGAGGCTCATCCGTCAGACAGGTAGAGTTAGTAACGAGGTTTGCACAGCACCAAGGTCAAAGCTGATGTGTAGTTCATCTGGGCAACTCCATCCAATAACTGATCAAACAGAGTCTATATCTGGGATCCTCTTTGTATTTAGTGCCTATTTATCTGTATGAGCTACAGTCTATCTCTGCAACCACGACTCCACCTTCATGAGCTGCTCCTGTTGTACTGAATTGTGTTTCTAACTGACAGTAGTTCAGTTTATCATTCGTTTAAAATGTTTTAGCAGGTGTTTTATTGTTTTAGCATTCTTCCAGTCTCCTGTTGCCACTGCGCCAACATTTTTGAAACGTGTTGTTAGCATAAAACATTTAAACTAAAGTTTTATTCTCTGTTTGATGCAATTGTTAAGGTTCAAAATATTGGGGATGGACACCAGAGGAAAAAACCCACAATAACAACACTGGTCCGGTCGGGTTGAGTCAAACGATGATTTAATGATCACACACGTGGGAGATGGACACTGTATGCAGACAGTCTCAGATCTCATCTCAAAAAACACATCACCATAGTTTTATGAAATCAGGGTATTAGAACGCCCCCTCATGCATAGTGACAGGTGTAATACAATCAATGTTGACAATTTTATTTAACACAAAGAATAACATTGTCTCCTTCCCGAGGGCAGACGCTGACTGCCCCCGTCTCCTGGAACCGTCTGTACCCTGCTAAGACACAACATGGCAGCTACAAGGACTCTTTCATTTGTTAAGACCATCAGTGTGTATTGCTCTAAATCAAGTCTATAATATTAAATGAATATTGCTGGATCAGCTACTTCTACTTAAAACATATTAAAACATGACTAAGCACAAAATCACCAAGAATAACATCTTATAAGTGCTGTGTAAGCGCGTGCGGCCTTCCAAGCTCAAAGCCTTTGCCCTCCATAGATCAGCCAGACTCGCGCTGGCTGTAGCTTTTAACCTTTAATTACCTTGAGCACAACTCTAGAATAAGCAACAAACTGCAATGTGTATGGAATGATCAGGGTTACATCTGCAATGGAAAATCATGTTATTATTCTGGTACCTGCAAGGAAAGATCAAACTAAAGTTATCACCATCACTGTAATGCAAAGAATAATGTAAGGTCAAAAACTTCAATTTATGCTTAATGCAAAGCTGGTTATATACTTCTAATGAACTAATAATGCCATATTAAAATATTAAATGATAATGAGAAAAACATCCCCTCCTTATTCTACAATTCCCTCTGTTGACCTCTGGAGAATCCAGAGGTCACAAACAGTTGTGTCCCTCCTTGGCCTACACATTCAGTTCTACATGCATCATTGGCATCATGGACATTGGAGTAAGGACTCCAGGGTCCACTGTCCTCACAGACATACTTTTGAACATTCTTCTGGCACAAGGGATGAGACAACAACAAATAACCATAATACCCACCACAACAGACAAAGAAAACATGACCGAAGCGATAACCCCCTTCCACCGTCCGAACACTCAGGTCAGCCAGCCTTCCAACGGACTATCAACACCGGAGTGATCATGCATAGTTTCAGAAAGGCTCTTTAGGCCCTTCAGAGCCTTGGTTACCGACACATTTGGAGCAGTCTTGTTTGGAATAAAATTACAACACTGATCGGCCAATATAGGACAAACGCCCCCTTTTTTTCCGCTAACGACATACCAAGGGCCATTCTATTCTGCACTCCCATTAACGAGGTCGGACCCACCTGCTCCGCCAACCCCTCCATGCCGTCTCTGGTGAGGTTAGAGAGCCTCAGTACATTATAGTGAACATAATTGATCCTATCTACGTTCTTGCGTTCTTAACCCTTTTGGATCAACCCCCGCTATTTCCACCCCCAGAACCAAATACATAGATTGTTTGCGATGCCAATTCCCCAATGATAAGGTTAACGCGTTTCCAGAGGGGCTGAAATCCCTCTGTAGTTTAAGCCCGTTTTCTGATCCTAGTTCTAACGGTTCCCAATTTTGCCCAGTGTAACCCCTTACCTGGTCCCAATTACGGCACCAGCTGTCATATGGACGATTTCCCCTCTCGCAGTGCGTACTCACTGAATAATCCCAACAGAGCCACACATTATATCCCCTCCAGGCACTGCCGACGTCCCTACAATTAACAACATCACACAGATCAAACATAAAAGAAATTGTGGGGCCAATAACATAATCTAATTCTAAACCACCATATGTGCTGAGACACTCATCCTTTTTACCAGAGACCTCGCGCTTCACTCTTGCCCGCAGCTTTAAATCACTATAGATCACGCGAGATGTAATTGGTGTATCAAACAACGCCGGACTGGCATGGCCTCCGTGCTCAGACTGGTTTCCCGGGTCGGTCTGCAACAAACAAATCAAAAAACAAATAGCCATGATTAGCAACATAGTTGACATCAAACTCATAATAATTTTGAACATTGTGATGGCTTTTGAAACTCTTCTTTCATCACCAGTGTCTAATTGTTGTGATGGCATGGTGGTATGTGAATGTTATGGTGTAGTAAAAAGTTCAAAGCCCTTTATCAGAGCCTCTCTCTTGTTCTAGGTGTTCAGTGTGGTACCGCTCCTTTTCGTTGGCGCGGCGATCTCCTCCTTGACTGCTCTTCTTTCTTCGACCTTCCGGGTAGACCACCGGTCGGCCCGTTGCACAGGTGTGAGGGTTTATTCTGCCGCTCAATTTCACCTGTGTTGGGTGGAGATTGATCCTTCCCCACCAAGCCCTCGTGCGCGGCTGCGCACTGCGTCCAGTGATACCAGGTGTCGCCTTTCCCCTTCAGTTGGACCGCTGTCGCCGTCCGAGCCGATACCTCATATGGACCAGTCCAGCGGGGCTCCTTCCACTTTCGTTTGATGACTCTCAGCCACACTGTTTTCGCGTCTGGGACCTCTCCTTCTCCTGTGGGCCCTTCACCAGCCGCCTGTTTTGTGAAACTGGACACAAGCGCCTTTAACTCGTTCCAGTAGTCTGCGTGGGACCGGTTCCCCTTTTTGTCCCGTTCAACCGAGCCCACCGTCCAAGGTGCCGGAAACTGTCTCCCGGTTTGCAGCTCATATCGTGTAAAACCCACTTCCGGTTTTACTGCTGGCTTAGGATTGTGTGCCCCACAGATTAAGCTCATCCTGGCCTTCTCTCTTATCATTCCTCGCAGCTCAGGATGCCACCAATGACACAAATTTCTTTCCATCTGGGCTCTCCCCACGTGGGCGAGTCCGTGGGCTTCATCCACCTTCTGTTCTGCCATTTTGGCTGTCAGCACGGGGCGCCCGTCTGGCCCCCTCCACAAATGTCCATCCTGCCAGGCTCCTTTGTTTTTCCACACCCCCTTTTCCTCTGGGGATGCCTCCTCCTGGGCCTGTTTGACTTCCTCAATCAGATCAACAGATATCTCCTCTTCTGGAGTTACCTGTATCATTTGTCTCCGTCCTTTGTAGCCTGCGGCCTCCTTCGCGGCTTCGTCTGCTCTCTGGTTTCCTCTCTGCCGAATTGGTGTAGATGTTCACTCTCCTGTTCTTGGCTAGTCTCAAAGCTCGAACTAAGGCTATCACTTCAGCTCTCTGGGCCGACTGCTTTCCCTCAATCCTTCCTGACTCTCTGACCTGATAATCTCCTTCTACTCTGCAAACCACCGCATACCCTGCTTTCAGTCCTCCTTCGTCTCGGTGGCAACATCCATCGGTGAACCAGTCCTCAGCTCCCGGTATGGGTTCGGCCTTCAGGTCCTCTCTAATCTTTTCCTCAATCTGTGCTCTTTTGGCCTGTGGTTGTCCTGTGGTTCCCCTACACCCATTAAATCTGCCATGTTAATTCCTTCATGTGTAAATGTCAAATTTGGGGCCTCTAAGACTTTGCTCAGTCTCTTTTGTGCCCTAGTGACATACAAAATGCTTGTGAATTCACGTATGCCACTATGCTATGTGTAGTGAGTATTTTTAGTGGGTGTTCTCTCACTACATGTGCTGTTCTTTGGATAATTCTAGCGACCCCTGCTGCATGTTGTGTGCATGTAGGGTGCTTTGCTTCTGTTGGATGTAGTTTTACACTTACATACATGAGCACATCTCTACCCCCCCCCCCCCCCCTTTTTTCTGAAACAACACTCCATTTACAACTGAGTATGTTTCAGAAACATCCAAATAGAATGGCTCATCATAATTGGGTGTGGCTAAATCTGAGGCCCTTGACAAATCCTGTTTCACCCTAATAAATGCGGCTTCAGCTTCAGGCGTCCAAGGCAACTCAGCCTTAAAGTTTCGAACACCAACTTGCTTCATTAGGCCCCTTAAAGGGGCAGTTTTACCTGCATAATCCGGAATGAACTGCCTGCTGTAACCTGTTAAACCAAGAAAAGAAAGCATTTCTCTCACAGTTCGCGGTTTTGGGTGTGTCAGAATTTGGTCTCTGTGTGTGTTCATCAAACCCACTAATTTGTGTGCGATTACCCGGCCCAAAAAGGTCATTTCAGGGCGAACTAACTGCAGCTTGTCTTTACTTACTTTAAAGCCGCATTCCGCCAACCTATTCAACACAACGAACGACGCCGCTGTACAATCCGCTGCTGACGGGGCTGCAATGAGAAGATCATCAACATATTGTATTAATGTATAATCATCAGGCAAATTACATGACGACAGGGCTTCTTTAAGCACCTTATTGAAAATACCTGGAGAAAGTGCAAAGCCTTGTGGCAACCGTGTGTATCTGAGTTGTTGGCCTCTGTATGTGAATGAAAAAAATATCTCTGAATGACTCATGCAGAGGAAGACAAAAGAATGCATTTGCCAGGTCAATACACGTGAACCACTTTTGGTCACATGTGATAGCTGATAAACCTTTGTACGGATTTGGTACCGGTGCAGTAGTAGAGAGTAATATTTCATTAATGGCTCTCAAGTCATGTGTCATGCTCTATTTTCCTGTTCCATGTTTCTCCACTGGTAGAATTGGTGTGTTCCACAGTGAGTGAGAGGGCTCTAACACCCCGGCCCTTAGCAGGCCTTCTATTGTTTCTGTAATTCCTTCCTCTGCTTCAGGTTTGTGTTTATACTGTGGTCTATTGATTGGTGTGTTTGATTTCAGCTGGAACACGACAGGAGGACACTTAGCTAGGCCAACATCCGTGGGCCCTTTTGACCATAGACTGTCAGGCAGATTCGACAGTCCAGCAACTGCGTGAGGATGATCTACACACTCCTCACCATGTGTTTTTGAAATTTCTTTATGTTCCAAAATCACCGTACCCTCACAGGCACAAGTTATGCGATAGGTTTTACAATTTGGAGCATAAGATAAGTTAGGAATTTGGGTTCTTTGCCACCCTGTGTCGTCCAGTGCTCACTTGACCATTGGACCTAGATCACCTGCACCATGACCTTGGTGGACCGCCAATGTAATGTGAGGGGTTGAATTTTCTTCCACATTGTACCAAGGCAGTTGTTCATCAGTTAATTTCACAGCCGCGGCTACACCTTCTGGTCCAATGTAGATGTCATGTGTTTGCACATTCCACGTCTGACCCTCAAGATCAGATTGAAATAATTCACGATAAGTGTCGTCATTCTCATAAAACAGGGTAACGTGGTAAGGGTCGCGCGGAGGGGAGTAAACTGCCAAGCTCATTATCCAGGGTCTCCACAGCTGAAATTGCCTCAGAACATCCTCTTTCACTAGTCTCCCCCAGTAGATATCGGCTTTTGCTCTTTCACAGTCTTGAAGCAGATATTGAGTCTTTGAATTTGTTCCCAGGCACGGAAAATGCTGGCCCCCTGGCAGAGTCACAGATAATCCATCTGCTGAACATGTGATTGTGGCGCCCA
Source organism: Rhamphochromis sp. 'chilingali' (assembly GCF_963969265.1). Taxonomy (NCBI): domain Eukaryota; kingdom Metazoa; phylum Chordata; class Actinopteri; order Cichliformes; family Cichlidae; genus Rhamphochromis; species Rhamphochromis sp. 'chilingali'. The sequence continues at coordinate 41,275,843 of NC_137934.1, read as the reverse complement.
ACTTCACGAGCAGGTCCCTGCCCATGAGATTTACTGGCGCTTGCGATGACACCACATAGTTGTGTTTCAAAGTCTGCTTGCCCAGCTTTGTCAAAGCTGGGTCAGTCACTGGCAGAGTTGTTGGGATCCCGGAAATACACACCACGTTCGCTGTGTGGCAGGACAACTTTGCACTGTCTGGTGCTGCTCTCAAGGTTGAATATGTTGCTCCAGTGTCTACTAAGAAGGGCAATTCTGTCCCTTCTACAGTAATTGACAGCATGGGATCTGCCATCCCCATGCTGTTTGGTCCCTCCGGGTCCCTTCAGTACTGGTCCTCCCTCCAGTCAGCCACTGGATACTGCGCGGCTGGTGCTGCACTCGGGTTTGGGGCCTGATATGCTCCCCTATAGCCATCTCTTGCTCTCGGAGCTCCACGTGCCTGGGATTGGTCGTTTCGTCTTTTATAGTTCTGACGACGTTCTGGGCAATTTCTGTTCCAATGACCCTCTGCTCCACACCTCTAACAGACATTCCAAGGCACACCGCTGAGATTCCCCGTGTCACGAGCTCTTAGTACTCCCTCCGCTGAGCCACCACGCCCTCTGTACGATCCACCGGTTCCCCAATTCCCTGTGGGTTGGTTCTGCCTTGGTGCATTGGCGGGCCATCCGTCATTAGTGCAGGGACCCGGGCCACTGTCTGGCCATTCAGGCCCAGGACCAGGCTGGGTCGCAACTATCATCATTTTTTCTGTTTTTTCTTTTTCCTCTTTTTTCTTTTCGCAGGCTTTGTTTCTGGCCTCCGCCAACTGTAGTTTGAGTAGAGACGCTTGTGCCTCCTCCAACTCTTTTTTTCTGCTTGTTCGCCCTGTCCTGCTCCAGCTGTAAACGATGCGAGACATGTCTTTCCCACTGCACCGAATCTGCTACGGCAAAATCTGGGTTTTTCTGTAGATCTTCCATGACCTGGTTTGGCAGCCCTGCCAGCACCGCTGAGCGAAACCACGCCCGATGCTCACCTTCTCTACCCGGATGGGTACCTGTTTCTAACAACCACTGATCTCTGGCTTTTTCTAAAAACTCTCTAGGTGTGTTTTGGGGGTCCCAAATTATTTTAGGTATGGCTCCTGTGTTAGGGGTTGGGTACTTTTCACGGACTGCGTCAGACAAAGCACATTGCACTTCATGATAAGGCAAATCATTTGCATAGCGAGTTGTGCGAGCTATGGCCTCTACATCTGCGAGCCCACCACCGAGCATACACCGCGCAGAAATGGCGCGAAAATCACCAATCGCAAGCTCCTCTCCTTCTGTTAGTCTGCCTAATTCACGCAACCACCTTGCAAATTATAATGAGTGCCTGCAGCTTTTTCTGCTTTGGTCACAGTTTTACACTGTCCCAATTTTCCCTTGCCTTCTAGGGACCTATTCTGATCATAACCTATGTGTGTGTAAGCTTGTTTGCATTTAACCCTCTGCACTCAAGGCATTTACTACACTTTATCAGTCCGGACAGTCACGCCGAATGAAGCTTCTGACCTTCAAAGGCCGAGTGCCAACTCATTATAAGCACATTTGCAAGGTGTGTCTGAAAATTATTTAAACCACTCTTTTTAAATCAAAAACTATTTACATTGTTATAACATCAAAACCAGCAGCATATTTACAAACTTTCAGCAATAAAAAGCCTTCTGCTTATAAGGCTCACACACACTCTGGGCAGGAAGTGAAAAGCTCCGTTTCCCTCCCTTGCAAATGCAGCTCATTTGCATGTTCACACCGTCTAAAAATAGCTCGCAGCGCAGCAGCTGCGCGTCACACAGAGTCTCACACAAAGCTCAGACAAAACTCTATTTTATATTACAAAGACGTCTTATATTTACAACCACTGACAGGCCTGACAGATTCAGCACCTAACAAATTTCGACAAATTTAAAATAACGGGTCTCACCGAAGACAGTCTCACTTTTTTGTAATCAATCAAACAGTATCTGTTACTTCTCGGAACAGTTTCTGTCCTAATTTGTAAAACTATTAACCAGTCTCTGTTACTTCTGGGAACAGTTTCTGTCCTAATTTCCCTACCAAACTACCTGAGCCTTCAGCTCAATATCCAGGGACTCAAACCCAACATTATTACTTTCATATTTCTTCAACTTCATTAAATACTCTTAAACAACTTTAACTGCATAACACACGGTGATTCTCATCAAAATCAAAACAGACACCCACCAGCAACGTCAGTGAGTAGGCTTTTAATTTAATGCAGCCCAATTTGGCACAATTTGGGAATCAACTCAACAGGCAGTGCCTTACCTTTTAGATGCACCCGGGAAGCTCACTCACATCAGATCCCTGGTCCGTGCCTGTCCGCTCGACCACCTCAGACCGTCCACACCTCACACTTCCACCCCAATACCACAGGACGAGCCCCCAAAATGTTAAGGTTCAAAATATTGGGGATGGACACCAGAGGAAAAACCCACAATAACAACACTGGTCCGGTCGGGTTGAGTCAAACGATGATTTAATGATCACACACACACGTGGGAGATGGACACTGTATGCAGACAGTCTCAGATCTCATCTCAAAAAACACATCACCATAGTTTTATGAAATCAGGGTATTAGAACGCCCCCTCATGCATAGTGACAGGTGTAATACAATCAATGTTGACAATTTTATTTAACACAAAGAATAACATTGTCTCCTTCCCGAGGGCAGACGCTGACTGCCCCCGTCTCCTGGAACCGTCTGTACCCTGCTAAGACACAACATGGCAGCTACAAGGACTCTTTCATTTGTTAAGACCATCAGTGTGTATTGCTCTAAATCAAGTCTATAATATTAAATGAATATTGCTGGATCAGCTACTTCTACTTAAAACATATTAAAACATGACTAAGCACAAAATCACCAAGAATAACATCTTATAAGTGCTGTGTAAGCGCGTGCGGCCTTCCAAGCTCAAAGCCTTTGCCCTCCATAGATCAGCCAGACTCGCGCTGGCTGTAGCTTTTAACCTTTAATTACCTTGAGCACAACTCTAGAAAAAGCAACAAACTGCAATGTGTATGGAATGATCAGGGTTACATCTGCAATGGAAAATCATGTTATTATTCTGGTACCTGCAAGGAAAGATCAAACTAAAGTTATCACCATCACTGTAATGCAAAGAATAATGTAAGGTCAAAAACTTCAATTTATGCTTAATGCAAAGCTGGTTATATACTTCTAATGAACTAATAATGCCATATTAAAATATTAAATGATAATGAGAAAAACATCCCCTCCTTATTCTACACAATACATTTGTGATGTTAATAAATAAGGATAAGATTAACATGATTTTGAGATTCTAGTATTATTTACATCGTACACAGCATCCCAACTCTTCTGCAAACAGGGTTGTACGACACAGTCGTGGCCCAAACTTTGGACAGTGACGGGACTGCTAATGACTGTTAAGTTACAGATGTAGCATTTAAACAAACATGAGACCTAACTTGTTCTTTATGTGTCCTTTTACTTCTCTGTCTGTTTGTACTGTGTGTTGGGTGTAGATACATAAAGGATACTAATATCAAAAACAGTGCAGAGGACCTCAATGCAGTCATTAATAAGCTGGCACCAGCAATCAAGACTTGGACACCGCAGCCAGGTGCTGTGCTGGACCTGGGCCTCGCTCTGAGAGACCCCACCAGCAGGTTGGAACAGCTCACATGTTTATCTGTGTTTGCCATTCTTTGCCACTGTGGAAAAGAGACTCTTATTCCATCTGTGTAATACAACTACATAAACCACAGACACTTAAACAGTAATGTCAGTAGCTGAAAGGCCAGTGAATAAACAGATTAGTCTGATGGGAAAAAATCCTCACCGTCTGCACTGCCAATGTAAAATTCAAAAGCTTTGGACAGTAGCTTCAGCCTGTCTTTTTCATCTTTATATAGTTTGTATGTGTGCAGTAACTGTATAAAATGACTTTTATTCTTACTGAGTTACAACAAGCTACAGCTGCTCAATTAGCTCATGTCAATCAGAACATCTGATCTGACTGCATGTCCATGTTATCTGCTGACATGTGTTTGCTATGACCACCCATAGTGAGGCCATCATCAATCCACCAGCCAGTGCAAAACTCTACAAGGACAGCTGGGAGTTCGACTTGTATGTGAATGAGCTGAACAGTGCCATCAAGTCGGACATATTTAAACATCAGAGCTGGATCCAGTTTTATTACACGTGGGCTGGCTTTCAAAACTACAACCTTGTTGTGCGGGTAAATGTTCTCCTGCAGAGCTGTTTGACTCTTTTTTTTTTTTTTTTTTGTCAAGAACTGTTCTGCACTCAACATCTGACCTTTGTCTGCATTTACTGTGTTCTCGTGACTTTTCCTACCTAAGAGCATTTCTCTGCTTACTGCTTCCAGAAACCAAATAAAACACACGAGCCTGCAAAAAAGGACTGTAAAAATATTTACTTTGTCCATTTTTTAATATGGTTGGGGGAAAGCATTAAGAAAAAACAAAATAAAAACTATTGTGCGTCTTGAGATTGGACCGACAACCCGCTCAGAATGTGCCCTGCCTCCTGGCCCGTGAAAGCCAACAAGAGCTGGACAATAAGATGGATGTTCAATAAGGAGAGATCATTAGAAAGAACTGAGCATGATTCATCAATGTACAGAATTCAATTAAGATATTTTGCCATCATAGTCTGAGGGCCCATCGCAGCAGAACGTAATCCCAGCAGTGACAGGGATTAGGGCAGGACCACCCCGGGAGTCTGGGTGGAGATGAAGGTGGAGGTTTGGATGGAGCTTGAGAATATGGGAGAGGCTGAGATGGGGAGGAGGTGGGTTGCATGAAGGCGACTGCAAGGGAAATAACAGATGAGATTTAAAGTACGCGGATTGGAGGATGATTGGCCTTAAAAAAGACGATTGGACTAGACCAGTGATGTCACAATCAGGCTGTGACAGTGACGTGAAGCTGAGATTAGCCCCAAAAACCTGGGAAGCAGACAGATGTATGACTAAAGATCTTCCGTGCTGAACTTGTCCACCAAGCAGTGAGCAGTGTGATTATGAATGAAATCTTTTTTTTTCATGCACATAGTAGTGATGTGTGCATCATTTTACTTTCCGTTAACCTTGTAAACCATAAAACCCAATGAAAAATGTAGAAGTTCAACAAAAATCAAAAGAACTGAGACGTTTTCAGGCTAAGCTTCCTTGTAACTATGCTATGATAGAGACGGGCTTCCAGTGTTTTAAAGCAATAAATACGTGTTTTTTTTACACCTGAGCAGAAATTTTATTTTATATGTTTTTTGATAATCCCTTTCCCTCATGCTACAGCAGCCTCTGTAGTACCTGAGCAGAAGCTGATAATACGCGTGCAGGTAACATCCTGCAATGATGAAATCTAAAAACAAACAACTAGCTCTCTGCTCTGATCCCTCATCACCACCTCGCTTCCTTCTAGCTGTTAACGATCTCCTTCTCTCACTCGTTTTTCTTTTGCATTGCTGTCTCACTCAGAGTGTGTCTCCGTGTAGGTCATTGAAACAGACGACGAGTTTGAATGCATCACTGACGGTTATGACTATCTGGTGGACTTTCTGGATCTATCGTTCCCCACAAAGAGACCTGACAGAGAGCACGCCTACTTGGAGGTGAGTCCCTAAACAAACAGATAACAGGATGTGAATAATAGTGATTTCCTCCTGACTCCCAACGAATCGTGAGGAAATGATCACGTCTGTCATCTAACATCTGAAAAACTCCTGTTCTGCCTGGATACTTTATTTACATGCTGTTATGCTCATGCTGCTTCGTTTAATCTAAGATTAAAAACAGGATTGGAGTGATGAGGTACGTGGTGCTGCACGGCTGTCTGTGGGACGACCTGTACATCGGCTTTCAGAACCGCGTCAGCCGAGACCCAGACATCTACCACCACAAGTACAGACATTTAATCTCACGGATTCTTTGTCATGCTGTAAATTGTTCGAATAACTATGCTGCACTTTCAGTGTTTTTGAGCTAAACATGAAGAATTGATAAATATCTATACACACAGATTTATTTACACACATACATACACATATCTGATTATACACACAGATCAAAATACACAATACTATTTAGCAAAATATAATTTTGATGTATTTTACTTTATGTAGGAGGAGCACTCAGACACACATGTTGTTACAGCATGTTTATTTTGTTAAGAATATTCATTGCCATTTTCAAGCCTAATAACTCTTAGCTTAGCTATCACAACCATGTAATGTTGTAAATGGGAAATCCTTGATTCTGCTCTTTTTTGACTAACTTCATAATTACCTGCATGTGATGTATTTAGGGTCCGTGTCAGTTACAGCTAAAGAACAGTAACTTAGGCTGCATCCACAGGGACACTGTGCTACTGTGAATGTATGAACTTTAATCACCTCGTCTTGGCCTCTAGGTTCTGGAAGCACTTCCAAGCAGAGCTGCCACTTTGCAGGCCAGACTGGGAACAGTTCCGAAAACAGGTCTTCACCATCGATGAGTCGACCATACCTCTCAGTGATACAACGATGGGAAATAACTGTGCCCTGTCATGAATTGATTCTGGTTTGATTCTGGATTTGTAAAGATCCAGTTACTGATTTCCTGATTTGATGTAATGCATATTAACTATGCAGTTCCAATTGGGCCTAGGTCACCGCTTTACATTAATGAGATAGCAAAGTAATCAATCAGGTGGCTGTCAGGTAAGGAACTCAGCTCAGGGTCATCAGTCTTTAATAGACAAAACACTGATTTTGCACATTTAATCATCTTTCAGATCAGGAAAACTGTTTACAATCAATTTCTGTGAAGTATAAATCTATGTTTTTACCTTAACAATGCTATGTAATTGATGGTAATAAAAATGACATCTATTTTGCTATTAATGTGCGTACTCACCTGAACAACAGAACATGCTGATTCAATAACTTCTGAAAAATAGGAAGCACATGAGTTGCATGAATACAAGAAACAAGGATGGCTACTAAGCTATGGTGTTATTTTTGTGCCACTATTCTGAGCGCACGTAAAAAAAATTTGCAAGTGCAAGTGTTGCATTTTGAGGAGAAATTTATTAAGCTTGATCAGCTGTTGGTGGAATTTATTTAATATTAATTTCTAGTATCAGCTGATGTTTGCTGGAGCCACAGCTGTAAAGCTGCTGGTCATGATATCGGTTTGGATATGTGGTGAGAGGGAAACATGAAGGTGATACAGATCATACATATATACCAACAAGACAGCGTACATCACTGTCACAGCAGTGTTTGTTTTCATTCAAAGGCTTTATGGTTTTTCCTATAATACCTGGTGGGCCGGTCTCAATGCCCGGGCCAATTTTTTGTCCCAGTCCGGCCCTGGCTGACCAGTAGACTTGTAGTCAACACCGCCTAAACCAAGACCAAGACCAGAGGATACTGAGACCAAGACCAAGACAAAGTCGAGACGAGACCAAGACAAAAAAGTCTTTAAACTGCAGCCAGATGCTGCTTCGTATGATATTGATAATGATATTATCCTATATCCTCGCATGTGATTGGCCACAATACGGAGGGATTGGAGCATAGCTGAGCCACTGTGTGAGAGCTGAGCAGCAAAAGGAAATTAAGTGAGGAGCGGCTCTCACTCACTACAAAGCGCTCTGTAAGCACGGCTCTTAGAATCAGAATCAGAATACTTTATTAATCCCGAAGGAAAAAGGAAAATATAATAGAGCTGATGCTTTTGCGCATGAGACATTATCGCACGTTACGTTGTGTGTCATGGATGCTGTTGACTCCAAATCTCCCGACCACTATGCTATGGCGTTATTTTTGTGCCACTATTCTGAGCGCACGTAAAAAAAAGTTTGCAGGTGCAAGTGTTGCATTTTGAGGAGAAATTTATTTTGAGCGAAGAAAAGCTAAATTTGAGATGATGATGATGGCCTTTATTTGTCAGTTGCAGGTCTTTTGCCCACAACCGAGATGACAGACCTTACCGACCGTACATACAATACACAAACATCACATTGGGGAGACAGGTCAGGCTAGGTAGCGAGGAAAAAAAAAACATTGAAATGTGTAACACAGAAGGATAATACAGGAATGCACAGATATCAATCACCATAGCACAATAAACACAGACAGCAACATGGGAAAGCGTTCCAGTGTGTACATCTGATCTGGGACCGCTGCAATCTTCGACTGCGCCTCCAGCTGACCCGATGTCCACATCAGAGGGGAGGCAAGCGTTGGAGGTGGCGTTGGATCCGGGGTAGGGCGGGTGATGCGTCAGTGAGTGCTTATCAGTATCAGTATGTGTATGCGTGTCCATAGTTCAGCTGAGACAGTGTCCTTCGCTTCAAATTTGAGTGAACAAACTTCACTGCTGCATGCAAAAATGTATTTCAGTGTTTGCTATTATCCACACACACACACACACACCAGCAGCCCCTCTCGCTCAGTTTTTGCATTTGCGCTCACTTGCAATGTGTTGCTCGTGCTCTCAACATTTCTGCCCGTGCGCGCTCAACTCTTTCTCTACACCATTATATTTGTGCCACAAAACCAGCCAATCACAGACTTGGATGCAAAAAAAATCTGATTTTTGCCAGGGCTCTAGACTAACTTTTTGCCAGTTAGGCGTACCGGTACAAAAGTTAGGCGCACTCACATTTTTCAACCGCATCGCTTAACATCGCAGTTTTACATGTGCACTTTTTTGGGGGGAAGTTGCAGTCCATACAGACAATATTCATTTCTAAATTATTAAGTAACAATCTTGTGCTTAAAGTGCTTTGTCAATATTGTAGAAAATGTTAAACTTAATCATCACATCGGCTCCTCTGACGACCTGTTTGCTGCTTCCTGCCGCTGAAAGGCCGTGGGGAGAGGGGACACTTGGGCATTTATTGCAGCATATAATGTGTTTCTGGATACACTGCTGCTTTTTCAGCGTTCAGAGATTGATGGCACCGTGCCAGAGCTGGCTATGAATTTCAGACAGATCAGGCCTTAACTTTACAAAAAAGTTATCAATCATTCTTTTCATCTTTTCTTATTACCCACAGCTACATCCACTTCTGTCAGGCCTAGGCTGCTCACTAAGGCTGAGTATAATCACTGATTTCTATAATCCATTCGATTCCGGTTCTCAAAGTCCTGATTCGATTCAATTTCGCCTCAGACAGTCAGAAATGTTATAATTCTGATCATTTATCAGCACTGATACACATGAGACTTCATCAGAATTGTGAACATCACAGCAGAAAAACATGAAGGAGATTTTCCTGTCCTGCCTTTTTGTAGCAGATAACCATATGATATTCTGCAATTTTAAAACGTTTAAATTTCTTCAGTATTGAACAACAGAAAAAAATATGCTTTCTTGTCCAAGGTCATTTAAATGAAAAAAAGCCGACAGCGCTGTGAACAACAGTAGACTGGTGGGTAATAAGCAAATGAATAATGCAGAAAACAGATTTGAGACGGGAAACTGTTCTTGAAGTACCGAGAGAGATAGAGCTGTGCATGAAGTGTGATTTTTATCGTGGTGGAAGCAAAACAGCGAAACCCAGAGGGAATTCATGACGACATTGATCAAATGTGAAGCGCAGTTTGCTGCTTCTTTTGCTGCTGGCTCAGTGGATTTTGGTTGGAGAGACAAAACCTGCAGCTCAGAATCAGCGCAAAAAGATGTAAACACAGCGCGGACCGGACGCATCAGGATCGCTAAGCTCCGACAGCCTGTCCGTCTGCGGGCCGTCGGGTGAGAAAGCCGAGAAAGACAAAGCTGATTCTGATGCGTCGGGTCTGTGTTTACGTCTTTGTGTGGAGTCCGTGTACCTGCTCTCATCTGCTGTTTGGTTGTTGTTGAAATGGTTTTGTGAGCTTTAATCTGAGAATCTGGCGTTTCTGGCAAAACACGGTTATATTTAAAAGTCAGGATTTAATGAATAATATCGCTTTATTCAAGCTGCTCACCTCCCACTTCCACCTGCACTTTCAACTGGACCACGGCCAATCAGAGAGGTCCCGCCCCTGACTATCTCTGATTGGTTTAGTCCACGATAGGGGCAAAATGTGTGTCTGTTGTTGACCACACAGAGTTGCAGAGATTTTTTTTTTTTTTTTTTTGTTACCAAATATTTTTTTTAGTCGCACCACTGAAAAATATGGTTGCATAGACCAAATTGGTCGCACTCTAGAGCCCTGCTTGCACCTGCAATATTTTTTTTTGCATGCGCTCAGAATAGTGGAACAAAAATAACGCCAATCAAATATTTTGTTTTAATCTGTAAAAAAATAATCAAAAAAAACTAGTGTAAACTGTATCTACTTCGATGGATGAAATGAGTCTCTCATATATTTGACCTTATCATTATTATTGTGAAATGAACATGAATGCAAACGTGATTAAATTATTCATTTTGGCTTTGTTTGTTAAACATGCTAAGTACAACTGTCAAGCTGTAAAACTGAAACAAATCTTTTCATTAAGTTTACATCAACTGTGGATTTGTCATTCAAACCTCTGGGGAAAAAACCTGATGTGAACAAACCAGTAAAACTGTTGATTTTTTGAGGAATCACTGATTAATCTTGAATCGAGGATTATGAAATGATTGTCTCACATATTGATAGTATGAAAACAATAAATTTGGACTGTCACCCCAGCAAAGAACCATACTGTACTATAGATGGATGCATTTAGATGCATACTGTGCTTTGGATACACTGTAAAAAATGGCAGTGAAATTGACATAAAAACCATGTAAAATTCCTACAGAAATGAATAGTAAACCCCAAAACACAATTTTTCTGTTTCAATCACAGTGGACTTTTGTAAACTATTAAACAGAATGTTTTTGTTATATTTACAACATCAATGTGTAATTATTAGTGATGTGCGGATCGATCCTGAAATATCGATTCCTCCGATACCAATCATTTATGTTCTAGAATCGATTCTCACATTAAAATATCGATATTTTAGTAATTTAGAGTAAATTTGTAGTTTATCATTAACAGGAACACAGTGGAAAGAAACTATAACATTCGGATTGTCTACATTCAAAGGAACTACTTCCTCTTCCGCCTTTCATAGTCATGTGCGAAATACGGCTGTATAAATGTCTCGCAGCCCCTTGGTGCGCACTCACAACAATGGCTGAGCGTAATTGTGCAGACGTATTTTACCTCCACAAACAGCTGAGACATGGTTTGCGATACATGTGGCAAAAAAGTGCTCCAAGAGTGAGGTGTTGTGGCCATACTTGCCAACCTTGAGACCTCAGAATTAGGGAGACGTTCAAAAGGGCTGTTTTGGGGTGATAAATACATTTTACAGTGTTTATTTATCGGATAAAATCCGTTAAATGTCACCGTTATTGTCACGGTTCTGGGTCCGTTGGACCCAGCAATTGAGTTTATTATGTTTTGGTACTTTTGCATCATGGATTATCCTTTATGTTTCTCTGGTACTTTGTGTTTCAGTTATCTTGGTGTTTTGGATTGTTTTCTCATTCTCTTGTTGTGGTGATGTTTATTATTAGAGTTTCCTGTTTTATTGTGAAAGTCTTTGTCTTAGGTCAGTGTGTGCAGCTTTGTTCCCCCGGTCTCGTTAGCCCTGATCTCCCCCAGTTGTGTCTCCCTTCTGTTGCCCATTCCCTCATTACTGCCCTGTGTATATAAGCCCTGTGTTTTCCCATGCTCTGTGTCGCGTCGTACCATCAGATTATGCCTGTGTGTTTTTTGGTCTCAGTGGTCAGTCCTCACTTCATGTTTTGTTTTCTTGCCTTGCCAGCAATAAAGCTGAGGTTTTTGAGTTGCATTCCGTTTTCCGAGTCCTGCATTTGGATCCTCATCTCTGCCTGCCCGCACACAGAGCCCTGACAGTTATTATTGGCCAGCCCGGAAACAGCGGGGGTGTCCAAATTCAGAGGCTGCTTCCACCTGAGGACCCGGCCTTCAATCTGGGTTAGATCTGGGATTTGGATCTCCACCATAGGTGCATCTACTAAAAACCTCAGAGGAATCGGAGTGACCTCAACCTGAAGGTCAGAGGTCAGGTTTACTGAGCGTCTTGTGAACTCGATACCATGGGTGTTTCTACAAGGAGGCTGAGGGACAGCACTGGAGGACATCCATATTTACTTTAGCTAAGATGACTTAAAGTAAAATGATTACCTTACAGCGGGGATGTCAGAGTCATTTACCAAATACAGCCCATTTTTACCGAATGTGAGTCTGGTGAAATTCAACAGTATTTGCTGTCGTAAATGAAAACAAATGTGTCAGCATGATTTAAACTGTAAAAAATAAATATGTTAAATTACAGAAAAAAGGTTTGGTAATTCAAAGAAAATGCCCGGTTTTTTAACTGTAACCATTGTGAAAAACAAATTTACATCAAGTCCAGCTGTGTGCCAAGCAGCGTAGGACCCAGATGCAGGACTGGGAGATGAGAGATGCAGTAGTGATGCCCAAAGGCCTGTGCCCAGGAAAGGGGGCGTGCCCAAACGAATCCTGTGTCGAGACCCTTATCGGTTTAAGAATATCACATGGCCACAGATAAATGACATAACTGCCTTGTTATGTTACTCAAGCTGTAGAAAAAACGCGGGAATTCAAATTTTGAACTGGATCTGAGGTTCTGAGGATCACCACAAGCACATTAGGAAGCCACCCCCAAAAAATATCAGCTGTCAGGGAGCATTTTGACATGTTATCGCCCAATAATAACCAGTGTTGGTCAAGTTACTTGAAAAAAGTAATCAGTAACTAATTACTGATTACTTCCCCAAAAAAGTAATCCCGTTACTTTACTGATTACTTATTTTCAAAAGTAATTAATTACTTAGTTACTTTTTAAAAACACGATTTACAACCTGAAGAGGTGATAAAGCGATAGATCTTTCAGCCCAATTCTACTTTTTCTGCATAATCCATCATACAAAATGTAATCAGATGGAAAAGTCTCTTTTTTTAACTTGTTTTATTAGTTTTAATCTTTTAACTTTATGCATCAAGCAAAAATTTAATTATCTGCAACATTCTCTGACTGGAAGAAATTAGTTTAACATTTAAACCTATTTTCTGCACATTCCAGCACATAAAATAAAATATTTTTTGTGTTTACACTCACTCTTTCAAATAGATGCAAGTAAAACACAGCAGAAAATAAATAAAGTCAAAGACTCAGCGGTCCTGTTGCTCTATTTTCACCTGTAAAGCAGGAGTGGGGTAGGCGGAGGGTTACCCTGGTGCAGGTGTGCCGCGGTCAGTGGAAGAATCCGTGAGTTTCTCTGTGAGTTTCCCATTACGTCATAGCTACTCGGTGCTTGCTCGGAAGTTTAGGGGTTTTTTTCGCTGTAAAAAGTTTTCTTCCCACGCACAGCGGACACTAATGTTTTTGTCACTTTTTATGGAATCAAACTCAAAGTAAGGTCAGTACTTCCACGCTTTAAACGCTGCACGCTCATACTCTCTCCCACAATCGATATATGATCCATTGTTGATCTGCACACAGCTGTTGTCACCAACGGCGCACTCGCTTACGTCACTGTCATGAGACATTCTTGCAAAAAAATCACGGTTTTAGTAACGCAGTAACGCAGCGTTCCTACGGGAAAGTAACGGTAATCTAATTACCGATTTTGCAATAGTAATCCCTTACTTTACTCGTTACTTGAAAAAAGTAATCAGATTACAGTAACGCGTTACTGCCCATTTCTGGCGGTTACACATGAAATGCAAACTATTTACATGGCAACGCACAGCTGGCACCAATGGTGAATCGTTCATCTAGAGCAATTTTTGGGGCAGCTGCTGAGGAGAAGTCAATGTTATGTGCAACCTGTGGCTGTATCTTGGTCATATGGTGAACGTACTCACAACGTGGAGGCTTAAAAACGGCCAAATCTTGTACCCAACTGTTTGGGTATTAGGTGTGCGCCTCCAGCGATTTATAATTCCGAAAATGATTCACCGTGTGCGAATGCGCTGACTCCACAGACAAGGTACGCGAAAATATCAGGATAGGACAACGGCGGTAGGCTGTCTGGGTTTCCGCTCCGCTGCCTTATTTCAGACGGGTCCACATTACCAATGCACGCTACCATCTCTTGGCGTCTGGGCGCAATCGGTCGCGATACAGCCCTTTGTCTTTTGTGCTGATTTTAAGCATGGTTCTGGCAGTCCTGCTTCCAACACTTACTGTGTTTTGATTTGTGGCCTTCTGTCATGGCGCCGCGATCCCACAATGCACTGCGGTGTGACGTCAACTCCAAAGCCCAATACCGTCCTTTTTCTTTTGAGCTACTTTTCAGAATGCTTCGTAACAATCTTGTTTTGATTCGTGGCCTGCCAAGATGGTGCTGCGCTCCCACAATGCATTGCGCCGTTACGTCAACTCCAAAGCCCTTTGCGTGCAGGAGGATATGCGCATGCGCATTACCATGGTGATTTTAAAAATAAAGATAAAATGAAAAGTAATTAATAAAAAGTACAGATTTAAATATTCCCACAAATGTGCAATGAACGTGCAAAAACTCTGTTTATTAGTTGTTGCTGTTTCTTTCTTTCTTTTTTTTTTTGAAAAATAACTTCGTCTCTGAGGCGCGAATTCCGACAGCGAGAGGAACGGCCGGATACAGGAGATGGGAAGAAACAAGCCGATAGACTATGCACCTTACCATATGCTACTTCCGGTGGGGAAACTCCTGTAGGCGCTTCGTTTCCGGTGTGATATTCGCGTCTTGTTTACGGTCGGGTTTTCCAAAAAAAAGGCCACCAAATGGACAAATCAAGCAGCGAGTTACATTTCTCAAGATGTCTTGGGCATTTACCAAATATATCTGTAGATGATGTTCATCGACTTGTCGATATTTTTCCCTTGCCCCTCAGAGCAAAAGAGAAAAGGGATTGAAAATTCTCAGTATTTGTATATAGCGTTCCCTCGTTTATCGCGGGTGTTATGTTCTACAAATAACCAGCGAGAGGTGAAATCTGCGAAGTAGCCAGCTTTATTTTTTACAATACCTTTAGATGTTTTAAGGCTGTAAAACCCGTCACTACACACTTTATGCACTTTTCTCAGACAGGCATGAACAGTTTCACACTTTTCTCTCTTGTTTTGAAACCAAAGATCAAAACCTGTTTTCAGTCCCAAACATTTATTTGAGAAATAAACATACAGTATATTTGTTTATCTATAAATAATAATGACAGATTTTTGAACTAATGAATTTAACTTTAAGCTTAATTGTTTAATTTAAGCTAGTGATGTGTGGATCGATCCTGAAATATCGATTCCTCCGATACCAATCATTTATGTTCTAGAATCGCTTCTCACATTAAAATATCGATATTTTAGTAATTTAGAGTAAATTTGTAGTTTATCATTAACAGGAACACAGTGGAAAGAAACTATAACAATCGGATTGTCTACATTCAAAGGAACTACTTCCTCTTCCGCCTTTCATAGTCGTGCGAAATACGGCTGTATAAATGTCTCGCAGCCCTTTGGCGTGCGCACTCACAACAATGGCTGAGCGTAATTGGAGTCATGTGTGGACGTATTTTACCTCCACAAACAGCTGAGACGTGGTTTGCAATACATGTGGAAAAAAGGTGAGGTGTTGTGGCCATACTAGGGAGACATTCAAAAAGGCTGTTGGGGGCGGTGTTAAATACATTTTACAGTGTTGATTTATCAGATAAAATACGTTAAATGTCCGGAAATAGCGGGGGTGTCCAAATTCAGAGGCTGCTTCCACCTGAGGACGCGGCCTTCGCAGTCTAAAGAAAGCCGGGTAGTACGTCATGAGCTCCCTCGGTGGAGTGAAACTCTGCCGTCTGCTCCTTGCTATCTAAAATATAACCGGGCGCTGACGTAAACTCTCCACCGTCTCACACTTTGTTTAATTAGTTTTCTGTTTAACGTTTATTCAGCTGTGTGAAAACCCCGGAGGAACCCTCCCGAGGGATTAATAAAGTTAAATTTAATTTAATTTAATCTAATAACTTTAATCTCAGCCAAACCGATTTACTCAAGAACAAATAAAACACTGAAAGAGCCAAACAATAACAAGTGACTTATATATCATGTTTAACCCAAGTAGTGAAAGACCGCGGGGGTTTGAAAACGATGTGTCGGTCGGCTCAGATGTTTGAAGTTTACACAGCTACATTCTCACCTGAAAATATGTCAAAAGTTTTTTTGTGACCCAAAAAGAGAAATAAGAGTAATATTAAGACTAAGTAGCTGCCGCCATTGTTGGAAACTGGAACTGGCTGGGCCGCGCTATGAATTCTGCGATATGGTTTTCATTTTTGTTGCCCGGGTGGAAAATCAGGAGAGTTTCGGGAGGGGTTGGCATGTATGGTTGTGGCAACATCACTAACCTTGTCAAACACCTCAGAGTAAATCATATCACAGAATATGACGAGCGTATGTTGAGGCGAACTGAAGAGGAGGACAGGGACAGGTGCTGCTAGGGCGAGACAGACGTCTCTCACGGAGTCCTTTAGTGCTGCAGGCAGGCAAGGTGTTCAAATAGCACAACTTCAGTTTTTTATTTCTATATGATGAACTCTGCATTATTAAGTGATAAGAACAAGTAATCTGATGTCCTGTAATCATTATGACGCTATAATTTGAGATACAATAAATAAAACAAGCTTTTGTACAAAGTATCGGTATCGGATCAGTATCATCGATACCAAGCCTGAATATTACTTGGTATCGGATCGGAAAGGAAATCAGTGGTATCACACATCACTAGTGATTATAATCAAATTTAGGAGATGAGCTCCTAGTTCAGTACAGTGAACGACCCAGCAGCAGCACACACTATCTGCAGAGTGGAGAGAACACGGAGCAGAAGACGAACTTTTACCAACGACGTGTTTAGGTCAAATCACAAATATACAATTTTAAGTGTATCTTTGACGATTTGTGGTTGTTCATCTGAAGGTTTGCATGGTAAGTTTAACATCTATGCTACTTTTTTTTCTAAACCAAAACATCACTAGCACCAGTTGATATTTAGACTAATACTTGATAACTAGGTGCTAGCAGCTAGTTCAGCTGAAAAGCACGGGCAAACTTTTGAAATACTAAAAATGATCACCTGCATCTTTTGTAAAAAGATATTGGTCACATTAAGAGGCTGTGTACTAGACTGCAGAGTGCATACGAATGAGCCTTGTTGTCTTTTCAAATGCGTTGTAATTGTAGTCAAACATTCACCACTTTGCTTTCAAGGGGCATTTTTTTATCATGTGTCCAATGCACCTGCACTTCAAGCTGCTCCTAAAGCTCTTATTGCAGATTTAAAATGTGCGGTTTCATTATGTGCCCGCCATTTTCACACAGTGAAAGAGCTAGTGTCTCACTTAACTGATCATATTGCAGAGGGCCGGGCTGTGTCATGTTCACTAAGTGGTTGTACGCATGTGTTTACAAAAAAGTCATCATTTACTTCTCACATGTGTAGGAAGCATGATGCATGTTCCCCAGATGGTATTAATGACATGTACAAGGAATTTCGCCCTCAGCCCCCAAATGACAGTACAGATTATTAAGAAAACACACATGAAACTAGGGCTGCGCCATATCATACCGTTCACGGTAATACTGGTATAATTTTGGGCAACAATAGGAAAATGAAATATGGCGATAGAATATGGGTAAAACGCCCATGTGCGGTGCCTTTGTTTACAGAAGCACATGGCGGATAAAGCATGGCGGCGATAGTGGATCGTTGAATGAAACAGATGAACCAGAACTGGTTTGTAAAAATGCTGCAGCTTCAGTGGTGTGGAACTGGTTTGGCTTTCGTCCGTCAGATACACAACAAAGCACTATTTTTGGTAGCACATGCTAGCGGGCCGTCGTTGTTACCATGTTGTTTGGAAAATACGGCGCACTTAAAATCAATCCTTTGATTTTTCTGAAAGTCGACAGAGCCCCTTATAATCCCGTGTGCCTTATGTACGAACTCTGGTTGTGTTTACTGACCTGGAAATGATTTTATGTGGTACACGAAAATCTGTCAGATGTTTCAGTACGACTTTGCTAAGCTACGAAGCCGCACCGCTTGATGGATTGTTGGAGCATTACGGCTATCGTAGGCGGAGCCTCGCGGAGTGATACGTACTGTGCTTCAACATAATATTACCGTATTTTAAGTTTTGTGGATATTATACATGGTTATGCTGAGGATGTGTCGGCCAGTTTCCACTGGAAACGCCTTTTGGTTAAACTGTCAGCGAGGAGTTTGCATTTGCACTGTTACATTTTTATATAACTTTAATGCACATAAAAAACAGCTGCTTGTTTAAGTGAAAATACATTGATGGGGATCTTTGCACTAATAAAGTTGAGGTGTTGTAAAGTATTTTGTCTGGTGTCAATTATATTGTCAGTTATATCGTTATCGCAAATGTTCAAATGTATATCGTGATAAATATTTTTAAGTCATATCGCCCTGCTCCAGTTTGCAGTACGTGTTTGAAATAAACTTGACCTTTCACCAGCAGGCTGGCTGTGATATTTTTTTTGCCTCTAAAGATCGTACTTAAAGGGAACATGATACTGCTGTAAGCCACATCATACTACTTATTATAAGGAGTATAATCAGTATGTAGTTTTAGTTTGCATTATACTTCTGAATTAAAGTGTGAAAATCATTAGATTTATTAGATAGGTTTGTATTATCCTATACTGCTGATTTACTGTTTCATGACATTTCATACTGCTGAGGTAAGAAGAGAATATTGTGTGCCGAGAGCACAGAGCACATTCAGCTTCACCCCCACCTTTGTTGGAAGCAGAAAAACAGGGAGCCAAGGTCATAACTCAGGCTCACTGAGAGTTAGAAAGTATGTGATGTTTAGGTTTTTACGACTAGGTGGGGGCCACTAGAGGCTATAAGAGCTTGAGTAACCCTCCACCATTTTGAGATTTGCTGTGACCCTCTTCATGCATGTCTCCCCATCCGGATGGTTTGTGCTCATAAAGTGTTGAATTGTATGGAATAAAAGATTGTTGATTGAGCATTTATACACCGAGTATTGTCCTTCCTTCAGCCCAGAGATTAAAAGAATTGGGAGGATTTAACAATAGTATATGTCCTAATAAGGTTGCAAAAAAAAACGGTTCTTATATCTCTAGTTGTGTTGCGTGTATGGGAACTTTGAAGTGAGATCTGTGCTCTGTGGTATTCAGCATCTCTCAGGAGCAAGCGGAAAGTGGTGTCCCCATAGTCCACCACCTGGGCTGGTTTGGAAAAAGTGTCCTTACAATACATAGAAACCCGTATAGGTGTTTGTGTGTGTGTTTGTATATTTATATGTGTGTATATGTATCGCCAAAATCCAACAACAGTTGCCTCAAGGCACTTTCCCTTTTGTACATTTGAATTGACGCCTTTTTCTAGATTTCAGTGCTGCTCTGCCTGCCCCGACAGAATGTCACTGCAGTGTGTTTTTCTCTTTATTGCTTCTTGTCTCTGCCTGATCGTCTACACCTGTGTATTGTTCATTTCATGTATTAAAAGGTTGTGGTCATTATATGCATTTCAGTGAGAACATGTTGCAAAACTCTTCTCTTTCCTACCGGGTGACACTAGTTCACCCCAGTGAACAGCTGCAGAGACTAACCAGAGAAGAGGATTCACTTTATGACCCGTCTGTTTGGAACTGACTCAGCAGCCTGTAAGCAGCTACACTGACCTCCACAGAGGTGTTTTTATGTGATTCTACGAGCCACAAGAACCTAATTGAGATACTTGGATTAAATACTCGATGTGAGGATTTCAACAAATCATCACAGTCACATTGATGAAAAATATCTGAAAAGTAAAACCCTGACACTGGTCTGAATCACAATAAATGACTTAAAGTAAAAATAGGGCTTCAGGTTTTTAAGGTGCTTTTCAAAGTTAGCAGACTCAGAGCAGCTCTTCATTTGTACTTGCGTTAGTTACCACCCACCAACTCCACAAAGTCATAAAACCAAACCAAGATAATACTGCAATGCTCAGCTGTTTCTCAGTTATCAGCTCTTAAATTGTTTTATTAAGGCATTTTATTACATGAACATAAAGGTCTCCATTCTGGCTTCAGGATCTGTGGTACCAAAATAACAAAAACAAAGCCTTAATGCCAATATCCATAACTAAACTAAACAGAGAGCTGGCAGAAAGGAAATATTTGCAGATCATTTCCCAGACAGTTATAGAGTGTATGTCTATAAAGAGATGTGTTTAGACGATAGACTGCATAAAACAACTGGCCGCACCTTCTGAGTTGAAAAATGAAGAAATAAGAATGTGCCTTAAACTTAGATTGTCTCTATGGGATACTGCTGTCATTATAAATGTATAAGTTCATGGAGAAATTCATGTCACCTGTTGTCCATGCTGCAATGTTAAATTTCTGTATATATGATTATGGTATGAAATACATTTCTCTAAATTCTAGTTTCAAATCCTATTAGTTCAGATTTTTATCCCGTAGACTTGAGTTTCCCTTAGTATCTCTAAGGATGCTGAAACAGGATGTGCTTAGCAGTGAACCTACCTTGTGATTGACAGTTAGGTACCACATAAATATGAGTGTCCCTTGGTTTCACACTTGCGATGTCTAGTTCACAAACCAATGGCCAAGTCTGTCTTTTATATGCACTCAGTGTCTTTTTTATAATCTTAGCTAAAACAACTTTGACACATAGAGGAGCTGGTTCTCAAAGAAACCAAAAAGCACCCAGAAGTAGTTTGAAACAAAATAACACTCACACTCACGTGATGCTGCCGAAAGTATTTGCTCGCCTGCCTTCACACATATATGAACTTAAGTGACATCCCATTCTTTTGATGTCGGCTCTGCAGCTGTAACAATTTCAAGTCTTCTGGGAAGGCTTTCCACAAAGTTTAGGACAGTGTTTATGGGAAATTTTGACCATTCCTACAGAAGCGCATTTGTGAGGTCAGAAACTGAAGTTGGATAAGAAGTCCTGGCTCACAGCCGCTGCTCTAATTCATCCCAAAGGTGGTCTGTCGGGTTGATGTCAGGACTCTATGTGGGCCAGTCAGGTTCTTCTGTACCAGACTCACTCATCGATGGGCCTGGCTTTGTGCAGTGGTTTACAGTCATGTTGGAACAGAAAGGGGCCATCCCCAAACACTCCCCTGCACCCAACTTGACATTTGGTACAACCTAGTCAGACGAGTACTGTTCTCCTAGCTCATCCATTGGATTGTCAGATTCAGAAGTTTGAATCGCCACTCCAAAGAGCACGTTTCCACTGCTCACGAGTCTTGTGGCAGTGTGTCTTACACCATTTCATCTAAGGCTTTGCATTGTAGTTGATGCTGTAGGATTTGGATCGAGCTGCGCAGCCATGGAAACCTATTTCATCTAGTTTGCTATGCACTGTTCTAGAGCTTATCTGAAGCCCACATGAAGTTTGGAAGTCTGTAGATATCATGATGAACCAAAACGTGATGGATTGTCAGTTCTTGCAGGTGCCTGGAGGAGAGGTAAACTGAACTACAGCAGTCTGATAATAATTTCACAACTAACCTGAACGATATCTCTCTCAGTCATCTGCCTGGTTTGTTGACATAATAAAAGAACACCCTCTGTGCAAAGATTAGTATCCAAAGATCTTTCTCTCCACCCACTTCCTGACAATGATGCCAAAAATTAAATGAGCAAGATATGTTGGTTTCACTCAAAGGCAATAATTACCTGGAAGCCAACAAGATTGAAGCAAAGACAGGAAAAAAGGACTGAACTGCAAGTCAGCATCAGAACTGGATCCTCGGTAAAATCATTTCCTCCACTAAAGTAAGAAATGTCAGATTCTGATTTACTGAGTATTACTGACATTGTTCAAACATTAAGAAGACTATTTAACACAAATTCCTTGGATAAACTCTGTGGGTAACTTTACACTGTTTATCCACATTTTCCTGCAGAAAATATTCCAGTTATTACATATTCATTACTTCTGTGTCTCATACTTTGCTCTTACTTGTTTATTGAACTGTATATTTCTATACCTTTGACGTTCCTCTTTCCTGATTGAAATTTTAAATTTATTTACAAAGTATTTTATGTTTATTAGATTATGTAGCACATGACATTAGACAGTTTTCCTGATATCTTATAAAGAAAGTAAGTTGTTAGAATGATGAAAGCATTGGAAATTCTGTTTTGTCCACATGTGCACTCCCTGTACACTACAGCATTTGCTATTTCAATTCACATAACTTTTCTTTCACTACAAATATTTCTTAGAGATTCTTCCAAACATTTACAGTGGGGCAAAAAAGTATTTAGTCAGCCACCGATTGTGCAAGTTCCCCCACTTAAAATGATGACAGAGGTCAGTAATTTGCACCAGAGGTACACTTCAACTGTGAGAGACAGAATGTGAAAAAAAAATCCATGAATCCACATGGTAGGATTTGTAAAGAATTTATTCGTAAATCAGGGTGGAAAATAAGTATTTGGTCACCTCAAACAAGGAAAATCTCTGGCTCTCACAGACCTGTAACGTCTTCTGTAAGAAGCTTTTCTGTCCCCCACTCGTTACCTGTATGAATGGCACCTGTTTGAACTCATCATCTGTATAAAAGACACCTGTCCACAGCCTCAAACAGTCAGACTCCAAACTCCGCCATGGCCAAGACCAAAGAGCTTTCGAAGGACACCAGGAAAAGTATTGTAGACCTGCACCAGACTGGGAAGAGTGAATCTACAATAGGCAAGCAGCTTGGTGTGAAAAAATCAACTGTGGGAGCAATCATCAGAAAATGGAAGACATACAAGACCACTGATAATCTCCCTCGATCTGGGGCTCCACGCAAGATCTCATCCCGTGGGGTCAAAATGATCATGAGAACGGTGAGCAAAGATCCCAGAACCACACGGGGGGACCTGGTGAATGACCTGCAGAGAGCTGGGACCAAAGTAACAAAGGTCACCATCAGTAACACACTACAACGGCAGGGAATCAAATCCCGCAGTGCCAGACGTGTTCCGCTGCTGAAGCCAGTGCATGTCCAGGCCCGTCTGAAGTTTGCCAGAGAGCACATGGATGATACAGCAGAGGATTGGGAGAATGTCATGTGGTCAGATGAAACCAAAGTAGAACTTTTTGGTATAAACTCAACTCGTCGTGTTTGGAGGAAGAAGAATACTGAGTTGCATCTCAAGAACACCATACCTACTGTGAAGCATGGGGGTGGAAACATCATGCTATGGGGCTGTTTTTCTGCCAAGGGGACAGGACGACTGATCCGTGTTAAGGACAGAATGAATGGGGCCATGTATCGTGAGATTTTGAGCCAAAACCTCCTTCCATCAGTGAGAACTTTGAAGATGAAACGAGGCTGGGTCTTCCAACATGACAATGATCCAAAACACACCGCCCGGGCAACAAAGGAGTGGCTCCGTAAGAAGCATTTGAAAGTCCTGGAGTGGCCTAGCCAGTCTCCAGACCTCAACCCCATAGAAAATCTGTGGCGGGAGTTGAAAGTCCGTGTTGCTCGGCGACAGCCCCAAAACATCACTGCTCTCGAGAAGATCTGCATGGAGGAATGGGCCAAAATACCAGCTACTGTGTGTGCAAACCTGGTAAAGACCTATAGTAAACGTTTGACCTCTGTTATTGCCAACAAAGGTTATGTTACAAAGTATTGAGTTGTATTTTTGTTATTGACCAAATACTTATTTTCCACCCTGATTTACCAATAAATTCTTTACAAATCCTACCATGTGGATTCATGGATTTTTTTTTCACATTCTGTCTCTCACAGTTGAAGTGTACCTCTGGTGCAAATTACTGACCTCTGTCATCATTTTAGGTGGGGGAACTTGCACAATCGGTGGCTGACTAAATACTTTTTTGCCCCACTGTATAGTTGGAAACAACTAATCACTAGACTCTATGTATTTGTTTGTCTCTTTACCTCTCAGGAATCTTTATAAATTAACTGTAACTTATGTCAGGATCTTCCTACTATTCAACAAACATTGGAAAAAAAAAATGATAATGAATATCTTCTCATTTGTTTAATGGTGATGTCAGAAGAAATGTGAAAATACTGGAAAAAGTCTTACTCTGTTTCAGAGAATGGTCACTCATTAAGCAAAGAAAACATCTAGGAGTCTGCTGAAACTGATATAAAAATCCGATCCATTATCAAAACCTGGAAGGATCCACATAACTCTCCGCTTAACCATTGCTATGTTTAACTGTGAAAGTAAGACAGTTTCCACATTCATAATGCAGAGCACTTCTACATTCACTACCAGGTGAACTGGTCACACAGCACAACGCTGCAACAAGACATGAGGACTGTTTTCCAATCATGACGTTCCTACTTTATAAACACTCCACCTGCCTTCCGAAGCCTGGTTACATCTTCGTATTCCTCATTGTGTTTGTCCTGATTCTGATTATATACATCGTGGACATTCTGGATGTGAGTTTTTTTTTATTATTTGTTTTTGTAATTAATTTACTAGTTAATTTTCTTAATTTTATTTACTTTCTCAAAATCAGAAATGAGAAAAGAAAGAGCAACTAGCACAATTTAAAAAAAGGGGGGGGGGGGGGGGGGGTTGGGTGCATAATTTATTTTACAAAGACTCCTTTTGTAGCTTTGCTTCATTAGTTAATATAACTGAAGTAGAAACTTTAAGCTTTAAAGACTTCAACCCTGAAGTTATGGAGGACCTCGAGTACCAAAATGAATTAACTTAATACATAATTAAATATTTGTGTTAATTAAATAAATATACAAATTATTCATTAGATGTTAATACAAAAAGTACTTAAAATTCAATAATAATAATAATAATAATACATTTTATTTATAGGCACCTTTAAGACCCTCAAGGTTACCTTACAATAGTACAGAACAGTAGCAGCAATACAATACAATAAAACGTGGCAAAATAAAATTTAGGCATAATGTGAATAACAAAAAACTAAAAAGCATGAAAGTATAAAAGCTGAGCAAGGTAAAAATGGACTAAGACAGAATCAGCTGTATGAAATTTTGAATAGATACAATACAATACAATACAATACAATACAATACAATACAATACAATACAACTTTATTTGTATAGCACATTTAAAACCAGAGGTAGCCAAAGTGCTTCACATAATCCAATAAAATAGTAGTAAAGTACAAAGGTAGATAAGCTAGCAGGTGGGAGGCATTGATTAACGATTAAGTACGTAGATAAGCAAGCAAGACTTAATGATTAAAACAATAAAACAATATAAGCAAAAGAGAGGAAAGGGGAGGGCAAGAAGGGACACTTAAAAGGCCTGCTCGAGCCAGACACGTGAATGGTATGAGGGAGGTTATTCCAGAGGTTAGGTGCAAATGAAGCAAAGGCACGGTCACCTCTGGTTTTCAGCCGTGACCTAGGTTGCACCAAGAGCAATTGGTCAGACGATCTCAGCGTTCTACTGGGGGTATACACGCTAAGGAGATCAATAAGGTAGCTAGGTGTGATGTTATTTATGATTTTATAATTAAGCAGTAGGATTTTGAAATCAATGCGGTATTTAATTGGAAGCCAGTGGAGGCCAGTGAGAATTGGGGTGATAGACTCAAACCCTACGAGTACCAGTTAGAAGGCGAGCCGCGGCGTTTTGGACGAGTTGCAATCTATGAAGAAGGGCAGAATGAAGCCCAGTGTATAGGGAGTTGCAGTAGTCTAACCTGGATGTGACAGGCATTGATAAGCTTTTCTACATCCTCATGTGGTAAGTATGTCTTGGCCTTAGAAATTAAACGAAGTTGATAGAAAGAAGATTTAATAACAGAGGACACATGTTTCTCAAACTTAAAGGAGCCGTCCAGGTAAACACCCAAATTACTTGCGGAATCGGAAATCAGCAAAGGGCCCGAGGACACCAGTTAGATGGGCTCCAGGGGTGTGACTGTCAAAGATTACAATTTCCGCTTTCTTGTTATTAAGGATAAGGGAATTGCTCAGCAGCCAGTCTTTAACTTCATTTATACAATCGAAGAAGCGAAGCATCGATGAAGTATCATCCTCAGTCAATTCAAAATAAATATGAATGTCATCCACGTAGCAATGATCAGAGAGTTTGTACTTGTCAATAATACGACCAACGGGTAACATATATAGAGAAAACAGCACAGACCCCTGAGGGACACCACAGGTAACGGGGGCAGTGGAAGAGGAGTAGGTACCCATCGTGACAGAGAAGGACCTCTCCGATAAGTAGAATTTAAGCCAACTAAGGGCCATACCCGTAATGCCAACCAGATGTTCAAGCCTCATTAAGTGGATATTATGGTCCACCACATCAAAACCAGAGGACAGGTCCAACAAAATGAAGACCGCGGGGCACCCAGAGTCAGTAATTACAAGATCATTGAAGACCCTCAAGAGTGCCGTTTCCGTAGTTTAAACCCAGACTGGAATTTATCCCAGATGTTATTCACATTCAGATAGGTCTGAAGTTGTGATAGGACTATCTTCTTGAGGATTTTTGACAGGAACGGAAGTTGCGAGATAGGTCTGTAATTAGCGAGGTTTGAGTGATCTAGGGAACGATTTTTAAGACCAGGTTTCACTACGGCATGTTTAAAGGCAGCCGGAACACAACCCAGTGACAAAGAAAGATTGATTAGTGATAATATACAAGGCCCAATTACATTAAATCCCTCCTTAATAATGTGAGATGGGAGAATGTCGTGAACGGCCAATAATTCCCTTAAGGGTAGGAAGTGACACTGGTTCGAACTGAGCAAGTGTCATAGAGCAGCGTAAATCAGGGGCTTGGCACATCACCGGAGCTTTTAAGGTAGAAATTTTATCAGTGAAGTGATTTAAAAACTGCTCACAAAGATGAACAGTGGGTTTTAAGATGTGATTTAAAAGTGATGAGAGAGTTTGTGGTCCGGAGATCTGGTGGAAGTGCATCCAAAGTCTCGGGGCAGAATGGCTAAAGGCTCTGAGTCCCATGGCAGTCAGGCAACCAGGTGGAACAGACAGAAGGGAAGCTGAAGCAGAGCGGAGTGTACGAGGAGGCGAGTATGTGTGGAGAAGATCAGATAAATATGGAGGAGAGAAATTGACACGGAGGTGAACTGGAAGCCAGTAGAGCTGTTTATGAACAGGTGTTATACGTTCAGTGGATCTCATTCTGGAAACAACAAGTGCAGCTGTGTTTTGAACTGGCTGCAATTTATGGAGCGATTTATCAGGTAGACCATAGAGAAGAGAATTACTGTACCTTCCGTTTCTATTGCTCACCAATTTTTTTAATAAATTGCTCATGTTTTGTTTCCATGTGTCTGTTTTTGGTCCACAATCCAACCTCCACACAGTCTGCAAACACAGACTCTGACACAGGATTTGTGGTCCGAGACTTGAAAAAATACTTGTAAACAATTTAAAGCACAGCACCCAAATTTTTCCACAGACTTACAAACAAATAATGTGTTTGTTATAAGCTTTAACCTTCTGCCCAAGGTTCAAATTCTGAGGTTGATTCAAGTTTCTGTAATAATGCACTGTAAGTAATGATGTACTGTATGTGCAGCCATACTATGATTCATATCAAATCAAGGGAGGTTGAAACACATCTGTTGATCACTTTTTGAAGTATATTTGTAGTGAGCAGCCACCTATAATTCTATATACTTAAACATTACTGTTATGGTTGTGCTGTGTGGCAGGCAGGCAGGAGAAAGGACCCAAAATGCAGGACTCTCAAAACGGGACTGGAACTCAAAATGCAGCTTTATTGCTGGCAAAACGTCCTCGTAAAATAAACTCACAAAAGCAACACAAAACAAAACTCAGAACAGAGGCGCTGGAAGCCTCGACATAACAAACACACAGCATGTTGAGGGTACGACACGACAGAGAACAAAGGAAAACACAGGGCTTATATGCACAGGGAGTAATCAGAATGGGAAACAGGAGTACAGCTGGGAGAGATTAGGGCTAACAAGACAGGGGCAGGTAAAACTGAATACACAGACATAGGACTTGGACTAGCAAAATAAAACAGGAAATACGAAACAAATCACAAAAACGCAAACTTGACACCGAGAGACAGACTGAAAGAATATAACACATGAAACAGAGAAGACAGTGACTTAAACTAGAGGCCAGAACAACAAATAACGTCAAAAGAACACAACCAAGAATAACCCTTAATACAAAATCAGACCAGCACAACTCAAAAATCCGATCAAATCATCATTTAGAAAAAACCCAAAACAGAAACAGAAAATGCTTTTGACCCAGAACCGTGACAATTAGATTGTTTACTTTTAATTGATAACTACTTTGTAAGTGTACAGCATGCTTGCCTTACTGATAAAAAATATCTGCTGAAAAAAGTTATTAATCAAATATATAGAATAGAATTGAATTGAATAGAATTCAACTTTATTGTCATTGCACATGCAAAGGTACAGGGCAACGAAATGCAGTTTGCATCCATCCAGAAGTGCTTTAGTGATATAGATATATTACAATATATATTAGCAATAATATAGATATGTGAGTATATTACAGAAATGGGTCTATTATGGTATGTTATAATGTACACGGTATGAAGTATGTTGTGAATATTCTATAACTATAACAGGCTGTAGTGAGTACAAGCTATGAACAGGATATAAATTCTCTCTTCTGTAGCTCGGCATTAGCTGTGCTGTTGTTTGGTTTTAGGCAGCTGGTTAAGAGGAAAACTCAAAGTGATAGATTAAGGCAGCAGTCTTTACTCTTTTTGAAATTGGACAATGGATCAAGCAAGGCTAAAAATACACAGAACAGTATTATATGTATTCATTCCATGATTATTCTATTGAAAAACAAGGTGGCAGACAAACTGCATTAACCTATGAAAAACAATGAAAGAAGGGATACCTGCACAAAAATAATCTTTCATCATATTATGTTAAAAACTAAAGCTGAATTATGAATGAGTATATTTGCTATTTTTTGTATTTGCCACACAAATTTTTCAGTTTTGGGATAAACTGGACATCACCATCATCATCCCAGGAGCTGCCACTGTCACCCAACCTGCTGACATGTATTCTAACTTCTGCAAGTTAAAACCACTGTCCCCTGAGGAAGCTCTTGAAGAACACCTTGTACTAGAGTCCATCGCTTGGCCTAAAACTCCACCATTACCATCTCCTCTTTCTCTGAACAACACCAGTGATCCAGCCCATAGCACCTTCACCATTCTCCCAAGGAAGAGGGGAGAACAGTGGTACATAGGTGATAAACTGGAGGTTATGATAAAAATGTATGACTTTCAAGGCTATCCAAAGAAGTCCGGCGGAGATGTCTTACTAGCCCGGCTGCACAACTTGACTCTTGGTGCAGGTGCTGCAGGGCATATAACAGATTATCTCAATGGCACCTACTCTGCTGTATTCTCTCTACTCTGGGAAGGAAGTGCACAGGTTCAGGTAATGCTAACACTCATCTTGAATGTGATTGTAGGGACCAAATATGTCTGTGAAGGTTCTCAGTCATCCAGGTCATCGTAGTCTAAGGAGCTTGGAAAGACAAGCGTCTGGACTTCTTTAAGTTGCTTGAAGACGTTTCACCTCTCATCCGAGAAGCTTCTTCTGTTCCAGGGTCAAATGGTGGAGAGTCCCAGATTTAAACCTTGAGGGAGTATCCGCCCAAAGAGGGACAAAAGGACCCCTGATGATCCTCTATCTAATCACATGAGCCAAGGTGTGAAAATGGGTGTGGGTCCCAATCAGCCAGAGTTTCGGGTGTGTTCATTGTGAAACCTGGCCCCACCCTATCATGTGATTTCCTGAGGTCAGATGGCCCAGGATGTGAGTGGGCGTTAAGGCGTCTGGGAAGGATCTCAAAACTGGATTATAGATGGCAGAGAGTTGGTGTCATAAACCCCGCCTCTGTTCAAAGATGGTCGCTCACAGTGGACATAGATGCTTCTTTCACTCCTCTTTCAAACCATCTGAAGGTTCTCAGTCACAGACATATTGCCTGTTTATTGGTCATAATATTGACATATTGGTCATCCATCCTTTTGTCCCGCTTTGGGCGGATACTCCCACAGGGTTTAAATCTGGGACTCCCCACCATTTGACCCTGGAACAGAAGAAGCTTCTTGGATGAGAGGTGAAACGTCTTCAAGCAACTTAAAGAAGTCCAGACGCTTTTCTTTCCAAGCTCCTTAGAGTAGGGACCTCTTTCTTTCACTGTCTGTCCTTTTTTCAATCACTGGAAAATTTATCAAGGTTAAATTCAAGGTCAAGCTTATAACCGCAAAAAATGCGCGTGCTCTTTGTGAGCTCGTTCCCGGCTGGTAACCAGCGCGTTCTGCCGTCAAGGGCGATCATTGGTTAAATGTGATCATGTGACTGATGCAAGCCAGATCCTTTTATTTAGCAAAACTGTGATTAATAGTTAAATATTATTGTTGAGGGGCACAGACAGGACTCCGCACGCACACACACATAAAAAAAAATAATTTTTTTTTTTTAAAAAGTTGTCTCAACAAAAGGGCACTGTGGGCACCCATCAGGAAAGGGACGGGTGCTCAAGCCCCTCTATCCCCCCCTCTGCACTTCACTTTGTGTTAAATACATCACTGAGCTCAGCTGTGGTACCTGCATGCCTCAAAACCACGAAAATCATCCCGGTGCCAAAGAAGTGCACTCAATGACTACCGGCCGGTGCCACTTACGCCCATCTTCACAAAGTGCTTTGAGAGGCTGGTATTGAGGCACATTAATACACAACTTCCACCAAATCTGGACCCACTACAGTTTGCATACAGCCCAAACCCCTCCACAGACGGTGCCATTTTGTCTGCTCTTCACCTTTCTCTCTCCCATCTTGACAAAAAGGACACTTATGTCAGAATACCGTTTTCTGACTTCAGCTCAGCATTCAACACAGTCGTTCCCCAGGAGCTGGTAAAGAAGTTGGACTGACAAGGATAAACACCCCCCTCTGCAATTGGATCTTGGACTTTCTAACTAGGAGATAAAACCTCAGACTGAGTACAGGATCGCCGCAGGGCTGTGTGCTTGGTCCACTGCTGTTCACCCTGCTAACACATGAGAATACTACACAGTACAGCTCAAATCACATCATCAAGTTTGCAGATGACACAACAGTGGTGGGTCTCATCACCAACAACGATGAGTCTGAATACATAGAGGAGGTACAACACCTGGTGGACTGGTGTCAGAATAACAACCTGTCTCTAAATGTTCAGACGACTAAAGAGATGGTTGTTAACGTCAGGAAGACCTCAATGACCAACACCCACTGCACATCATCTGCTGTTAAGATGGTCAACAGTGTGAAGTTCCTGGGTGTGCACATATCAGATGACCTCTCTTGGAACCTGAACACCACCAGCATCATGAAGAAAGCCCAACAGTGTCTTTCTTAGGAAACTGAAGAAGGCCAGTCTCCCTCCTCCCATCCTCACATCAGTCCTCTGCTGCTACATCACTATCTAGTAAGGAAACTGCACCCTCGCTGAAAAGAAGTCTCTGTAGCGGATGGTGAGGACAGCAGAGAGGGTCATTGGAGGCCCTCTCCCACCCATCTCCCAACTCTATGACAGACACATCATCCGACGTGCGAACAGCATAGTGAAGGACACTTTCCACCCCTCACATGCACCGTTCTCCTTCTTTCCATCTAGCAGACGGTTTTGAAGGATCAAAACTGTAACAGGAGACACTGCAAGAGCTTCTTCCCCCAAGCAGTCAGAGCCCTCAACTTGATACCACCAAAGGACTGATAAACACATACACCTTTACAAACACCTTACAATACTCGTGAAAAAACTCAAAAACAACAAAAACTTACACAGTCCACCTGGGAACGATATGCTTATTTGCACACTCAGTCACGTAGGGACTAAACACATATCTAAACTAAACTACATTTGCACATCTTGCACATGTCTTTGTCGTGTCTCGTCTGTAATATCCTGACAATGACTCAACCTGGTATTCAATATCACTGCACAATCCACTTTGTATTGTCTCTGTCCTGTCTTTGTTTGTCGTACAGTTAGTATTGTATAGTTAGTAATTAGTACCTTTGTATCCCTTAATTTTACCAAGATTTAGCACGTTATTTATTTGTTGTTTCTAGTTTTATATCTCTTGGAGACATATCTTTCATATACTTACAAAGGCGCCGTGGGGGGAACAGGATGAAACAGAATTTTGGCACACTGTATACTGTGTATACTGCTGTATTGACAATAAAGCTCTTGAATCTTGAAGGTTGTGACTTTTGGTAACACACGTGTGGCCAGAGCTTCTTCAGATCTTTGGTTGAAGAGACAGGGTGACAGGGAAAACCCTTGTTGCAGTTCGGTGCGACTTGAAACCCACAAGATGTATTCTGAATATGGTCCCATCTCGTTTACTGAAAGATGTTTTTGACACTGTGGGTATGAGTTTACTGTCTACTGTCAATAGCAGTCTTCAGTCTGAGTGTGTCCCTACCGACTTTAAACATGCAGTGGTGGAACCTATTAAAAGACCTAACCTGGATCCAGCAGTTTTATCCAACTACAGACCAATTTCTAAATTGCCTTTTCTTTCTAAAGTCCTAGAGAAACTTGTCTTTCTTCAGCTCCAGACCTTTCAAGATAAAAATGGTGTTGGGTCTGTGTTTCCACAAGCCCCGCTGGTTTTAGAGACTTATTCATCATGAAAGAAAACAAGACAGTCAGCGATCGATCGATTACTTGCAAGGGAGGCCTCGTCTGCGTCCGCCACGAAAATGACCCCAAATCCGGCCTCCGATTGCTGCCTTTTATTGGGAACACAGTTCACACAAAACAATAGTACCTCCCCTCATAACCCCCCTTGGTTACAAAGACAAGGCAATGTGTGTGTGTGTGTGTGTGTGTGTGTGTGTGTGTGTGTGTGTGTGTGTGTGTGTGTGTGTGTGTGTGTGTGTGTGTGTGCGCAAAATGTCTTGTGCTTAAGACTCTACGTGAAAGTTAAAATATATATATGCTCAGTGCACAATGATAAATAGTGTATACAGTTACATAGTTATACATATCATACAAAAGTCCCCCAGGGGTCCATTCTTGGTCCAGTTCTCTTTTCTATTTATATGCTCCCTATGGGTTCAATTTTTAAAAAACAATTCCATTGTTATGCAGACGACTCACAGATTTACCACTGAAATGTAAATCTGTGAGTGCTCTGAAGGTTTTGCTAGATTGTTTGGAGGATGTTAAGGCATGGATGGCTTTAAACTTCCTAAAGCCAACCCAACAGAAAACAGAGGTGATTGTGTTTGGTCCACTGCGACTTTGGCCCTTTAAATATAAAAAAAACCTTTGCTAGGAACCTATGAGTGTTTTTCGACTCTAATGTTTGACAAACAGATTAATGTTGTAATCAAGTCCAGTTTCTTTCATCTTTGACTACTTGCCAAAGTGAGGCCATTTTTCTGTTTTGGAGACTTTGAGAGAGCTATCCATGCCTTCATTTCATCTTGCCTCGACTACTGTAATAGTCTTTACTCTGGTGTTAGTCTGTCATCAGTTAGCCATCTGCAGCTGGCCCAAAATGCTGCAGCACGGTTACTAACTGGCACACGCAAGCGAGACCACATATCTCCCATACTGGCTGTGGTGGGGCGTGGCCTGTGGTGCTGTGCAGGGAGGGCGGACGCACCTGCACGGCATCCCTATTCACGCCCGCCCAGTTAAAAACACGGGGAGTCAGGGGTTTGGAGTGTGGTGTGTTGTGATGTTAAATAAAATGGCTCAAAACCTATGATCCCTGGACCCGCCATGTCTCATTCCCATCACACTGGTGCCCAAACCCAGGACGCGGGAGAGGCTGCTCGAGCCAGGAGTGGCGGAGGAACCGCGTGAGAGGCTGCTCGTGCCGGGAGTGGCGGCAACGAAGGAGCCGCGCGAGGGGCTTCTCGAGGCAGCAGCAGCAGCAGCAGCAGCAGCAGCAGCAGCGGCGGTGCGTGAGCTGCGCCAGCTGGGAGAGGCAGCGGCGGAGAGGCCGGTGTGTGGTGTGGTCCGGCGTGCTGGACGCCTGCCCAGCTGTCCATGAGCCCCGGCTCAATGCCACGCCGGCTGTGTCGCTGCTTGCCACTGTCATGGTTCTCAAGATCTGGAGAGGTCGTGGTGTGTGTGTTTTTTGTCTTCGCCTCTCCCACCAGGGCGGAACTGGACCTTGATTCCCCGCCTCTGAACCTGCCCTGAACACACACCTGTGGCTCATTCACACTGATCCTGGCAGACTACTTAAGATGGCAAGAGAGGCTGCTTCCTCGCTGGAGCGTAACACTACCTAGCGCCAGTGTGGCCTAGCCTTTGGAAGTATTTCTTGTGATCACCTAGAGGTTCCTCCTCACGTTGTTTTTCTCTGTGTACAGGCCTTCTAGATTCCCTGCCCGTCTTCCCTGCTGTCTGGATTTCTGTGGATGTGTGTGAGTGAGCGTTTTGGAGTGGACATTCAGAGTGAGTTGTGGATTAAGTTGAAGAGGAGCATATGTACCCCGCCTTGGACCTTCCCCTCGGACCCCCCTCCACCCCCCGGAGCCCGGTGTTATCTGTCTCACTGTATATATGTAGATATCCTCACTTGGTGCCGCACTGAAAATAAACCCTCACCTTCTCTCTAAACTTCAGAGTCCTGCAAGTGAGTGCTCTGCCTAATAATCTGTGACAACCACATGGGTGGCCTCCGGTCCAGCTCCGTGGGCGACCCTTGGACCCACTTCATCACCGGCGCCGCTGGATGCATGGGCGGCCACCAGAACAGACACCTCCCTGTCGCTTGGCCAGGGCCCGGGGGCGCCGCCGGTCCAGGCTGATCCCCTCTCCCGCTCGCGGTGGGTGGAGTAGGTTTGGCCGGATGGCTCCCCGGCCTCAGTCGAGCGATGGGGGTATGTGGTGGGGCGTGTGGAGGGCGGACGCAGCTGCACGGCATCCTTAATCACTCCCGCCCAGTTATAAACACGGGAACTCAGGGGTTTGGAGTGTGGTGTGTTGTGATGTAAATAAAATGGCTCAAAACACTGATCACTGGACCCGCCGTGCCTTATTCACACCACACTGGCATCATTGCACAGGCTGCCAGTTAGTTTTAGAATTAATTTTCAGATTTTATTATTTGTTTTTAAGGCTTTGCACAGATTAGCACCCTCATAGCTTTCTGATCGCTTAAATTGGTACAATTTCATGATTCTTTTTCTTAACTCTTATCATGTCTCCCTATGTTTTTATTTTTTAATTATCTTAATTGTACAGCAATTGTGATATAATTGTGATATATAAATACATTTGACTTTGTCATTGTCTTCATGCTTGCATGCATGTAATCTGAATGAATTACTTACCATCAAAAAGAAAGTCTGTTCTAATATGGAACGCCAGGACTGCCATAATGAATTAATTAAATACACCATTAAATAATTAATTAAATGTGGCAATAATTAATTAAAATTGGAATTAATTAATTAAATAAATAGTTATGACACATGTAATTAATTAATTATTGACACATTTAATTAATTATTTATGTATTTCACATTTTAATTAATTATTGACACATTTAATTAATTATTGACACATTTAATTAATTATTTAATGATATATTTATTTATTTCATTTTGGCAGTCCTGACGCCTGGCTCTCGTCATGAAATAATTTTATCTGTCAGCCTCACCCATCAAACTCAGGGGGCGGGGTTAACGCTGCCCATGCAGCTTCTCTAACATTTGATTGGTTGCCGTGCAAAGTAAGTCAAAACAGGTCGATCCTAGAAAATCGATTGCTTGTGTAGACTTGGGGCAGCCAGTTATCCCAGAATGCAGATCAAATCACAAGCAGCAATGGTGGTGGTGTAGTTTTAAAATACCCCGTTTTTCTGTCACCAGCTACACTTTTAACAGTGTTTTAGCCGCGAATGTCGCGACGTACGTCTGGTCAGGTTGTCAACATAGAACATGTTTGCAAAAGTGCTCAGATGTTTTCAGAGATTTCACTAGCTCTGCTAACAGTTAGCATGCAGAGTGCACCGAGGGGGTACATTAACCGGTTTGTTTACATATTCCACTCTCCGTGTTCCACATGTTGCATTCGCAGATTCTCATTTTCACCGAACGATCGTCTCTTTCCGCCTGGTCTTGTGTCTCTGTGCTTCTGTAACATAAAGAACGAGCTGACATTTTTCTCACGAAACCAGCGATCAGCTCAGCAGACCCTCAGTTTACCTGCATGCATCCTCCTCCTCATCTGTCAGCTGTTTAACACCTGCTGCTAGTTCAAGAAACACGCCTAGTTACCTGGTGATAGTCACAGTTTAACTGGGCAGCCGGTGCTCGATATAACGCAATGTCAGCGCATTTTTCTGCACAAGATAAGTAAATATAGTGTTTTCCCCGAGCGCAGAGCTGCTGGAGCTCGTTTCCTTACAGAGCACTTTATAGGCGAACAGCTTTATCAGCGGCTGATGTCCAATCACCAGCACACAGCTTTCAAACCTCAGCTGAGTTTTAGCTCTCAGTGGTTAAACGCTGGACTTCATTCACTCAGGTTCTGTCTGTCGGGTCACGTTTACTTCGCTGTTTTATTTACAACTGAGCAAATCGGTTTGGCTGAGGTTAAAGTTACGTTTCATAACTGCATAGTTTCACAGACGTTTAATGGTTCACTGGCACATGTGTTAGACTGAACTATCATCTAAATATCATCTGTTTTTTAATAGTTATTCAACTGTATTCTAAGCAGCAGCTGTCTGTTAGAATGTGATTTTTTTTTTCTCTCTCTGTTGGCAGAGGTATAAAAATGCGCAGGAAAATCTGACGTGCATGGCGAACTTCACCGACGATATTTAGGGAGGAATAAACACACATCAAACATAAATGAACCATTTGCCTGTCTCCATAATTGAGAGAATTTTCTCTTCTTATGTCAACACTCTCTCTCTTTTTTTTTTCTTTTTTTTTTCTTTTTCGGTCATGTTATGTTTACCTGTCAAAGGCTTGTTACAAACTATGAAACACATCGTGCAGACTTCTGGATGTTAGAAGAAAACTAATACTGCTCATGAATGAGACTAAAGGCAGGAAGGTGTCCTTTAAAACTAAACATGTTAATAGGACCTCCCTGTTTATATCATAGTTTATGATATAGCACGTGTATTTCAGTAATAGCCTGCTGAGGCCACTATACGTGCTGGCCTCATATCAAATGTGAAGGCAGACTGAGTCTATGTTTGACGTTTTTTATATCTAATCTTCCTTTTCAAACATTTAAACAGCAGCGAGTCTGCAGCTGAGGGAATACAAATTCAAATTGTCGGAACAGGTTTGCTCGTTTCTTGGATTCATTTGGTGATTTATTAAATGTATAACTGTTATTCTAATCTGCTGCTGAGTCTCTTACACTTTTCTTTATGCTGTATATTTTCACGTCTCTGGAATAGTTGGCAGTTAGATAGTCAGCTGGGAAACTTTGTGTTAACTCATGGAGCTGAGGATATCGTGGATATGCTGACCTCGCTGCGTGGTGTACAGAGCGAGGTCAGCATGATTAATATTCACAATAAAAATATTAGCCGAACATCATGAAGTCTGTATGTGTTTCATAGTGTCGAACAACCTTTGTACAGTTAAAGCCAGCAGTTACTACATGACGGAAACACCAACGTTATCTCTTTTATGTGTTTATACACAGGTCACGCTGATTACTGAACAAAAACCCAAAGATCAGATGTTAAACAGATTTATTTGCTCTCTCTCCTCCTTAAACATGTTTTTAATGTTAGTTATAATTCAGAATTGGCGACTGAAACACGTAGGACACATAAGAACATCAGGAAATAAAACACCGATAAATATAACCTCAGTAAAAGAAGTCAGCGGGGGTTACTACAGCTGTGTACCGGGGCCTGCGCTTTGTCGGTGGGATTGCTTGCGAGGCGAGCGGGTCTATCCCACGCTTTGCCGTGAGACTGGGCAGACATCTCCGAAATCATCGAAACACTTTTGCAAAGAGGCTGTATCTTGACAAACCGACCAGACACATGAAGATTAAACCACTACATTCTCGGCTAAAAAAATATTAAAACGGTATTTGGTAACACACAAACAGGGTTTTTCAAAGCTCAGTTCTGTTAGCTTCCACATGCCGGTTGTTGTGTGCTAGAAACAATGGCCACCAGGCCAAAGCAATGGTTTTGACTCGATCAGCGTTAACCCCGCCCCCTGAGTTTGATGGGTGAGGCTGACAGATAAAATTATTTCATGATGAGAGCCAGGCGCCAAGACTGCCAAAATGAAATAAATATATCATTAAATAATTAATTAAATGTGTCAATAATTAATGAAATGTGTCAATAATTAATTAAAATGTGAAATACATAAATAATTAATTAAATGTGTCAATAATTAATTAATTAAATGTGTCAATAATTAATTAAAATGTGAAATACATAAATAATTAATTAAATGTGTCAATAATTAATTAATTACATGTGTCATAACTATTTATTTAATTAATTAATTCCAATTTTAATTAATTATTGCCACATTTAATTAATTATTTAATGGTGTATTTAATTAATTCATTATGGCAGTCCTGGCGTTCCATATTCTAAAAGGTTGTCGTCATTATACATATTTATGTGATACTGTTTCAACACTCTGATTCTTTGTCCTACCAGGTGATATTGGTTCATCCCAGTGAGGCAGTCACAGAGCTGCGCAGGATGAACAAAGAGGAACCTGACAGGATCTTCTTCAAGAGCCAGTTCCGCTCAAGCTTGTTCACTAGAACGACCACGTGTAACGTATGTTTACGTCCAACTGAGCAGCCTGTGTGTAACTACACTGACCTCCATACAGGTGAGCCATGGTTCTGCTACAAGCCAACAAATCTGAGTTGTAATGCCAGGATCAGCAACTACAATGGAGGATATAAAAAAAACCTGACAACTATGGAGAAGCTTTTTCAGAGGTGAGCATTATCTGTGGTGTTAAATTTCTGGAGTGACTAAAAATGTATATACTGTGCATAATACATTTAATTTTCTAGTTCAAAAAGATGTTCTTTCCAAATTTTGTGAAGATGTTAATTGTGTATGCTTTCCTTCAGAGGTGTAAATATGAAAGTCTCCATTCCGGCTTCAGGACCAGCCAGCGTCACCATTTTGCCAAAACAGAAAGGTACGCTAACATCTATATCTCCATAATGAAATATTTAAAAAAGGTTGTGATATATATTATAAGCAGTTGGCAGGTCAAACATTAATAAATAAATAAATTAAAACTCCCACAACATTTACTAGCATCTTCTTGATATTGGACACCTATAGGATGTGTCAAGGTTATTTTAAGAGTAAGTGATCAGGAGATCTGGAGAACTTTATTGATGCGTTATTGATAACACTAACAGCTGGGGGTGTTCTTATGAAAGCATAGTTCAAGATGTGGATGAAATTAACTTACCGTAGGGGTCTCTTATAAAATTACAAAGAAACTTCTGGGAATTGGGCAGTGCAGTGAGGTTTACCTCATTAAAATTAGATTGATCTCTCATGTAGAAGGGCAGATCGTTGGAAGCCAATCAATGACTAGTAATGGGAATTGAAAATAGCACAGTGATTCTGCTATAGAAACATGGACAGGGAGAAACAGAGGTGGCAACCTGACTGCTCATTAGTTTCTTACAAGTTGAAGTTCAGGTTCTGGCTGCTGGGCTGGGGTCAGCTTTAACATCATTCTAGAACACGCCATCGACCAGATGTTTCATGAAATCAAAATTAGAAAAATACAGCAATACATTTGTAAGAATTTGACTTGGGTTTGAATGCTACAGACAGGTTAAAGAAAGGCTTTGTTTTGGTCTTTTCATTTTAAGTTAAAAACACACACAATTATTTGTTTTCCTGCTTACCAGGTCAGTCAGAGGTGAGCAGCAGCAGTGGGGGGTCTAAACCCTCTGGCTATTACTACCAGGGTGTGTGGCGAGCACTAGATGGTTCCACAGTTCAACAGTTCAACACTTCCTCAGCCATCACTCAGTGTCTGAAAGGAAAGGTGGTCCATATGTATGGAGACTCCACAATGAGGCAGTGGTTTGAGTACCTTAATGCATCACTACCAGGTAGCTTCTCTGCAAACCCTTCTGTAAACCAACATTATGATGTTCACCCCATTTTATTCATGTAGCTTAACTTATTCCCTTTGGAATTCTTTTAGATCTAAAGGAGTTTAACCTGCATAGCCCCAAGTCTATCGGACCTTTAATGGCGCTGGACTATGCAAACAATATCTTTGTGACGCACCGCGCCCACGGTCCTCCTCTGCGTACTGTCAATGTCCCATCCATGGAGCTGCATTATATTGCCAATGAGCTGGACAATGTGGTTGGAGGTAGTAACACTGTAGTAGTTTTTGGCATCTGGGCACACTTTGACAATTTCCCTATTGAGTTCTACATCCGTCGACTGATGTCCATTCGCAGGGCAGTGGTAAGGCTACTGTCCAGGGCTCCAGGCACTGTGGTTGTCATTCGGACTGGAAATCCCAAATCTTTTACACCCTCTGGTGCATTTGTCAACAGCGACTGGTACACTTTTCAGCGGCTAAAGGCACTCAGGGCTGTGTTCAAAGGCTTCAATGTCCATCTGGTCGATGCCTGGGAGATGGTTCTGGCCCACCACCTGCCACACAACATGCACCCACAACCTCCAATTATCAAGAACATGATTAATGTTCTTTTATCCTACATATGTCCTCAAAAGGTTGGATAGATGTGTTTCAGCAGCCTATGCAGACACATCTTATCTATAATATGTATGCTTCAAATTCATAGGAGCAGACTATGGTGGCACATAATCTTAATAACTTTTTTGTTATGACAACAATAATTCATTTGAAACATGAGGGGGGGGGGGGGGGGGATGCAAAGCTGACATATTCCAATGTCTTCCTAAGAGAGGAAGCACCTGACAAATTATGCTGTCCCTAAGTTTGATTTTATGTAATTATATTTGAGCAGGTCGACTAATTACATCAGTCAGTCTTTCCCAGGCTGTGAGCAATCAACATAACTCTAGTACTGTCCATCTAGCTGGTTATTACAGTTGACTGCCAGCCTTCAATTTGTTTCTTCATTTTGCAAAATTTTGTAATTCCTTGTTTGAAAATACCGTGCACACTTTCTTGTTTTGTTTTTACATTGCAGATTGCTTGGAAAACCAAAGTGAAGTTTTTTCCCATTCACTGAACTAGCTAATTTGTATCTGAGAAGGGTCTTGTGACTGTGGTGCATGAATAATTTGTGGGGTTTGATTTGAGCTAATGAATTAAAAAGTATACATATACACACTGATTATTGTTTCACTATGTTGTCACTTATTGGCAGACCTGAAGTTAAATAAATAAAAATGCTTTTGAAATTGTTGCATCTTTAAAAAATAAAAAATTATCACAGCAGTGACCTCATGGCATGTGTAGCAAACAGGAAGTGGTAAAGGGGTCCTCAGAGTGTAAGCTGCCCACAATAATTCCTGATTTTTTTTGTACTTTTAAAAAAATCTGATGGTGTTCACAAAAACTCTGGACACGATTTTAATCACTTAAATTAATAAATTTTCAATTGCATATTTTGATATTATATAAGGTATTGACTTAAATACTTAGTGACGAGAGCCATGATTTTTAATTTTACATTTAATTTTTTTTCTGTATTTTAATATCATCACACCTGCTTGTGGACAGCGGATTTTTAAGGTAATGGTAATGTATTGTACCATTTAAAATAAATATATATGTATAAAAAATGCTAAATCATACTTTTGTTGTATAAACATTGCCTTGGTTTGTCTTTTAGGCAGTTGGGTAACACTTGTATGCATATTTTTAACCACAAAATTGGGTTTTATCTGCCGGACATGTTTTGTTCCTTATCTCAAGAATCACTGATTTTTGTGTGTTGCATTCTAGTGATGGGATTTCCAGCTCTTTTTAGAGAGCCGGCTCTTTCAACTCCCAACCGGCTCTTCAGGTTGTTTCGTTGCTTTAATTAATTTATTATTAACAACAATATAAAATTATGCACAAAATTAGTAATGTAAAAAAAAAAAAACCTGTGGTTTTATTTATGTATGTTTATATAAATATATGCGGTGGCCCCTAGAGACAAAACACGTACAAATTCCAAAATACATTTCTAGCGTTAACTGAACTTCCAAAACGGAGCTGCCTAGATCACTTAAATTACACAATTGAAAGCATGTGTGTTTGTGTATTTATACACAAGCATTATTATTACAAATAATGTTGTAAGAATGTTCATTTACCTGTTACGACCACACACTAAATCCGGTCGTTGGTACTTCCTAGCTTGTGTAGCCACAAGGTAACAAAAGCTCAACACTGCCCCGAGCATCCTGAAGCACTTCTGTTGTGTTTTTACGTATTTTGGAGTTTGTACGTGATTCAGAGGGTTTTTTTACGTGTTCTGGAGTTTTCAATTCAGTCTGTAACAGGATTACTAATATTCACTGTATTTCAGAATGACAAAACACAGATACTCACTACTTTCTTGTGGCTGAGACTGGTAAGTACTCACTAAATGTAACATTTATAACAGGAATAACCATGGACACTGTAAAAAGCTGCTCACATATTTAAATGTTACACTGGAGATTTACTTTTGTGGCAGTACTGGCACAATTAGTTCCTGGTCTGGGACCCCAAGGAGTGTGATGGTGTCACTAAGACTTCTCTACCTGTGAGGGAGCTCTGGTCTCCAGACATCATTGTTTATGAGTTGTAAGCACTTCAAATATAACATCCACCCAACTTCTCCCGCTTGTCCAGGACCATGGGGGCAGCAGCTCAAGCAGAGAAGCCCAGACTTCCCTCTCCCCTGCCACCTCCTCCAGCTTGTCTGGGGGAACACCAAGGCGTTCCCAGGCCAGCTAAGAGATATAATCTCTCCAGTGTGTCCTGGGTCTGCCCCGGGGCCTCAGAATCTGATCTCTGCTTGTTGCAGATGACGTGGTTCTGTTGGCTCAAAAACAAAAGCGAGGGGAGATGTGTGATTTAAGTAGTGATGAGAATGATCAAAATGTCTAAGTGTGTCAGTTGCAGGTGGGAAGCAGACCTGGATCAATCTCCACAGGCGGCGGTCGGAGTAAAATAATAGTTTAACATCATTAGAAACACCCAGGACGAGTTTTGGCTGAATTGGTTTACAGCTTCACTTCCATGTGTTCCTCATCCCGAAAAGCAAGCTCCAAGGATGTTAACGTCTCCCTGAAAACAAGAAATGCAGATCCAAAAGCAACAACATGGCAGGTCAAGAGACAACAGCAGTATCCTGAGCAGCGAGGGGTCCAGCAGCAACAGCAGTATGTGCAAAAGGCATCAGCAAGGAGAAAACACCATCATCATGACTGGATGGATGGAGATGCAATGGACTGCTGCAAGGGGGGAGACGAGAGTACAGTGGAAGGAGGGGGAGGAGACATGGAAGAACGCTGTTGTTTAGTGTGCGAGATCAAATTGGGCTAAGGAACCTGGGGAGGAAAACCGACTGCCTTTGAGTGGAGAATTGAAAAGTGTCTGAAACACTGCAAGGAGGAGAGGCACGCAAAAATCACACACACAAACAGAAAATGCATTAATCCTATTAAGACATATACACATGCAATGAAGACCAGATAACATCTTAAGCATGCGTTTCTGTTTTATCATCTTGTCCAGTTCACTTAGTGGGATGAGAGGTGATATGTAAACTAGTGGACTAGTATTATGTTAGGAAAGATGATTGAATGATAGCAGGTGCAAACAGAATGCTGTAGAGAGGGTTTAAAATGGGTGGCACTAATAGATTCTGGGTTCTGATGTGTGGGGGAGGCTTTACCTCGACACACACCTGGCTACATGGGAAGAAACTCATTATCTAATAGAACAGCAGTGTTATGTGGTGTGTGTGGCTGATGGATGAATGTTTTGGGGATTTATCTGGCTGAGGCATTTTCTTTTGTTACCAAGTTGAACCTGCCAATTAGTTTTGGTTTGAATTACCCTTCCAAGGTGAAGAGCATGCTTAGATATGTCCTAACTAGGCCTTCCTGTCTGTTTGTTTTTTTACTTTCACAGTGCACTGAAAGTTTTGTTTGGTCATGCAACACGCAGCACCTGTACATAAAAGGCCAAAGCCGACTGTACTTCCTCAGAAGGCTGAGGTCCTTCAACATCTGCAGGAAGCTCCTGAGGATGTTTTATCAGTCGG
Organism: Rhamphochromis sp. 'chilingali'; assembly: GCF_963969265.1. NCBI lineage: Eukaryota > Metazoa > Chordata > Actinopteri > Cichliformes > Cichlidae > Rhamphochromis > Rhamphochromis sp. 'chilingali'. Next base: position 41,231,472 of record NC_137934.1, on the reverse strand, counting down.
TGGTTGCAGGAGTACTGTTCTATGCTGTGGTGTGCTGGGGGAGCAGCACAGCAAAGGACTCATCCAGGCTGGAAAAACGAATCAGGAAGGCTGGCTCTGTGGTCGGCATGAAGCTGGACACTTTGGTGACAGTGGCAGAGAAAAGGACATTAAAGAAACTGATGGACATTATGGACAATGCTGGGCATCCTCTGCACGTGCTCGTAAATAATCAGAGGAGCCTATTCTCCGCCTCTCTCCTTCACTGAACACAACTCCACCTCCCCCATCGCTTCACCTGCAGGCAACGACAAGATGGACACGGCAGCTATCAAAGAGGAGCTGGTCGGTAAAAAGAAAACATTTGAAGATTACTATTTTAGTGCTGTCAGCGTAAAGTTAATGCCATAACTGCATTAATGGGGCAAATCTCCGTTAACTAGTTACCGCGGATCACCCCGTGCGTGGAGCTGGGCGGCTCTAACGAGCTAACCGGGCTAACCGTTGACGCACGGCCTAAAATCCTTTCATCTCAAAAATCGACAGTCTGCCTTATGTATGAATTCTGGTTGTGCTTACTGACCTCGAACCAATTTTATGTGGTACACAGCTTAAAAAATATGTCAAAAAATGTTTTGGTACGACTTTGGTAAGCTATGAAGCAGCACTGCTTGATGGATTGTTGGAGCATTACGGCTACCGAGGAGCCTCGCAGAGTGATACGTACTCTGCTTCAACGTAATATTACCATATTATGCGTGTAAGGACCATAAATGGCATCTGTAAGAGACACGGTTACTGTGGTATATTGTAATAAGCAGCAGCTATTACTACCTCCCACCAGTAGGTGGTACTGTGTTATTGTATGTGTTCTGAGCTTATGGAGTAAAAGTCTGGACCTCCACCATAGCCTCGTCTCAGTCCTCTGTGCTTGGTCTAAAGTTATTATTGACCACAACCCACGCTACACGGGCAGTTGGAGCAACACTGCATAAAGTTACAACATGGTGTCAGAAGTCGGCAAGACCGTGTGAACAGGGACCGCGACGTGAGTAAGCTAGCCGTAGATTAGCTAACAGTAGCCATTGCTAACGGCATGGAGCAATTCAAGCCACCATCACCGCTACTGCTCACAGGCAATTTATCTGAGACCTGGCGCAGATGGGAACAAAGATTCGGACTGTATATGACTGCTACGGGTGCGTTGGAGAAGGATGAAAAGGTTAAAATAGCCATTCTTCTCCACACTATCGGCGAAGAAGCGCTTGAAGTGTACAACACGCTCACAGTGACCCCGACCGGAGACGCACTGACAATGGCGGACATTTTGAAAACGTTTAAGGAATACTGTAGTCCACGAAAGAACGTTGTTTTTGAACGCCACAAGTTCTGGTCATACCCAATGTCGGCGGATATAACAGTGGACAGATATGTCACGGAACTCCGTCAGAGAAGTAAAAGTTGTGAATTTGGGATCAATGAGGACGACATGATCAGGGATAAATTGGTGTTCAGCATAAGTGATGCAAGACTAAAAGAGAGATTGCTTCGTGACAACGACCTCACACTGCGCAAGACGATAGAAATATGCAGATCAGCAGAAGTGGCCAAGTCACAGATTCAGGCCATGCAGTCAATAACTGCAGCCCAAGACACGTCAGTGGACGCATTAAGAAAAATGCCAGGATACATTAAATCAGGACACAGTAAAAACAAACTGAGCAACGACAAACAAACAGTTTGTCACAAATGCGGCAACAAACACGCATTCCGACAGTGTCCAGCCTATGGGGCAACATGTCACAAGTGTGGGAAAAATAACCACTTCTCAAAAGTGTGCAGAGCTAGCGCAGAGAAGAGTAGACACTTCAAGAAAACAAAAACTATTAACAACATTGAAACTGATGGCGATTCACTATACATCGGCATGGTATCCAGCGACAAGCACAAGACTGGCAAATGGCATGAAAGTGTGACAATCGGAGACGTACCACTCACCTTCAAGCTAGACACAGGTGCGGACGCAAATGTGCTCCCCAGATCAGTTTATGACGAGTTACCAGATATGCCTCGGTTACAGCCCACAAAGACTGTACTCATAGCTTTTGGTGGAGCCCGCATACGTGCAGATGGTGTGGTGTCTCTTGAGTGTGAAGCACGGAAGCACAAGGCTGTGTTTGACTTTCTTGTATCAAGCCATGCAGATAAACCGATCCTAGGTGGACAAGCTTGTGAAGAGCTCCATCTGGTGCAACGAGTTGAGACCCTTGCCATGACATCCTCTGTACCGAAATCAGCTAAACCACCTTCTACCTCGGAAGAACTTGTGGAGATGTACGCTGATGTGTTCACAGGCTTAGGTGAGTTCCCTGGACTTCACCACATACATATTGACCCAAATGCAACACCTGTGATTCACGCATGCAGGAACGTGCCACTCTCCATAATGGATGCGCTGAAGAAGACGCTACAGGACTTACAAAACAGAGATGTCATAATGCCTGTCAATGAGCCTACAGATTGGGTCAACAGTCTTGTCGCCACACAGAAGAAGAACGGAACACTAAGGGTGTGCTTGGACCCTTGTGATCTGAACCAAGCAGTTAAACGCCAGCACTACTCCATTCCCACACACGAGGACGTTCGCAGCAAGCTAGCAGGAAAATCCATCTTCACCATATTGGATGAAAAAGATGGATACTGGCAGATCAAGCTGGACGAGCCGTCATCAAAGCTCTGTACCTTCAATACACCTTGGGGCCGATATCGCTTCCTCCGACTCCCATTCGGGATCAAATCAGCCAGCGAGGTCTTTCAACAAAAGAATTGTGAGACTTTCGGCAACATTCCTGGTGTATTTATCATTGCAGATGATATGATAATTGCAGCTACATCAGAGCACGAACACGATGAAATCCTGCAGAAGGTCATGGAGAAAGCAAGAGCAGCTAACGTGAAGTTTAACAAGGACAAAATTCAGTTCAAAGTTGACACAGTGAAATACATGGGCCATATCATCACAGCAGCAGGGCAGAAAGCAGATGTTTCAAAGATCAAAGCTATTGTTGACATGCCGACTCCAGAAGACAAACAAAGCCTTCAGCGTCTGCTGGGAATGACGAAGTTTTTGGCACAGTACATCCAAAATGAAGCATTGCTCACAGCACCTTTGAGACAGCTACTCAAGAAGGACACAGTGTGGCAGTGGCAGCCACATCACACAGTAGCGTTACAGACGCTCAAGTCGACGCTCACACAAGCTCCAGTGTTGAGATTTTATGACCACAAGAAACCACTAACACTGCAGGCCGATTCTTCAAAAGATGGGCTGGGCGCATGCCTATTACAAGACGGACAACCTGTGTGTTACGCGTCACGAGCACTCACAGACACAGAAAAAAGGTATGCACAAATAGAAAAAGAGTTGCTAGCCATTGTGTTTGCCGCTAAACGATTCCACCAGTATGTCTATGGAAGACCAGTGACAGTGCAATCTGATCATAAACCCCTGGAGGCGATAGTGCGCAAACCGCTATGCAAGGCACCAGCGAGGCTACAAGGAATGCTGCTGCAACTACAGAGATATGATCTCACCGTCACATACACCCCCGGCAGAGACATGTTCATAGCCGATGCACTCTCACGTGCCACAACTACCAGTGACGACGGAAACGTGAGTGAAAACGCAAATGATGAAAGAGTTGTGTATGCTCTGGAGGCCACAGCAGCATTGAGCGAGAAAACATTGTGTGACCTGAAAAAAGCAGTGGCAGCAGACAGCGTACTACAAGCCGTGCGCGAAAGACACTTCAACGGATGGCCGCCCAGAAGGAAGAGTTTAGACAAAACACTCCACAGCTACTGGCCTATGAGACACAATATCAGTTTCCACGATGACATTATTATGATCGGGGACAAGATCGTAATACCCCAAAGCTTCAGGCGTGTGATCCTGGAGAAGCTGCACCTTGCCCACCAAGGCGTGCAGCGCACAAAAGCCAAAGCAAGAAGAGTGCTGTACTGGCCTGGCATGTCACGCGATATAGAGACCATGCTTGAAAAGTGTGAACAATGCCAGCAAATGCAGCCAAAGAACCAGGCTGAACCGCTTATTCCACACCAGATTCCAGAGCTGCCATGGATGAAAATCGGAGCAGACATCTTCGAACTGAACGATCATCCATATCTTTTGTTAGTGGATTATTTATCGAAATATCCAGAAGTTCTTAACTTACCTGACAAAACGGCACACTCTGTGATTCAGAAGATGAAATCAGTCTTCGCAAGACACGGAATTCCCAAAGAGATAGTGAGCGATCATGTTCCATTCGCCAGCCACGAGATGAGATCGTTTGCAGCATCCTGGGAGATAAAGCTAACTTTCTCCAGTCCCGGCTTTCCTTCTTCGAATGGCATGGCGGAGCGAGCCATAAAGACTGTCAAACATGCACTTAAGAAAGCCGCACGGACTGGAACAGACCCACATCTAGTGCTGTTGTCTTTGAGGAACACTCCAGTCACAGGACTTAGTGTGTCACCTGCACAAATGTTGATGGGACGGGTTCTCCGCAGCACCCTGCCATGCACCAGTGCTGTGTTGAGGCAGTCAACCCCACAGAACATTCACGACAAAGTGCGCGGGTTGCAATCAAAGCGGAAACGCCACTATGATCAGCACGCAAGACCATTGCCTGTTCTGACCCCAGGCGAGACTGTGCACATGCAAACAAGGCGCGGTTGGGAGCCAGCTGTTGTAACTCATCGGCGAGAGGAACCACGCTCCTACACTGTGCAAACACCAGATGGTAAAGTGCTCAGGAGGAACAGGAGACATCTGAGGAAAATACACCCAAGTCTGTTCAAGGACACACCCATGGACCCAGATGAACTGTCCGTTCACACCCAAGAGCCAGTGGAGCCACCAGCAAATGACACCCCACAAAACTCTAGTCCTGCAAGTATGGACAACACACCCACATGTTACACACGCAGTGGCCGAGCAATAATACGCCCTGCCAGGTATAGAGACTAAGTGATTGGGAAACTTAAAGTCACTCTATCCTGTACCTGCGTTGTTCTGTACAAGCTAGATAACTGTCTTGTTGGAAAAGAGAGAAAATATGTCACGTTTCATATGTTCATTTTGACATGTCTTATCTAATCTGTCATGTGTTCATCTGTTTCAAAACACTACACTGATGTGTATTTGCATTGCTCAAGTGACAAGCAATCTGAGGTGTGCTCTACTTAATGTCTCAAGAATATAATATTGTTAATGTTCCTACGATTTAAAAGGTGCATTTATGTTACAAAATATTGGAGTTAAGAGGTAGTATCTTTATCTCGGAAAAGAGGGATGTGGTATATTGTAATAAGCAGCAGCTATTACTACCTCCCACCAGTAGGTGGTACTGTGTTATTGTATGTGTTCTGAGCTTATGGAGTAAAAGTCTGGACCTCCACCATAGCCTCGTCTCAGTCCTCTGTGCTTGGTCTAAAGTTATTGTTGACCACAACCCACGCTACACGGGCAGTTGGAGCAACACTGCATAAAGTTACAACAGTTACAAAGAGGATTTCAAACTCCAGGCTGTCAGTCACGCAGTAGAACTTGGAAACAGAGCAGCTGCAAAATCTGTCTTTGTTATTATGCTCAGCATCTTTTATTTTACATTTTGACTGCACAATTGTGAGCTTTTTGTTATGCACAAAAACAACATTGTTTTGGTTTATTTATGGAGCACCATTAATAAATGCACTGATAATTTAAACAGATGCTTCAGGAGTTTTATCCCACTCATACTCTCAATCCAATGTTTGTCATTCTAAGTTGTAAAACCAATCACACAAAATTATCCTTGGCTTACATAATACATCCCAGTATACTGTTGGTGCATTCCATGTAGAATACAATTTGTTAATAATAAATTAAATAAATTAAACATTTGATGTAATGTATGTTTTGTAAATTCTTTGTTTTACTGTGTTTCACATGGCATTTTACAAGGCAGAATCAGCTCACTTTAGTGAGCCAAAAAAATTCTTAAGTAATGTCAGGAAGCTGGTATTTTATTTTAAAACTAATTGCTATTTTTATTTATTTAGAGAATTAAAAGCCAACTCCAGACCACTGCTTGTCCTGATTTATGAGGGACTGATGAGGAGTTGGTAAGGAGAGGAATCAGAACAGGAGTGCCTGCCCCCCGCCCCAAACACATTATCAGGTAATGTAACTTTGGTAATTTGAGATTAATTCAGGTTTCTTTTGAATTGTTGACACTGTCCTCTCCTCTCTTCTCATTATAGCTTTTGTATGCAGTGCCAGTTCTGCTCTTTTGTCTGTTCAAGCCAAGAAGTACTCTTAAGACATCACCAGCTACGACATAGAAGAGGATTTCATTTGCCCTGTGTTTACAGTGACTGCGTCTGTTCGTTTAGGACACGAGGGGCATTGAAGTCTCACCTCAGCAGATCACACAACAGGGCTAAGAAAAGGCAGGAGATCTCAACATTTTTTTGTGAATTTAAGGAAAACTGCTCACAGCATACATTTATTTCACATATTTTAAGGCACTTAAAAAAAAATCAGACTGTATCCTGTCCTTTCCAAAAATGTGACTATGCTACCAACAATTTATCAACCTTTACGTCACACACAAGCAGAAAGCACAAAAACTCAAAAGATATAAAAAACTGTATTAGACTGATTTCTCATGCAAATGCATGTCCTAGTGAAAGTAGCTCCCCTGATAAATCCTTAAATACCTCTCAGGAGCCAGAGACATTATCAAGTGGTTCAGGTGTAGCATCAAGTGATAAAGAGGACAATGAGTTTGTAGATTACCAATGTCTTGAACATAAAATAGCTAGACTTTTTCTATGCATGCAAACTTTGTTACATGTTTCTAAAAGTGCTTTGCAGAGAATTATTGAGGAAATTAGTGACATTTTAAAATTTTCTCAGGTTCAATCATTTCAAAGAATCAAAGAGGTGCTTGCTGAACAGAACATTGAGGCAGATGATGATGTAATTAAAAATATAAATGATGCACTTTTCAAAACCAACCCATTAATTATCTCAACAGAACCAAAAGGTGCATTGTCTACTGATTACAAGAGAAATATTTATTTCAAGAATAATTTTCATGTAATTGAGCCTACAGAGTACATCTACAAAGCGAGAACTAGAAATACATTTGTTTATGTCTCAGTAAACCAGGTCTTGGAGAACTTATTGAAAGGGAAAAGTTTCTTTGAAAAGTTAGCATTTGATAAAGAAATTAGTGAAGGTTACAGATCATTTAGAGATGGGCAGTATTTCAAAAACAACAAGCTTTTAGGATTGCAAGATACTTGCATTAGTTTAGCTTTGTATATTGACGACTTTGAAATATGCAACCCTTTAGGAACATCTCTAAAAATTCATAAAATAACTGCTGTCTATTGTACTCAACTTATCTGCAAGGTTTCGTTCTACATTACACTCAATACAGCTTGCTCTTCTTGGTAAAAGTGTAGACGTTAAACAGTTTGGGTATGATGCTTTTCTTTATCCACTCATTGAGGATTTAAAATGTCTTGAAAGCACAGGGGTGTATGTTGAATCTTTAAATAGTTTTTTAAAGGGAACTGTATTTTGTGTCTGTGCAGATAACCTTGGGGCTCACAGCCTTGCAGGCTTTTTGGAGTCCTTTAATGTTGACAAATTTTGTCGATTTTGTAGTATTGATAAACATCAGATTGCAGCTCTTGATCCTACAGAATTTCTGTTAGGGTCCCTGGGTCGTTGACCCAGTGTTTTGTGTTTTGGTTCTTTGATTTTGTTATTTCATTATTTTCTAGCTTTTCTTGACGGGTTTTAGGATCATTCTTAGTTTGGGTCCTCTGGGTGGGGTTTGGTTAGAGTTTTAGTGTTCTGGTTTTCTGTCTGTGTTCCGTAGTTGCTGTCTCCCCTGTCTGCTGTATCCCCACATCCAGTCAGTGTCTGTGTCTGCCCTGGTCCCACGTCTCTGTTCCCTTTGTTATAGTGCCTGCCTGTGAGTCTGTGTTATGTTTCCTGTTTTACTTTGAAAGTCCATGTCTGATGTTAATGTGTCTGGTTTTGCTTCCCCTTGTCTCGTTAGGCCTGATTTGCCCCAGCTGTGTTTCCCTCCTGTTATTCATTCCCTGATTGCTCCCTCTGTGTATTTAAGCCCTGTGTTTCTCTGTGTCCGTGTCGTTTATTTTGCTGTGTGTTTTGTCAGTCCACCGGTGTTAGTTTATTTTGAGTTTTTCCAGTTATGTTATGTTTGAGTTCAGCATTAAAGCTGTTTCGGTTTAAGTTTGTCTCTGGAGTCTGCACCTTGGGTCCTATTCCTGTCCGCACACAGCCACCTCATAACAATTTCCATTAAGAACTGTGGAACAGCATAACATTTTTCTAGAAGAGCTTGAGGATGGTCAAAGACAAAGTGTGTGTGGTGTCAAAGGTTCCTGTGCCTTAAGTGCGTTGTCCTATTTTCATCCAGTCACTGGATTTCCTCCAGATATATTACATGATTTCTTTGAAGGTGTTGTCCCTGTGGAATTGTGTTTGTGTCTTCAAGATTTAATCAGAAAGGGTTTTATTACATTTGAAGGACTAAACAAACGTATAAAATCATTTCTATATAAATTCTCTGATAAGCTCAACAAGCCACAACAAATTACAAAAGCCAGTTTTGGAACAGGAAGAGTGAGTGGCAATGGACATGAAAACTGGACACTTTTGCGTTTGCTGCCTTTTATCATTGGGACCCGTATACCAGAACATGAGCCAATTCCTAAGTTAATTTGTAAATTTTTGTAGTAAACTGTAAATTGTAAATATTGTAAAACTTTTCTTCTGTCATTTAATGGTCGGGCATTGTACAGCTACAAGCATTTCACCCCCATGTCATACTGTGTATGGTTGTGTGTGTGTGACAAATAAAATTTGAATTTGAATTATGGGAAGTATTGATGGACCTTAAGGAGCTTGTTGAGATTGTTGTCTCGACAACTCTATCAGAAGAAATATTGTCATACTTGGACACCAAAATATTGGATCATCGATGATTACTGATAGAGACTTTTCCTGGTTTTAATTTGAAGCCAAAACACCACTATATTGAACATTATAGTCATCTTGTGCGTTGTTTTGGTCCCTTAGTTGATTTGTGGACTATTCGATTTGAATCTAAGCACAACTTTTTCAAGAAAACTGTGCATGATGTCCAATGCTTTAAGAATATACTACTAACACTTTCTTCAAAGCATCAACAAATGATGGCATACTTCTTAGATGGTCACAGTCTTTTTAAACCAAGTCTGCATGTTGATAATATTGACACAGTTGACATCTGTTTCTTGAATGAAAATCTTCAGAAGTGCTTGAAACTGAAATATCCACAGGTAAAAGCTGTGTCATTTGCTAAATGTGTTTATCTGTATGGGACCCAGTATGTTAAAGGCATGATCATTTCATCAGGACAACTGAGTGGACTACCTGAATTCTACAAGATACTGAACATTTTGGTAGACTCTGGGAAAGTGTCATTTGTTGCTACAAAGCTCTCCTCTTGGTTTATGGAACATTACAGATCGGCTTGACAGCAGCTACAAAGATCTGGAAATACTTGACCCAGAAGATTTGAATGATTACCACCCTTTAGCTGAATACTGCGTAGATGGACAACTGATGGTGACACCTGTTACGTGCCTCCTGCATTGAAAGTGATGGTATGTATTATTTTTAAATAGTTTTCAGTTGATTACTTTGAATTTGTCAATTATTTAGAATTGCGCCCTTTTTTGGTTTGTCTTCACAGGCCCTGTTACTGCGAGTCCACGTCAGTCCAAAACTTATCAGAAAAATCCAACTGTCCACTGTTCCAGAATCTGTGAAGCAGCTTCAAGATGAACTACAAGCAAAGCTTGGACTTGAAGGTGACTTTGCAATACAATATGAAGACCCAGATTTTGGGAACGCACTTTGCAACCTGATGGATATTAAGGAGCTACCTGTTGGGCGGGCAGTGTTGCACCTCATTTGGGAGGAAAATGCATCAGCCTCGCCACCACAGACTCCATCTGATCATAGCGCTATCTCATCTATTGATACAGCCAGTGTGAGTTCAGCATCTTCTTTCAGCCCATCCTCATCCACAAAGACCTACATGCGTAGCACTTCACAGTGGCCAAATCCATTTCCTATCCCAACCTTTTCCTATGATGTAGCGTTAAAACTTCGCAAGGGCAATGAGGTATATGAGAAAGCAGGGGCAAATTTAAGTGTAACAAGAGACATCAAGATGGAAATTCTAGACAAGCTGGCACAAGAAATGTTTGCAATCAAAGCGTACCCTGACAAGAATGAAATAACATCTGTTGCACAGGAGCTAGTTTCCAAACATCCCTGCCTCAAAGAGCCTGGCAATGGCACAGGATATGATGGTTGGGCAACAAGCATTAAGTTCAAGCTTGGTAACTACCGTTCCAAGCTAAGTCAAGCTGGATGTAGTGAAGTTGCAGTCAATCGAAAAAGAAGAGGGGAAGAAGATGACAGTGGCTCAAATAGATTTTCCTTAAAGAAACCAAAGCGAGGTGAAGTCAACTTTATCCCTGATGGCCCAGAAAACTACAATGATGAGTCTCTTGAAAATGAAAGATGCATTTTGGAAGATGAAATGAAGAAGAGGGATAAGAACATGGCACTCATCACCCAAAAGATGGACATCACATTCTCTCTCAGGAGGAAGGAAGTTGTGGAGATGCAGCCCTTGGTCAAGGAAATGCAGCTCAGATGGCCAGCTCTCTTCTTGAAAGAACAGGTAAGATAATCTCTTAAATATTTAAAGGAAAACTTCTGGGTTTTTTTCTTCCCTTTTTCCCCAGTGTGGTCTTATTTCTAGAATGGAAAACGTTCATTTATTCACCCAGAAAAATTTCAAGGCATTTGGAGTTGTTAGAAAGAAATTTTAATCCCAATGTTACGAGTCAGTCGTTTTGCAAGAGAGAGCTGAGCCACGGTTATGGGGAAAGGATTCACTGAGACAACTAAGAAATGCCTGAATTAAGCCAAAAACCACTCTGGAGGGTTTTTAATCTAAGGAAATAACATTAAAATGTGTTTAAAAGCTCCAAAAAGTTGATTTTACATGATATAGGACCTTTACAATTTCTTCTGAACAACTCCAAATGCCTCGAAACTTGTCTGGGTGAGTAAATTAACGTGAGCTCCATTTCTTGTGCCCTTGAGAAGCATCTGTTTGTATCACTCCAATATCTTGTAGAAAAGGTTGAAGGCTACCGTTGAGCTAACAATGCTAGTGGTAAAATATAAAAAAATACTTGGCTCTAAAAATATGAAGCTAATTTTGGTATTACCAACAACTCTATTGAAGTGAAATCTATTTATTTGTCAACTTACTGTGTATAATAACGGATTGCTTTTATTTCGCTCTTCTCTGGGCACCCAAAGCGCTTTACAATTCCACTACTCACTCACTCACTCTCACATTCACACATCGGTGCAGGGAAACCACCGTTGTAGCCACAGCTGCCCTGGGGTAGACTGACAGAAGTGACGCTGCCATATCGCGCCACTGGCCCCTCTGGCCAGCACCAGTAAGCGGTAGGGTAAAGTGTCTTGCCCAAGGACACAACGACCAGGACAGAGAGAGCTGGGGATAGAACCAGCATCCTTCCGGTTACAGATGAGCTTCCCAACCCCCTGAACCACGGTCGCCGCAATGACTTGTCTTCACTGGGCATCTAGAATCTTTTGGTGCTGACCCTTAGCGGGCAACAGCCATGAAACTCACAGAACAGGATTGAGAAAGTCACTTACGTGTTATGAAAGTATACAAATTTGACCACAGGATGTTATTCTTACTTCATTCTTACATAACTATAAAATTAATGGAATTTTTTCAATGAATTTAAAATACAATTTATTGATTTATTTCTTTTCTGCAATGCATCCTGTAACAATTGAAACCATTATTTTGTCTTATCAACATTTGATTAGGTATTCTATAGACTTACTGTAAAATCTGCCGATCAGATTTTTCTTGGGTTTTTTTTTTTAATACGTCAGTTATAATTTGTACCACCACTACCACTAAAAGAAAAAAAAATCCAATCAAGGCCTGACCAATAGATCAACCGAGACTAACTAAATGTTTTGAAATTAAGCTCTTTTAACCAAATTTGAAAACAATGTGATTTTTATATAATGTACCTTTAAAAGTTTTCTTCTATATTTTTTTTGTTGCTTTGTAGATTTGTGCGGAATTCTCACGCATTACCACCAAGGATCTCATGGGGACCTTCATGACTGCCCTCGACACTTACTCACTTCGGCTGATTAAGCTGTATCGAATTAGAAAAGCTGCTTTCCGCAATGACATGGATTCCCTGTTGCAGAAGTTTGATGAACAGGTAATATATAAAAATGTATTTGTGTGTGGTTTATGAGGAACCTGAAGTTCCCACTGTAACGAAAGATACTTTATTAAATATTTACTAAATTGATGTAAAAATTGTTAGTTTTCAAAAAGTGTGTCCTGAATGGGATTATAAGCTAACAAGCAGCGCTGTGTTTGGCAGATTGCAGGTCATGACAGACAGTTCAACTCTCATCCCACTCATGGCACTTTTTGTTATAAATGCTGTAATAAGTGTGCTACATTTGTTGCACATCAAAATTACTTAAAAAATAAATAAATAAAAAAAACTGACAAAAACATGACCAATTATCTGTAATAACTCATTTCAACCTCTTATTTCTTAAGGCTGTATTTTTAGCAACAACACTTAATGTGCTTTAAAAACAAAATGGTAGGTTTATAAATGAGACTGAGTCTTGATTTCCTTGTTTTAGGTCTCAAACATAGTCCAGCATCGACGAACCATCAGTTTGGAAGGGTTACCGATATTTGTTCGCGACGACGAGACCAAACTCTTCTTAACATGTCTGGTGAGTATGCAAATCTACTCAATCTTCAGTTTTGGTTTTCAGAGACTTATATGTACTGTTGTTTTTTATTTTGCATAGGATACAGATCCAGTTGAGAGGGCAACCCGAGGTGTTACGGTGGGCATCCTCACTGTTCTGGAGGACTACGTGGGACCCAACTCGCAGTCCACAGTGGTCAACACTGCCATTGTTTTGGAAGAGAACATTATTCTTGATGATCTGCCAGACCTTCCCACTGCCTTTGCCTACCTGTTTGGCCTACTTTATGGGCTCAACATGGAGTTTCCCAAAGAACTCAAGTACACATTTGAAGCTGTGCAACACATTTTTATGGAGTTGACATCTACCTGTTCCCAGAGGATAAGAAGCTTCAAAACCAAGCTCTTAACCAAAGTCTAACCTATTTGACAACATGTTCAACTCAAATGCAACTTGTGTAAAACAGAATGCAGCAATTTGTTTTGATTTACAGTTTTTGGGTTTCGTGGCAAGTTGTTCTGAAAAAAGTTAATTTCTGGCTTTAAGAAAACGGTAAGGTGCAGAAAGTTCTGAATCAATCTCTTCTGTTCTAACTTTACTTAATGTAGCTTTAATGGCTGATTGCAGATTTCATGTATAACAAGTTTTTATAAAATGTTGAAAAGGTTTATTCTAACTTGAGCTGTTTTAAACAATTTTTATAATCTGGTTTTAGGTACATTTGTACTAGTTTTATAACAAATGTGGCGCGATACTGAACTTCACAGGAAATTGGAGTGTTGATACCATTACTATTAAAAGACAAGTGGTGGAAAAATTTGTTTGAAAGTTGTTTGCTGTATGGAAACAAGATAGAAGTTGTTCACATCCTGCCATCTGATGTTTTGAATCTGTTTGTTAGTCACTATCTATCAAGATAGGTTTGATATTCTGTCTGACAACACCACCTTTAAAATTTAAAGATCTCAAAAGTCAACATTGTCAGTGGTGCGGTTGTGTTTGAACACAAAGTTATTTGAAAATCAACTGTGTAAACATTCATTGGTACAACAGGGAGCACCTCATGAAAACTATGAAAGATACTTTTTCTAAACTTTAGGAAATTGATTGGCAAAAAAAAAAAATATGTTGTGTAAACTTTAGGAAATACGTTGCAGAAACAATAAAATATGAGTTAAGAAAAAGGACAATTATTAATTTTGTAAACACAAAAACATTAGCTAAAGCAACTTTTCTCCTAAACTTGAAATTATAAGCTATCCCTCAGAACCTAAAAACATAAATGCAGTGGGTTGCCTTGAGTTTTTAAGTTTTCGCAACGTTTTTTTTTTTTTTTACAGTGTGTGTCTGTGGATGTAAAACAGTACCACACTTTCTTCCTTTCAAATTTTATACAAAACATCCAATCCTGGATCATATCCACTTAGAATTGAGTGATCCAAATACACCACATTGTGACAATAACCACGGCATAGCAGCTGATGAGCAGCAGATAGATACTGCTCATGGCACCACTGGTGCAACTAGACTTGCAGTCAAGACCGCCTAAACCAAGACCAGAGGGTATCGAGACCAGGACGACACTAAGAACAAGTCGAGACCAAGTCGAGACGAGACCAAGACCAAGACGAGACTAAGAACAAGTCGAGACGAGGACGAGACCAAGACAGACAAAAAAGTCTTTAAACTGCAGCCAGATGCTGCTTCGTTTACGGGTGTCAGGCATATTTATGTGTTTTTGCTTTCGCGCAGCCCTCCTCACCACTGTCTACTGTCTCACTCACTTACTGAGAGGACAGACGCACGCTCCACTTGACTGTCGCGAAATGCAGATCCAAAAGCAACAACATGGCAGGTCAAGAGACAACAGCAGTGTCCTGAGCAGCGAGGGGTCCAGCAGCAACAGCAGTATGTGCAAAAGGCATCAGCAAGGAGAAAACACCATCATCATGACTGGATGGATGGAGATGCGTTTCCAACAAGCTGCAACTTCACTGTGTGTGAATGCAAACTGAGAACACTGTGTGAGTTGGACATTTGTTACGTTTGGAGTGAAACGGCAATGGAAGAGACAGTGGGCGTAGATTTCGTTCTGGCATTGGTGGGGACCAGTGACCAATGATTCAGTTTTTTTCCCTTTTTGTCTGTGCTTCTTGATAACAAAAGGAGAAATGTACTTGCCTAAATATGCTCTTCTACATGCTTGTAAACCATTTAAAATTACAATTGATAGTTTTATATGTGAGTTATATAATGCTAAATTACAATTAAACAAATGACTAAGTATTTTAGACTTTCAGTCAGCAAGCCGGCCTAAAAATACATCAACGTAAACACACTGGAGACAAACTGAAATACTGCAAAGAATGTGGGAGAAGCTTCCCCACATCAGGTGACTTAAAACGACACAAACTCTTTCACAGTGGGGTCAAAAAGCACCTCTGTGATCAGTGTGGGTCATCCTTCACCACTGCAGGTGACCTTAAAACACACAAACGAGTCCACACAGGAGAGAAACCATACAAGTGCAGACACTGTGACAAAAGCTTCTCACATTCAAGTAATCGTAACGAGCATGAACGTGCACACATGGAAGGAAACTACAGCTGTGAGCAGTGTGACAAGAGCTTCAGTAATCTCAGTTCATACTCTGCACACAAACGATTCCACGTTACTAATAAACTGTTTCACTGTTACCAATGTGCCAAAACATTCACTTCATTATCTGCTCTGTGCAAACATCAGCGCGATCACGCAGCGCTGAAATCGTTCCCATCACAGGACGACAGCGAATCTGAAGAGAGAGAAACATCCTCTTCTGGCGTCAGAGTCCAACTTAAAACCCTGGAGATCAGGCTCCACAGAGATGGGCTCTCCTTAACGTTCTAATGAGGCAATGAATCAAAATGTTCCTGTAGTTCCATGTTAATCTTTATAAATTGTTCTTCTGCAGTGTTTGTGTTCAGTGGTTACCTTTTTTTTCAGTGGTTGGATGAAAAATCAGTTTCCTGTTGTTCAAGTTTTTATTGAATGTATTTTATTAAAGTTCTTAAATAAAGTTAAAAAAAATGTTAAATAAAGAATTGTTTGAACGACAAAGATTTTGAGCCATGATGTCATTTCCTGTATTTCAGAGTAAAGACTGAAGTGACAAATGGAAACATGTTTACAGTCATGGAATAAACACCGATGGGTCGTCTGCAGGAATATGGAATCAGAACGATGCCACCTTGAAATGAAACTGAAAAAAAATATTGTAACTGAAATAAATGTAAGTTGTACACTCAATGGCTGCTTCAATTTCAGCTTGAACCTCCAAACCGCAAGTAAGTAATCATTTTTTGTCATCTTTTCTTGCTGTCCCACTGGACTGGACATTAGTTTAGTTTTTTTAGCTACATCTGGTGAAGTTGTGGTAAAATGCTGGTATTAGCCTATTCGTCGTAGCAAGCTAGCCTGAAGCTAATATTTGCTAAATTTAGGGACACCCGTGTCTCTTCAAGAGTTGGAGGCCGGTGTTCTAGGAGCGGATCTCAGGATCTCAACAGGCAGTGTTGGGCAGTAACATAATACATGCACCGGCGTTACGTATTTAAAATACAAAATATGAGTAAATGTATCCGTTACAGTTACCGTTCAATAGGTGATATTGAGAATACAGTTACTTTGTTGAAATAAATGGATTACATGGTGGTCAAAGGAGCTTGCAAAGAAAAGCGTCTGGACTTCTTTAAGTTGCTTGAAGACGTTTCACCTCTCATCCGAGAAGCTTCTTCAGTTCTAAGGTCAAATGGTGGAGAGTCCCAGATATAAACCTAGTGGGAGAATCCCCCCACAGAGGGACAAAAGGACCCCCTGATGATCCTCTAATCGCCTGAGCCAAGGTGTGTAACTGGGTGTGGGTCCCAATCAGCCAGAGTTTCGGGTGTGTTCATTGTGAAACCTGGCCCCACCTTATCATGCGATTTCCTGAGGTCAGATGGGCAGAATTCGCAGTAACGCATAATTTTATTATTTACTATTGTGACGGCCAGTGGGCTGGCCTTGTGTTTTTCTTTTTCCTTTTCCTGTTTCTTGCAGGTAGGTGGAGCTGACCCAATTATTGATGCAGCACACCTGAGAGGCCAGTCCCAGTGTATATAAAGACACCTTGACTGAACCAGGGTGGCTGGCTTTTGGCTCCCTCTGGCACGTGTTATGTTTATTTGGAAGTTTCAGTTATGGCTGTTATGTCCTTTAACTTGTGTTTAAGTTGCTTTACCTTATTTTCATTAAATGTGTCTTACAGTCTTTAAAAGCCTGTGTGTGGTCTCCCATTTGTTTGTCACTTCCTATGAGCCGGGTTGTGACAAATGGGGGCTCGTTTGGGATCGTCCTGGTTTGGTAAGCTTTCTAACATTTTATTGAGAGCTGGTCTGTTTGCAGCTGCTTGTCTTGGCTAGGTCTTGCCTTGTAGGCAATTGTTGAGTTGATTGCTGATCAGTTTGGTTATTTGTGGTGCTTTGATATTTTGGGTCTGCTGTGTATTGTGTTTGGGAGGCCATTTGGGTTAGGCAGATTGAGTGGAGGCAGTCATGTTAATACTGTTTACTGTAGACTTGAGCTAGTGTTGATGTGCTGTCTTGTGTCAACTTTGGAGCGTATGAGCTGTGTTGATTATTGAATATGCAAAGTTAAAATCAGTGCTTTCCCTGTTAGGTTGAAGGAGTGTTTCTCCCTCGAGAAACATTCATTGAAATTTCTGTTGCGGTGAACACGGTTAGAGCAGTTGTCTCGGGAGCACGTCCCCAGGATTGAGGGGGTCGCTGTTTGTGCAGTTGCCTTTCTCTTCCTGGCGGTTTTTAGTGCATAAGTACCCACCGTAAGTAACTGCATGAAGACTAGGCTTTAGTTAAGTAGATTTTGGTTAGGCAGTTAGTGGGAAAGTGCTGTTTTAAATTGCATGTCGAGAATCAATACTTTGCTGTTATGGCTACTGTTGATGCTTTTGTTCAGTCTCCATCGGAGGAACTCTTGAATAGTTGTACTAAAGAACAACTCCTGAAACTTGCTGAACATTACGATGTCGACATTGGAGATAAACGGTTGAAAGATGAGATTAAAGGAGTGTTGAAGGCTGCATTAGTAAAGAAAGGCGTGTTGTCACGTAAAATGCAGACCTTAGTGGCTGAGGTTGATCAGTCTGTGGTCTCAACTGCCGTTGCTTTGTCTTTTGAGCAGCAAAAGGAGTTGTTACTCTTACAAATGGAGAAAGACCGTGTAAGGTATTCTTTAGAAAAGGAAAAGTTGGAGTTAGAGCAGTATCGGTTAGACCTAATCAAAGCGGGCAAGTTATCAGGTGGTGTTGAGGCTAAAGAGTCTTCTCCACAAGGAGTTGAAACTTTTGATGTCGTGCGTAATTTGCGCTTGGTGCCGAAATTTGATGAAAGAGAGCCAGATGCCTTTTTCTCCCTTTTTGAACGCATTGCTGAATTGAGAGGATGGCCAGCAGCTGACTGTGTGATTATGTTACAGTCTGTGTTGACTGGAAAGGCTCAGGAAGCTTATTCAGCACTCAGTGCAGTTGATTGTCAGAGTTTTGCTACTGTTAAAGATGCAGTTCTGAAGGCATATGAGTTGGTACCAGAAGCTTACCGTCAACGTTTCAGATCATGGAGGAAGTCTGATAAGCAGTCGCATATAGAGTTTGCGAGGGATTTAACTAAACACTTCAACAGATGGTGTTCGGCACTGGGAGTGACAACTTTTCAGGATTTATGTGAGTTGATGGTATTGGAGCAGTTTAAAGAGTGTGTTCCTCCTGTGGTTGCCACTTACATTGCCGAACGGGAAGTGACAACCGTTTCTGACGCTGCTAAATTGGCAGATGAATATATCTTGGCACATAAGGGGCAGGTTGGTAGAAACTGTTTTCCAGTTGGTGCTCCCGCTAGAGCTTTTTGTCAAACTAAGTTTATGGCATCGGACCCTGCGAAGGCCATTGGTGGTGTGAAGCCCAGTAAGTTTGGTCAAGCATGCAACTACTGCCATGGCGATGGACACTGGAAAGCAGAATGTCCCTTGTTGAAAAGCAAGTTGGCACGTACAGGCAAACAGGTTAAGCCTGCGGCTCTTACCATTCCTGCTCGGGAAATTTCAGTAGTCTCTCGGGAGACGCCAGTTTCGACTAAGTCTGACTCAGAGAGCTATTCGGGGTTTGAGGATTTTGTGTCAGATGGGTTTGTATCACTCCCGGGTGATGATCATAAAGTTCTGTAAAGATTTTGCGTGACACAGGCGCGAAGGATTCTTTTATCTTAGCCTCCGTGTTGCCATTTTCACAGGTTACTGATACTGGTGAGTGTGTGCTTGTTCAAGGCATGGGTTTAACCACTATCTGTGCCCCATTGCATAAGGTCAGGCTGTCATGCAGTTTTGTGGATGATTATATCTGCCTTGGTGTTCGTCCTGCTTTGCCACTTGAGGGTGTACATGTGATTTTGGGGAATGATTTGGCTGGAAATCGAGTCTGGGCTGACAATTCTTTACCTGTTAAATCTAGAGTTCGGAATGAGTCCCATGAGTGTGAACAGGGTTTTTCTGACTTTGCAGCTTGTGCTGTTACGAGGGCTGCAGCTAAAAGGGATGCAGAGCCTGTAACTCAAGCAGAAGAGTGTCAGGTTGAACCAGATTTGATTGTTCCTGAACATTTGTCAGTTTCCCAGCAAGAGTTAATTCAGGCACAGCGTGCTGATGCTTCACTGACTGAGCTGTTTCACAAAGTGCAACCTAGTGATGACGCTAGAAGTGCGGCCTCTGGTTATTTTCTGCAGAAGGAGGTACTAGTCCGTAGGTGGATTCCGCAAGGGTTGGACTGTGTTGGGAGTCCAGTTGTCCAGATTGTGGTTCCAACTAAATACCGTGACGAGGTGTTGAAGTGTTCTCATGACAAATCTGGGCATTTGGGTGTGACGAAGACTTATAATTACATCTTGCGCTACTTCTTTTGGCCACGTCTTAAGCGTGATGTTTCAGCTTACATTAAGACCTGCCATACTTGCCAAATTGTAGGTAAGCCAAATCAGTCTATTAAACCTGTTCCACTTTGTCCCATCCCTGCTGTGAGTAACCCATTTGAACATTTGATCATTGACTGTGTGGGCCCTCTTCCTCGATCAAAATCTGGTTCGGAGTATCTGTTGACTGTAATGTGCCAGGTTACGCGTTATCCTGCTGCATATCCGTTGCGTACCATCACAGCTAAGTCTGTGGTGAAGGCTTTGACACAGTTTATTTCTGTATTTGGCATACCGAAGATTATTCAGAGTGACCAGGGATCAAACTTTTCATCACATCTTTTTGCACAAGTTCTTAAGCTGTTGAATATTGTGCATAATAAAGCCTCTCCTTATCATCCACAGAGCCAAGGTGCTTTAGAGCGCTTCCACCAAACACTGAAGTCCTTGTTACGTGCCTATTGCACCGAAATGAGGAGTGACTGGGAGGAAGGTTTACCGTGGCTTCTGTTGGCAGCGCGTGAAGTGTGCCAGGAGAGTACTGGGTTTAGCCCAAATGACTTGGTCTTTGGCCACAAAGTTCGGGGACCGTTGACAGCGCTGTGCGATAAGTGGTTGTCAGGTGAACCACCAGTGAACTTGATAGATTATGTTAATGGTTTTCGGCACAGACTGTATGTGGCAGGTCAGTTGGCCAAACAAAACCTTGAAAAGGCTCAGGTCAAGATGAAATATTTTTATGACCGGCGTTCTGAAGAGCAGCAGTTTAGTACAGGTGACCAGGTTTTGGCTTTACTGCCGATTGCAGGGTCACCGTTCCAGGCACGGTTTGCTGGGCCTTACACCGTGGTACAAAAACTGTCTGAACAGAATTATCTGATTGATACTCCGGATCGCCGGAAAAGAAATCAACTTTGCCATATTAATTTGTTGAAACCCTATCATGTTCGTCCCTTATCCGTCGGTCTGTCGGGCTCTTTCGTTTCTCCTTCTACATCGAGTCCAGGGTTGTCGGCTTGTACAGTGGCGAAGTCAGTTTGTGGGGGGGAGGATGTGGCAGCACCTGATGATCCCTTATTGCTTGGCCGTCTGAAGAATTCAGAATCTCTTCAGAACTTGGATGTGCTATTGGGCCATTTGCCTGCTGACAAATGTGCAGAATTGTCTGCATTAATTACAAGGTATCCAACCTTGTTTGGAGACACACCTTCTAAAACAACTTTGATAGAGCATGATATTGATGTGGGTGATACAAAACCAATTCGGCAGAGGTTCTACAGGGTCTCTGAGGAAAAGAGGAAAATAATCGATAAGGAAGTTCATTACATGTTGGAAAACAACATTGCAGTGCCGTCGTCGTCAAGCTGGGCTTCCCCATGCTTGTTGGTTGAAAAAGCTGATAAATCACCACGTTGTTGCACAGACTTTCGTAAGGTAAATGCAGTGACCAAACCCGATTCCTACCCCTTGCCTCATATTGACGACTGTATTGACCAAGTTGGTGCAGCAGAATATGTGAGCAAGTTTGATCTGTTGAAGGGATATTGGCAGGTGCCGCTGACTCCCAGAGCTCAGGAAATATCTGCTTTCATCACGCCATCTGGTCTTTATTCATATACAGTCATGGGTTTTGGTTTACGCAATGCTCCAGCTACATTTCAGCGACTCATGAATATGGTTGTTAATGGGCTGGAAGGCTGTGCTGTTTACCTAGATGACGTGGTGGTATATAGTAACACCTGGGAGGATCATCTGGATCGCATTCGCACTCTGTTTGAACGATTAGTTCTGGGAAATCTGACTATCAACCTGGCAAAATGTGAATTTGCAAAAGCAACTGTGACCTATCTTGGTAAGGTTGTGGGCCAAGGTTATGTGAGGCCAGTTGATGCAAAGGTGTTGGCCATCAAAGAGTTCCCTGTTCCGGTAACAAAAAAAGAACTCATGAGATTTTTGGGTCTGGTCGGGTATTATCGCTGTTTTTGTCGAAACTTCTCAACAGTGGTTGCTCCTCTGACTGATTTGTTGAGGGCCAAGGTAAAGTTTATTTGGTCTGCAGCATGCCAGCAAGCTTTTTGGGATGTAAAAGCTTTACTGTGCTCTGAACCTGTGCTTTTAGCCCCTCGTCTGGATCAGCTCTTCAAGCTGTATGTGGATGCAAGCCACATTGGTGCAGGTGCTGTTCTAGTCCAAGCTGACAAGCAAGGTACGGAACATCCAGTTAGTTTCTATTCCGAGAAGTTCAACTCCCATCAGCTGAATTATTCGGTCATTGAGAAGGAAGCTTTGGCATTAGTCTTGGCCTTGCAGCATTTTAGGGTATATTTAGATTCTGCTCGGCCAATTGAGGTATTTTCTGACCATAACCCTCTCACTTTCTTGAACACCTTGCAGAACCCAAATCAAAGGCTCATGCGGTGGGCTCTCTTTCTGCAGCCTTACAATTTGGATATCCAGCACATTAAGGGCAAAGATAATGTCTTGGCAGATGCTTTGTCCCGTGCCCCTTTGTAACCAGCAGGTTCACTCCTCATATGCTTGAAGTATGTCCTCTCCAGTATCGTTTTCCTTCCTCTTAAATTGAATCAGAATCAGAATCAGAATACTTTATTGATCCCTGGGGGAAATTATTTTTTGTTACAGTGCTCCATTTTAAACCAACATTAAGACAAGACAGACAATATGCTAACTAAGAATAGTACAATATATACATATATATACATACATACATACATACATAAGTCACTTATAAATAAATATTTGGAAAAGAAACATGTGTAGTTGTAGCAGCAAACAGTGTGTTAAGTGGATGCGTTGTACAGGGAGATGGCCACAGGCAGGAATGATTTCCTGTGTCGTTCAGTGGTGCTTTTCGGTAATCTCAGTCTCTCACTGAACGAGCTCCTGTGACTGACCAACATGTCATGGAGTGGGTGGGAGGTGTTATCCAACATTGTCTTTATCTTGGACAGCATCCGCCTCTCCGACACCACCTTGAGGGAGTCCAGCTCCATCCCCACAACATTGCTGGCCTTACGGATCAGTTTATTAAGTCTGTTGGCATCTGCGACCCTCAGCCTGCTCCCCCAGCATGCAACAGCATAGAGGATCGCACTGGCCACCACAGACTCATAGAAAATCCTCAGCATTTTCTGGCAGATGTTGAAGGACCTCAGTCGCCTCAAAAAATAGAGACGACTCTGGCCCTTCCTGTAAAGTGCTGTGGTGTTTTTAGCCCAGTCCAGTTTATTGTCAATGTGTACTCCAAGGTATTTATAGTCCTCCACAATGTCAACACTGACCCCCTGGATTGAAACAGGGGTCAAGTGTTTCCTGGTCTTCCTGAAGTCCACGATCAGTTCCTTAGTCTTTGCCACGTTGAGCTGCAGATGATTCTGCTCACACCACGTGACAAAGGAGTCGACCACAGCCCGGTACTCTGTCTCATCATCCCTGCTGATGCATCCAACCACCGCAGAGTCATCAGAAAACTTCTGAAGATGGCAGGTCTCTGTGCAGTGGCTGAAGTCTGTGGTGTAGAGGGTGAAGAGGAAGGGGGAGAGGACAGTCCCCTGTGGTGCCCCTGTGTTGCTAATCACCTTGTCAGACACACACTGTGGGAGACGTACATATTGTGGTCTTCCTGTCAGGTAATCAACAATCCAGGACACCAGAGAAGCATCCACCTGCATCGCTGCTAACTTATCACCCAGGAGGGTCGGCCTGATGGTGTTGAAAGCACTGGAAAAGTCAAAAAACATGACCCTCACAGTGCTCGCCGGCTGGTCCAGATGGGTGTAGACACGATTGAGCAGGTAGATGATGGCGTCCTCTGTTCCGAGACGAGGCTGATAAGCGAACTGAAGGGGATCCAGATGTGGTCTTACTATGGGTCGCAGCTGGTCCAGGATGAGCCTTTCCAGGGTCTTCATGATGTGGGAGGTCAGTGCCACGGGCCTGTAATCCTGGGGGCCACTGGGACGAGGCGTCTTTGGTACAGGGACGAGGCATGATGTCTTCCACATCACCGGGACCCTCTGCAGACTCAGACTCAGCATAAACAGTTTATGAAAGACTCCACACAGCTGGGGGGCACAGGTCTTGAGGACAAGGGGACTCACTCCGTCTGGTCCAGCAGACTTGCCTGAGTGAAGTCTCCTCATTTGCATCTCAACCTGGTATTGAGTGAAGGTGATGGGTGGGGGAGGGGTGTCAGGAATCTCACAGGAGGCAACATGTGAAGAGAGAGGCTGGCACAGTGGTGTGGCTCTGGATTCCAGGCTGACTGCAGGTGAGGTTGTGGGGGTGGGAGCAGACACTGTGGTGTCGAATCTATTGAAAAACAGATTCAACTCGTCGGCTCTATTCTCACCTCCCTCAGCTCCCCTGCTGTTGGTTGGCCTGAATCCAGTGATGGTCTTCATGCCCCTCCACACCTCTCTCATGCTGTTCTGCTGGAGTTTCCACTCCAGCTTCCTCCTGTAATTGTCCTTAGCCTCTCTGATCTTGTCCTTTAGTAACACCTGGACCTTCCTCACCTCCTCTTTGTTGCCCCCTCTGAAAGCCCTCTTCTTGTTGTTGAGGAGGGCTTTGATGTCCTTAGTCACCCACGGCTTGTTATTTGGGTAACAATGAACAGTCTGAGCTGGAACAATGGAGTCGGTGCAGAAAGTTATGTAGCCTGTGATACACTCAGTAAGCCCATTGATGTCCTCGGCGTGAGGCTCACAGAGTGTTTCCCAGTCGGTCACCTCGAAACAGCCCTGTAGTTCCGCTATTGCCTCCTCTGACCACCTCCTAACAGTCCTGGTGGTCACAGGTTCCCTCCTCACAATTGGCACATAGCGGGGGGTGAGGTGAATCAGGTTATGATCTGACCTACCAAGTGGGGGGAGGGAGGAGGAGCTGTATGCATCCTTGACATTAGCATACAGTAAGTCTAAAGTTTTCTCTCCCCTGGTGGGACAGTCCACATATTGTTTGAATGTTGGTAGTGTATTGTCCAGTGATACATGGTTGAAGTCACCCGAGATCACAATAAAGGCACTCGGGTGCTGAGTCTGTAGCCGAGCTATGGCAGAGTGGATAGTGTCACATGCAGCTGTGGGGTTAGCAGAGGGGGGAACATAAACAGCCACCAAGATGACGTGAGAGAATTCCCTGGGTAAATAATACGGCCTGAGTCCAACAGCACACAGTTCAGTGTCCGGGCAACAAATCCTTTCTTTGATTGTTATGTTGGCAGGGTTACACCACCGGTTGTTAACTAAAACAGCAAGCCCACCTCCTTTACGCTTACCGCTAGCGATGCTGTCCCTGTCCGCCCGAACAGTGTGGAAGCCTTCCACGGAAGCATTCTCATCGGGAATGACCTGGTGCAGCCATGATTCGGTGAAACACATCAGGCTACACTCTCGGTATTCCCTCTGACTCCGTACCAGTGCTGAGAGCTCGTCGATTTTAATTGCCAACGATCGCACATTTCCCATCACGATAGACGGCAGACACGGTTTAAACCTCCTCCTCGCTTCGAGCCTCCGCTGTCTCACCGTCACCTTTTTTCTTCTCTTCTGTCCTTGACCTCTGCATCCCCGATGTGTTTTCCTCCAAATTTCAGCTGGTACTTCTGCGGGCACTTCTGCGGGCCTGGCCAGCGAGCCGGCCGGCATCAGGGCGATCAGCTGATCTCTGGAGTAAACAGTCCGTGCGTGTAGGAGATGTGCCGCGGTCCCGTTCCATGATAAAAGTAACAGTTCCACGGCCACCAGAAGAACAAAAACTCTCTCAATCCACATGATTGAGTAAGAGATAGAAAACAGAGGAAAATACAAGTCAGAAAAAAAAAGAATACGTAAGAAAAAAGAGCTAAACTAAGAGAAAAGCAGGAGCGACTGTAACAGGCTGCACGCTGGTTGGCGCATGCGCACTGAAATTGCTCCTAGGTACCAAGGTTGCTGAGGTTGGAGTTGAGCTGAAGATGATTTTTGAGCATACAAAAGGTGTTGAAAGTGAGGGTGCATGTGTGTGTGTGTGTGTGTGTGTGTGTATATGTTATGAATTTAAAATATGTTAGTTCTTCTAGCTGCAAATTCATAATGTAAATGTGTTTGCCAATTCAGGGTGAGACCCTGTTCTTTGGGGGGAAGTGTGACGGCCAGTGGGCTGGCCTTGTGTTTTTCTTTTTCCTTTTCCTGTTTCTTGCAGGTAGGTGGAGCTGACCCAATTATTGATGCAGCACACCTGAGAGGCCAGTCCCAGTGTATATAAAGACACCTTGACTGAACCAGGGTGGCTGGCTTTTGGCTCCCTCTGGCACGTGTTATGTTTATTTGGAAGTTTCAGTTATGGCTGTTATGTCCTTTAACTTGTGTTTAAGTTGCTTTACCTTATTTTCATTAAATGTGTCTTACAGTCTTTAAAAGCCTGTGTGTGGTCTCCCATTTGTTTGTCACTTCCTATGAGCCGGGTTGTGACAAAATCTATACTTGATAAAAAGCTATGTATTGCAAGTGTATATGGTCCAAATGTTGATGATCCCTCATTCTTTCACGGTTTTTTCAGTGCACTCTCTGAACACTTAGATGGCACACTTGTTCTTGGAGGCGACCTCAACCTTGGACTAAATGAAGACATGGATAGGCTCAATACAGCGGGAACTCAGCGTAATTGGCAGTCCACAAATATAATCAAACAGTATATGAGCGACTTTGGTCTTTGCGATGCATGGCGCTCCCTTCACCCCACCAGTAAGGAATATACTTTTTTCTCACATGTCCATCACTCCTACTCTTGTCTGGATTATTTTCTGGTCAGCAGCTCACTGCTGAACGACATTTCAGACACTGAGATTCATCCTATAGCTGTCAGCGATCATGCTCCTGTATCTTTAACACTAATGCACAAGAATAATACTACGCCAAGAAAAAACTGGAGATTTAATACATCACTGCTTAAAGATGAAGACTTTATTAAATATTTTTAAAAGGAATGGACTTCATATTTAGACTTTAATGTCCTTCCACATGTGGAAAGCGACAGAAAACATGCTGCTGTTTGCACATATTTAATAATCAGCTCTGCACAGGAGCAGAAGCAGAGTCCAGCCTGTTGCTCTTACAGTATAATACTCATAATAAAAGTACAGTAACCGTGGTTAGTCACTGAGCAGCCCGGTGCGTTTCTCTTGATTTCTTTAGTCAGGGTAAATTCATTCACCTGCACGGGTTAGCTAAACAAACTTTACAAAACAAGTTTCCCCGACAGCCGAGTGCTCATTTTAGCTAGCTAGGTCCTTAGGAAGCTAGCTAAGGACCTAAATTACGGATTAGCTTACAAACACATTTAACTTACCAAAAATAATGCGGTGGGGCCTCAGGTCCTCCTGTCCGGTAGTCCAGTTTACTGAAGAACACCTCAGGCTGTCACTTTGAAATAGTCGGTAATGTAAACGCTGGACCTCTCGGCATCTGCCATTCCCGAACAGACACGTGCGAGTTTGTCCGTGACCGCAGCCGCGTCGTCAGTGTTTTCTCCAGTCATTGGTCAGCATTATAATATATGCAAATACATGCGGGTCGGAATCCCCGCCCCCCAGCGCGCCCCCGTACGCCAAAACAGTGCCAGCAGAGTGAAACTGAAAAATGGTTTGAAACCGAAAACAAAAAAATTACAGTTTCAATTAATTGTTTTTCACTATCAATTTTTTTTTTCCAGTTTCAATACAAGATTTTTCAGTACATTTATTTCAGTTACAATATTTTTTTTCGGTTTCAATATTTTTTTCGGTTTCGTTTCAAGGTGGCATCGTTCTGATTCCATACAGGAAGAACTATTGCTGACCTGACAGACTCGACCTTGTTCACAAAGAAAGAAAGGAACTGATTACATGTGTCAGCAGAGGCTTTCAGGGTTGTTTAGAGTAGAGCTGATAGTCTTAAAGAGAACACGGAGATTATGACAATTTAACACAATGATCTGAGAAAAATATCTGTTTCTCTCATTTTCACTGTATTCTGATCAAATTTCCAACAAAGAAACCTGCAATTTGTCTTTCTTCCACTTCCACTCTGCTCTCCTACACTGACGCCTGACTGCTCGGCTCATTTAACCAGGGCAACCCTAACCCTAACATATGAACACGGCATTATTTCAATCCTTATGCAAAATGCAAACACACTATTGAACTAATAAAACAGTGCAAGTCTGCATTGAAAAACACATAACAGAGGAATGTTGTTGTTGGAATTTTCTTTTCCAAAATGAAAATGAAAGAATTCATTAAGTTTTAACCATTGCTTATGAAGTCTGATCATCTTTGACCAGATAATGATCAAGTTTTTCTGAAACAACTTGAACTCACCTTACAATAAGTGTTAATCAGTGTGGCGGAGGCGTGGCCCCGGGCGCAGCTGCAGGGGAGGAGTGCAGCAGAAGGCTCAACAGGGCGGCGCTGCGAGGCCGGTAAGAACAGCTGATGGTGTTTATGTACTGATGATGGTCTCCCTCCGCTGTGTTTATAGTGAGACGGGGAGGGGCGGCCAGAGGAGAGATCAGCTGGGCTCGTGAGCTGTCAGACTGTACGACTGAGTCAGCTGTCAAAACTCAACACTCAAAGCTTCAATAAATGTGGAAGTTGGCAGTACATACCTGTGTGTGCGTGTGTCTGTGCCTGGTGTATTCCACAATCAGCAATTATCATTAGAATAATGTTTTTCATGTATAAAACTATATTTTTATCTCTTTTTAGTCAACCTCTGAAACAATGGTAACAATTTGCATAACACTCTTTATTCTGCTACTGGACTCTAATCACATATTACACACTGCTGCTGCAGCAGTTACTGTACCTTTGCAGGTGCATAAAGAGGAATAAAAGTCGAATGAAGAGCATTGGCTGAAGCAGGTCTATCACACGGTTAACTTGAACATAAAACAAACAATATTAATAAAAACAACTGAATGCTAAAAAATGCTGTTTTAAAAATGTCATTGGTGCCTGCCCGACACCCACACACCAATGTATATATATGTATGTATTTTTAACAAAACTTTATTGAACAATCAGTGAGTATACAACATACAAACAGATGAGGTATACAAGTGGAACATAAATATGAACAACCAGCGGTTAAAGAAAAAAAGAAAAAAACCCACACCGATAGAGTTGGGAAGCAGGTACCATGCTTGTTACATCAGCTAACAATACTAACTTCCACAACACTCACCAAGACAGTCGGAGGTTAGGTAAAACAGAGCAAATAAATTATTGAGAAATTATAAGAAAATACATTAGGCAGGAAAGGAAAAAGAATAACTGTGGAAGTTCAAATTCACTGGGCTACACGTGCTTTCTTTCTATAGCCTTTGAACCTTGAAAAATATAACCTCATCACAGTAACGCATAATTTTATTATGCATTACATCCAATACTGCTCATACATTTAGTGAGTAACTAGTCACAATAATGCGCACAGATACGATTTATAGATCAGTCAACACATTTCAGCACCTTTAGGCAACTGTTTTTGTGATTTGGTGCTGTAAATAAAACTGAAATCAAGTGAATTTTGACTTAACCTGTGCTGCTAGCTTTTAGCCTGCAAAGCTATCCATTAGAATCAGAATCAGAATCAGAATCAGAAAGGGTTTTATTGCCAAATGTTGAGCAGGTTTACAACATTAGGAAATTGCTGCGGTGCTTCAGTGCAAACATGCTGTCATAAATTGCGCTTAAATAGACATGAAAAAATAAAAGTAAGAATAAGAATTAAAAGTGCTATGTGGAAAGATATATACATGAGTGCAGGTGGTGATCAGTGCCAAACATGGAATGATGCAGTGAACACAGCGTAGGGTCATGTGTTAGTGGCGGGGACAGTCGTACGTTTATTGTTCATGTGTCCAACAGCAGAGGGGAAGAAACTGTTCTTATGGCGAGAGGTTCTGGTGCGAATGGACCGGAGCCTCCTGCCTGAGGGGAGCAGGTCAAACAGACTGTGTCCAGGGTGAGAAGGGTCAGCTGAGATCCGAGCTGCACGCCGCAATGTCCTGGAGGTGTACAGGTCCTGCAGAGATGGGAGTCTGCAGCCAATCACCTTCTCAGCAGAGCGCACAACACGCTGCAGTCTCTGTTTGTCCCTGATAGTGGCTCCAGCGTACCACACGGTGATGGAGGAGGTGAGGATGGACTCGATGATTGCGGTGTAGAATTGCAGCATCGTCCGTGTTGGCAGGTTGAATTTCTTCAGCTGCCTCAGGAAGTACATCCTCTGCTGGGCTTTCTTGATGACGGAGGTGATGGTGGGCTCCCACTTCAGGTCCTGGGTGATGGTGGTACCCAGGAAGCGGAATGAGTCCACAGAGGTGATGGGGGTGTCAGTCAGGATGATGGGGGGGAGTGGAGCTGTGTGCTTCCTGAAGTCCACAATAATCTCCACTGTCTTCTGGGCATTCAGCACCAGGTTGTTGTGGCTGCACCAGGACACCAGACGTTCAACCTCCCTCCTGTAGGCAGACTCATCCCCGTCAGAGATGAGCCCAATAACGGTGGTGTCATCTGCAAACTTGATTAGCTTGACAGACTGGTGGGTGGAGGTGCAGCAGTTGGTGTACAGGGAGAAGAGCAGAGGAGAAAGAACACAGCCCTGAGGGGAGCCGGTGCTGATGGTCCGGGAGTCCGAGAGTAGCCTTCACTACTGCCTTACAAGTAAATGCTGCCCAAAGAGAGTCCTTCTTGTTGGTATAATAGCTACAATATTATCTATAATATCCATTGCTTGTTCCTAACTAGTTTTATGGCCTTTGTTGTAGAAGCACAGTTCCCACCTTGAAGCAGCCCTCTATAAACATGCATTTATGCAGCTGTTACGTTTTATCAAGATTTGTTTGACCGTCTTGAGGAATATATGGAACATTTAAACATATGCTACAGTCATTGTACGTCATAGCTAGTCATAGCTAGAGGTCACTTAAAATCCATCACTAAGATCCATTCATCCTTTATCACTTTCACATGCAATGTGAGGTTTGTGCTTCTCCCATTATTATTAACATTGTGATTCTTTTTACATGGATATTCACTGCTCGTCCAAAGCACACAGCATGCAAGTGAGCTGTCTGAGCTATGACCCTCAGACTGATGTCTCAAATCCAATGAGTCATCAAAGACTTAATATTTGTGAAAGTAGCCTAATGAAGTGGTGTCTTCATTTGTTTATAGATTTACATTTACAGATCACCCCGTCCTTTGATTTCTCAGTGCTCAAAATCAGACATGTTTTATGTGGGTTTAACACTGGGGCAACCATTTATTACTGCCAACTCTTGATCGTGGACTTAAACTATACTAAAATGGACTCATGGATTAAGCTGTTTCAATAGGAATAACAAAGAGCTCAGATTTTAAGGGAATTCTTACTGATTCAGAGGTTTTTGTGTCAGTCTCACAGTGTAATCAGCTGTAAATGACTGGTTGGTGACATTTTTATATTAACATAAACAATGATGTTGGTGTTTCAAACCTGTCAGTGTTAGCAGACATATTACAAGACTTCATAAAATATGATACAAAAGCATGATTACAAATACAATAAATGCTTCTGGATGGCAAATGCTCTGTTCAGTACACACGTTTTACTTTGAACACATAGGTATGCAGCATGCACACAACATGCATTCATCCTTTTTGGTTGAGTCCATGGTGATGGCCTGTGTCTTTCCGAGTTCTCCTCAAACACTTTGGCTTCCCTCTACAATGTTAGGCCTCTTATTAACCTTTGTCATGTCATGCGCACATTGCTCAAGAGCTGTTGCCGTATTGGATGTGATAACCTGTAGCGATCACATCCAATAACTCATGTGTTGTTTACATACAAATGATCACTGCTTTTTTTTCACTGCTGTGCTGCTGGTTGCAGCAATCACCAGGGATAGAGAATCTTTTTTGTTGCCTTTCAGGTGATTTGGATAGAAGAGGAGCATCACATAAAAGGTAGTATCAGTTCTAAATTATTTGAAATCCAAGTATCTGTTTCAAACAATATTTGACTGTGAGGCTTGGTTACCGGTTGTTGCTGGTTCTCACTGGTTGTCACTAGTTGTTACCGCTTGCTGCTGGTGCAGCAGCACTGACAGCTAACATGGCGGTTAAATCGACACATTTTGCTGCACCCATTTTTAGTTTTAATTGTTTTATGTCAGCTTTTCAGCTCCACCTTCTCCACTTCTTCCACACTAAACTTTTTCTACAAGCTGCGTGAGCGCACACCAAAGGTAGGGGAGGTGCTCAGGTTCACTGTCATTGATCATAATCGATCGATAGTGAAAAGTCCCCGCTCAATGCTCAGCTCAAATGCACAAATATATACAATTATGAGATATTCATGAAGTATTTTTATTTTATTTTGCCATTTATATATGTTGGCACTAACAGTGCTCAAGACAATACTTATATACTGTCAATATGTGACATATTGAAATCGCGTTTGAATTTGCGCTTGTTTTTTGCTTTCACTTTGCAATCGCACGAACTGTGTATAGAGAGCGACAGCACTGATTGGTGAGTGATGATAATTTGTGCACCAATTCCTCTGACATCGTCTTATCAATCGTTAGCTTACTATGCAAACATGACAAGTGAAATCTCCTGCAGCTTAAACATGTGAGAGGTTGATCGCGCAGAGAATCGCTGAGCTTATGTGAGTGCGTGTGTAAAAGCAGCAGGATATATATTTTAGTTCTGCTGAGCCAAATAAGACAGGTCAGGGTGAAGAAGTGACAGCCAAAGAAAAGCTTACCATAAAACGGAGAAGTTATGACAAATCAGACTATAAGGCAAAAAGAAAGTGCAGCTTTATGGTTTCATGGACAAAAGAATTTCTGTGGCTGCGATATGATGAGCTAAATAACCAGGGCTGCACATAAGTGGTCCGCTGGTGCGCATTCGCTGTCAAAATAAAAAACACGCACAAGGGTTAGGGTTAAATTTAAAAACTGTACTTTTGAGTTAAAATATATATTTATAATTTTAATAAATGACAAATTAAAAAGGCATGAACATTTTTTTTGTATCGAAAAAATATCGAACCGTGACACCAAAGTATCGAACCGAACCGTGAATTTTGTGTATTGTTGCACCCCTAATATATATATATATATATGTGTGTAATTTTAACAAGAACTTTATTGAACAATCAGTGAGTATACAACATACAAACAGATGAGGTATACAAGTGGAACATAAATATGAACAACCAGCGATTAAAGAAAAAAAGAAAAAAAACCCACACCGATAGAGTTGGGAAGCAGGTACCATGCTTGTTACATCAGCTAACAATACTAACTTCCACAACACTCACCAAGACAGTCGGAGGTTAGGTAAAACAGAGCAAATAAATTATTGAGAAATTATAAGAAAATACATTAGGCAGGAAAGGAAAAAGAATAACTGTGGAAGTTCAAATTCACTGGGCTACACGTGCTTTCTTTCTATAGCCTTTGAACCTTGAAAAATATAACCTCATCACAGTAACGCATAATTTTATTATGCATTACATCCAATACTGCTCATACATTTAGTGAGTAACTAGTCACAATAATGCGCACAGATACGATTTATAGATCAGTCAACACATTCCAGCACCTTTAGGCAACTGTTTTTGTGATTTGGTGCTGTAAATAAAACTGAAATCCAGTGAATTTTGACTTAACCTGTGCTGCTAGCTTTTAGCCTGCAAAGCTATCCATTAGCCTTCACTACTGCCTTACAAGTAAATGCTGCCCAAAGAGAGTCCTTCTTGTTGGTATAATAGCTACAATATTATCTATAATATCCATTGCTTGTTCCTAACTAGTTTTATGGCCTTTGTTGTAGAAGCACAGTTCCCACCTTGAAGCAGCCCTCTATAAACATGCATTTATGCAGCTGCGCTACAGTTTTTGCAATATTGCACCCCTAAATAAATCTTTACAGAACTTTGCCTTCACCAGAAACTACTGCCTAGCCCAGGCTGATGTTCTGTAGCTATGGAAACCAAGAATTCCAAAATCTTGTGATGTCATCACCTCGTTGTTATAAGACATTGTTATAAGACACTAAAGATCATAGTTCTCACACACAGCTCATTGCATCTTTGCAGAGTGAAGAGTGAAATCCTGAAACTAAATTAACCTAAATGAATCACACAATGTCAAAGTCTTGGCCAACTTATACTGCACCACGTCCTGTGGATCTGAATAACCCTCTAGGTAAGTCAAATGGGATTCATATGGTAATTATGCATGCTTCTGGGTTTTTATTTGAGGCAACTGAATTTGACTTAAACAAAATCATCTTTTGTTGATTTCAGGACACCAAACAGAGCCTTGCATCTCCACACTGGTGAAGATGACTCCAGATGGAAGAATAGAGGGAAGAAAGAGAAGGGACTTACCTGAAAGACTGGACAAATCCTCCAAAAAAAGCAAAAGCAGTGGAGGTCCAAAACCGGGTCCCAGCCACTTTGTTTCTGGGGAATCCAGTTTGAAATGTAAGTGATAAGACCTGTTTTAGCTGTGACATTATCTTGGCTATGTAGTTTATTTTGTGACTTTAACTGTGTACTTAACGGTCTTTAACTTTGTAGTTGGTTCATTTAGCCTTCTTTGTGTTGATTTTCAGTGTGCAGTTATTGCTTTAATGCACGATTGCCAGACCTTAGAAAGTCAGTAGAAAGCAGTTGACACAGAGTTGGACTGAAAATGCTTAAAGTCAAACTACTTTTTCCATTTTAGTTGGCCTTCTCATAGTGCCTTCAAGCGACTCTAGTATAATTAAGAGGAGCAACAAACGGAAGAGCACTAGTGACGAATCTGAGGGACCATCCAGCAAAAAAAGCAGGACAACGAGCCCAGAGGAGAGTCCCACCCAGGAACCCTCTGAAACATGTGACTCACCGAGGATATCCGGCACTGACAGAAAAGGTAAGATAATGGCAATATTTCTGAGCTGGATCACAAGATCCTTTAGAATTTGTCCTGGGGTTTGAGATTGGGTTTGATTCCTGTGGGACCAATCGACAATAAGAGACACTCTGGGCAGTAGTGACGTTACCTACCTACTAATCTGCTAAAATGTAGCTGCTATTTACCAATTAATAGAAATGTTATAACAAAGCTCTATAGGACTGTGCCAGCTGTTTTCTGTGTAACAAGTCATAACCTGTATGTTTTTCCTGTGTGTCTGCAGAAGACTTCCTGGAAAAATATCAAGAGCTGGAGGTGCTGGGTCATGGAGGCTTTGCCACCGTGTTTTCTGGAATACGCATAAAAGACAGTTTTCCAGTATGGCTTCTTACATTTGCATTTCACAGATCTTCAGTTTATTCCTGTTTGTACTTCTCTAACCCAGAAAATGTCTTTAATGCAGGTGGCAATCAAACATGTTCAACAGCGCAGACTTGCGCGCACAACAATGGTAAGCGTCTTTTCTTATTCCAGCAGGTATTTATTAGGGCTGCCACGATTTGTCGACTAGTCACGATTACGTCGACCATCAAAATCGTCGACGACTGATTTAATAGTCGACGCGTCGTTTGAAGCTTTGTAAGATCACAAAAGACGCAGGAGTAAGTGGCAGGATTTAAGAGTGTAATAACGGACTGAAACAGAAGATGGCAGCATTGCATGTACAAGGATGTCAGCTACCGTTAAACCCCGAAGAAGAAGAAGCAGCTGTGTCCCAGAATTCATAGCGCGGCCCAGCGCAGTTTCCAACAATGGCGGCAGCTAGTTAGTTTTAATGTTACTCTTATTATTCTTTCTGGGTCACAAAATAAACGTTTAACATATTTTCAGGCGAGAATGTAGCTGTGTAAACCTCAAATATCTGCTCAGTTTATCAAGACACCACATATTTTCAAAAGCGCTCCGACGTTTTCGGAGACATCTGTTACCCACTAGCTCGTTAGCGAGCCGGGGGCTAGGCTCACTAGCGCCGTGAGAACACCGGACTCCCCGCAAATCTTTTTCAAACCCACCGCCGTCTTTCGCTACTCAGGTTAAATATATATGAGTCACTTAGATAACTTAAAATGTTATTGTTTGGCTTTTTTTTTAGTATTTTATTTGTTCCTGAGTAAATCAGTTTGTCTGAGATTAAAGTTTTTACACAGCTGAATAAACATCAAGCAGACAGCTGATTATCAGAAGTGTGAGATGCTCGAGAATATACTCCAGTGTCCTGTTATATTTTAGATAGCAAGGAGTTTATTAAACTTCACCAAAACAATCTACAAATTTCATTAAAATTTAATAAACTATCATCTTGTCTTTATTTTTAGTTAGCACAGACCTTAAACACTTAAAGCTGTAAGCTAATGATAGTTATATAACAGCAGATGCTGCTGGTGCAATAAGCTGTAGTTTTACGTCCAATGGATGATCTGATTAGTCGACTAATCGCAAAAATAATCGGTGACTAGTCGACTATCAAAATGATCGTTTGTGGCAGCCCTAGTATTTATATTATTTCAGGCCTTCTCAGGCATCAAGCATAAGGCACGTATTTCCTCCGTGCATGAACCAGACTGGTCTCACAGTTGTGTGTGAAATCGTCAGGAAATATGGTCGAATTCTATGAACAGTGGGTCACCTTATTGTTTAAACTGACATGTTTCAGTGGAAAGAATGCTTTTTAAAGATCAGGTCATTTTGTGACTATTTCAAAACTGTCTGTACGCTGATAGCTACTTTTGTTGAAATTCTGAATACTGACCTGAAGTAACTTTCCTTCTGAAGGATTGGAATGGGAAAAGTACTGATGTTCCCCTGGAGGTGGCGCTACTGATACAAGTTGGGGCTGGACCACACGATACGGAAAGCAGTATAACCCCACTTCTACTTGACTGGTTTGATCTGGAAGATGAGCTTGTTATGGTTTTTGAGAAACCAGAAAATTGCATGGACTTAGACAATTACCTCAAAACTACAGATAAACCTCTGTCAGAGACACATGTTAAGGTAAGTGACGAGCATTTGGAGCTTACAGCAGTTTTTCATAGAGAATGTCCTGTGCTCCAAATATGGCTTCCTTTCTTTTAGGTCATAATGAAACAACTAGTTGACGCAGCCATTACGATGGATAACAAGGGGGTTTTCCACCGAGATATTAAACCACACAACATTCTAATTGAAACATCTTCGGAGGAACCCCGAGTGCGATACATCGATTTTGGCTGTGGAGTCACGTTTACTCCGGGACAAAGGTTCAGGAGGAACGCAGGTATGTTTTCAGCCACAGCGTTGTGCTGTCATGAACTGTCTCCACATCATGTTCCCTCCCCATTAATTCTTCTTATCTTTGTGTTTTAGGAACCAGGATCTACAATAGTCCAGAGTGGTTCATGTACGGCTTCTGCTCTGCAGAATATACTACAGCCTGGCAGCTGGGTGTTGTGATGTACCAGCTGTTACACAACAAGTTACCATTTGACTGCGACTACAAGATCATCAACCAAAACCCACCGATTTTAGCTGACATTTCAAACAGTAAGATTTCTGCCAAAAGGGCTGTTGATATAAGAAAGGTGAAATAACTTTGTGGATAACTTTAACAAGAGTATTTCATTTCTGTAAAGAATGCAGGGATTTTTTGACGGGGTGTCTGAGGAAGCACTACAAGGACCGCTTCACCCTGGAGGATCTTCGGAATCACATGTGGCTCAAATGATTTCTGCGCACCATGAACTAAAAGGTTATGGAGCAAAAGCTCCAACACATCACAAGTCATCAACAAGTCACTTTTCAAATTTAGTAGCAATGTTGCAGTTGCTGTCACGTGGCTCTTTTTTGGTGTTTTCTTTTCCAATCCAGCAGCAAGCAGTCTGAGACCTCCATCTGACCTTCATCTAAATATAGTGTCAAGCGGCGGCTGTGTGAAGGCAAGAGAGGACCCAAATGCACAGCTCTAGACACACGGGGATGAACTCAAAGGCAGGTCTTTATTAACAGGAACATAAGAAGCCATACAATAACTAACCTGGGAGCAACTAAAGCTGAGGCGCTGGGAAGGCACGGTAAATGCACACAACCTAGAGGGACGACGCAACACAGAACAAAGGGACACTCTGACATAAATACACAGAAGGTAATGAGAGAAGTGGGAACACACGGGGAACACAGCTGAAGACAATTAGCGAGCAGGGAGGACACGAAACTGAAAATACTGACACCAAGATGTGGACCTTAAACACAACACAGTACACAGAGATGAGCACAGAGAGAGAGAGGCAGAGAAGAAGGATGAATATGGGGGGATGAGGAGAACACAGAACACAAAGGATGGGAACACGGTACCAGAACAAACACCACAATAAAAACATGGACACAGGGGGAATCCAAATACCAAACCAACCAATCCAATGGACATAAGGAACAAAATACAAAACTACAGGAAAACTAAGAACACTGGGTCAAAATGACCCAGGACCATGACATATAGGCTTTTGTAGGCTTGCTTTATGAAAAATGTCATTGATGAAAATGTAGTGTATATCTGTTATTAACCTCTGTCTCTCTTCCACAGCATGTCTTTTATCCTGTCTTCCTTCTCTCACCCCAACCGGTCGCAGCAGATGGCCGCCCCTCCCTGAGCCTGGTTCTGCCGGAGGTTTCTTCCTGTTAAAAGGGAGTTTTTCCTTCCCACTGTCGCCAAAGTGCTTGCTCAAAGGGGGTCATATGATTGTTGGGTTTTTCTCTGTATCTATGAAGCGCCTTGAGGCGACTTTTGTTGTGATTTGGCGCTATATAAACAAAATTGAATTGAATTGAATTGAGGCCATGATGCATTTTATTGTAGCTCATCATCATCCGACCCTGCCCTGAAAATAGCTGAAGAAATGTTGGCATACCGAAAGGTTTGCTTTGGGGGTATACTATTTGGTGCCATTTTAAGTTAAAAACTATTAAAAAAAAAAAAGAGTCATATTTTGTGTGATTTTTTCATTACTGTTGTTGTCCCAAGAAGCAAGATGGCGCCTGTGTTTGGCTGTGCCGCTGCCTCCGTCCGTGTGTTTGTTTACTTCATATGTTATGCAAGTGTTCTTGCTACAGCTTTGTCCGATGTCATCTCCCTTCGGATTTATGATCGCCATGCGTTACTGCCGATCAAATCTGCTATGGATAACTTTCAGAGTCAACGATACGACGTTGTTTTCCCACCGCCGCTTGAGCGCGACGCAGCACCCGGTTCACCTCCACTCTTGCCGGTCAGCTCAATTTTGCTTCAGAGGCCTCGTCGGAGGAAGCGGGGGAAGAGAGCCGGCTTTGTTGTCCTGCTCCGTCGTCTTCGGAAAGAGGCAGATCTTCGGGGGCTTTATTCCTGGGCTGCTAGCGGTAAGATCCGCCTGAGACTTGTCGGAGCTGGATTAATCCCCACAACCCACTGTGTTTGAACTGAGCCCTTAGCCCTATATGTGCCTTTAAATGAGCACATTGCCCCAGAAACCTTTGTTTCTCCAAGTACTTGTGTATAAAAAACTATATATTAATGTTTGACCACATTTGGGAATCAGAGCAGAGAGAAGATGACAACAGGTGGCACCATATTGCCAACTGACTAGTCTTCTTCATAAAATATGATACAAAAGCATGATTACAAATACAATAAATGCTTCTGGATGGCAAATGCTCTGTTCAGTACACACGTTTTACTTTGAACACATAGGTATGCAGCATGCACACAACATGCATTCATCCTTTTTGGTTGAGTCCATGGTGATGGCCTGTGTCTTTCCGAGTTCTCCTCAAACACTTTGGCTTCCCTCTACAATGTTAGGCCTCTTATTAACCTTTGTCATGTCATGCGCACATTGCTCAAGAGCTGTTGCCGTATTGGATGTGATAACCTGTAGCGATCACATCCAATAACTCATGTGTTGTTTACATACAAATGATCACTGCTTTTTTTTCACTGCTGTGCTGCTGGTTGCAGCAATCACCAGGGATAGAGAATCTTTTTTGTTGCCTTTCAGGTGATTTGGATAGAAGAGGAGCATCACATAAAAGGTAGTATCAGTTCTAAATTATTTGAAATCCAAGTATCTGTTTCAAACAATATTTGACTGTGAGGCTTGGTTACCGGTTGTTGCTGGTTCTCACTGGTTGTCACTAGTTGTTACCGCTTGCTGCTGGTGCAGCAGCACTGACAGCTAACATGGCGGTTAAATCGACACATTTTGCTGCACCCATTTTTAGTTTTAATTGTTTTATGTCAGCTTTTCAGCTCCACCTTCTCCACTTTGTTATGGTTCAAAATATTGGGGATGGAGACAAGAGAAACACCACAATAACAACACTGGTCCGGCCGGGTCA
Source organism: Rhamphochromis sp. 'chilingali' (assembly GCF_963969265.1). Classification (NCBI taxonomy): domain Eukaryota; kingdom Metazoa; phylum Chordata; class Actinopteri; order Cichliformes; family Cichlidae; genus Rhamphochromis; species Rhamphochromis sp. 'chilingali'. The sequence goes on along the minus strand of NC_137934.1, from coordinate 41,191,194 downwards.
AGTCAAACGATGATTTTAATGGTCACACACGTGGGAGATGGACACCGTATGCAGACAGCCTCAGATCTCATCACAAAAAACACATCTCCATAGTTTTGTAAAAATCAGGGTATTAGAATGCCCCTTCATGCGTAATGACAGGTGTTATACAATCAATGTTGACAGTTTTATTTAACACAGAAAAATAACATTGTCTCCTTCCCGAGGGCAGACGCTAACTGCCCCCCGTCTCCTGGAGCCATCCGTCCCCTGCAGAGACACAACATTGCAGCTACAAGGACTTCCACATTGATTAAGACGATCAGTGTGTATTGCTCTAAAACAAGTGTATAATACTAAATGAATAATGCTTGGTCAGCTACCACTACTTAAAACATAACAAAAAATAACTGAGCACAAGATCACCAAGAATAACATCGTATAAGTGCTTTGTAAGCATGTTTGCATTTAGCCCTCTGCACTCAAAGTCAAAACCTGCAATATATCAGTCCGGACCATCACGGCAAACGAAGCTTATGACCTTCAAAAGACCAAGTGCCAACTCATCATAAGCACAATTGCAAGGTGTGTCTGAAATTATTGAAACCACTCTTTTTAACAAAAGACAAACAAATTAACAAATCTTCTAAACGCTGTTCAGTTCATTTCAATCATTAATTATTAAACATGAAAGTGATGATTTATGCTTTTCACTGATTCTCTAAAAAACCCGGAAACTGACTCAGGTATTTAATATTTTAATCAATGTTGTTTAATTAACTACCACTTTAAACTTAGCAAAAAACATAATTGAATAAAAGACCACAAAGAATAATATGATATCAGTGGTATGTAGGCGCGTGCGGCCCTCTATGCTCGAAGCCTTTCCCCTCCATAGATCAGTCAGACATTCACGCTGATTGTAGCTTTTAACCCTTAATTAACTTGAGCACAACTCTATAATAAGCAACAAACTGCAATATGTATAAGTTGATCATGGTCACATCTGCAATGAAAGATCATATTATTCTGGTACCTGTAAGTAAAAAATCAAACTAGAGTTATAACAATCACTGTAATACAAAAGCTAATGTAAGATCAAAAACTTCAGTATATATTTAATGCAAAGCTGGTTATATGATTCTAATGAACTAATAGTGCCACATTAAAATAATGAAACTAGAAGAGGAAAAAACATCCCCTTTTTATTCTACAACTTCTTCCACACTAAACTTTTTCTACAAGCTGCGTGAGCGCACACCAAAGGTAGGGGAGGTGCTCAGGTTCACTGTCATTGATCATAATCGATCGATAGTGAAAAGTCCCCGCTCAATGCTCAGCTCAAATGCACAAATATATACAATTATGAGATATTCATGAAGTATTTTTATTTTATTTTGCCATTTATATATGTTGGCACTAACAGTGCTCAAGACAATACTTATATACTGTCAATATGTGACATATTGAAATCGCGTTTGAATTTGCGCTTGTTTTTTGCTTTCACTTTGCAATCGCACGAACTGTGTATAGAGAGCGACAGCACTGATTGGTGAGTGATGATAATTTGTGCACCAATTCCTCTGACATCGTCTTATCAATCGTTAGCTTACTATGCAAACATGACAAGTGAAATCTCCTGCAGCTTAAACATGTGAGAGGTTGATCGCGCAGAGAATCGCTGAGCTTATGTGAGTGCGTGTGTAAAAGCAGCAGGATATATATTTTAGTTCTGCTGAGCCAAATAAGACAGGTCAGGGTGAAGAAGTGACAGCCAAAGAAAAGCTTACCATAAAACGGAGAAGTTATGACAAATCAGACTATAAGGCAAAAAGAAAGTGCAGCTTTATGGTTTCATGGACAAAAGAATTTCTGTGGCTGCAATATGATGAGCTAAATAACCAGGGCTGCACATAAGTGGTCCGCTGGTGCGCATTCGCTGTCAAAATAAAAAACACGCACAAGGGTTAGGGTTAAATTTAAAAACTGTACTTTTGAGTTAAAATATATATTTATAATTTTAATAAATGACAAATTAAAAAGGCATGAACATTTTTTTTGTATCGAAAAAATATCGAACCGTGACACCAAAGTATCGAACCGAACCGTGAATTTTGTGTATTGTTGCACCCCTAATATATATATATATATATGTGTGTAATTTTAACAAGAACTTTATTGAACAATCAGTGAGTATACAACATACAAACAGATGAGGTATACAAGTGGAACATAAATATGAACAACCAGCGGTTAAAGAAAAAAAGAAAAAAACCCACACCGATAGAGTTGGGAAGCAGGTACCATGCTTGTTACATCAGCTAACAATACTAACTTCCACAACACTCACCAAGACAGTCGGAGGTTAGGTAAAACAGAGCAAATAAATTATTGAGAAATTATAAGAAAATACATTAGGCAGGAAAGGAAAAAGAATAACTGTGGAAGTTCAAATTCACTGGGCTACACGTGCTTTCTTTCTATAGCCTTTGAACCTTGAAAAATATAACCTCATCACAGTAACGCATAATTTTATTATGCATTACATCCAATACTGCTCATACATTTAGTGAGTAACTAGTCACAATAATGCGCACAGATACGATTTATAGATCAGTCAACACATTCCAGCACCTTTAGGCAACTGTTTTTGTGATTTGGTGCTGTAAATAAAACTGAAATCAAGTGAATTTTGACTTAACCTGTGCTGCTAGCTTTTAGCCTGCAAAGCTATCCATTAGCCTTCACTACTGCCTTACAAGTAAATGCTGCCCAAAGAGAGTCCTTCTTGTTGGTATAATAGCTACAATATTATCTATAATATCCATTGCTTGTTCCTAACTAGTTTTATGGCCTTTGTTGTAGAAGCACAGTTCCCACCTTGAAGCAGCCCTCTATAAACATGCATTTATGCAGCTGCGCTACAGTTTTTGCAATATTGCACCCCTAAATAAATCTTTACAGAACTTTGCCTTCACCAGAAACTACTGCCTAGCCCAGGCTGATGTTCTGTAGCTATGGAAACCAAGAATTCCAAAATCTTGTGATGTCATCACCTCGTTGTTATAAGACATTGTTATAAGACACTAAAGATCATAGTTCTCACACACAGCTCATTGCATCTTTGCAGAGTGAAGAGTGAAATCCTGAAACTAAATTAACCTAAATGAATCACACAATGTCAAAGTCTTGGCCAACTTATACTGCACCACGTCCTGTGGATCTGAATAACCCTCTAGGTAAGTCAAATGGGATTCATATGGTAATTATGCATGCTTCTGGGTTTTTATTTGAGGCAACTGAATTTGACTTAAACAAAATCATCTTTTGTTGATTTCAGGACACCAAACAGAGCCTTGCATCTCCACACTGGTGAAGATGACTCCAGATGGAAGAATAGAGGGAAGAAAGAGAAGGGACTTACCTGAAAGACTGGACAAATCCTCCAAAAAAAGCAAAAGCAGTGGAGGTCCAAAACCGGGTCCCAGCCACTTTGTTTCTGGGGAATCCAGTTTGAAATGTAAGTGATAAGACCTGTTTTAGCTGTGACATTATCTTGGCTATGTAGTTTATTTTGTGACTTTAACTGTGTACTTAACGGTCTTTAACTTTGTAGTTGGTTCATTTAGCCTTCTTTGTGTTGATTTTCAGTGTGCAGTTATTGCTTTAATGCACGATTGCCAGACCTTAGAAAGTCAGTAGAAAGCAGTTGACACAGAGTTGGACTGAAAATGCTTAAAGTCAAACTACTTTTTCCATTTTAGTTGGCCTTCTCATAGTGCCTTCAAGCGACTCTAGTATAATTAAGAGGAGCAACAAACGGAAGAGCACTAGTGACGAATCTGAGGGACCATCCAGCAAAAAAAGCAGGACAACAAGCCCAGAGGAGAGTCCCACCCAGGAACCCTCTGAAACATGTGACTCACCGAGGATATCCGGCACTGACAGAAAAGGTAAGATAATGGCAATATTTCTGAGCTGGATCACAAGATCCTTTAGAATTTGTCCTGGGGTTTGAGATTGGGTTTGATTCCTGTGGGACCAATCGACAATAAGAGACACTCTGGGCAGTAGTGACGTTACCTACCTACTAATCTGCTAAAATGTAGCTGCTATTTACCAATTAATAGAAATGTTATAACAAAGCTCTATAGGACTGTGCCAGCTGTTTTCTGTGTAACAAGTCATAACCTGTATGTTTTTCCTGTGTGTCTGCAGAAGACTTCCTGGAAAAATATCAAGAGCTGGAGGTGCTGGGTCATGGAGGCTTTGCCACCGTGTTTTCTGGAATACGCATAAAAGACAGTTTTCCAGTATGGCTTCTTACATTTGCATTTCACAGATCTTCAGTTTATTCCTGTTTGTACTTCTCTAACCCAGAAAATGTCTTTAATGCAGGTGGCAATCAAACATGTTCAACAGCGCAGACTTGCGCGCACAACAATGGTAAGCGTCTTTTCTTATTCCAGCAGGTATTTATTAGGGCTGCCACGATTTGTCGACTAGTCACGATTACGTCGACCATCAAAATCGTCGACGACTGATTTAATAGTCGACGCGTCGTTTGAAGCTTTGTAAGATCACAAAAGACGCAGGAGTAAGTGGCAGGATTTAAGAGTGTAATAACGGACTGAAACAGAAGATGGCAGCACTGCATGTACAAGGATGTCAGCTACCGTTAAACCCCGAAGAAGAAGAAGAAGCAGCTGTGTCCCAGAATTCATAGCGCGGCCCAGCGCAGTTTCCAACAATGGCGGCAGCTAGTTAGTTTTAATGTTACTCTTATTATTCTTTCTGGGTCACAAAATAAACGTTTAACATATTTTCAGGCGAGAATGTAGCTGTGTAAACCTCAAATATCTGCTCAGTTTATCAAGACACCGCATATTTTCAAAAGCGCTCCGACGTTTTCGGAGACATCTGTTACCCACTAGCTCGTTAGCGAGCCGGGGGCTAGGCTCACTAGCGCCGTGAGAACACCGGACTCCCCGCAAATCTTTTTCAAACCCACCGCCGTCTTTCGCTACTCAGGTTAAATATATATGAGTCACTTAGATAACTTAAAATGTTATTGTTTGGCTTTTTTTTTAGTATTTTATTTGTTCCTGAGTAAATCAGTTTGTCTGAGATTAAAGTTATAGTTTTTACACAGCTGAATAAACATCAAGCAGACAACTGATTATCAGAAGTGTGAGATGCTCCAGAATATACTCCGGTGTCCTGTTATATTTTAGATAGAAGGAGTTTATTAAACTTCACCAAAACAATCTGCAAATTTCATTAAAATTTAATAAACTATCATCTTGTCTTTATTTTTAGTTAGCACAGACCTTAAACACTTAAAGCTGTAAGCTAATGATAGTTATATAAGAGCAGATGCTGCTGGTGCAATAAGCTGTAGTTTTACGTCCAATGGATGATCTGATTAGTCGACTAATCGCAAAAATAATCGGTGACTAGTCGACTATCAAAATGATCGTTTGTGGCAGCCCTAGTATTTATATTATTTCAGGCCTTCTCAGGCATCAAGCATAAGGCACGTATTTCCTCCGTGCATGAACCAGACTGGTCTCACAGTTGTGTGTGAAATCGTCAGGAAATATGGTCGAATTCTATGAACAGTGGGTCACCTTATTGTTTAAACTGACATGTTTCAGTGGAAAGAATGCTTTTTAAAGATCAGGTCATTTTGTGACTATTTCAAAACTGTCTGTACGCTGATAGCTACTTTTGTTGAAATTCTGAATACTGACCTGAAGTAACTTTCCTTCTGAAGGATTGGAATGGGAAAAGTACTGATGTTCCCCTGGAGGTGGCGCTACTGATACAAGTTGGGGCTGGACCACATGATACGGAAAGCAGTATAACCCCACTTCTACTTGACTGGTTTGATCTGGAAGATGAGCTTGTTATGGTTTTTGAGAAACCAGAAAATTGCATGGACTTAGACAATTACCTCAAAACTACAGATAAACCTCTGTCAGAGACACATGTTAAGGTAAGTGACGAGCATTTGGAGCTTACAGCAGTTTTTCATAGAGAATGTCCTGTGCTCCAAATATGGCTTCCTTTCTTTTAGGTCATAATGAAACAACTAGTTGACGCAGCCATTACGATGGATAACAAGGGGGTTTTCCACCGAGATATTAAACCACACAACATTCTAATTGAAACATCTTCGGAGGAACCCCGAGTGCGATACATCGATTTTGGCTGTGGAGTCACGTTTACTCCGGGACAAAGGTTCAGGAGGAACGCAGGTATGTTTTCAGCCACAGCGTTGTGCTGTCATGAACTGTCTCCACATCATGTTCCCTCCCCATTAATTCTTCTTATCTTTGTGTTTTAGGAACCAGGATCTACAATAGTCCAGAGTGGTTCATGTACGGCTTCTGCTCTGCAGAATATACTACAGCCTGGCAGCTGGGTGTTGTGATGTACCAGCTGTTACACAACAAGTTACCATTTGACTGCGACTACAAGATCATCAACCAAAACCCACCGATTTTAGCTGACATTTCAAACAGTAAGATTTCTGCCAAAAGGGCTGTTGATATAAGAAAGGTGAAATAACTTTGTGGATAACTTTAACAAGAGTATTTCATTTCTGTAAAGAATGCAGGGATTTTTTGACGGGGTGTCTGAGGAAGCACTACAAGGACCGCTTCACCCTGGAGGATCTTCGGAATCACATGTGGCTCAAATGATTTCTGCGCACCATGAACTAAAAGGTTATGGAGCAAAAGCTCCAACACATCACAAGTCATCAACAAGTCACTTTTCAAATTTAGTAGCAATGTTGCAGTTGCTGTCACGTGGCTCTTTTTTGGTGTTTTCTTTTCCAATCCAGCAGCAAGCAGTCTGAGACCTCCATCTGACCTTCATCTAAATATAGTGTCAAGCGGCGGCTGTGTGAAGGCAAGAGAGGACCCAAATGCACAGCTCTAGACACACGGGGATGAACTCAAAGGCAGGTCTTTATTAACAGGAACATAAGAAGCCATACAATAACTAACCTGGGAGCAACTAAAGCTGAGGCGCTGGGAAGACACGGTAAATGCACACAACCTAGAGGGACGACGCAACACAGAACAAAGGGACACTCTGACATAAATACACAGAAGGTAATGAGAGAAGTGGGAACACACGGGGAACACAGCTGAAGACAATTAGCGAGCAGGGAGGACACGAAACTGAAAATACTGACACCAAGATGTGGACCTTAAACACAACACAGTACACAGAGATGAGCACAGAGAGAGAGAGGCAGAGAAGAAGGATGAATATGGGGGGATGAGGAGAACACAGAACACAAAGGATGGGAACACGGTACCAGAACAAACACCACAATAAAAACATGGACACAGGGGGAATCCAAATACCAAACCAACCAATCCAATGGACATAAGGAACAAAATACAAAACTACAGGAAAACTAAGAACACTGGGTCAAAATGACCCAGGACCATGACATATAGGCTTTTGTAGGCTTGCTTTATGAAAAATGTCATTGATGAAAATGTAGTGTATATCTGTTATTAACCTCTGTCTCTCTTCCACAGCATGTCTTTATCCTGTCTTCCTTCTCTCACCCCAACCGGTCGCAGCAGATGGCCGCCCCTCCCTGAGCCTGGTTCTGCCGGAGGTTTCTTCCTGTTAAAAGGGAGTTTTTCCTTCCCACTGTCGCCAAAGTGCTTGCTCAAAGGGGGTCATATGATTGTTGGGTTTTTCTCTGTATCTATGAAGCGCCTTGAGGCGACTTTTGTTGTGATTTGGCGCTATATAAACAAAATTGAATTGAATTGAGGCCATGATGCATTTTATTGTAGCTCATCATCATCCGACCCTGCCCTGAAAATAGCTGAAGAAATGTTGGCATACCGAAAGGTTTGCTTTGGGGGTATACTATTTGGTGCCATTTTAAGTTAAAAACTATTAAAAAAAAAAAAGAGTCATATTTTGTGTGATTTTTTTCATTACTGTTGTTGTCCCAAGAAGCAAGATGGCGCCTGTGTTTGGCTGTGCCGCTGCCTCCGTCCGTGTGTTTGTTTACTTCATATGTTATGCAAGTGTTCTTGCTACAGCTTTGTCCGATGTCATCTCCCTTCGGATTTATGATCGCCATGCGTTACTGCCGATCAAATCTGCTATGGATAACTTTCAGAGTCAACGATACGACGTTGTTTTCCCACCGCCGCTTGAGCGCGACGCAGCACCCGGTTCACCTCCACTCTTGCCGGTCAGCTCAATTTTGCTTCAGAGGCCTCGTCGGAGGAAGCGGGGGAAGAGAGCCGGCTTTGTTGTCCTGCTCCGTCGTCTTCGGAAAGAGGCAGATCTTCGGGGGCTTTATTCCTGGGCTGCTAGCGGTAAGATCCGCCTGAGACTTGTCGGAGCTGGATTAATCCCCACAACCCACTGTGTTTGAACTGAGCCCTTAGCCCTATATGTGCCTTTAAATGAGCACATTGCCCCAGAAACCTTTGTTTCTCCAAGTACTTGTGTATAAAAAACTATATATTAATGTTTGACCACATTTGGGAATCAGAGCAGAGAGAAGATGACAACAGGTGGCACCATATTGCCAACTGACTAGTCTTCTTCATAAAATATGATACAAAAGCATGATTACAAATACAATAAATGCTTCTGGATGGCAAATGCTCTGTTCAGTACACACGTTTTACTTTGAACACATAGGTATGCAGCATGCACACAACATGCATTCATCCTTTTTGGTTGAGTCCATGGTGATGGCCTGTGTCTTTCCGAGTTCTCCTCAAACACTTTGGCTTCCCTCTACAATGTTAGGCCTCTTATTAACCTTTGTCATGTCATGCGCACATTGCTCAAGAGCTGTTGCCGTATTGGATGTGATAACCTGTAGCGATCACATCCAATAACTCATGTGTTGTTTACATACAAATGATCACTGCTTTTTTTTCACTGCTGTGCTGCTGGTTGCAGCAATCACCAGGGATAGAGAATCTTTTTTGTTGCCTTTCAGGTGATTTGGATAGAAGAGGAGCATCACATAAAAGGTAGTATCAGTTCTAAATTATTTGAAATCCAAGTATCTGTTTCAAACAATATTTGACTGTGAGGCTTGGTTACCGGTTGTTGCTGGTTCTCACTGGTTGTCACTAGTTGTTACCGCTTGCTGCTGGTGCAGCAGCACTGACAGCTAACATGGCGGTTAAATCGACACATTTTGCTGCACCCATTTTTAGTTTTAATTGTTTTATGTCAGCTTTTCAGCTCCACCTTCTCCACTTTGTTATGGTTCAAAATATTGGGGATGGAGACAAGAGAAACACCACAATAACAACACTGGTCCGGCCGGGTCAAGTCAAACGATGATTTTAATGGTCACACACGTGGGAGATGGACACCGTATGCAGACAGCCTCAGATCTCATCACAAAAAACACATCTCCATAGTTTTGTAAAAATCAGGGTATTAGAATGCCCCTTCATGCGTAATGACAGGTGTTATACAATCAATGTTGACAGTTTTATTTAACACAGAAAAATAACATTGTCTCCTTCCCGAGGGCAGACGCTAACTGCCCCCCGTCTCCTGGAGCCATCCGTCCCCTGCAGAGACACAACATTGCAGCTACAAGGACTTCCACATTGATTAAGACGATCAGTGTGTATTGCTCTAAAACAAGTGTATAATACTAAATGAATAATGCTTGGTCAGCTACCACTACTTAAAACATAACAAAAAATAACTGAGCACAAGATCACCAAGAATAACATCGTATAAGTGCTTTGTAAGCATGTTTGCATTTAGCCCTCTGCACTCAAAGTCAAAACCTGCAATATATCAGTCCGGACCATCACGGCAAACGAAGCTTATGACCTTCAAAAGACCAAGTGCCAACTCATCATAAGCACAATTGCAAGGTGTGTCTGAAATTATTGAAACCACTCTTTTTAACAAAAGACAAACAAATTAACAAATCTTCTAAACGCTGTTCAGTTCATTTCAATCATTAATTATTAAACATGAAAGTGATGATTTATGCTTTTCACTGATTCTCTAAAAAACCCGGAAACTGACTCAGGTATTTAATATTTTAATCAATGTTGTTTAATTAACTACCACTTTAAACTTAGCAAAAAACATAATTGAATAAAAGACCACAAAGAATAATATGATATCAGTGGTATGTAGGCGCGTGCGGCCCTCTATGCTCGAAGCCTTTCCCCTCCATAGATCAGTCAGACATTCACGCTGATTGTAGCTTTTAACCCTTAATTAACTTGAGCACAACTCTATAATAAGCAACAAACTGCAATATGTATAAGTTGATCATGGTCACATCTGCAATGAAAGATCATATTATTCTGGTACCTGTAAGTAAAAAATCAAACTAGAGTTATAACAATCACTGTAATACAAAAGCTAATGTAAGATCAAAAACTTCAGTATATATTTAATGCAAAGCTGGTTATATGATTCTAATGAACTAATAGTGCCACATTAAAATAATGAAACTAGAAGAGGAAAAAACATCCCCTTTTTATTCTACAACTTCTTCCACACTAAACTTTTTCTACAAGCTGCGTGAGCGCACACCAAAGGTAGGGGAGGTGCTCAGGTTCACTGTCATTGATCATAATCGATCGATGGTGAAAAGTCCCCGCTCAATGCTCAGCTCAAATGCACAAATATATACAATTATGAGATATTCATGAAGCATTTTTATTTTATTTTGCCATTTATATATGTTGTCACTAACAGTGCTCAAGACAATATTTAAGTCTCGAGACTGGTTTATTTGTCTAGAAGGAGACTATCAATGGTAAAACTTTCACAAAATGTCTTTTAGAAAGACAGATTTATTTCTCCCTGTGGGGAAATTGGCTTACAGATAAAAGAAATTCAAATTAACATAAATATACCAACAAAAAACAAACAAACAAGTAACATGCAAACATATACAAAATATTTAAAACGACACTAAAAACTAGCAAATGCACAGGTTCTTACAGAAGCACGGTTCCTATAGGATGGATCTATAGGATAGATTTCTTTTTTACCTCCAAAACAGAAGAACATAGAATTAACAATATTGAAATTTAACCAAGTCACTCTCATAGGACTTAGGATTGACACCAAAATGAAAACTTTGGCGATTAAATGCCTCATTCCTAAATGATAGCCAGTTTTGTGAGTTCATACACACCAAATTAAATACTTAGAATTGAATATAACTCAACATATCGCCCTTAACTCTCTGGGATTGCGCTAAGGCATAAAACATAAACATATGCTACAGTCATTGTAGCATATGAGAGGTTGCATAATATCATTTGCAAGTGCCAGGAAAAAAAGGGAGGCCAGGCGGTGTGAATTGGAGGCCAAAATAAGGCACCTAGAGCAACAACACAAAAAAGCACAAACAGCCAATTTGCTTTCCGATCATAGTGAGATTAATAGTTTAATTAACGAAGAAAATTGAGGGCAATTTAAGATGACTTATTCTGGCTGATTCTGGGCTGTGGAGAGAATTTAAATGGAAGGTGGTCATAAGATATCCTCCTGAGACCCAGCAGTTCATTTTTGTGCACTGTAGTACACATTTAGTTTTTGCTTGTATCTCTCATACTCTACATGCCACTCTGCTAAGTCCTGTTGTTTCTTAGAGAGGACAAGTGTACCTTTAAAATGATGTCACATGTGTGGGGGTGTGGCCTTGCCAACTATCCTTTTCCCTCCTTTTCAAAATCGCTGGCATCCCTACAAGCACATTTTATGGAAGAAGGAAAGGTAAGCATGATATTTACATTTAAAGTGTTTTTGCACCTCATATTTTGATAAATTTTCAAAAATAAACATCTAGTAAGTAATTTGAGGAAGTTTTCAGAACTAAGCTTATTTAATTTCACAGAGCAAATGACTAATTTATTAATGTGTACTCCAGTGCACGTCAGGACTTTGTACTTATTTTTATTTCACATTTTTCTAGTAGACAGCTCTTTGACAGAGGCAGAGAGAATTCTTAACAGAATCATTGAGGGAGATTCAGACATAGATCTTTCAGAAGATGAGAGTCATGTGAGCCAGACAGGAGAGGGTGAGAACCCAGATGCGGGACCAGACGAAGATGACCAAGATGCAGGGCCAGATGTAATGGAGAAAGACACAGGGCCAGCTGAAATCTGCCGTCGTCCTATCTGGTCCAAAACCAACATGTAGGAGAATCTGGAATTTTTGATTTTGAGTACAAAAGTACCAGTAACATACAGAAATGTTTTACAGTAAATTAATTTAACTTGTAAAGATAGTGTAAAAGTGTTTTAAGTGAACTATATCGGATATTTGAGTATAAATAATTTTTCTGACTTTTGTTTTGCTAAGTAATTTTCTTTATCTTAGGTTCATGCCTGTGTTGAAAGAATGCAGAATTCGAGATGATGGCACACTAATGACACGTAATGATTGGAGCCCACAGCGGTATTTCCAGCAGTATGTTGATAAAAAAACTAATTCAGGACTTGTCCTTCTTCACCAACCAGCGTATGGTACGGGATTCAGGGTGTAATTTAAACACAACACCAGAGGAGATCAATACCTTTTTAGGAATCTCTGTGTACATGGCATGCCTTGGATATCCGAGAATTAGAATGTACTGGGCTGCCAAAACAAGAGTCGCAATTATAGCTGATTCCATGACACGTGATCGTTTCTACAAGATCAGGTCCTCGCTGAAAGTGGTTGACGATCTCAGTGTGCCAGAAAGCGAAAAGAAAAAGGATCCCCTGTGGAAAGTCAGACCAGTTCTAAAGAGGGTCCTCCAAGGTTGCCTCAATCTGCCCAGGCCAACCAAGGTCTGTATTGATGAACAGATCGTTCCATTCACTGGCCGTTGTCCAGTTCGTCAGTTTGTACCTGGGAAGCCAAATCCAACAGGATTAAAAGTGTTTGTTCTTGCAAGTCCAGGTGGTTTAGTGCTTGATTTTGAAACCTACATGGGAAAGAACACCTTCACTCAAGTCCAACAGATGGGAATAAGTGGAAATGCAGTCCTGCGTTTAACAGAGACACTTCCTAGAGAATCACTAGTCTACTTTGACCGGTATTTTACCACCATCAGTCTTCTGGATGCTCTTAAAGAAAGGGGCCTTCTAGGTACAGGAACAATTCAAAAGAATCGAATCCCAAAAGAGTGCCACTTCACGGCTGACAACATCCTGAGCTCAAAACCAAGAGGTTCGTCAGAAATGATTGTACGGAGACCTGATGAAATAGCAGTCACCAAGTGGATGGACAACAAGCCTGTTGTCATGGCATCAACTGCTCATGGAATTGAGCCCCAGGATACCTGTTCCAGATGGTCAAAGAAAGAACAGAGACAAATCCAAGTCCCAAGACCTGCAGTGGTTGCAGAATATAATATCAACATGGGAGGGGATGACCTATGTGATGGCATGCTCAGCTTCTCCAGAATATCTAGCCGGACCAAGAAGTGGACTGTTCGCACCATACTTCATTTCATTGATCTAGCCATCACCAACTGATGGTTTCATTATCGACAAGACAGCGAGGCCATGCAACAAGCTGAAAAGAATACACAGTACCTGGAGTTCAAGCTCCTCTTGGCTGAAGAACTGATAAACAAGGGACAAACATGGGAACAAGACCTAAATAATACCAGTGAGGAAGAGTTCTCTCCAGAAATCAAGAAAAGGAAGCCCCAACCAGATGAGAGTGTAAGAAAATATGGTGCACTCCACTTGCCTGAAATGGTTAACAGCCCAAGGCCTTTCAGGTGCAGAATGCTTGGGTGCAACAGTAAAACATATGTGAGATGTGTGAAGTGCCAAATGTTCCTCTGTGTATCCAAAAAATCGTAGTGCTTTCTTAGATATCATAAATGAATGGACGTTTGTGAAATAAATTAAAAAAAACCCAGTGCAATCAGTTTTTCCTAGACGAATGGCCTACAGCCAGTGAAATGTCAGTGACTTCTAAGTTGACCCATGATCTACTGTTTTGTGATGTTTTTATTAGAGATGGCACGATACCACTTTTTTATGTCCGATACTGATATCATAAATTTGGATATCTGCCGATACCGATATGAATCCGATATAGTGTGTTTTAATCAACAAAACTGTTTTTTTAAATATCTTGCTGCATTTTGTATAAGTTCATACTCAAGTTTAAAACAACAACTACACTAAAGCTATTCTGTTATACCTGTTTGCAAAAAAAAAATTTCATAGTTCAGCAATACTGATCAATCTAATAAACTTAAACCTGCACCATCCTCCCTATTCTGGTATTTTAAAGAGTACTTAGCGTAAATATTAAGCAACCTAACTAATAGGGTTCCAACTCCTAGCAACAACAAAAATAAATAAATAAAAAATAGGGAACCACCCCTCACGCTCCACCTCATGATGCTTAATCGACGTAATCAACCTTAATTTGATGCAGTGTGAAAAAAAATGCACAGAAATAAATTATTTTTCAATATATTAAAATATTAAATAGATTCAACATCTTTCTTCAACAAAATTGCAGACTGCACAGATGGTACCTTCCCAAAGGAAAAAGTACTATAGCTTACTAGGGTATATTAGACTTAATAGTCACTATATACAGTAATGGACTTCTATTCATTTTACATCAAATTAAAACTTTGGCTGTCAGATAATTATTTATTAAAAGCTCAACATTTTAAATGAGAATAAGAAAGAAAAGTATGTCTTTGTGCCCCCTTTTCCCTGTTCATGCCCTATCGGCCCCCCTGGCTAAACTTTGCTAGATCCGCCCCTGCACAGTTACATCAGCAGTAGAAAAAGATCCTCCAGTAGAAAGTAACATTAAATAAATTCTAACAACAGCTGATCAAGCTTAAACGTGCTGCTGTTGTTCAGCCGCTGGTTTCCTCTTTCTGGTGCAAAGTGGGCCAAAAACAAACAAGAGAGACAGACTCGCGACAGAAAAGCCGATCAGCTGATCATTGATCAGTTTCATGATTGAAGAAGCAGCAAGAAGAGGCAGTCACTCCATATATCAGTTGTTAAGCTTAACGCAGGAATGCTTTACAAACATTCAGAGATGGACTTACACACTTGCTTTACTTCTCTCGGGGATAACTTTGTCGGTGATGAAATGCCAGGTTGCTAGCGAAGCTCCACATGCTATCCAGACCACCGACAGGTCCCCATGCCACAGCCGCTCTATCACGTGATGCATACTGCTCCGACTGCTAGCGTTCTGAGGTGAGTTACGGCATGTTGCAAGTTTTGTGAGGTGCTTTCGTGATATTTAATGGATCGGATTACATTTTTTATTTTTCTCCGATATCCGATCCAGTAATTTAGGTCAGTATCGGACTGATACCGATACGTAATATCGGATCGGTCCATCTCTAGTTTTTATGTAAATATGTTTTAAAATCCTGCTTACAAAGATTTCAGTGCAGCATTTAATTTTTTTAATCAGCTCTTGAATTTTGTTAGTTTCACATTCGTGATCAATGAACTCCCCTTGTGCACTGCAGTGCACATGTTGTAAAATTTAAATAAAATCTGTTAAAAACAAAATTGTTTTTGCAATGTGTTTTTTACCAAGCCAATACTTGATTTATATTAAAAAAAATCAAAATCAAAATACTTTTTTTTCCCTGGGTCTCAGGAGGATATTTTAGAACCCCCGAGATAATTGCTAAATCGAACCCAACAACTCCTGACACTTGTTGGCGAAATTGTGGTCCTCACTTAGGAACCCATTCACACATATTATGGTCATGTCGAAAAATTTGCTCATTTTGGACATGACATATTTAAAGCTCATGAACATGCAGCACTGAGGAGAGAAACGAGAGGTCGCTGCAGGAACTCACTGCTGTCAAACTTCCTGTTTTATCCTCATTTCTGACTCTGGCAGGCCCAGGCTGTGTCCCAATCCAGCGACCGCACGCGTACTACGTACGGCGCGTACTATAAGTACGAGAAGTGCGAAAGTGAGAGGCTTGTGAAATGGGACGGTCTAGCCTTCGTCGCGCTGTTCAGGTTGCCTAGCAACCATGATACTAACCGCGAGAAACGTGTCATACAGCTTTGTGTGACAGAAATGAAGGAGAACATATTTTGTTCATCTGAGACCAAAGGACTGTAAACATGATTGTTGGGCTTCATTTCTGTGCTGAACAGTCATTTAAGATTAGTTAGTAAATAACAATTAGCTAACGTTGTTCATGAGACTGAAGTCATCTCACTGTGGCAATGTAAATATAATATGGCCAATATTAAAGTTATTGTCAGATTATTATGATATATATATATATATATTACAGGATATATTACAGCAGTGAGCTTGAACTCTGGGTCAGAGATTCAAGTTGTAGTTATTTATGTCCTGAATCAGTCTTATTAGGTAATGTTCAAATAATGTTATCATCCCAGTGTTTCCAGTGTGGGAGAAAGTACTCAGGGCCTTCAAGGTACACACTATGAAAGACAAAGCTGACCTTTGCATTTAAATCATTCAGAAA
The DNA here is from genome assembly GCF_963969265.1 of Rhamphochromis sp. 'chilingali'. Classification (NCBI taxonomy): domain Eukaryota; kingdom Metazoa; phylum Chordata; class Actinopteri; order Cichliformes; family Cichlidae; genus Rhamphochromis; species Rhamphochromis sp. 'chilingali'. Next base: position 41,174,699 of record NC_137934.1, on the reverse strand, counting down.
TTTAACTTTTTTGAGCTTTAAACCTCCAAAGAAATGTCACAGGGAACGTCGAATAATCCATCTGGAAGCAGAGATCAGTCAGACCCAGTGCAGCCAACAGTTGAATCTCTACATAGTACTTAGGAGACTACACAGAGAACTCCTTGAATATAACGCAAAACTCAGGAAAGAAAACAAAAAACTCATGCATGAAAACACACAACTCCAGCGAGAGAATACACAACCCAGGCAAGAGCCCATACAACCCAGTGAAGAAATCATACAACTCAGGCAAGAAATCATACAACTACATCAAGAGAACTCACTCAGTCAGACCCAGTGCAGCGTACGGCAGTTGAAATTCTACATATTGTTGTTAGTCAAAACTTAGACATCGCTGCATTTAACACACGCCTCAGGGAAGAAAACAGACATCACAGGCAATCGAGACAACGCACAAGTCAATCGAGAATACATGGAACTTGGGCAAGTGATCACACGACTCAGGCAACAGAACGAAGAACTCAGGCAAGAGAGCAGACGACTCTGTGAAGAGATCAGACAACTCAGGGAAAGGAACGAAGAACTCACAAATGTCGGAGGGTTCATTGTTCTCTACAGCTGCTTTCTGGTTGGCCTCTAAGATTTTTGGCTGAAGAGAATGTCCCGCTCTGTGGGGTCATGATTATTATCATTATTATCATCATCCACATTTGTTACCAGGCAAACATCCATAGCACAGGGCACACGGCCTTTATTTCCTTTCTTAAACAATCATGTAAAATATGTGTTAAATTGTATATATATAAGCAATCCTTCCAGCTTGAACTTTGCTCCATTGATCAGTCGGACTCGCGCCGACTGTAGCTTCACCCATATGGAAAAGATATATATAAATCTTATAAAGTTTTTATCTGTCTTGTATGAAACTTGTATGAAAAGCATACAAGAGTGAAAACACATATAAGATCCCTTGAAAAATTATATAATGAAACTTGTATGTTTTGTACACTTACTAAAAAAATATATGAAAGTAATGAGAAAGTGGCCACTTTCATGAGTAAATCATGTAAGCCTTATATGATTTATATATGATTTACTCATGAAAGTGGCCACTTTCAAGAGTAAATCATATATGTTTTTACTATTTCTTTTCCATATGGGCAAACCCTTAGAGCAGGCTGTACCTGCTGCGGAGACTCAGGTCGTTTGGGGTGGAGGGCCCACTCCTGAAGACCTTCTATGACTCTGTGGTGGCTTCTGCTATCTTTTATGGTGTGGTCTGCTGGGGCGGCAGCATCTCTGCTGGGGACAGGAAGAGACTGAACAGGGTGATCCGTAGGGCCAGCTCTGGTCTAGGATGCCCTCTGGACCCAGTGGAGGTGGTGAGTGACAGGAGAACGGCGGCTAAGCTGTCATCCCTGTTGGACAACGTCTCCCACCCCATGCAGCAGACTGTGACAGCACTGAGCAGCTCCTTCAGTGGGAGACTGCGGCACCCACGGTGTGGGACGGAGAGATTTCGCAGGTCTTTCCTCCCCACTGCTGTCAGACTCCACAACAAAGACTTTAACTGAACAAACACACACATCCACACATGTGCAATAACACTAAGTGCAATAATCTTTTCTGGCATCGTTGTATTTTTACTCAGTTGTATATAGCATTCGTATTCTATTTTTATCTTATTGTATATTTTTATTCTATTTTATTCTACTGTATATAGTATATTATTTTATTCTATTCTGTACAGCTGTGTACTGTATTTATTCTTATTGTATTCTAATTTTTGCGTCATAACTTTTGCACTGTCCACTTCCTGCTGTGACAAAACAAATTTCCCACGTGTGGGACTAATAAAGGTTATCTTATCTTATCTTAATTAACTTCAACCCTTTACTCAGCACAAAAAGCAATATATGTGTATATAAGATTATAGTGTAGTTATACCAACACCTGAAATACAGACTTTAATATAACATCATCGGTTTCAATAAACTTCTAGTTTGAATTGGCTAATTTCTGGCACTGGGTGGGCCCAATGTAGCAAAACAGTCACAAAATCGATTTATCAGACGGCCAATACGACACCAAATATATTAAAGCTGACCGCAAACAAAAACAAGTTTGTAAATAAAACCATTTCAAAAATCACGAGGGTACACAAAACAACATTTTTCACATTTATTTTGTACAACAACTGTGACTTTACGTAACTGCACTCCAAAGTGCGTAAACTTTTAAAAATTACACAGCCTTTGTACGTGCTATGGAGTTTTTACGTGTTTTGGAATTTTTACGTGCTTTGTCTCTAGCAGGCACCATAAATAAACTTTTATTTATTCACTCCACATAAAATCTAATAAATAAATCATATAATACAAAAACCAACTATTTACATTTCAACTTTTAACTATTTAAATTTTCAGCTTTTTCCTTTTAACCCTTAGATGCACACGTGGAGTCATAAATGACCCCACGGGTTGTTTTTCTTCAAAATCTTTAAAATGAAAAGTTGTAATATATTCATATTCCAGGTACTCCTCATAAAATATGTTTGTAACATGAAGCCATTTCTATTTTTATTTATTTTTTCATTAATTAAAAAAAAAAGCAGTTTTTGTATCACTACCCCACTCTTCCACAAGTGGGGTCGAAAATGACCCCAAGCAGTTCCTATGGAATCTTCTATGAAACCTTCATTGTTAGCACGAAATAAAGAGGGTCTCGTACATTTACGAGCATTTAATTTCCTGGATTTAATGATTTAAAAGTTTAATAGGTCTTTGAACTTGATAATAAAAATTGAGTCCATTATTAGCAAAAAGAATTTTAAAAAGAGCAAAACAAATGCTTAATAAATAACAATTGTTTGAAACTTAAGCTTTGTAATTGTAGCAGATTTCATTATGTCTGTAATTTTTTATTTAGCCCCACAGTAGTAAAAGCCATAAATGGGAGTTCGATTTATTACTAGTATTTTACACAGCATTCAGCTATAGTAACATGTTTTGCATTTTCCTACTCACTGAACAGCTGCACTGTCTTAAGAAATTAATAACCAAACATTTCTCAGTAACCAATAACTAGATGGAACAGCACAGTATCTAAGAGAGAGATCAGACAGTGTTTGAGCTAAAGAAGCTGTGTGTTTCTTTTGGGGGCTTTTTGCACACTGATCCACCACCGTTTTCCTATAGTACAAGGCATATCTGGTAACATTACCGTAAACGTGACCAGTAGGGTCAGGTTCAGATCAGAAAACCGTTTCAGCTGCAGGCATCTACTGCTGTAATTTAAACAATCACCTCATACGCCTCATGCTTTACACCCCTATAAGGTGAGCTTGTTACACTGCACATGAATATTACGTGACATGGCATGACTAGCTCATGTTCAAACATTTAAGATACTGTTCAGCCATTTTGTTTACTGGGTAGTGCATAATGGCCGAGTTACCTGAGTGGGAATCCAGTAAAGCCAAATAAAGAATAATTTTTTTAAAGATAAGGTACCTTTATTAGTCCCACAAGGGGAAATTTCATGTTAATTAATTACAAATACCTTATAGGAAAACCTAAGAAAAGGTTGCAGAAGTACAGAAAAAAACTGCCGTGTACGTTACAGTATGTAAATTCAAAAACTGTAGAGAGAGAATGGAGGAATGAAAACAGAATAAGAAAAGATGAACTTTATTGAGTAGAATATAGGCAGTAAGAGTTTAGTAATTAACTTTTAATTATTTTTGCCAAAGACAATGACAGTAAATTAACCCAGTTCTACCTGCTAGCTAAAGATGTTATGCTTCTCCCCATTAAGGACAAGTAAAAGCGCTATACAAATACAGGCCAAAAGTCAAGAAAACGCACAACTGAGTCAAGCAAACGCACAACTGAGTCAAGAAAACGCACAACTGAGTCAAGCAAACGCACAACTCAGTCAAGCAAACGCACAACTCAGTCAAGCAAACGCACAACTGAGTCAAGCAAACGCACAACTGAGTCAAGCAAACGCACAACTCAGTCAAGAAAACGCACAACTGAGTCAAGAAAACGCACAACTGAGTCAAGAAAACGCACAACTGAGTCAAGCAAGTGAGTGCAACGATGTCACAGAGGTTTTAGGGCAGCATCAACTCCAGCAGATATATTTGTCACTCTGGAGCACATTTTAGGAAAATAACAAGAAGTAAATGAAGGAAACCGACAGAAGCAGACAGGATAAGACGAGCGTCGTATCTGAGACAATAACCAGGGCCGGACCGTTTCTGACAGCTGCATCGTTTTTATTGTGCAACAACACGGCAGCAGAGGACGATTTGATTTTGTCTTGGGAATAAATCACTACTGGAAATCACAGGACTCAGATCAACACACGTCTGCTCTCCAGAACCAGGACGACATGCTGAGATCACGGTGGGCGACAAATGTTCATCAGCAGAACGATGAGACAGAAACACAGAAGAGCCGTTTGGAAAGGCAGGAGGTACAGTGCTAACAGGCTGCAAGAAATATAAATACAGACTCACGTCTGTCTCTGTCAGCACTTATCATTCAAAAGATACGACACACGTGTGCAAAGAAGTGTCCAGGTTCATCCTGACCATCAACCTTTCTGACTGAAGGGCATTTCTGCCAGCAGGACTTCAGATATAAGCAGTGACAATAACACTATCAGTCATGGTCTGGCATTCCCAGAGCACAAAGCTCAGCAGGACATAAACAGTGTGGAGTCATCAACATCATCAACAGAAGGCAGAAGAGCTTTGAATGTCCTTCAAGAAGTCTGGAGAAGTGTTCCTGCAGGTCCTCACAGAGACGCCAGAGAGCTGCTCAGCGAGTTCAGAGTGAGCTGAAGGATGATGGTCAGACCATAACATTCCTCCAAAAGTGCCTTCATGGACCTGCAGCCGAGAAACCGATGCAAAGTGTTTATGCAGGTGAGAGAAGTTCACCTGAGGGCTCTTATTCAGTGTGCATGCCGAGCGCTGAGAGACGGAGGTTGTGCTGCAGGCAGACGTTTGGACGGCGACTCAGACTTCTCTTCTAGACGTCGTCAAATATTTGTCTACGAGATGACGACGAGACAGGTACCGTCCTCCTGAGTGCACAAAAACACACAAGTGAACACAGCAGCACACAAATCCACACGTCTGTGGACACGTCAGGACAATCTATGATCTTCTAACACAAAAACAAACAGTGTTCACTAAAGTAAACACACAGAGCAGTAGCAGATTTTTTTAATGTGTTTTATTTATTTTCATTTGCTGCTAACTGCCTTGTTTTCATTTGTAGTTTTTGTAGTAGGAAGAACTACAAAATCCACAAATAAACAAAGTGCAGTTAACAAATGTAGTGCTCTCCACTATGTGAACCCCTCAGCTGAATTTTTAGGTTTTTCAGTTCAAGCCAATGAAATGAAATCCAAAAATTCAACCCAACAATCAAATGATCCCCTATGAGCAAGCACTCTGGCAACGGTGGAGAGGAAAAACTCCCTTTTAACAGGAAGAAACCTCTGGCAGAACCAGGCTCAGGGAGGGGCGGTCTTCTGCCATGACTGGTTGGGAGGTGAGGGGCAAAATAAAATCAAACATAAAGGAGAGCACAGGTCGGTGGACTGTGGCTCGAGTTCAAAAGATGCTCGAATCCCGCCTGAGGTGGTATGGACACGTGATTCGAAGCGATGAGAACTCAGCAAAAACGACTATTAAGGATCGACCCAGACGGACGCCGGCCTCGAGGCAGACCGAAAAAACGGTGGATGGACAAAATCAAGGAAGACATCAACGCGTCACCTGAGGACGCCTTGGACAGAACCAAACGGAGAAACCTTTGCTGAGGAGCGGACCCTGCACCAGCGGGAACAACGCCAGGATGAAGGTGGACTGTGGCTGGAAAACATCATTACTGTTTTTAAAGGGTAACTGGTCCACATCCACAATTACAGCTGTAATTGTGGATGTGGACCACAGTCCACAATTGTCGATGGGACGTGTGCATGCAAGCACACGCAAGCCATCCCCGCTCTGTGGGGTCATGACAATAATCACGACCCCACAGAGCGGGACATTCGCTTCAGCCGAAAATCTTAGAGGCGACCCAGAAAGCTGCAGGAAGAGCAATGAACCCTCCGACATTTGTGAGTTCTTCGTTCCTTTCCCTGAGTTGTCTGATCTCTTCACAGAGTCGTCTTCTCTCTTGCCTCAGTTCTTCGTTCTGTTGCCTGAGGCGTGTGATCACTTGCCCAAGTTCTATGTTTTCTCGAGTGACTTGTGCGTTGTCTCTATTGAGTTGAATGATCTCTTGCCTGTGATGTCTGTTTTCTTCCGTGAGGCGTGTGATCACTTGCCCAAGTTCTATGTTTTCTCGATTGACTTGTGCGTTTTCTTGATTGATTTGAATGATCTCTTGCCTGTGATGTCTGTTTTCTTCCGTGAGGCGTGTGTTTAATGCAGCGATGTCTAAGTTTTGACTAACAACAATTTGTAGAATTTCAACTGCCGTACGCTGCACTGGGTCTGACTGATCTCTGCTTCCAGATGGATTATTCGACGTTCCCTGTGACATTTCTTTGGAGGTTTAAAGCTCAAAAAAGTTAAATCTCTGAATGATTTAAATGCAAAGGTCAGCTTTGTCTAAGGTCAGCTTTGTCTAAAACAACTGGCTCTTTCTGATGTAAACTGTTAAACGACCTCCTCTATTTATAGACTTGGTGGGTGTGGCAGAGAATGTGATGTCCCTGTGACATCACGATGATCCTTTGATCTTCTTTTTTTTTTTTTTTTTTTTTTTTTTTGCCTGTCCCGTTTGGCTCTTTTGCATCAGAATTGTTGTCTAAAGGCAAAGAAAGATGCCCACCGGATTTACTTTACCAAACTGACCATCCCAGCCTTGCCGTAATGGTCCATTTGATTCACCTTTTATTGTTTATTTTATTTTCACTTAATGAATACGGGACAGACTTGACTGGGGGAAAGAAGGGGAGAAAGAAAGAGGGAAAGAGAAACAGCTGAGAAGAGGGACGGGGGAGAAGGGCAAAAGACAAAAACCAACAGAATGAGCAGAAAAAAAAATGCATATATCAATCACCTGGATCACCTGCTGAGAAAGAAAAAAGAAAACAAGCAGAAGAGAACAAGAGCAATAGAATAAACAACATCACAATGATATACGGGAATATGACAGTAAATACTAAATGTTAAACATTATTGTGCAGCACATAAGATCAACAGAACACAGTGTGCTTTGAGGTAGGAGCCAAAAAGGGTGTAGTTTGTGGGTGTGATCGCCCGTGTGTACACCTGTGAGCATGGACGTGCTTGTTTTTTTAAAAGGTTCCTTCATGTAACGATCTGCTAGAGGGTGTGGGGGGGCCACAGCCCCGTCCTCCAGGGCGTGAAGCAGGTGTGGAGGAGATCAAAACTCCAGACATCCAGAGGCCCCCAGAACACAAGAGACCAAGGAAGACCAACAGAGGGGCAGCCGCGCCACTGTCCCAGAAAGAGCTGAGGAGAGTCCCAGATGAGGGCTCACTCAGCAGCCGCGGAGCAGAAGCCAGGGGGAGTTGCAGTGACGCGCCCGTGAGCTCCGCCGGCAGCCAGCTGTGCCTGAGTGACCGAGCCCCAGGCCGAGAGGACGGGGGCACCCCACCTCCGAAGTGGCCCGAGCGAGCCCCAGGCTCCAGGCCCCGATAAGCGGCCGCCAAGGAATGAGCCGGTGTGTACCTGGACGCCCATCCCCGGACACAAAGAACCACCAACGCACCGATGTCTGAGGGGGTCCGCCACTGGCAGGGGAAGTGGTGGTAGGGGGAGATAGGCCTCCAAACCTTGGAGGGCCTGAGATGTCCCCAGAGAGGTGGCGCCTGACACCCAACCTGACATATAGACACAGACATACAGGCACACACAGACACAAACATCCATTCCCACCCTCATGCTCTCATATGCACTTACTCCACACTCAACCAACGTGGAGACAGACATAAAGAGACGTTGTACACACGATCACACTCCCCAAGCGTACTCTACAAACCGGGTCTAGGTGCCCCCGCCCCTGGAGGGGGGAACTGCACCCAGACCCAGGTGGTGTTTCCCTTTTCCCTGCGGTGGGGGGAGGCAGATCGCCCCGACTCCGCAGCAGCAGGAAGGCTCCACACTCCAGACCGCAGTCGGACAGCCAACTCCTCCTCCTAGTCCTAGCCCCCCTGCTCCAGCAGGTCGCAGAGAACGGGGGTGAGAGAAGACTCCAAACCTCCCTCCACCCGCTCATTGTAATGTTGATGCATGTGTGTTCATTGTGATGTCACCGTGACGTCACAATGATCGTTCGAGAAGATCAAAGGATCAAAGGAGCGCTGTGGATCATTCTGAGCATGCTCAGATCAATGAACGGTCATTGTGACGTCATTGTGACGTCACGGCGACATCACATTCTCTGCTACACTCACTAAGTCCTTAAATAGAGGAGGTCCTTTAACAGTTTAGACAAAGCTGACCTTAGACAAAGCTGACCTTTGCATTTAAATCATTCAGAGATTTAACTTTTTTGACACTTTTGAGCTTTAAACCTTTAAAGAAATGTCACAGGGAAACGGTGATCAGTTAGACCCACTGCAGCGTACGATAGAGGAACTCTGGGAAGAACACGTACAACTCAGTGAAACGTGCATAGAATTCAGTCAATATATCGGACAAGTCAGTGGAGAAAACACACAACTCAGTCAAGCAAACGCACAACTCAGTCAAACAAACGCACAACTCAGTGAAAACTACATACAACTCTATCAAGAAAACACACAACTCGGGCAAGGAAACGCACAATTGAGGCAAGAGATGGCAGAACTCAGACAAACTGTGGAAAATCTTCAGCGCCCAGCGGTACATGAACAAGAGACAACAGAAAGAGAATCGCCTGGTTCGTGGGGTCTAAACCTACTTAAAGTAGGTTTAACTGCTGCCGGATGTGTCATTGCTCTTCCTGCAGCTTTCTGGGTCGCCTCTAAGATTTTCGGCTGAAGCGAATGTCCCGCTCTGTGGGGTCGTGATTATTGTCATCATGTACTCATATATGTAAGCATTGAGCCAAATGTAATAATTCTAACATATTAAACAAACAATATTTGTCTCTTATGTATAATACATCTGTAGATACACTGTCACAGATACTTGTCTTTGAGTGAAGATTTAAGGTGATAGGAAATATAAATAACTGCAACTTGAATCTCTGACCCAGAGTTCAAGCTCACTGCTGTAATATATATATATATATATATCATAATAATCTGACAATACATATAATATTGGCCATATTATATTTACATTACCACAGTGAGATGACTTTAGTCCCATGATTTTGGCCCGATCCGCCATTTTGGGGGTCGAAACAAAGCGCAAGCGAAAAAGGAGCGAAGGCACACACAACAGCCATGGTTCGTTCTTGCTGTGTGGTCGGCTGCAATGTTCGATCGCACGACCGGCAAGAGAATAAGCTTGAAAAGGGTTTGTCTTTTCATTCTTCCCCAACCTGGAAGCAACATGAGGCAGCTCGTGTATCGATGTTACCAAACGAAGGCGTCCAGCCTGGATAGCAGCTGTGAGACGAGCTGATATCCAGTTCTCTTCCATCTCCAAATATCTGTTGGTGCTCCGGACATTTTCATTCCGGTAAGTTCTAAATATGTTCATATCACTCTTTATAGCCTATTAGTTTTATTTTCTATGCGCTCTGAGCTCATAGCAAATTAGAACAAACATCCTACTGAGTGATTTTGCAGAACTACCTTCTATTTATAGAGTTGCTAATTATTTGGCATTATTGCAGCAAACCAGCCCATGAAATGGATGAAACATCGTGACTGAGTTCCAGCGCTACACGAGGGACCTGCTTCAAACATACCACCATGCCAATCAGATTACTTCTTCCATGTGAGGGTGAAGAGGTGACCCTTCTGGATAAGATGGTGAAGGTTTGCTGCGTTTAGTGAACAGTGATAATAAAACCAGGGAAAATGAAAGCTACTCCTGTTAAATATTCTTTAGTCTTTTGCTGTATAAATAGCTGTATTTTTTCAAAAGACACAGTAAATAAAGTAATGTTAGTAGTGGGTGATATCATGTAAACACTGTCATGATTTTGTGTAAACATTTTGTCATTTGTAAACTATAAATGACATCATCATTGTAACTGATGTGATGTTCTATGAAGTGGTTTTAATTTAAAAAAAAGAGGCAAAAATTAGTTTGTTTCTTTATTCAACTTTTGAACAGCAGGACTCAGTCAGTACATATTCAGTAAATGCAAATTATTTACACGGCAGTGCACTACAGGCATAAATCTAGACCCCTAGATAAAACATGATGGCATTATAGCAGTGACGACTCCTCCACAGTAGCAGGTGGGGTTTTTCTTTTTTGAGGACGGCTCCTTTTACCTGTCACTACAGATGGTCTGTGTATGTTTTGATCAAGAGCCTTTTTTGGGCAGCTGAAGAGGAGAAGTCTATCTTATGGCCAACCTCTGGCTGTATCTTGGTCACATTACCCAGCAAAACCCAGTATGCAGGTTCATCTGTAACAGTCCTTGTGCCACGGATCAACACTGTTGCTTCTACTTTAAACAGAAGAGCAGTGACGTGGGTCCAGGTCTCCGCGACTCCGGCCTTGCAGGTGCAGCGGGCGGCTTCAACCTTCCCTGTGATGCTCACAGTGACCCATGGCTGCAATGCTGGTTCATTCAGTCTTTGAGAGTGCAGGACCTGAAACACACACAGACAAAGTTCATTTAAAGACAAGAACTATGAGCCAAGGCCGACACAAATGTGTTTAATCTACTTTATCATAAATGTAACAAAGTGTTTAGAAAGTTAGCACATACATGTCATTTTTCATTTCTTTATGTGTCCATCGCTGCAGGTTATAGTGTAAACCTGCCTGTTCTCTGTCAGAAACCTGCCTGCAGAAAATGAACCTAAAGTATGTAATGCAAGGATGCCATCACTGTAGAGATGGAGAAAGCATAAAGTGACAATTATGAACCACTTAATATGATAAGGAGATTCTGCAGGTCATTAATCAATGTATAAAACTAAAATAAAATGTATTTTTAGTGACTCAAGATACAAATATTGACGCAAGATGTATAATTAGAATTATTTATAATAAACATTAATAAATCATTGCAATTTCTTTAACCATAAAGAATAACTAAATCCTTCAGGACAGTGTCTCATCAATGCACTGAACTCACTATGTTATCCCTCTAACAGCCTCCACATGTTCTCACTGTAATTTCCCCTCATGAATGAATTTATGCTGCACTAATGTGAATGTTCGGATGGAAATCAAACGCATTTCACTCGCAGTACTCGAGCTGACTTACCTTTGTTTGAATGACGACTTGTACGCGCTGACTCCACAGATAAGGTACGAGAATATGTCAGGCTACGTCAATAGCGGTTGGTCTTCAGGGTTTTTACTCCACGGCCGTATTTCATACGGGTCCACATTTCCAATGCAGGCTATTTTCTGCAAGTACCGCCGCTTCGCCTCTGAACGAAATCGGTCTCTATACAGTCCGTTCTCTTTTGAGCTGCTTTTAAGCATCTTGTAATCGTCGTTCCAACACAGTGTGTTTGTTTTGACTCGTAGACCCCGAAAATGCCGCTGCGCTCCCACAATGCATTTAATTAATCCAGGACAAACTGAAAGCACAAAGGTGTCTGTATGTCTGCGTCTCCTAATACTCAAATCTAAACCAAAGATGGAGGGCTCACTGTTCCTTCTGAAATGAAAGTGTCGTGTAAGTATTAGGTATTTTATTCTACTCACTTTAAAGTGTTTATTAAAACTGAGAAACTGGGACTTTTCCCGACTCTGGACTCTTTCGATGCACATTTTGACAAAATGTGACGAAAGAGAGCCGAGTTTCCTGTTGTTTTAGTTTCATGTTTGTAATTTCAGCTCTCTGGTTAACTTACAGCACCAGCAGTACTTGATTAGGTTTAGCAGTAAGTCCCACAACAAACCTGTGGCTTTGCAGTGTCAGAGCAGACACTGTTGCCCAAACACTGCAGGACTCAAAGTCTACTGGACAGAAACATACAGGAGATACCTGCTCACTAAAATGTGACAATAAGAGTCACGGCTCTGGGTCAGTGTTTTGAGTTCTCGTGTTTGGTTTAATGTTGATTGTATTCTTATTCGGATGCATTGTTGACCATTATTACAGGTTTCTGCTTATTCACGTTTAAGGATTTGTTCCTTGGTTGTGTCTCATGTTTTTATAGTTCGAGTTTCATGTGTTATATTCTGTCTGCGTCCTTGTTTAGTGGTTTCTTGTTTCCTGTTTTATTGTGAAGGTCTGTGTCTCATGTGATTCAGCTCTGCTGCTCCCCTGTCTGGTTAGTCCAGTTTCTCCCAGCTGTGTCTCCCTCCTGTTGCTCACTCCCTGGTTACCACCCTGTGTATATTGGCCCTGTGTTTTCCTCAGATCCTGCCTGTGTGCTCCTGTTTCTGTTTCGTGGCAGCAATAAAAGCTGTGGTTTTCAGTCACATTTCCCTCAGAGTCCTGCATTTGGATCCACATCTGCACCTGCCCGCACACACAGCCCTGACAGTAAGACTTTATTCGTACCATGACATGTTCCAAACATTGGACTGGTGTCAGCACATATCTAACTTTTCAGGTTTTCTGTTTTTCACGCACCTTAGAAGATTAGGTGCTAGGACTCTGATTTTACAAGCACACACCAGATTGTTATGTCGACATCTTCAGGCTTATTTGTTTAATTTTGATTGAATCCTTTCCAGAGAAAATGAAACTGAGATAAAGAACGCTCAGTTCAGCTTTTGGCTTGTCAGATACAGACCTCGCGTCGACTACAGTATCCAAACTCTTTGCTTTTACTGCTCCAGGTACATCATCTTGTCCTACTGGAGATGTCTCGGGTGGTAGTAAAATTAACTATTCATGTAGCACTTTTTTACACAATGTTTAACAGTTTGGATTTTAAAAAGTGCATATTTATATGTGCAGATGCAAACCTTCATTCATTACTACACACTCCTGCACACATACAAGGCCGATGGGCAAAAGATTCAAGAGAAGCTGAACCATGGAAATGAGTTTTGAAGCTGCAGCAAGCTGCTCCAAAGTTTAGACACGACAGCCTCTGGAGCGTGATCACCTCTGGTTTAAAAAAAGACAGTGGCTCAGTGCAGAGACCCTGATCAGATCATCAGAGAGGCCAGCTGCAGTCAGAAGGGCTCATTAGCTGTACACAGAGCAGCATGTCAGGCCTCATCAATACGACTTTTAAATGAAGGAAATAAAATGATAGTATTTCAATCAGTACAGAGGCCTTTTCTCTGCATGAACATCGTCTCCATCTTTTATCAGCAGCACTAAATCAAGCACACAGTGTTTTATTCACTGGTGTTTGTTTATTGTGGGACAATACTATGAGTCTGCAACAAAGACCGGACTGACACAACATTTACACCTTATTTGTCGCTGCTGTTATCTTATGAGTGGTAAGCAACAGATAAGGAGCACATAAAGCAGCAGGCAGGCCATTTATGACTTTTTCCACCACGTTCTTCTTTCACAAGTTACAAATCTAGTTTATCATCATTAGAAACAGCTTGTCTTTCAGCACAATTATGATATAAATGACTGGACATTCAACGACATTTGAAACAAGCAGAACACATCACTGCTTAGCACAGTTTGAGAAATACCGTGGACACATGTGTGAGGAAATCAAACCTTCTTGACTTGACGATTAAAACAAACCACAACGCCGATTCTACAGACGTTCACATGCTGTGTGAAATGGAAATGAAAAATAAACCCGTTTTATTTACAATGGAAGACATGTCGAATGTTTATGTCCCATTTTAACAAGATCACAGGGTCATTTGGAATTTGCTGGAAGGAAAACATCTTTAAAAGTTGTTACAAGGCCACGTTTACCAGTGCGTAGCGTTCTTTTAACAGCAGTCAGGAAACATCTGTGAACTGATTTGATGAGTCTGATTCAGATCAGCACACAGGCCCTTCTGCTGTGAGGCCCAGTTCACATTGTCCTGCTGAAATGCACCAATCAGGAGCATGAAGTGCAATGATTTCTTTCTACGTGGTGGGACGAATATTCAGCGTCTTTAATGACTGAAAAACAAGAAACAGGTGCAGAAAGGTTTTGTGGTGTTTTTTACTCATGTACATCAGCTGTGTCGTACTTTCTAAAATATCGCCTTAAAACTCTTTGCACCCGTTATGTGAATTTATAATGTTCACAACCGATGTGGTCATTGGTTGTGAACTTAAACAACCAACGGCGACTCTTCAGTTTTGTCTCCTGATAGAAATAAGGCCCAAAGAGTGGAAAGTGATTGTAATTTAGAGGGTTTTGACCACTGTACTGTGGCTGATCATTCAGCATGATGTGGCATAACAAAGACTGGACTGAGCCATGTTGGTCATGCACACATTCATGAAGAAAAACGGTTTCATTGTAATTTCTAACCCAGTTTATAATGACTCTCCATCCCTGCTGACTTAAAGCTGCACACATGTGAACATGTTTAACTTTAATGCCACAGTGTGGGCGTGGTTTAACTTTTTAGATACTGACAAACCTGCTTCCTGCAGCACACACACCAGTTCCACAACGGCACAAACAACCTTTAAAGCCGTGTCCCCTCCTAACATGCTACTTGAGTTTTATCCTATCCTGTTTGTGCTGTCCACATCCTCGAGCTACTAAAAGTTGCAGGTTATCAGTGAGAACAAAGGTCAAGGGTACGTCAGACATCCAGCATTTGTAATCCTACTTGAAAGAATGACATCATCGTCACTGCTGTTAATAATTACAGTTGTGATAAGTGGGAGAGATGGTATTTATTGGTGGCACGAGCGTCTGAGACCCCAGTTGATTTCCAGGATCTGGAGCAGGAGGAAGAGACGGCGGAAGCTTCGACACAGACTGGGACGCTCTCAGGTATGTAGGACGAGCTGCTCTGCATATACGTACGTGTTGGAAAGTAAAGAGGGAGCTGTGGGGAAGTGAGGACTGCTAACACTCAAACCAAACTTCTCTGGTGTTTCTTCAACCTG
The DNA here is from genome assembly GCF_963969265.1 of Rhamphochromis sp. 'chilingali'. Taxonomy (NCBI): domain Eukaryota; kingdom Metazoa; phylum Chordata; class Actinopteri; order Cichliformes; family Cichlidae; genus Rhamphochromis; species Rhamphochromis sp. 'chilingali'. Next base: position 41,159,598 of record NC_137934.1, on the reverse strand, counting down.
ACAATCTCACCCTCTGGGACGACGCACGCTCTGACCTGCCTTATGTGCTCTGTCTTGTATTTGGGGGTCTGGACCTTTGCTGTTTTCTGTTAATGTGCTTTGATAAGTGATGTTCAAAGGAAGGACGGGATCCTTTTGCTAACCTGATGTGATTAATGGACCTCAGAGCCACACAGAGAGGAAGCAGCAAAGGAGATGATGATGCGCCCGGCAGCTCAGCAGTACGTAGTGACCAGGCCGCTGTACTCGGAGGAGTCCTTCGCTCAGGACCATGAAAAGATCTACAGGCACCGCAAAACTATGCTGGACCACATCAAGCAATATTTCACGTAAGCAACATGTCAGACTGTTTGCTGTGTTTTCTGTTTGGTTCCTGTGATCACTGGATGCAAACCTACGTTCCAAACGACGACTCTGCAAAGGTTTGATGAACTGTGGTGATTCAGCAGCAGCTGCTCTCATTTCCATCAACAAAGGTTCAAGCTTGTTTGGCTCAGTTTACACAGGTTAGGTTTATAGTGATTAAGGTCTGACGAGACACTTTACCTGATACAAAAACATTATGTGTTATGTAAGACAAGTATTAAGTTTAATTTTGAGATTGAATTCAATTCAAATGTATTTGTATAGCACAGCAACAACAGTCGCCTCAAGGCGCTTCATCTCTATTAGATTAAAGTCAACATTTTGAGATTAAACATGAAATAGTATTTTGAGGGAAACGGTGGGAATGTGGAGACTCGCAGCTCCTCTAACATCTACAAAATGTCTTGTGAAAGAACTTGATCAGCTGTCTTATCGTGTCTTGTGTTACAACATGCATCTTCTTTATTGCACGAGGGTGTAACCACCGCTATCATCGGTCCACTGTCACCTGTTTCGTTTTCTTCCAAGTTTGTGTGTTTTTCCCTTCCGAGCTTTTTCCTGCGCCATCACCACACAGTGTTCATGTGCTAACAGAGACGTGCGATTTCACTCTCAGTGATACTGTCTACAGTATACATTTTGCCGAGGGTGGAGGGCAGCTTGTCTTGAAACAACCACATTTCACCATTTTATCTCAAAATAGATTTTCATCTTTAAACTCGAAATGATCACTAATCTTTTTTCTTAATGTGGCCCTAATCCTGCTGTTTGCTGTGTTTGTCTATCTTTATATTAATGGTGCTTTAATGCTTTGATACTCAGCGTGACGTTAGACTACACAGGTACACAATATCAATTTTACTGTAGTTTCAAGTCTGAACATTTTTGAAAAATCCAGATTCTTATTATTTTGACCCTACACGCACACGCACAGGCAGCGTTAGTCCAGTTTCATCACCGACACCGGATTGGCTAATCGAGCCTCTTACCGCAGCCGGGCCCTCCCCTCTGTGCGCACACACGAGAGGCGAGAAAGTTGAGCAGAAAAGCAAAGAGAGAAAAACTAAGTAAAAATAGATAAAGCAGAATGTGTGAGATTACCGGACATGTCAGCTGTCGGTGCTGCTGCACCAGCAACACGCAGCCCTCGCAGCCTCTGGTTGACAGCACGAGTTTTAAACAGAGTTACATCCGTACATGATGCATCCATGACAGTCTCTCTCTCCCTTTATATAGAAATACATTATGTGTTTATTGGGTGATCACGTCGGGCCAGTCGGACCAAATATGTCACGGTCGATGTTTTTGTCCCAGTCCAGCCGCGACGCAGATCAGCACTCGTCTGACATTAAGATTGTCACTGATGTCTAAAACGTTAAAAATGAGATGTAGCGGGTGTTTTGGTGAAACGCTGGCAGGCCTGTGCTTTCTACAGGATAATGTGGGTGTAACTATGTGGATGGATTTATCTTAAGACAGCGCAGATCTAAATAAAAATAATGTGTTCACTTTATATAGTTATTAGTATTTCTGTGATATTAACTAATTCAAAAGTCGTAATTGGGCAGGGTGGAGCTCATTGAAGACGTTTCTCCTGCTGTGCAGAATATATTTTTCATATCTTTAAAAAGAACAAACAAACGCAGGACTTAAACTGATCGATGTTTGTACACTTTAATCAGTTTAAATAATCTTGTGAAGCATAAATGTAAAAAGTGGTTACTCTGGTTTTGGTTCATTATCGTTTCAGATGTGACGCGAAACGAGCCAAGAGCACGGCTCTGTCTCTTCTCCCAGTCATCGGCTGGATGAAAGCGTACCGATTCAAAGAATGGCTGCTGGGTGACATCGTGTCCGGTGTCAGCACTGGACTGGTGGCTGTGCTGCAAGGTGAGTATCACAGAAAGTTACAGCCTCTGAACTCTGTGAAGTAATGATAACAATAATGACTGTGCAGCTTGGGCCCTATCTGACTAACTGTGATAACCTGTGATAACAGACAGCTGTGAGAACCTCTGCGCTCTTATCTGAGCTGTTTAAACAATAGTGAGTGTGCTTAACAGCAGCTTGGAAATGAGGAAATAACCATTTCATCGCTTGATGATTTTGCTCATTTTAATGGAGACACAATATCATCTAAAACGTTCAGAAAAAGGAAAACATTAAATTTATAGATCAATTTGCATGTTGGTGCAGCCCTTTGAAACCTTTAGCAGCTTTCTTTTAATTGGCTGCTCCTCAGCAGCAGGTGAGTGGAGGTGACATCGTAACAGTATAGATGTAAAAAGAAATTAGGAGGACGGGTTCTTTAACCTTTGTGTACTTTACTTACTTATTGAGAGCCCAGAGATTTACTCAACTGGTGTTTCTGTCTTGCAGGGCTGGCCTACTGTTTGTTGGCCTCTCTGCCACCCTGGTATGGGCTCTTCTCCGCCTTCTTCCCTGTTATCATCTACTTTTTCCTCGGCACCTCCAGACACATCTCAGTGGGTAAGGCCATCGTCCATTTCTATGTAGCTGCTCTCTAAATGTTAGAGTGTAAGTATATCTGCCATCCTCCTGTCTCCCCGAAGGTCCGTTTCCAGTGCTCTGTCTGATGATTGGCTCGGCGGTCACCAGGCTGGTCCCAGACAAGGGGCCGGCGTTCAACATCACGGGGTTTGAAGGCCTGACCAGAGACGAGCAGAGAGTGCTGGTGGCCTCTTCTGTCACCTTCCTTGCCGGCGTCATGCAGGTGAATCGGCTCGCCACAGCCAATAAGTTGCTCTAGTCGACACTGAGTCACCTTGTCAACAAGCATGCTTTCTGAGGATCAAACACAAACCTGTAGGATCTCAAACATACGTTTGTGATGTGGAAACAACAAAAAGCTTTGTGTCCTTGACAGAAAACAGATGTTGTGTTTCGTCCTTCTTAATAAGGCTCCTTGAGAGCCGTTCATCACAACTTCATTTGTGAGCTCTGGCTTTCAAAGGAGCACACTTCGCTCCATCTTTCCATCAAAAAATACTATTGAGCAGCAAATGTAGCATAATAGTGTTAGCATGAAAACACTGACGGACTGAAAAGTAGGTTGACATTTTAAAAGTCATGAGAATATTGACTGTACTCTCACATTTATCCGTTTAAGGCGAAGGTTAGCTGGACGCACCAAGAAGGCTGTGCTCTTTTTTTGGAATAGGTGAAACAAACCTAAATCCCAGTCAGTGAGCATGAGAGGCGCTCATAGATGGACTTACTACGTTTGGGTTTGTTAGCTTTGGACTGAGGTGGGATAAGATGAGCTCCATACAAGAGCAGTTATTACCTGCAGCGAGAGTCACAGAGCAATGAGGATATATGATCATGTCATATTTGACCTAGAATCTCACTCTTACATTTCACGTCCGCCTTTCTTTCAAGTCTTTAGAGAAAGTGATGGCAGGAACAATAAGCAGCCCAGTTACAGTAGTTAGAAAGTAGTTATGTAATAAACTCAAGTTATTCATGTTACTCCTGCGCAACAATTGTGTAATCAAAGACAGGATCTGTCATGCTACACAAAATCTGATTTTTCACTGCACTACAAACTACAGTTATAAATGAAAAATACAGCATTATTCTCTTGAAAGCAAACTGCCCAGAGAGTGAGCAGGCAGAGGCTCGCACTCCCTCGCTGTTTCCTGCTGTGTGCTCTGACAGCTGTGCTTTAGGGAAAGTTATATGTAAAGTATGATGCTTAGTAGATCACTTCATCAATTATGTGATTTACAGAAAACTGGCAGTTGCTTTTATAACTGTTGAGAGGACTGCAGTTGACAATGTAAACATTCATTGGTCCCACGTGGACTCTTATCGGTACTTTAAGGGTATTTTTGTAATACTAATCACACAGAGAGGTACTTTTACTGTGTTTAGCTATTTATGTTACGGATGTGAAAACCAGATCATGACATATATGCTGCTGTCTGCTAATCAAAGCAGCACATTCAGATGAACAGCTGTTGTTAACCTTGATGTAGTCGTACACAGAGGGACGTCACAGGGTTTTCATTCCTAAAAGAAATTCAAAAAACCGTTTTTCTTTTTCTGGTAACTCGCAGTTTAATAATACACTATTTTGTTTATCATGTTGGGTTTTTCAGCCTCAATGACTGAATCTGTTTGTGACTCCTGTCTCTGGCAGCTTGCGATGGGCGTTCTGCAGGTGGGCTTCGTTGTCATGTACCTTTCCGACACACTTGTGTCAGGTTTCACCACAGCTGCTGCGATCCACATTCTGGTGTCGCAGCTCAAGTTTGTGTTGGGGCTGGAAGTTCCAGGGATCAGCGGGCCTCTGTCACTCATATATGTAAGTACAGGCCAGCTTGAAGCTTGCTCTGTTCATCCAACAGGTTGTTCATCTGCTGGTTTCATTCTTCAGACCTTGGAGATCATCTTTAACAAGATCACCTCCACCAATGTGTGTGATGTGGTGATCTCCATCGTGATCATGGTGGTGGTGTTCATCGTAAAGGAGATAAATGAGCGATTTAAATCCAAGCTGCCTGTGCCGATCCCCATAGAGGTCGTCATGGTGAGCAACACTGCACGACTCCTGACATTTTTGCATCTCTTTGAAGGCTTGTTGGTTCCACAAACAACAACACTGATATTTATTACGCTGGTTTTGGCTCTTCACTGTAACGACTGCACTCAGCAGGTGAATAACACTCATTAAAGTGAGTAATGTTCATTTATGGGCCGGAAAAAGATTTCAGCGAGAGATACCGGTCACAGGTTGACACCTGCAGTTAATAAATGCTCTCTGACTTTTGTATTTAAAAGAGTAAATAGCTGTGAATAATCATTTGTCATTTCTTTCACAGACTGTTATTGCATGTGGAGTTTCATATGCATTCGACTTTAAGACAAGATATGGCATTGATGTTGTTGGTTATATACCAAAAGGGTAAGAATACATCAAGCTCACAGTGAAACCTGTCGATTGTTTTATCTTTGCTGGAAAAGAGTCAGAACATCAGCAGCAGGAGTTATCAATGACAAACTTCCCCTGTAATATTATACTGTGGTTTTAATATCCTGACACTGTGCATAACTCACAAGTACATAAGACGTTTATAAGGTGATAATAGCTAAAAGCTAACAGTTTGTTTTGGAGCCTGTAAAAGTGTGAAATCAGAAAGGCAGTCAAAGAGAGGTCAAACCACTTCCACAACATCATAGTTCTAAAATGCAACATGCAAACTTTACACGTGTTATGTCTCTTAATGCTTTGGCCAAAGTTAAATATGTTTTTGATTTGAGGACCCAAACGCAGACTCGTGGAGGCGAGACAGAAACTCAACAGGTAGCTTTATTGCTGAACATCAGAAAATACAAAAATAACTAAACTTGTAATGGAACTAAACAGGCTTAAATACACAGCACAACGTCCAGAGAAGAGAAAACACACAGTGAACACAGCCGAGACAAGCCAGACATGAACACGAGAGAGAGACACAGAGGACAAAGACACAAGGGGAACCGAATAGTCCGAGAACTAAACAAGAACACTCAGAATAACTACGACCATGAATGACCCTGAACATCAGCCATAATACAAAATATTACCAGAATACAAGAAGGTCAAAATGCTGGGTCACAGTGACCCAGAACCATCAGCCTGTATTTTGAAACAGTAACATAATGTTACGCTTTAGCTAAGGGTTCTGGCTCTGAATTGTTCCTCTTATCACTTGTGGCTGATCCACCTGAGCGTGTCCATGTTTAGAGGCACAATGATCTGACAGACTTGTACCGTTTCAGGTACGAGGCGCCAGTCGCCCCAAACCCGCAGATCTTCCAAGAAACGGCAGTGGAAGCGTTTCCTATAGCCATCGTGGGTTTTGCTGTGGCCTTCTCTGTGGCCAAGGTTTATTCTATAAAACACGATTACACCATAGATGGAAACCAGGTGGGTAACAACTCAGCCACATGTAGGTTAACGTCGCGTCAGGACGTCAGTGTGATTTCTTATCTCTGTGACCCGGCTACAGGAGCTGATAGCCTTTGGAGTCAGCAACATCTTTGGAGCTTCCTTCAGGTCTTTTGCAGCGAGTACGGCTCTTTCTAGGAGTGCAGTTCAGGAGAGCACAGGAGGGAAAACTCAGGTAAACTAAGCTGATCCCGGATCTGTCCATGTCAGGCAGGGTTTTCTGTATTATTGTAGGGTCGACCTTACAGTACAAAGCACCGTGAGGTGACTGTTGTTGTGATTTGGTGCTGTATAAATAAAGCTGTATTGAATAATATTGAAACTGAAGTCCAGTTTCGTGACACAAACGTTTGAAGTATCTTTACAATGAAAATCTTTATAATGAAATCTTTGCTTTTTCACTACAATTCATTTGTTGAATCCCTGGAAAACATTTAAATATGACCAACTGCATGAGATCAGGTCACAGAATCAGTCATTCTCTTCTGTTTATACACGTTCATAGAGACTCTGTGATTAACTGCAAATGAATTGACAGCAGTTCCTGTGACACTGCGGCTCGTCGCTCTGACATACAGTCGCACAAATGCATTAAATTCACAGCGAGTGACCAATAGAAAGGCCAGCCAACAGTGACCTCTAGTGTTTAGAGGAGAAAGTGTATCAATCAACTGATCTGATAAAGTCCTTTTTAAATCAGCACAAACAGAATCTGATTTCCATCATGTTGGTTTTTCAATCCTCTGCCTCTTCTGTTGTTTCCAGGTAGCTGGTTTACTGTCAGCTGTCATAGTGATGATCGTCACATTGGCTATTGGATTCCTACTGGAGCCCCTACCAAAGGTATGTACCCCTCCCTGTGCCTCTGACATGCTGTCTATACTCTGAAAGCCGATCTCTGGCCCTCTGCTTTAACAGTCCGTGCTGGGCGCCGTGATCATCGTCAACCTGAAGGGCAGTCTGATGCAGTTCAGAGAGATCCCATATCTGTGGAGGAGGGACAAAGCCGACTGTGTAAGACCTCACAAACTTTCAGTACTCTTAAAGACCATGTTTATATGTTGTAAGAAAGGACACGTGGCCTCCTTGTTAGTAAACAACATGTTTCTTACCACAACAAGGTGGTGTGGCTGGCTAGCTGCATCGGTGCCTTCTTGCTGGGGCTAGATCTGGGACTGGCTGTCGGCCTCGGTGTGGAGCTGATCAGTGTCATCCTCAGGACTCAGTTGTGAGTATTTGGTGTACAATGTGATCATGTAACTGATTACTGTTGTTCTTTCATCACGCTATTGTCACGAGGTTCAAAGTGATGGCTTTTCTTCTGTCAGCTGTTAGATAAATGACCCCGACAGCGAGTACAAACACGTGACGCTGATTCTTGTAAATGATACAGTAGTTTACATCAAACCTGTCATCGTTGTATCATCATCATTGTGAGCGTGTTAGCATGTCATGTTTGCTTGTTTGCTTCAGTCCTCGCTGCAGTCTGCTGGCCAACATCAGGGGCACCGATATCTACAAAGACCGAAAGGACTACATCAGCGTGAGTTAGCGTGTGGCCCCTCAGGTGGCTTCAGTTTACCTTTCAAATATTTACACAGCTGTTGGGATATTATCTCAGGCATTTGGATTAGTTCTACAGGCCACAACAAAATGTATGGTTTTGTAATTATACAAATTAAAATAATGATCAAACTAGAGGTGAAAACCTGTGACCAGGTCTTTTAAGTAGGCTATTAAAGAATAAAATACAGAGGGTCATGATTTTATGATGAACACAGTGAGTCCTTCCTTACTCTGAATGAATGTTTATGTAAAGGACAAATGCACATTTGTAATGTGCAGAGGCTTTTATTAGAGGCTATGATGCATGTAGAGCAATCAGCTCACTTACAAAATGTACATACTCAGCAAGTTTCATGTGATTTCAAGCTCTATAAGAGTCAGAGAAAGCAGTGGCGATTAAAGGTGCTGAGAGAGACTTTACCCTCATTTACACTGTATCTGTGAATGAGTGTTGTTTTTAAATATAACGTAAAGGATACGTAATAACTAAGCACTTGACTGTCTTGAAAATGACCAATACAAAAGCAGCGGTATTACTAATTACAACTAAAAAACAACAAACTTTTCACAGGAAGTGCTTATGCCTTATTATCTCATAGCCAGCCTGCTAGGAGACATTGCAGTTACATTCCCTCAGAGTGTGTCAGGGCCAGGCAGGCCGGCGTGTTTGCGGTGTGGAGCCAAAAGCAGGCACGGGAGAGAGAACGAGCTGTAACAAAAGGCGAGGCTTTTATTGAGGCTGATAGCCAAAACAGAAAACAAGGCAAAGCAAAACTAAACTCAATGAAACACCTGACCTGACGAGATAAACAGACGACCCGACAATGAACACAGAGAGACAGAGGACTTAAATACACAGAAGGGTAATGAGGGAAGTAGAAACACCTGGAAACACAGCTGAACGCCACAGGAAGACTAAACTAAACACACTGAACATGGAACACAAGACTAAATAAAACAGGAACAAGGAAAGGACGTACACCTGACAACACGGAGCACCAGGAGAACCTACATAGACAGTAATGACCCATAAAGGAAACACAAACCTGACTAAAAACTCAACCAAGAGAAACTAATAATCATACTAGAACTTAACACATCTCACAAGTAATACAAAATAAGTCAACTACACCCTTAACTTTAAAATGACACATGAGTTTAACATGAGTTTAACATAGGAAAGCAACCTCACCAAATAAACTCAAAGATGCTGGGACCCACCTGACCGAGTGCAGAGCGCCCCGATCGAAAAATCCATGGAGTCCCCCTTCATCTGCTCTTGCTCTTGAGTATTTCCAAGTTTGGATATTTATGTCCTCCAATAATGCAGAAGCAAGGTCTTTTTGTGGATGCTTTGATACTAAATGTACCTGACAGTTTACCAGCTGATTTTCAAATTGAGATTTGAACAACTAGTCATTGATTTTGATTTTGCAGTACTTTAAAACTCTTTGCAGATATACGAGCCAGAAGGAGTGAAGATCTTCAGGATCCCATCTCCAATCTTCTTTGCCAACATTGAGTTCTTCAGGAACAAGCTGGTGGAAGCTGTAAGTCACATCTGCCTTTAATGGAGCTGTTAAAGAATAAAAGCATCAGTTTGGATAATTTAGTTTTTAAAAAGCATCATATTCTTCACAGGACAATAAAATAGATGGAGTAAAATCTCATCTCTGATACTATCTCCTATGATTACTTGTGATAAATGACACACTTACTGTATGTCTTCCCAGGTCGGCTTTAACCCATTACGGGTGTTGAGAAAGAGAAATAAAGCAGTGAGGATGATACGGAAACTTCTGAAGAAGGGCAAGTTGCAGTGGACATCTGTGAGTATCTGAGCTTGGTTCGATAGTAACGGCACAAATGTTGCCTGTGTCGACACATTAACAAGGCAACGAAGCCTCATTTACTCATTTTTAATATTAACATTTGCTTCTTGCTCATCTCTTTCAACTCAATTTAGGTAAACACCGTAAATCTGCATGTTTAGAAATGTACAGAAAACAGCAGCTCTCATTTCTAGAAATATAGACACATTTATTAAACCCCCCAAAATATGACTATCCAGAGTTGGGACCAGGAAGCAGAGTTGCAGTCTTACACGCCTCTCTGCAGCTTCTCTCCTCCTGCTACCCCCCCAAAAACCCATCTCCATAGAGACTGTGTCAGCTCCCAAACAGACAAAAAACAAACTAAAAACCAGCAACAAAACGATTTAGAGCAGGAACACGGATTCTGCACAAAGACGTAAACACAAAGTGCGGAGCCAACGCATCCGAATCAGCGAGCTCACCCGACGGCACGGACACGGTCGGGGCTGAAAGCCGACAGCTCGCTGATTCTGAAGCGTCAGTGGGCGCTTTGTGTTTACGTCCTTTTTGCGCTGATTGAATTATAATATTTCTGACTGTCTGAGGCAAAAATTTCCCCGATTCAAATCTAATCGTAATCAAATCGATTCTAGAAATCAGTGACGATACCCAGCCCTACAATACAGCATCCACATCTGAACCACAGAGTAAAACAGTGAAATGTGGATTATTAAATATTAGGTCTCTCTCCTCCAAGTCTCTGTTAGTACATGACTTAATAATTGATCAACAAATTGATTTACTCTGTCTTACAGAAACCTGGTTGCAGCAGGATGATTATGTTAGTTTAAATGAATCAACACCCCCGAGTCATTCTAACTACCAGAAACCTCGAAGCACAGGCCGAGGGGGCGGTGTGGCAGCAATTTTTCACACCGGCCTATTAATCAACCAAAGACCCAGACAGACTTTTAATTCATTTGAAAGCCTGATGCTTAGCCTCGTCCACCCCAGCTGTAAAACTCAGAAACCAGTCTTACTTGTTATCATCTACCTGACTCCGTGGTATAATTCTCAAACACGTAGCCTAAAGCAGATGACTCGTAATCTGGAGAGGAAATGGCGTGTCACAAATTTAGAGGATCATCATTTAGCCTGGAGAAATAGTTTGCTGCTTTATAAGAAAGCCCTCCACAAAGCCAGAACATCTTACTATTCATCACTGATTGAAGAAAATAAGAACAACCCTAGGTTTCTCTTCAGCTCTGTAGCCAGGCTGACAAACAGTCAGAGCTCTGTTGAGCCAACCATCCCTTTAACGTTAACTAGTAATGACTTCATGAACTTCTTCACAAATAAAATTCTTATCATTAGAGAAAAAATTACCAATAATCATCCCACAGATGTAATATTATCTACAGCTACTCTTAGTACCATTGATGTTAACCTTCCTGCCTTCTTGGGACCTTTTTGTGCCACTGCTATGTGTTAAATGGCTGCCATTTCCACTGTGTTCAGTGGAATATAACCAAACTTGCCACAGGATAGTTTTTACCTGTCAATGTTAATATTCCAGTGTGAATTCCTTAAATCAGCCTAAAATGGCTGAGCAGCAGAAATCCCCACACCCATCACCCTGGGGACCATTTTCTGCCCATTGACTTCCATTATAAACGCTATTTTTCAACCCCAAATTATCATCATATGATTTTATTTTTTCTTCTTTTCTTGGATGTCAATGAAGACTCAGGGCCTTGAAGTTTTAATTTTTAAATTGCAAAAAAAATGCAAAAAAAATAATGGCAGGTCAAAATGTATGTTGGTGCCAATCTTTGGTCCATCTAAAGGCCTACTTATAATGACAATCACATATTACTTCAACTGGTTTTTTGTGGAAATATTTAGTTTCGTTTTTTGGTTTTTGGGGCTTATAACACAGGGCGCTCATGTAATAACACTGGGATTTGAAGGGTTAAAACAACGAAAATATAATTAAAACTTTACATGAATATTTCAGGGAGAAGTAGTTTTACAAGGTTGGCTAATTTAAAGTGGAATAAAATATGGATATATGGTCTTTTTATGGCGTGGCTGAGAATGGTCCCTAGGGTGATGGGTGTGAGTTTTTTAAAGGATGGCAGGAGGGTTAAGTTAGACTCTTTTTCTCTAATTGATCTTTCTGAGTTAACTTCAATAATTACTTCCTCCAAACCATCAACGTGTCTTTTAGACCCCATTCCTACAAAACTGCTCAAAGAAGTCCTGCCATTAATTAATGCTTCAATCTTAAATATGATCAACCTATCTCTAATGATCGGCTATGTACCACAGGCCTTCAAGCTGGCTGTAGTTAAACCTTTACTCAAAAAGCATCTCTAGACCCAGCAGTCTTAGCTAATTATAGGCCAATCTCCAACCTTCCTTTCATATCAAACATCCTTGAAAGAGTAGTTGTCAAACAGCTAACAGATCATCTGCAGAGGTTTATTTGAAGAGTTTCAGTCAGGTTTCAGAGCTCATCACAGCACAGAAACAGCTTTAGTGAAGGTTACAAATGATCTTCTTATGGCCTCTGACAGTGGACTCATCTCTGTGCTTGTCCTGCTAGACCTCAGTGCAGCGTTCGATACTGTCGACCATAATATCCTATTAGAGCGATTAGAACATGCTGTAGGTATTACAGGTACTGTGCTGCAGTGGTTTGTATCATATCTATCTAATAGACTCCAGTTTGTGCATGTAAATGGAGAGTCCTCTTCACACACTGAGGTATTAAAGGACTGTTGTATTGGCAGTGGTATGATATAAAATTGGTGGAGAAAAATGACAGTGTCATTTGTACAACAAACAGTACAAGGTCCAGCATCACTTATCTGAGACATGAGCGATTGCATGAATATGATACGAGGTAGAGCCTGGTGATAAAACAATAAAAATGAATATTGTGCAAAAATGTTCCTCGACTGTGATATAAAATATGTTCAATATAAAGTCAGTAAGCTCATTGCATCCATGTTTCGACGGACAACATGAAAGGCAACAACAATTATACTGAACCAATCGTGTGGTTGGAAGGAGCATAGGAGGAGGAGCTGACAGCAGCACATGCTCTTGCTACACACTATACGTAGGAGTGCGAACGAAAGATAAAACGACGACAAAAATTGTTAACGAAAACTCGACAAACAGCATTAACAAACGAAACAGCCCAGTGGACACAGCGTGTTTAATATTTATACGGCTTTGTAATGTGTGAGTTTGTCTCTGGTTTAAAGCGCGTCTACAACTTCGCTCGATCAGTCACAACATGAGAGTCTTGTGCGAGAGCAGAAAGGCTCATTATGGATTCATCATCTGGAATGTGTTCCCGTGTGGTGAAGTCTGACATAGAAAACATATTTCGCTGTTACAGATCGGCCTCCTGAATACCTCGTGTGGACCCATAAATGAATCAGAGGACGAGAGCAACATGGAAGAGCTGGACCAACCGACTGACTTCAAAGACTTTCCTGCCCGGATCGACTGGAACGCCGAGCTTCCGGCCAACATTGCGGTTCCCAGAGTTGAGATTCACAGCCTGGTCCTGGACTTTGCCGCCGTCTCCTTCTTAGACATCTCTGGACTGAAGGGACTCAGAGCAGTGCGTTTGTATTCATGCAGCAGCAGCAGATGTTTCGCTCTGGCTCTGTTTAATTCATTTCTCTTTGCAGCTGCTGAAAGAGCTGATCCGAGTTGAGGTTGAGGTCTACATTGTGGCCTGTGACCGTAAGTACTAGCGTATTGTCTGTATTAGTTTAGTAATCATGTTAGCCTACCATGCTAACCTAAACACCTGCCACATACTCAGCTGTATGTTTGTCTACCATATTTGGACCTTCTGCTGCAGCTTACATCCTGGAGAAACTCCATGATTGTAGCTTCTTTGATGATGAAGTTCAGTCTTCAATGTTCTACCTGACACTGCATGACGCCATGCTGCACATCCTGGAGAAACATCCGGAGCCTATTCCAAAAAAGTCTGATTATGAGAAGGTAAAGAAGAGCAACAAACACAATATTCAGGGAGTATTTGACATCTTACTGTTGGAAATATGTACACAATACTATTACACACATGTAGGGTTTTTACAGCATAAAGCACCTTGAGGCGACTGTGCTGTGACCATAAATACATTTTAAAAAAGAAACTAAATTGAATCTGACGTTCTTTATGTTGTTTTACAGATAATGACAGGAGTCACTATTCATCATCTGCCCGGCAATTTGAGGAGCAGAGACAGAAATGTAGGTATCAGTCTCAAACTGTGCTTTTCAGTGTTTGTGGTTTTTGAGAAATAACTTTCATCTATTTTACTGGTTACAATACAGAAGCCAAAAGCAGAAAAATAAAATCCGATGATTTATTTCCAACTTCTGAAACGAAAAAACCCCCACAGAATTTTATTATTTCTTTAACTCATTCACTGCCAGCCATTGGCAGTGAATGAGTTAAACCCATTGACTCATTCACTGCCATTGACGGCTATAGACGTCAATGGCAGTGAATGAGTTAAACTTGGTCATTTAAAAAATATATATATAAAAACTCATTTCAGCAGCCTGATGACCAAGACAAGTCTTTGATTTAATAACTGATAAGCTTTCTAACACATGCAGTCCCATGAAAAAGAAAGTTTCCACAGGACTATACAACTACTGTGAAAAACTAAGTACGCCCCAAAACTAATACACAGCCCGAAATAATAGGGGTCCTCAATTTGATGCTGCAAGATAAAGAAGAAAAATCATGGAGGACAACGGTCATGTGATCTGTCAGTGGAAACACATGGGGAAACAGCTGACACCAATGAACATAATGACGTCACAGTGGAAGAGAAAAACTAAACACAATGAACACAGGAACACAAGACCTCTCCAAAATAAAACAGGAAACATAATGAGACACAGAGATGACAACATGAACTTGACAACACAAGACATGCAGACACGAAACACATGACGGGCAAGGGAGACGTAACAGAGGGGTGAAGACACAAAGGGAATCTAATAACAAAGAACTAGAATGACAACCTAATGATAGAAATAAACTTCGAAAAATTAAAGGACTTAAACATAAAAATAAACTCAAAACACTGGGTCACAATGGCCCAGGACTGTGACAGGAAGTCGCTTTGATGACAGATGAGATTGACTGAACGTGACTGAACGTCAGCTCCTTCTTCTCCCACAGGCTTCACCCACACAAACAAAGTTATAACTTCAGAGTGACGATGATGAGGACGACGACCAAAGACGAGGAAGATGAACCTATCAACCGTGTGTGTGTGTGTGTGTGTGTGTGGCTTTTAATGCAATGCATGAAACTGCATTGATTCTATTGCTTTTTTATCGTATACATCATATAGATTTGTAGACAATTACTGTATAATTTATTTGACATGTTTATTTTCATTTTCATGATGGTGAGGATGAATGTCTTTGCAATGGTAACATTACTTTCAAGAGTTAAAACTGACTGAAATGCTGGAATAAATTTTTTACTCTCTAAATAATGCTGTTTGTTGCCTTTTTTAATCCATTAACTTTGTTACATGTTAACATCAAAAGATAACATGCATTAAAAGTGCAGTGGGCATGGTTATAAGTATCTTAACTGTTACTGTTAGCTTTACTGTTATCCAGAAATGATTAAAGCCACAGTATTGCTCTGGACAACATGCTACTTTTGTTACCATGACTACTGCATACTTTGCCTCAATAAACAAACTCTATAATTTAGCTGTAAATTCTTCATATTGTAACAAAACACATCACAGAAAATTCAATTATTTATATATATTGTCTCCAATTATTTCTATACTTTATCCTCTAAGGACTATCAAAGGTTCACGTTGGTCCTTTTAGCTGTTTCACGTTGTTGATGTTAAATTGAGTTCTAAAATAGGAAATGTAAGAAATATTTCTCTCATTCATCGTTTCTAGAATAACTGTGAAAAGTGAATTTCAGCACATGCAGCAAAGGTTTGTATGGGTGTGTCGCTGAATGAGCAAACATGTGAGAAATCCTCGTGCCTGTCATCCTGCAATAACTGCAGGTGAATAAAAATCTGTTTGTGTTAATGATTGATTTGAACAAAGATAAAACCAACAGAGTGATGAGACTGATCTCAGATTAGATACAGCAGACAAAGGTTGTTTGAAGAATCTGTTTTGTTTTTCATTTTGTGACTTTGAGTCTCACATCAAAGGTTCTTTTACATTATTTATTTTACAGTATTATGTAATGAAATCATAGCCGCCGTTTTCAATCTGATTATAATTTATGTATGCTCAAAATATTTTAATTATTCCGTTGTTTGACATTTCGAATGCATTTGTCCCAAATTAAAGATTCTGATGGCAAAAAAGACCAATAAAAATATCAGTTTTAAGTATTTGATATATAAAACTAAAATTTCATGGCAGTTATAAATGTTGAAATTTTGCACCATAAAACTTTTATGCAAACTATTGACAGTCAAGCAGTAATTGTTGTACGAACTGGCTGATTTGAGATGGAATAACCCATGAGAAAAATGTTCAACAAATCAAACAAAAAACAATTAAAATACCTTCCCACATTGAGACAAATCAGCACAGCTAATATCAGATGACATTAAAGTCGTGTAGTATAACAGAGTGTTAAGCTGAGTTGACAGGGGAGCACCTGGGAGTCTCTGTGACACAGACGCACTGAGGTATTGTAAAAAGGTATGAATCTTGTTTTTACTCAACATAATGGAAAGTGTTGTCAATCATAAAAAATGATAATGATAATAATGATGACTCATAAAAGATAATACAGACCGACTCGCTGACCTTCACCTCGCCGGTCTTTTCACAGTTTAACCAGAAAATCCTGGAATGGCTTCTTGCCACATCAAATAAAATCTCTAATTGTCCTGTTGTAATCTGGCACTAGATAAGACTTTTTAAAGTTATTGATCATACATAAGAGTCATAACAACAAGCAACAAGAAAATGTGCGTCAGCATAATAGAACTTACTTTGATAAAGGATGACATAAGCATCTACTAAACAATGTATGGACAATGAGACAGATGTAGGAGAAACCTACACATGCCTCTCAGCTATAGTCTAACCTCTGAGCAGATGCTAGCATGCTAATAGGCTAACATGGCAGTCTTAAAGTTTGGCTCACATTAGCAAGTTCTGGCTAACTTACACACAGCATTCATATCTAAATTAAACTTAGCACTTCACTAGTGCAGTGTGTTTTTCATAATCTCATTCTGAAACCTGCGTCCTTATTTAGGACGTGCCTTCGCTCAGCTGGCAGAGCTTCCTCCAACCTATGAAGCGCCTTGAGGCGATTTTTGTTGTGATTTGGCGCTATATAAATAAAATTGAATTGAATTGAATTGAATGACCTCTACACAGCTTTTCCCCCCATGCTAACGTACCGCTTTCTGGGTGCATGAAGACATATCAGTGTAGGTATGTGGATCTTATCATTTTCACAAGCAGAGATAAGATTGAATGTTATATAGCTTAACAGTTTCTTTCCACCCACTCTCTGCAGGTTTCTTCCTGTCTTGAGCCTGATGGCTGTGGCGATGGGCCTGGTCACAGATCCTGAGGGTCTTAGTGATGACCACAAAAGAGTCCCAGTGGCCTCCTCTGTGACATTCCTCATGGGGACTTTTTTAATAGATTATGAGCTATGTAAGTAATGTTGCAGGTTTATGGAGGTGTCTTCATAGCAAGTTATTTAACTTTAGGTCTATCGGTTTGCATAGAGGTCTGCCCGCCCCTCATTGAGCCTGGTTCTGCTGGAGGTTTCTTCCTGTTTAAAGGGAGTTTTTCCTTCCCGCTGTCGCCAAGGCACTTGTTCATGGGGTGGGGGTCATAAGATTATTGGGCTTTCTCTGTTTCCTTTGTATTATTGTACGGCAATTGTGATTTGCAAGCAAGCAGGCAATTTATTTATATAGCACTTTCAGAACAACTCTCAGCTGAACACAAAGTGCTGGACACTGGACACGCCAGAAATGATACATTAAATAAGTTAAAATAAATAAATAAATAAAATAAAGATAAAGATAAAAATAAATAAGATGCTAATTAAAATGACATTTAAAATAATAAATTAGCACAAATAGCAAAAAATAAAATAGTATAAAATGATAATTAGAATTACATTTAAAACAATAAAATCAGCACATGACATTAAAACAATAAAATGAGGGTCATACTGTGTCAGCTGAGATGGTCTGGACAGGTTCAGAGGGGGAAAGGGGATGTACTGGGGAAAGAGTGTTGAACGTGGAGCTGCCAGGAAGGAGGAAACAGTGCTTAACAAGTTTATTAGAGTACCACCTAATGCAGTGTCTTTACTTCTGCTCCTCTAGTGTTGGACAGACTGGTGGTGGCTACGCTGACTTGCTACCCCATCTTGTGGTACAACATTGTGGCCCAGCCCTCATTTAACTAACTTCATCTCGTCATCACACTTTTCTACAGTTTATTTTAAAGATTTAGTTAAGAGTCGGATTAATAATGCAAACTGTAATTTATTAAATAACATTCAAAAGTTACCCAACAGCACATAGAACATAGTTCAGTAAAGTTCAGTATTCTTGGAAAAGTGGTTGCAGGAGGTGAGCTGGCTTCAAACAAATGACGAACGCACAGAGATGTGGTGCAGAATGTGCCGTTTGCCATTTGTTTGAAGCCAGCTCACCTCCTGCAACCACGTTTCTGAGAACACGTGCTTCTTTTGTGGTTCGGACTCCTCCTGACATTTCTTTGGAGGTGGAGGAACACCAAAGTAAAGGAGCTTCTTCGACATCTTTAAGAGTTCTGAACAAACATCTGTCCTCCTCCAGAAAATCTTATGTACGCAAACACGCGTTGCAACTTCTTATCTGGTGCGTCTTTTATTTTGACAGTGAATGCGCACCTGCGGACCACTTATGTGCAGCCCTGGCTCTCACACATAAAGCAGTATAAAGCAGCTGTTGTCTTTCTACACGTCTCCATCTACACATCTCCGTGATTCGGAAAACTCTCATCTTATATCCTGATGGGCAGGGCAGCATTTTCATTCCACTTTTCAGGCTAAGGCCAGAGGTGTTTCTATTCTAATTGACCAAAATGTTCCCTTTGAGAAACATAATGTAATTTCTGATACGAGTGGCCGGTATGTTTTTGTTTCGGGTAAACTTTATCATTTAAAAGTAGTGTTGGCCAACATATATGCCCCAATATTGATAATGTAGATTTCTTTCAGCGTGCTTTCTCATTGCTGCCTGATCTGAGCTCATACTCTCTCATACTTGGTGGTGACCTCAACTGCTGGCTGGACCCTGTGTTCGACCGATCCTCCCTGAATCCCTGCACTGTCAGTAAATCTGCTCGTTTCATTCGATCCTTTTTATCTAACTGTGGTGTCTCTGATGTTTGGCGCTGTTTACGCCCCCACAGAAGAGAGCACTCTTTTTTTCCACAGGTACACCACACTTATTCTAGGATTGATTATTTTCTCGTTGATAATCAGCTGACTCCATGGGTCCAATCCTGTGAATATCAGACCATAGTAATATCAGACCAAAGCCCTGTTGTGCTATCAATGAGTTTCCCAGACGTCCCTCAATCCAGACGACACGGGTGTTTTAATTCGACTCTCCTGGCAGATGTAAACTTCCTGGAATTCATGAAAGAACAAATAACCTTGTTTCTTAAAACAAATACCACAGGAGAAACTTCTAGCTTAATAATTTGGGTTTATACTGAAATTCTATACACTGTATTTATATGTTCTATTTCTATTGTATATATTAATCGGCATCTGTGGGTGGACAGCAAAGAAAGATTTCATTGCACAGAGAAATGCCTTTTCCCTTGTGACACATGACAATAAACACTTCTTGAATCTTGAAAGCCTTTCTCAGGGGGCAAGTTATTTCCTACACTGCTAATATGAAGAAAAAGGCCTGTATAGAACGACTCGATTTAGTCAACCGAATCAAAGAAGTAGACCTGCTCTATGCGAAGGTAAAAAGCCCAGATTTATACAATAAGCGCGTGGAGCTTCAGACTAAATTCGATCTCCTCTCAACGCACTCAACTGAACGTCAGCTCCTGAAGAGTAAGAGTTTGTTTTATATTCATAGTGACAAAGCGGGTAGGATGCTTGCCAGCCAGTTAAGGGGCTTCCAGGCAAAACAACACATCACAAAGGTTAGAATGGCTAATGGTAATATCACTTCGGATCCTTCCAAAATTAATGATACATTTAGGACTTTTTTACTCTCAACTTTACACCTCTGAATCACCGCAGGAAAGCACCTTAATGGATAACTTTTTAAAGCCTTTGAATGTACCTATGCTTTCCTCTGATAGTAAAAACAGATTAGACAAACCCATCACGCCAGAGGAGCTGGGTGCAGCCATTTCTTCACTGCAGCCTGGAAAATCCCCTGGTCCTGACGGCTTTCCTGTAGAATTTTTCAAAGCATTTTCCCCCTTGCTTTTATCTCAATTACATTTAACCCTCTCCTACTCATGGAAGCGTGGTAAACTTCCGCCATCCTTTTACGGGGCAAGTATCGCTCTTGTCCGAAAGAAAGGTAAGGATCCAGTGGAATGCTCATCCTACAGGCCAATCTCTCTATTAACCTCCTAGGACCTGGCATCCACATATGTGGACATCACATTTTGGGATGTCTAGACCAAAATAGTAAATTTTTCTCTACAAGTGCCTGATATCCACTTACAAGGACATTATGCTGCCACTGTTCTATCAAAATTTAAAACGAATGTCCTCATATGTGGATCTCATTTTTCTCAGAAACAAAAATTAGGTAAAAACAAAACAAATTCATCAGGTCCCAATCAGCCCAAATAGCAAAGAAAATTTCAAAATGCGTGCCATGAAAGAGTTCGGGTCTAAGGAGGGTAAATGTCAATGCTCAAATTTTGGCTCGAAGTTTTGGCAATGCAGACTGGAAAATATTTTGCCCTCAATTATATCCGAAGATCAAACAGGCTTCATTAAGAAACGTTACTCTTATTCCAATATCCGCCGACTATTGGATACATTATACACCCCTTCCGGCCAGAGTCCTGAGTGCATTCTCTCCTTAGACGCGGAGAGGGCGTTCGATCGGGTCGAGTGGAAATACTTATTCACAATTCTAGATAAATTCAATTTTGGATCGAAATTTATTTCATGGATAAGGTTATTATATACGTGTATATAGCTGTGCAGCTCGGCTGCTATGTGTGTTAACACAGAGGGGATACGGCTTCAGCGTCCCAGGCGTTCGCTGTTGGCCTGCTTAACACTGTGGGGAATAAACAGCGGGGAATTATGCTACGGTTCGTGCCAGCTAATCGTTAGCCGGCCTGCGAGTAGCATTCCAGCTGGTTGGCCTGTCTGGCGTGTCGCCCGCAGCTTGCGGGTTAACGCGACCAGCAGGGCGCCTCTCGTAGCTCGGCTACATTGGGGAAATGTGTTCCAAGCATATACTTTTACCTGTCAGAATAAAATGTGAAGGGGAATTCAAGTTGCGGCTAGCGCCGGCTACCTGTTAGCACTTCCTGGTTAGCGTGTGCCCCCGCCCCCTTGCTTGGTAGCAGAAGTATGGCAGCCCACATGTCCCAAACATCTGTGTGTATGGCATTTTTGCCTTTTTATGATAGGCACGAGCAGTGTGGCTGTGCCTGGGTGAAAAAGGAAAGATATATGACTACATAAAAGCAGCCTAGAGCATGCTGTGCTGGCTAAAGTAGCTGATGCTTGCATCCACTGCTTTGTTGCCAGCGTGGACTAGGCAGACCGTGCTTGGTTTCTGAAAGCATTAAATGGCCCGCCCCTCCACCTTCTGCCTCCAAAAATAGGAGAGCAGGCTACTATGAGGTACATGGCTGCCACTGCTGTGACTCCAGTTGGGCAGGCCATGGGCTGGGTCCCCTCCCACACCTGTTGCTGATTTACTGCTGGCCCCTCCCACAGTATCCCTCCCATGGCTCCACCTCTGTGAGGCCTGGGCTTGTGGAGGTTGACTGTCAGGTGGCAGATGTTGAAGAAGCTTCCATCCTCTCCTCCAGTGTTGCCCACCTGTCCCTGGACTGCCCCCTGCTGGTCCCCGGGCACAGTGTCGGGCGAGATGGGTCCCTTCAGCTCTTGATTGGAGCATTCCGGGTGTGGGAATTAGCCCTTCCTGAGGTCCCATCTAGCAGAGTGGACCTCAAGGTTGTTGCTATCACGCAGCCTCAGCACCTACTGCCTAAGGTGCCGTTGCTGCCTGGTTGGACTGGTTGCAGGCAGTGAGTGCCCTGCCTCCCAGCATTTATGGTCCCCTGCCCGCAGTTGGTTGCTGCCGTGCATGGCGGGAGTAGTTGCCTTTGGCCCCTCCCCCGTTAGCCCCCCGGTCCCTAGTTGCCTCTTCAGGCCTTCCCTTTGCAGGGCGGCATGCCCTGACAGGGGCGTGAGGGTTACTTATGCCCTGCTGGTGGCCATTTTGTCACTCCCTCTATGGATGGAGCTTGACACGACAGCTGCAGGCGGGCTGGGCATGGAGAGCCTACCCAATCCTGTGCCTCTCAGGCTAAATGAGGATGATGGCTGCAGCGTTCCCTCCCAGGGCCCCGCCTCTGCAAGGCCTGGGCCGGTGGAGGTTGATTATCGTGAGGTGGATGTTGAAGAAGCTTCCATCCCCTCTGGCTGTCACTGGGGTAGGGTCCGAACGGGTGAACCCATGTCTGGGTTCCCTGGTTCTGGGACCCTCCCACAGCATTCCCTCCCATGGCCCCGCCTCTGTGAGGCCCGGGCCGGTGGATGTTGCTTATCGTGCGGTGGATGTTGAAGAACTTCCATCCCCTCTGGCTACCACTGGAGTGGGGCCCGGACGGGTGAACCCATGTCTGGTTCACCTGATTCCGGGCCCCTCCCACAGCATTCCCTCCCATGGCCCCGCCTCCTTGAGGCCTGGGCTGGTGGAGGTTTGATTGTCAGGAGGTTGATGTTTATGATGCTTGGCTCCGGACAGACGACCAGGGTTGCCTGATGGAACTGCCTGTCTACCCTGAGAAGAACTGAGGGATCTATGCCGGCGTGCGGAGACGGCCGTGTTCAGTTGAGGTTGGGAGGACTCGGAGCCTAGGCTCAGCTGTCCTCCAGCCGCCCTCCTCCCTCCTGACACTCTTGAGTTGGGCCTGGTGGCCAGCTCTGCTGCAGGCTGTGTTCCCCTGGCCTGTTGCCCGCGCTTCGCCGGTTTCATACGCCAGTCGGACCTCGCTGCATCTGACCGCTCGGTCAGCGGTTGACAGTTCTCCGGTCTGCGGCGCTGGCTCTCTGTCTGGCACATTGCCCAAATGTTGCGGGTGGCCGGCTGCTGCTGCTGCTGCTGCTACTGCTGCAGCTGCAGGCTGTTTCCCTGGCGTATTGCCCGCGCTTTGCCGGTTTACGTGCCAGCTGGACCTTGCTGTGTCTGATGCTCAGCCAGCGAGTGAGTGTTCTCCAGTCTAGTGTAGCCTGTTTTGTCTGGCGTGTTGCCCGCAGTGCGTGGTTCACACGGCCAGCAGGGCTCCTGTCATTGCTCGAGTAGGGCGGCTTCTCGGCTCTGACTGCGGCTTAAGCCCCCGCCGCTGCTGCTGCTGCAGCTGCAGACTGTGTTCCCCTGGCGTATTGCCCGCGTTTCGCCGGTTTACGCACCAGCTGGACCTCGCTGTGTCTGATGCTCAGCCAGCGAGTGATGTTCTCCAGCCTGCAGCGCCAGGCTCCCTGCAGGTGGTTCACCCATTACACATTAGCCGGGCCTCGCTGTGTCTGATAAGCCAGCCAGCGAGTGTGTTGTGCCGCTTGGCCCTGGGACGACCTGTGGGTCGCATCCCTGGCTTGGAGCTCCTCTCCAGCGGCTTCACTACAGCTGCTTGCTGTGTTCCCCTGGCGTGTTGCCCGCATTCGCCGGCTTACGCCAGTTGGTCCTCGCTGTGTCTGATGCCTCAACCAGCGAGTGAGTTTTCCCCAGCCTGCAGCGATGGGTCCGTCTGGCGTTGCCCGCTTCTTGCAGATAACGAGTAGGGTCTCCTCTCAGCGGCTCAGTGAGCTACGCTTCCTCTCCTCTCTCTGTTCCTGGGATTTCAGGTTCGGGTCCTGAAACCGGAGGCTCCAGCTGGAGATCCTTGGGGAGCGTACGCACGGGCTCGTCCTAGCCGACCGCCCGTGCTTCTGGCATTCCGTTGCTCCAACCGCATGAGCTTATCAGACCTTGCTGTGTCTGACAATTCGGCCAATGAGTGAGAGGTCCCCAGCCTGCGATGCTGGCTCCCTGTTGGTGCTTTGCCTGTGTGTCACAGACTTACACGGCCAGCATGGGGACGCCCAGTAGCCGGGACTTTGTGTCTCACCTCGAGTGTCTTGTTGCGAGTTCACTCTTGAGGCTCCTCTGTCTATGGACAGGCACGTGATGACGGTGCTGGGGGTGGACCTTTGGGTCATCGCCTTGCTTTGCCCTCCACTTACGCAGGCTAGGCTGCTCGCTTAAAAGCAGTACAAAAGAACAGCTATGTCTGCAGTGTCGGTGTCTTCAGTGAGAGCCAAAACAACAACTTTTCAGTGTGAAAAAACTCAGCTCGTGTAACCTGAGGAAACGGTCTCTAAATATCTTTTAGCTGTGGTTAGCTGGATGTCAGTCTTATGTTACAGACGCTGTGTCGAGGTCGAGCTGCAAGTCATATTTTCGGCACTACGTTGTAGTGAGATAAGTTTGTGGGTGTTTTGTGCAGCTTCGGCTGTCCTGTTAACTGCTCTCTGGTTAGCCTATAAGCTAACAGCTAGCCTGGTTAATGACGCTAGAGTTCCACGCACATGCAAACAGCTCGTCTCTACTGCTTTAACTGTTAAAACAGAGGCAATACTGCGGCTGGCAGGGTTTATTATGTGAAGCTTGTTCAGTTTAAACAGTCTGCATTAAGCTGGGCAAACACTGTGCGATTTTTTTCAGTCACGTTATTCAGCTCCTGCTCAAACTGTACAGGGTCTCACACTATACAGCCTGATGCTCTGATGCGACCTGATGCTCAAACTGTGCGTTTATAACATGAAGCTTATCATACAAAATCTGTCCCTCGCTCTCCCTCTCTCTGTCTTACAGACACACACACACACCACCATCAACTTTGCTAAATTGCTAATGACAAACATTGACCAGGCAGCTGTGATTGAGCAGGAATGTCCATCCAACTCTTTTCATGGTTGCTGTAGTCGTGATAATTTTGTGAGGCCACATTGAAAAGCCTCAGATACGGAAGTGTAGAGCTGCCACCCAGGCAAAAGAAAAATAGAGCTGAAAAGTTTATTGTTCTAACAATATACCTTTCACGTTTGAACAATATAATATCACGTTCGTACAATATAAATATTATATTGTACGAACGTGATATTATATTGTTCAAACATGAAAAGTATATTGTTAGAACAATAAACGTTTCACGTTATAACGTGACATAGCTCTATTTTTCTTTTGCCTGGGTGGCAGCTCTACACTTACGTACTCAGATGAGCTTGCTTCATCCTACAAGTTGTGCCTCCATCTCTTGTGTCCAGATCACACGCTGCACTGCTGTGCTGCTCCTCCTTTTCTTTCATTTCTGTGTTTGTGCGTGCGCAGTGTGAGAGGCTGCGTTGAGGGGCGACAGGATTTCAAACAGGTTTGATTATCATGCGACCAAACGATTGATGATTGGGAGCTGGTCGTTAACTGCTTTTCGTTACCCCATGTATACGACACGATGCACACACGATTAAGGCAAAACACGGCCGATCCCCAAAACTGTTGCGCGACTGAAAAATCGGCTCAAAATGGGCCAAAAATCACACAGTGTATGGGCAGCTTTTGGAGGCTAGCTCCAAGCAAACATCCACAGCTTGGCAGTGTATACAGCACTATAATGATCAGACCTGATTCTTTTGAAAACCTTACATCTTTCCACAGGTCTCCACTTCATCAGACATCACATAGACACAGAGCTGGATGAGACCAGCACAAACAGCAGCCTAACCAACGAAGATGATGGATCCATGGGGTCAGGAAAGCCAGAAGCAGGGCTGGAGAGGTACCTTTCATGTCCATTCACTGGAGGTGTGGCTCTATTGCATGGCGTTCCTCACATCAAGAAGCTGCGATCAAAGTCAGTACAGCTCTTCCTGCATCTGGAGCTTGTGAAGGACTTCTCAGTCATGCAGGACTCCTGTTCACTGCTGAACAGTCACAGCTTCACAGAAAGAACCTTGAGAGCAAACTGCTGCTGAAGCTGAACCATCACCTCACTGAGTGAAGAAATGGCACATTTTTGCTGAATATGCAGAAACAGATGCACACCCATACAACTTATGGTAAACTGAGCTGCCTTGTATGAACATACGTTGAAGATGCCTCGTTCTGTTTTCTCTGAGGCTGCTGTGCCATTTGGAGCAAAGATGAATATAAAGTTTACAGCATATCTTGTCACTGGAAATTGTTTGCACTGTTTATATATTTATATTATTTACTGCAGGTATTGGTGAAAAAAGCTTTATGTTGTGAAAAACTGAAACCTGGAAATTAGAATTGTTGTGCCTTATTTTGTTGTTTTTACATATATTCCTTTTGAAAATAGTAAAATTTGTGTATTTATTTATTTTTGTTTGTCTGATAGCATTTATTTAAAAAATAAATTGGACATTTCAAACAGTTACTCGCTACTTGAGTAGTAGTACTTTTTTACTCTTACTTGAGTAACTTTTTTGATGACTACTTTTCACTTTTACTTGAGTAATAATGTTTTAAAGTAATGCTACTCTTACTTGAGTACAATTTTTGGATACTCGACCCACCTCTGGTTCTCTTAGTGAGAGACTATCTCTCCACCATCAGGCCGCTCAGCGACGCGTTCCGATCAAACGATCACCGGTGTCCCGTCTGCACAGCTGTTTTATACGTGAGCTGTGGGGCGTAGCCGGGCGTGCCGGAGTGTCTTAAAGAAATCTCCACACGCCATGACCAAAGGGGGTCGTACCGCGTACATATGGAATATGTAACGGTGTGGAGAGATAGTCTCTCACGAAGAGAACCAAGGTTTCACCGTAACCGTACGATCTTCAATAGATTTGATTAAAACAGGCTGGGAACAAGATTTAAATCAGTCATTGTCTATGGATACATGGTAAATGGTAAATGGCCTGTATTTATATAGCGCTTTACTAGTCCCTAAGGACTCCAAAGCGCTTTACATATCCAGTCATCCACACACACATCCACACACTGGTGATGGCAGCTACATTGTAGCCACAGCCACCCTGGGGCGCACTGACAGAGGCGAGGCTGCTGGACACTGGCGCCACCGGGCCCTCTGACCACCACCAGTAGGCAACGGGTGAAGTGTCTTGCCCAAGGACACAACAACTGAGACTGTCCAAGCCGGGGCTCGAACCGGCAACCTTCTGATTACAAGGCGAACTCCCAACTCTTGAGCCACGATCGCCCACATGGTACAGTTAACTGCACATCCCTATGTTCCTGCCACTGTCTTTTACAATTTAGGGTTGTGCACCGGGTCCATCTCTCCAAAGTCAAACTATCTCGTATGTATCTGAATGTAGACCCCACTTGTGATAAGTGTGGGAGTGCGGAGGCTTCCCTATCCATATGTTCTGGACGCGCCCTAGCCTTGAAGGATTCTGGAGAGATATATTTCAAACCTTGTCCCTAATTCTTGGATATAATATGGATCCTAATCCATTATTTGTGCTTTTTGGCACCACTGGGGAGGCTGATGCACGCCTGACCGTTGCACGCTCTCTTTCGCCTCCCTTGTAGGGGGCAATTCCTGAAATACTTTTCCAGCCTTCAGGTTGCAAGCCTAACTTCCAGCATTACTCAGTAAATCCTCCCCCTTCTTTTTTTCTTCTTTCTTTAGTTCTTTGTGTTTGTTTTATTTTGTTCTGCTTTGTCCTGTTGTATTTGCAATGGGATTTTTTTGTTGGGTTTTTTCTGTTTTTTGTTTGTTTATTTCTCTACCTGGCCTGAGGGAAAGGGCTACTATGTGGTATGGGTAGGGGGTAAACTGATAAACTGATGTTGTTGAACAATTCTGTGTGTATCTGTTTTTCTTTGTTTTAATTTAATAAAAGTATCTTTGAGAGAAAATATGCTGTCCACAGACAAGCCAATGACCTTTCAAAGTCATGCATCCAAAATATGAAATTAATAATGTAATTTTCACAGTTCTTAAATAGGAAATTCTTCTAACTAGTCCTTTTGATCATTTCAGCATTTCTTGCTTTATCCATCTATCCATTCGCTTCTGCTTCTCCTTTTCAGGGTCGCAGGGGGCGTGGAGCCTATCCCAGCTGTCTTAGGGCGAGAGGCGGGGTCCACCCTGGACAGGTCGCCCGTCTGTCACAGGGCCAACACACAGACACAGACAACCATTCACAACTATGGGCAAGTTAGTGTTTCCAATTATCCAGCCCCACTAGTCAGCTAACCTTTTACATGAAGAACTTTTACTTCTTTCTACACTGTGATATTGATCATGTCCATCAGTGGGAGGAGTCACTAAATAACCAAAAGCTTATGGCTGAGAATATATATCCATGCACTCATTAACCTATTGTTTACTGCTGCTTGTGTCCACAAGCACTCAAAGAGTTTATTCATATTGACAAATAGCATATACAGCATCCTTTTAAAAAGCACGTCATGGAGGTGGACAACGGTGTCCGCATCTTCAAGTAAACTGTAAATTTGAGCTAGAAACTAAAGGCCAGTAATTGTACACAGGTTATTGAGAAGCACAAATACAAATATATATACATCATGCTGTTTACAGCTTACATGTTGGAAAAGCTGCACAGCTGTATGTTCGCAGGGGGCAGGTGCACAGGCCCAACCCTCCATGATGCCACGCTACACGTACTTGAAAAGCACAGACAATACAAGCAGAGGTTGGAAAATAGTCATAAAAAATGTACATCCTGTACAATCAGTAGGTGTCAAAAGATGACTATAACTCAACTAGCCACTCTAATTTGACCACCAGTATAGCCCCAGAGAGGGTCTGTGACAATAAGCTTGGTGATGATGCTTTAATGCTTCGGTTATTTGTTTAGCAAATACAGGAAACTTGGCTCTAGAAGACCGTCTCCTGGATCATCCAATCAAATTACATAAAACCCCGTTTATCACGTTTGTTGTTACAGGCCTTGTTGCGCTGCTGCGGTATCCCCTTGCAAATGCAGCATAGTGAAGGACGCCTTCAAAACTGTAACGACCAGACACTGCAAGAGCTTTTCCCCCCAAGCAGTCAAAGCCCTCAACTCACTACCACCAGACTGATAAACACAAACACCTTACAGTACTCACCAAAAGACTCAAACACAACACAAACTTCCACAAATGCACTACAAACTGGACCTGGGAACAATCTGCTTATTTGCACACTCAGTCACATAGTTACTGAACACATCTCAAATATATTTGCACATTTTGTCTCTTGCACGTCTTCGTCCGTTCTCGTCTAAAATATCCTGACTCATAACTTGAACCTGGTATTTAGTACCTGCTGCACAATCCACTCCATATTGTCTCTGCCCTGTCTGTTTATTCTACATGGATAAAGTTAGTAATAGTACCTTTTTATCAATCATTTGTAATTCCTAGTTTTTATCTCTTGGAGATATATCATTTATACTCTTATAAATGCACCAGGGGGACTCGGGGAGAAACAGCATCTCGATACACTGTATACTGTGTATATTGTTGTATTGACAATAAAGTTTTTGAATCTGAAAAACTGCAATAAATCACACTGACATCAAAGAGACAACAGCCAATTCTTCACCTTCACCAGCATGCATGGAAATAGATTTATAGAACCTCCAACTAAAAGTGCAACTCCTGCTCTTAATCACAGCCTTCAGGGGAAATGACAGCGCTTTGCTTAAAGTAGCTTGCTGTATGGTCTTTTCATGACGTGACACTGCAGGTACATCGTTCTTCCTAAAAGGGGCCAAACCCAAACAGATCACCAGACAAAGCATAGCTTCATTTTTCCACAATATATTTTTAATGAGAAATACTGAAGACCTCGTCAGTCAGACCAAGTGATAAATGTAGTTTTCAGTAACTTCTGTTAAAGAAACCAGCTGACATTGTACTACATCACATCATGTCAAACAAAAGGATAGAAATGTGCTGTTAAAAATTTATTGACTCAACATCTTTAAATGTACATGTGTGGCATCAGCTAACATATATACAGACATGTTTACCATATGTTGTTTCAAAAACAGGACACTCCTGCTCTCTTCCAAGTCAAAAGTATGTTCAGTGGAAGGTTTAGCACAGTTAACTTGAGTGTGCACCACATACACATTTGCTTTGGGCAGTTTTATGGAAATCAATGTCTACAACCTGGAACCCTGAGGTTTACTATCACATTACTCAGACAAGCAGTATGGAACAGAATGACAGACCCATTTCGGTGGTAGTTTACTGATAATAGGGCCGATACCGGCCCTGATCCGGATGGTGCGGACCAGGCATTTGGCCCTGGGGAGGGGGTCCCTGCATTCGTGGAGGTGGGGGTCCTCTTGGGGCGGGCCACATCCCAGGACTGAGCCCTCCTGGCTGGGTGAAGGGGGGACTGAGGGTACCCTGGTCTTCAGGGAACTGCTGCATGGAGTTCGGGTTATAATGATGAGGTGGTGGGGCATTAACAGGAGGGCCGCTATGCTGTGGTGGAGGTCCTGGGGGTGGGTGATTCATGTAAGGGGGTATCATGTGCGTTGGTGGAGGAGTAATAGGTGGGGGCGCTGTGGACATTGGGGGAGGAGGGGCCTGGTTGTACACCATGTGTGGTGTCCCAGAGGCCTGGGGAGGATGCTGCATTGGGTGGGTAATGGGAGGCGGCGGGGGAGGTGGGGGACCAAAATGCTGTTGAGGTGGTGCCATCATATGGTGAGAGTGCGACACTACGGGAGGCTGGCCAGGATAGTCCCCGGGGTGGTGGTGGGGTGGCTGGCCAGGGCCTGGCCCAGCAGAGAGGGGCTCGCGAGAGGAAGAGGAGTCGTCTTGAATGGGCACAGTGATGAGATTACTGTGCTTACGAGTTGTTACCGTGGCAATGCGGAATGTCTCAGGACCCAGAGAAGGAGTCGGGGGCGGGCCTTCGTGAGCGGAGGGAGGTGGCGGCTGACTGTAAGGATCGTGGCTCCCGTGCTGGAGCGGGTTGGTGAGATGGACATGGTTCTTGGGTAAGTGAGGTGGAGGCAGGCGGAAACGCTCAGATACATCAGAAGCAGGGGGCAGGTGCACGGGCTCCTGGCGGCCTGCAGAAGACTTGGCAGCCCTCATGTGGCGGTGGTTGACGTGGGCCTGGAGGTCACGCTGAGACAGGTAGGTGCGCTTGCATCCTGCTACAATGCTGCACATGTAGAGGGAACCACGTTGGCACTGTTCAATGCGCTGAACCGGGTCTGTGCAGTTATAGAGGGTCAGGCTGAAGAAACACAGACAAAGTCAAACAGCTCAGTTATTTAGTTGGACAAGTTCGCTGTTGATCTAATCAACCTATTTTTGGACTGGGGGACTTCACAGTACTCACAGACAATATGCAAACTCCACACAGCCTGTTCGTGGCTTAAACCGCAGGACCTTTTTTCATGAGACCACAGCTCCAACACCATACCGCCCCAACTGGTCAATGTGGCCCTTTCCACTGGTACCTACTCACCTCGACTCGGTTTTCCATTAGGTGGTTGTACCAGGTGCTTTTTTAGTCCCTGCTCAGCCGGGGTTGCAGTGAGCGGGGTCAATGCAAAAACCTCTGTGACCTCAGCAGATTGCATGCCACTGACTGTCCAGTCTACGGCGTCACTCGCTGAGTTAGAGGAGCAACTCCATCAGAAAAATCAAAGCTGCCATTTTTGAAACCTGCCAACATTATGAAGGCTCGTGAAAACCGACTTCATGGCCCTTAAGCCTGACAAGAAGCCACAGGCTGAGGTATACCATTGCAATTACTGAGCTGTATTTGTGTCTCAAACAAACAAAGTCAGAGTTTCGGACACATTGCTACAACAACCCTATGTACACTGAGGTGCGACTCGGTTGTAATAGAAAAAGACCAAAACACAGTCGAGTTGAGTGGAGCTGAGTAGATACCATCTCTATTAGCCCTGTCCAGGGTGTACTCTGTTCAGCCTATCACAGCCTGCATGGGCTCCAGCCTCCCTACAATCCTGAAGTGGATGCTGTAAGTGCTGCCTTTAGTTTTCCTTGCTATCAGAATGCTCAGTAGGCAGTATTTCTACGAGCTCAGCAAGTAAAATATTGGCCTAACACAAAGAACTGTCTTCAATCTGGTTGAGGAGGTAGGTGGAAAGACTTTAACTGTCAGAGAGAATGATTCAGAGTGCTTCGTGCACCTGGCAGCGTGGGTGTCAATCTACACGACTGCAGGTTTTAACAGATTATTCAGGTTCCCGTTTCACTTTTACAGGACAAAAGACTTCAGATGTTGGCTTCAGATTTTCTTGAGGTCCCATTCCTCACGTCACTAAGGCTACGTCCACACTGGCCTGGATAGATTTGAAAACGCTCCGCGTCCACACTAGTGTTTTCAGTCGTTCTCACAGAGTTGTGCGTCCACATTGAAACGTCTGAAAACGCTTACGTTCCAGTCCTGCGCATGCGTGAAGATTCGACCTGCCTCATTTCCGTCTGCCGCTTATTTACTCTCCGGCTCTTTGAAACGTGGCGGCAGAATGTCGATGAAAAGCAGCGAGTTCTTTAAATAGACTAACGATGACGTGGAGTCGTTGCTGTGAGTAACACAAAAGTACAAAGTTGCAAAAGCGAGTGAGAGTTAAAGAATTTGAAGAAAAGCTCTCTGAAGCATCTACAGACTGATATTCATCTTTAACAGGGCTGTCAAACAGAACAGCTGCTGTATAATACCCTCCGCTATCTGTGTTTAATTGGTCACATGACTGCATCACATGACTAACACTACAGCTGGGAAATATAACGATAACGATATGTGTTGCGAAATAACTTTTTCTCGATAGAAAAATTAAACTGTCGCGATAGACCTCGCCGCTCTTGTCCTCTTTAAAAAAAAAAAGAACAGCCAATCCAAATTACGTAGCGCAGAGCCGAACCAATCACAGCCGCAGCGTCACGTCGCGTGACTTGTTGCGTACAGCACAAGTGCCAAGCCGCACATGTGTATTTGTTTGGGAAGCAGCCAGCCGCCGTACTGCCCAGGTAACGGAGGAAAGGAGTGTGCCGACTAGAAACATCAACCGAGCGTGACCGAAGGTTACCGAAGAGAAAACAGATGATGGTTCCAACGCCGGAGAGATTGTCGAACGGAAGAGCCACAGAAGCTCCGTAGTGTGAAGGTATTTCTGCTATTTCAAGTCTGACAAAAACAGAGTAGCTGCACTGTAAATGTGCCGAAAGCAAGTCTGGAAATACAATAAACTGGTGCATGCTCAGTCTCTGACTGGAAGCGCTGATTCGTCATTCGGCTTTTGTCAGACTGAAGTAACTGTTACAACTGTTTGAAAAGCTCAGCTATACAACAAGGAGAGATTGAGAATTTCCTTTTAGTTCTCACTTTATTTGATGTTGACAAAAGTTAGTCAGTTTTGTCTGTTCTTCTGTAAAACAAACTAAGATTTATTTTTAGAATTAATATTTTGTTTCTAAGTGGAATTGACAGTTTAGTCTGTTTCGTTTGTTCTATTTTGAAACTTAAACGCTTTAGCGGCTGCCTTTTGTGTAGTTTGCAATATTTGCCTTTATTTATCTGAAAAAGTCTCATGTTCCTTAAGTACATCTACCCTGTTGAACTTATTATGGGAAATAAATATTTAAATCAAAACAAGCTGCTGATTATTTCACATTTTACTTGTGAGCAACGGCACATTTAAATCTTACAAATATAGTTATTTGGCTGATATCGTGATAGATATCGTTATCGCCTGAAATGAAAAAAACATATCATGATATGAAAAAATCTCATATCGCCCAGCTCTAACACGCATCATCGTTTTTGAAAGTCTGTTTTCGCTGTCCACACTGCGACGCAAAAGCACCGTTTTCAAATGTGTGCGTTTTCGAAATCGTTTTGAATACGCTGCGTTTTCCTTGAGCAAAACCGCCGTTTCAGTGTTGACGGGAGGCCAAAACGGAAAGAAAACGATGCGTTTTCAAACAAAAACACATTAGTGTGGCCGGAGCCTAAATCAGGGACATCTTAGTGGCTTTATACTGTAGTGATTTTATGCCCCTGCTGCTCAAAGTACTTGCAGGAGTCGACTTTTCTGGCATCCAGCCATCCTTATTTTACCCTCATTGCCATGTACCAAAGTTAAATAGTCTCACCCTGGGCACATCTTCTCTCCTTTCTTCTCATGAAGTAGAGCACAGTCATAACAGAAAACATGTTTGCAGGGAATCTGAGGAGTCAAATTGGCAAGAGTTAGACAGTAACATGACTCTGAGATGTTGTGCAGAGACACAGCAATAAAACATGTACCATCCGTCCATACAGCTGAATAGGGAGACCGCATTTGTCACAGAAGTGAATCGGAACGTCATCCTTTTCTCCAATCAAGTTTAACTGTTGAAATAAGAGGACACAAAAATATGACACGCATGTAATGACCACTAAAACCAGATCATTGTATACTTTTTCTTTAATTCCAATACTACACGTCTTACTGGCGTGCCAGATGCTGGTAATGATGCTACTTAATCATTAATATTGTTTCCCCTCACACAGCAGACGTACCTTATAGTCCCAGAACAACGGTTGTGGAAATCTCCTCTGACTTGCAAACACATCACCAGCTTTAGTTCCACAGTCAAACCTGTCCTCTTGCTTAAAGCCAAAGTTATCTGTAGTAGAAAGAAAAAAACAAGAGTAGCATTAATAAAACAGTATTTAAAAAAACCTGA
Organism: Rhamphochromis sp. 'chilingali'; assembly: GCF_963969265.1. Classification (NCBI taxonomy): domain Eukaryota; kingdom Metazoa; phylum Chordata; class Actinopteri; order Cichliformes; family Cichlidae; genus Rhamphochromis; species Rhamphochromis sp. 'chilingali'. The sequence continues at coordinate 41,124,877 of NC_137934.1, read as the reverse complement.
CACTTTTCCCAAAGAGGAGGGCAAGAACATAGCACAGTGTCACTATCCAAAGGAGCTTAAAATATTCTGTGTGTATAAGACAATTACATGTACATGGAAACTAAAATGAAAGGTACAAATAAAATCTAAAACGCTTACTTGATGCTGTCCTCATCATCGACTTCATGATTACTTTGTTAAAAAAAGAAAAAAGAATCAGCATCGGTATGGCAACAACAGAAACTTCACATAAATAACATTTAATAACATCTAAACTGAATTTATGAGGAAAATAATAAAAAGGACATCCATCTTCTGTACTGTGTGCAAGTGCCGCAGTTAATCCTTAAACAGCATGATGACATATGGCAGTAGGCTGTCACAGTGCTACTGTGTGCCAACGTATTATGATTCCAGACTGGATGACTGTAAAAGCATCAATAATACAAGTGTTACACTTTCTGTTAAACTGATACTGTTATGATGTATTGTAATTGATACGCCACGACAGGTCAGGCCAAGAATAAATGACGGCTGTGAGCGACAGAGACAGCTGTACAAAAGTACAACAACATACAAAAATGCTTGAGATCCTTTTTTTGAGTATTTTGTATCAAGTCCAAATAACAAAGATGAGCCAGCAAATATGGATGAACTGTGAGCTCTATCTGCCCAAAGAAACGTTCAAACTACCACTGCAAGTGTCACTGCACAACAACTGGTAAAGAAAGATGCCCACATGTCAACCTGTAAGTCTGTTGCTACCACTGGCACATCATCTCTGTTCAGCCCACGAGTACGTCGCTGATACCTGTGTAACACGTCATCGAGTCTACAATGACTCCTACCACCAGAAGAAAAAATGAACGTTTTTTCTCCCTCCACAGAGATACTTAATATACTGCATGGTGGCTCCGTTGTGTAATGTTTTTTACATTTGCCTAACTTGTGAAACATTCGTGGTTCAGGGCCAGGAGGAGAGACAAAGCACACTGTGGGCAGCCAAATCAAGTGTGCAGCCCAACCCACTGGAGTGGGGATGAAAGAAACGTCTACTCCATATCCTGCACATATATCCCAGTGAAATGTGACAATGATATGAAAAAGGAACATCTCAAAATAGGGCTGTGCGATATGACCAAAATCTCATCTCCCGATATAAGACATCTATCGTCCGATAACGATATAAATCACAAAAATGTTACATTTTCTGTAAAGTCTGTGAATCTCGGGCAGCTCGACTTGGTGAAGTGTTTCCTGCCTGTTCTAACGTTTGAGTCTAAGGTTTATTTTTTAGCACTTTGGCGGCTCTTTTTTTACTTCTCATCCGTAAATACTCTGCATCTTTCACGTGATTCAGTTTATTTTGAAAAGTCTCAACAGGATCTTGAGCTTTATTGTGAAAGGTTTATGTGGAACATAAACAAGCGGACACACATATAAAAACAGGCGCTTGTCCATCCGTAGTGTGGTTATATTAAATATAAGAGAAATAGAGAACTTTAAGAAATTAATAATAACTACAGCGACCATCAGAACCATGAAAAAATATTGCTGTAAACAGTTTATTTTGCGACACCACGAAACAAACGACAGCGTAAAATGAAACAATAGATGTTTATATATCGTCATATATATCGTTATATCAAACAGCCCTATCTCAAAACTTATATTGCAGAAAAGGAACTCCATTATTTTGAAAAGAGGAAAGGTTGACCTTTACAAACACCAGCTGAAAGACACCAACAACAATGCATTAGCTACTTTAAAAACTAACCAACAAAGAGTTGAATATCATTAAGCATGCTATGTTTATATACTTTACAGGCAAACGTACTAGGCTACCTACATATTATAGGTGCTCAGCCACAAAACCCACAGTGCAGAGTTTGTGCTGGTGTGAATGGAACTCTGCATTGGCAATTTTTACAAACCATGCACCTTGGCACTGCTTTGTAGCTTTATGTGGGCTGCAAATGTAAGAAACATTTCATGAATTGACTTATTTCAACTGCCACAATATTTTACAGCTCCACTCTTGAATTCAGTGAATGACCCATGTTTGTAAAGGCAGCCAGCTATTCAAATTTATATACAGTGGCAATAGGATTGAAAAAGTTTTGATTAAGAGGTGTGGCCCAATACTTTTGCCTATACAGTGTGACATCATAAAAACATTAGTGCTAATGAGCATTTTGTACCACATAGTGTGCCTACCATCTTCTCCAGGCTCACTTTTACAAGTTCTGCTGACAGGTCTCTGGGGGCGCTGCTGAGGTTTGCTCCTTATTGGCTGCTTGGACAGAAGTTTGATGGGGATTCGTCTGCGAACATCCGGGCCTCCCAAACTCCCAGAGCCATCGCTTCCTTGAAGATCATTGTCTGTGGAAGAAAAAGAGTATATCAACTGAAACAGACTGCTATATGTTCTGCGCTGTACATTGGACAGTTACAGAGTTAGTGAGGGATACCTCATGTGGTGGACTCAAGAGCCACACCAAAATTTAACAGTTACACATATCCATCTACAAAGAGTTGTTTTTAAAGCCTTTAGGACGTCACTGGATTGTGACAGTGCTTGTAACAGAGTCCCTTGCCTGTTTACATTGGTTACATAGATTACAAATAATTTCATTCTGGAATTAGACTTTATGGTGAAACTCAGTGACTCATAGGTTAAACAGGATGCTTCTTTTTGGGTTCCACAGTAGATCATCTGCCTCCGTCTCATCCAATCCCCATCTTCTATCACACCAACCTCTGCCTGGCAGCTCCATCTTCTGTCCCAGCCTTGCCTTTGTCTCCAAACTGCTCAATATGAGACATCTAATGCTGTACGTGTTGGTCACTCCCAATGAAAATGTTAACATCTTTAGTGGACTACCATCTTGTAACTCTTCCTTTCACTCGCGCCATTATTATTCAGTAACAAATCATCTTTGACACTCATCTCTACCCTGCATGGACTCTTTGCCATTCTTGTGTATTGCCCGTTGCTTTGGATGGCTGACCCCAAATATACAACTCATCCACCTTCATTACGTATACTCATCTTCACCTTTCCACACGCTTCATTCACACACAACCTTTCCAGGCGTGATACCTTCCACCTGCACCCACTCTCACAATGTCGCCTACGACACAGAAACTTGTACCTGTCCCTTAGCAAAGCCACAACAAGCGAGGAGGAGCTCAGAGCCGCAGATATTTATAGTTGGCAATGGTTTATCACTTTAGTGACACTTCAGTAATATAAACAATTGGAAATTAGATTAACAACGTTAGCGTTTCGCCCTTAATACTATCAGCAAAAAAGGGCTCGTGTATGTGGGTTAACAGTCAAGAGACTCGTTATAAGATAGTTTCTTTATACAGCTAAGTGGTTAGCATATGCTAACAATCAAGCCGCATTCGCGCCCCAACTAAATCGCAGCTAGCCGTAAACCCACTAACATGTGAGAATATATAGTTTGCAGTTGAGTTTAATAATTGCATAAACTCTGGTGGAACATTTCGTGTAACCCTCCAGACCAACTTAGGGCGTAACGTTAACTTTTGGCGAGAAGTACTCAAGCCTTTTTTGGCTAGCCCGCACCATTCAAGCTTTAATGTTCCCCTGGGAGATTACGGGTTAGCTTAGCAAAACCACTTTCCACGAAGGGGCTTTGTAGTCACGTTAGCTCTTAGAGCTGGTATGAAAACGGCTACGCAGGTTAAAAAATATATAGCATGAATAACAAGTTCTGCTAACGTCTCGGCCCTACTTTGCATTTTGCTTACCGCTTTGGTCCATGATCCAACGAGTGATCGCAATGCATTGTGGGATACGAGAAACTGACGAGGAGAGGAGGTGAAGTGAAAGGGAAGGAATGAGGATAGGAAAGAAGGAAGCGAAAGAAGGACGACGCAAACAGGGTTAAAAAATTAAGAGCTAAAAATAAACTGTAGTTAGTTCACGTTAAAACCAACAAAGAAAAACAGCCGTGCGTTTATTATGCCCGTGTACAGTTGGCCTAAATGGCTGGGTAACAATACTGAAAGTAAAGACAGGACGTCGTTGTGATATTTAACAGAAACGACCGTCCATTTGTTTTCTGTATCGACGCAGTTCCTCCTTTACGTTTTACGCTACTACCTGCCACAGGTCACATCCTGTCAGTCATGAGAGTGACTGGAAAATCTGAAGGCTTGGACTTTCTATCATATTTCATAAACATGTTGCTGTAAAGTTCAGGTTATTATTTATCCACTATTTACATTGTTTTAGCAGAAAAAAAGCTAATTGTATCCTTTGCTTAGGCTGCTGCCCCCGCGACCCGGCCCCGGACAAAGCGGATGAAGATGGATGGATGGATGGATGGATGTATCCTTAATAAAAAAATATCTGCTGCCATAGTTTAAACACTTGTTAGATCATCCAACATGTGCTATCCATGCATATTTACTTAGAATGAAGCTTGTTTCACAGCTGAACTAATTCACATTGTTTCATAGAGTTTCTAATACATACTTTGTCTAAAATGAATGTCATCAAACACAGAAAGAAGGTTGCATTTTGACTTTCATTGTAAACTGCTGCACACTCAGGCAAAAGTCCTGAGTCTGCCCATATGGGTTTTATTTTGCTAGTAAGTAAAATAAAAGTAAGTAAAATTGTATTTGTATAGCACCTTTCAAGATAAAATCACAAAGTGTTTCACAGAAGCTAGAACATAAAACAACATCAACCAAAGGCAAGTTTAAAAAGAAGGGTTTTAACTGTTTTTTAAAAGAACTGACAGAGTCTACAGATCTGAGTGGAAGAGAGTCCCAGAGTCTGGGAGCCACAGAAACAAAAGCTCTGTCACCTTTTGTTTTTAATCTAGTGTGCTGGACAACCAGCAAGCCCTCAGGGACCTGCTGGGAATATCAGGATGAGGAAGATCACTGCTGTAAATTGGAGCCAGTCCATGCAGTCCTGAGGGTCAGGATTATATTATGGGGAAACTGGAAGCCTTGGTCAACAGCCTTGCAGCAGCATTTTGAACACCCTGCACACGTTCCAAGGAGGCATGAATCTGCTTAACATGAATATCCAAGGACAGAGCTGTAACACCAATCTTCCTAATAGAAGATTAAACAAAAGCGAGGGGGCCTAAATGTTTTAATACCAAAGGTACAAATTTATCAGGAGCAAAGACAAGGACTTCAGATTTCTCAGCATTAAGTTGAAGATAATCTTCTGCATTCCAACCTCTGATAGAATCTAAGCATCTCTGCAAGATTAGAAGTTTAGAAACATCATGTGGCTTAAAGCAGATATATAGCTGAAAATCACCTGCATAGCAATGATACGAAATGTCCTTAAAAGTGCTGAGAAGTTCCTGAAGAGGGAGTAAATATAACAAAAACAGTACAGGTCCCAGGACAGAACCTGTGGCACACCAAGAGAGGTGAGAGAGGACCTGAGCTTGGAGGAAGCCACAGAGAAGGATCACATAGATTTAAACCACTCCAAGGCCGTTCCTGATATACCCACCCAGTGTTTTAGTCTATCTAACAGAATATGATGGTCGACAGTATCGAAGGCAGAGGTCGGGTCCAACAACAGTAGAGCAGTGCACTCAGCATCATAATTCATCAGTATATCACTGGACACTCTAAGAAGTGCAGTTTCAGTGGAATGAGCTCTACGTAAACCAGATTGGAAATGATCAAGAATGTTATGTTGATCAAGAACCGCTGTGAGTTGCTTGGCCACAACATTCTCTAAAATCTTGGCGATAAATGGTAATTTTGAGATAGGTCTATAGTTGATAAACAGAGAAGCATCAAGTTCGGGGTTTTTAACAGCACTTTTACAAAAAACAGGCACCTGACCAGAAAGCAGAGAGGCGTTGATGATTGTAAGCACACTAGGACCAGTGGACTGAAAGACCTTTCTAAACAAAGGTCCAGATAAAACATCAAGAGGGCAGGAGGACGGGTTCATTGAATCAACTAATTTGACCAGCTCAGGTAAGGACACTCAGATAAAGTCAATGGTTAAGCCTAAAGAAAAAACGAGGTGTGTGTCCTTTGGCATGTGTGGGGCCAGACACATGCTGTGTAAAATGAAAGTAGTAGAGAGTACAGATTGTACAATTCTGAAAACCTTGCAAGTCAGTATCAGGTATGAGCACCTTCTTCAGCACAGGCTGTTGCTCTTTTAAGCAGTTTTCTTGTCCAGGAAGATCATGGATCTTATTTTATTTCAGACATAATTAGTCCATGTCATTAAAATAAAGGAAAAGCACTCTTCTGTGAATGTTGGCCACTTTTTGTTCCATTCTCTAACAAGATAGTCTCAGGCTGCTTCGATAATGTTGATTTCTTGGGAGGTAAATCTAACAGTGCCATTGTGCATGTCTCAGGTGCACTGGAAGCAAAACGTAAATAAACGAAGTGAGACTCCGAACTGCAGCCATGGTACACTACAAAGCAGAAAACCCGACTGGTGTCAAGTCTTTATTGTGCATTTTCCACCGATTGTTTTAAAATTACAGAATGATCTTGCCTGTAAATGTTTATTAGTTAAAATGCAATTAAATATAAACGGCACTCTTCAGACAGCAGGTTTATAGCTGCAGGTTTTGAAATAATATGTATCTCATGTGAAAACGAGGACAGTTTGATGTGTGATAGCAGCGTTGCATCACTCAGCGCTTTAAGATGTTTTGGAGAGCTCGGTGCACGGTCTCAAGTCGAGGCACGTCCCCGACGCGCGTGCCCGCAACCATGTCGCCATTTTGATTCGAAAAATATGACTGAGTTTTTCCTGCTTTGCGTGCTAAACTTAGCCCCGCGTTTGAATTACTTTGTGTGCGAGTACGTATCATACACTTTGCATTGAAATAACTCGGATTGTTATTAACACCACGTAGTCATTCACGCGGGGGAACAGTTTATTTTGTAGTCTTCTTAGCCACATTTGACTATCGTTAGCTAAGTTGAGCTAGCTAACGGCGGTCTGTGCTGTCGCAGACTGACCCCTTCTTCAAAACAAATCACTATTCGCTCACAGGCTAACGTATGTTAGCTCATACGGCTAGCTAACAGTAGCTGGACAGCTCGTGATTTAGTAGCTGGCTGCTTAACGAAAAACAGCAACAACTCGGATCACACGGAATTACTCGCAGCGGACATTCAACCAAAGGTACGTTTTAACCGGGAATTCTTATCGTGAGTTTGAGCGTAGAGCTAATCTTAACCCTGCTGCTGCAGCAGCGACAAAGTTAAACCCAAGTTAGAGAGCTATTTAAGTTGGCCGCTCAGTACACGTTAACCGTTGGTAGCTAATTAGCTTATGTGCTAATCAGAGAAAAGGAGGAACTAACCTTAGCTGAGTTGTTCCCCAACTTTAGAAGTTGGTGTCTAAATATCGTGAATTAACACTGATCGAGATACCAGTGCTGGTCTATCGGCTAACTTCGCACAAGGACTCAGTAATGGCTGTTGGATTACTTAATCGATGTTAATGTAACATAGTCGTTAACTGTTAATGTTTAGTCCCGTCGACGTTAACAGAACTCATTTTCTGACCGATACGTCTCTTTAAATGCTGCATGTGTTTTTTATAGCTCGGTAACTAAAGAGCCAACGTTACTTTAGGGGTGTTCGGAGTCGGCTGAGGCCAGCAACGCAGACTTACTGAGCTGGAAGTAACTACACACTCTGTAGGTGAAGTGGTAGTTTTATCTTTCATGTTGGAGTTACTGGTGACTTCAGCAGTGTATGTGCTGTAGCATCGATCCCATGTTAGTCTGGTATCATTTGGGCATTTGTGCCCTCCTCTGGAGTTAAAGTAAACAGAAATCTGAGCCCCCACCGTCAGTCAGTTGATGTGCATGTTGATCATGCCAGTGCTGTGGAAGCTCAGCTTACATGTCTTCAGTTACACACCAGTGTCTCTTATTGTCAAACAATCTTAAGAAATCACTTCAGTTACAACAGTTTATAAAGTGTGACGCGTTACCAAATCCCCATCATGTGATCAAAGTCTGAAGCCATATCATGGTTGATGGCTGACAAAGGTACTCCATAATGTTAACTTAAAATATTTTGGGACCATCGCCTGTCTTAGATATGTCTGGTCAACGTAAAACATTTTTTACAGCTTCAGTGCTTTAAACGTAAAACATTTTTTACAGCTTCAGTGCTTTAAAATGCAATTAAGCAGCAAACTGCAAAAACTGCAGCTTCTGTTTGCCCTCTGAAGTGTGCGGATTGGTTAATCATTTGGTAGCTGGTGTCACAAGGTTTCTAGTACAACCCAGTGAACACTGGTTCGCTATCAGCTGGACTGTTATTTACATTCACAGTGAGTAAAAGGAGAGTTCATGGCAACAGACAGGTGGGATTCCCTTTCGCTTGATTGTACAGCTTTTTTTAACTCTCCTAATTACAGGCTGCTGTTGGCTCGCATTATCCACATGTGTGCCCTTTGTGTGCCATTGTTCCTTTTTTTCCCCATCATCTCTTACATGTGCCAGAAGACTGTTTTTGTTGAGGTTGCCTCTGGTTTGTTCTATTTTGGATGTAAAGTCAAGCATTTGCTTTCCTGCTCGGTGTCCACAGGGAGCATTCAGCGGGTTATTATTGCGCTTGTGTACTCTGTAAATGCATGCCAGATGGACGCTGCTGCTGCATGTGCAAAGATCCTCCTCAGGAAAATGGGAAAAGAAAAAAGGGGAAGCACTTTGATTTCCTCCTGTAGTTTTACTTCCATGGTCAACAGTTAGATCTGTTGCACTGCCCGCTGAGACACTTTGGCTTTGACAAAGTCAGCAGATGTAGCTGTTTCGTGTCTCTGCTGGTGTGTTAGGTTGTCTAGATTAGCTACCACAGTAACTGCATGGGGGAAAAACAAAACAAACAGCCTGGTCACAAAAGCATTTTGTACTTTATTATTACTTTTCTCTTTTTTAACGGATTCTAACAATATGTTACATTGAGCTGTTACACCAGAGAAGAGGGGGAAGTTGACCTAAGCAGTCAATGTGTAGAGTAATGAGCTTGCACATAGCATTTGTACAAGGTGTTACCCTGTCATATATAGAAAGTCAAAGTGGTGGATTGCCAGATAGCCATGGAGAAGTCTTCAAATAACGAGGTCAACTGTGGTACAAGTAGAGCTGGGCGAGATGGAAAATAATCTTATAACAATATCTCACGCTGTTCCCTGTCAGTTGGTATTGATATAAATCACTATTTATGCACAACGTAAAGCTTAAAGCCTTCTTTTTACTCTTGGTGATAATATAGGATTCATTTTAGTTTAAATATTAGTCATTTTCTCTCAGAAGTTGAACGTAATAACAACTTTATACAGCAATATTTTAGCTAACATAAGTATCTAATAAACTTAATTGTAATTCTCACTGGTCAAAAGCAAAAGAGATACGGTAACTCACTTCTTCAGTTCAAATAAAGAATGTCTCGTGTTTATATTGAGAAACGTCTTTACTTGGAAAAAGTCAGTTTTGAGTGAAAAAACACTTTCAGGAAGCTCCAACGTGAAGAAAGGCTAACTTTGTAGCTGCTGCCAGACGCCACAATTTGTTTTACGCAGTCAAAATAAAATATGCAGATGAACCGTTAAATTAGTCTGATATGATGTTTAATTCAGGCAGCTTGTTACCAACCGCCCTGCTTTATATGGCAGTGATACCTGTAACAAGAAGGAGTGAGTATAAAGGGGGGCAAGGGGTGTACTAGACCATATTTATGTCAAGGCTTCAGTGAAACATATTGTATTACATATATATTTGTTTTTTTCTAAGACAGTAAAAGTACACATGGGTGACTGACTTGGGTCTTTTAGGCAGGACACTGAAGTTAATATGTTCTATGATGTGTTAACATCAGTCATTAACATTTTTACCGTTCAGTTGTATTTTATTTATATAGAGCCAACAACAGTTGCTCAAGGTGCGAAAACGCCATCAGAACGTCTGTTTTTTTAGAGCAGGAAATGTTGCATCCAACGTCGGGGCAAACCTCAGAGAATCCTGATATTCTTGCTTTTCTTCATTGCATGTGTTTCTTTCACACATGCACACTCATTCACTAGCCCACTTACACAAAATGCCCTCCAAGAAGGGTAGAGGCAGTTTTACTTCGTGCCTTAGGTTTCAGTAGTTTGTGTGACTTACTTACTGTACTTTTGATTATTTATTCTTTAAAGAGAATAAGTTTTTTATGGCAGGTGCGTGCAGTGCGAGCGCTTACCTGCCTGCGCAGACGTTGTGTGCAGTCAGAATATTAAAAACGTTGGTTTCCATTATAAAAACTACAGTGGGGTTTTTTGTCTTTTGAACACGATACATGATGTAAATTATTATTATGTATTATTTCTCATTAATAAGACAAAAGTATTTCTTATCCAATTAATGGATGTAATAAGCAATAGGTTACCTGATTACTAAAAGAATTGACTCCTGGTACCTTTTGTCAGTTAATAATCAACCTTCATGTTGTGCAGGGTATGGTGAGCCTCTCAGCGACCCGTCTCCTAAAGAGGCCCGCGTTTTAAAAGGAGACCCATGCTGATAAATGCCAGGCCTCGCCACACTCTCTGTCGTCTGCACAAACACAAATGCCTGCCTGCCCGTGGGGGAGGTCTGATTAAAGATATCCACATTTCATCCACTGGTATGTGTGAACACTTTACTGTCAGGCATTTGTGTCTTTTTCTAGTTACACTATGACTGTGTTTACTTGGACCAATGTGCGTTTAAATCATGACAACGTTTTCTGTCTTAACTGATATCACCTCCATGTTACGTTAGAGCGTCAGTTACGGTCCAGGTTTGAACTTCTGCAGCCATCGACACTGCCTGATGTCTCGCAGCTTAGCACGAACACTGACAAGACCATATGTTTCTGTCTCATAAACCTATGAAAAATTCAGTGCAGGCTGTATGATGTGCTCTACATTATTGCAACATTGTGACTACAGTTGGCCAGATCTTACTTTGATCACCCGAGTCACATTAGGCCCGTGAGAGAATGCTGTTTACAGGACAGATTAAAGTTAATCCCAGAATATTACCGTTGCTGTGAACATTGTCTTTGGTATAAAAGGATAGAAGTACTAGTGCTGTACTAATCCTCTTGTTTGTTTACGTCAGCTTGGAGCCCCTGCTTCCTCATCCCAACCTTTCACTCTTAACTGTCCTACTCCTCTCTCCTCGCTCTGTCGGCCCAGGGCTGTGTCCCCCCTCCCAGCGGCCACCATGTTTTGGAAGTTTGACCTGCACACCACCTCCCACATTGACCAGCTGCTGGACAGGGAGGACGTGACGCTGAGAGAGCTGATGGAGGAGGATGACGTCCTGCAGGAGTGCAAGGCCCAAAACCGTCGGCTGCTCCTCTTCCTTTCCCAGGACCACTGCATGCAGGAGCTGGTCAGCCTCATCACCACAGAGCCACCTGCTGATCTGGAGGAGCGAAGCCGCTTTAAGTGAGAGCCCACACTGACTCTTAGAGACTGCTGGGAGAGTGGAGACATTACTTAAGAGTTAGATTAGAAGACTGGGAGCAAGACGAACACGAAGTGGAACATGCACCTATTTCCAAAGACAGATGTTGAGCCTGAGTTGAATTGATTTGCCTTGATGTCAATTAGATACAAGCACCACAGTTAACTCACTTGTTCAGTTAATAATTCAGCTCATGGGTCACATAATAAAGCAATCTAACTCTCTCCACATACACAGGATTTATTTAGGATTTATGAACTTTACCAGGAAAATGCTGTTGTTGTTTGATATGCACGCGCTGGTATTTTTAGATTAAATGCTGAAGTTTATATGCACTGTTGTTTGAAAGGAACGCAGCAAAAAGAAACTTCCAGCTTTTTGCATATATCCACGTTTTGCTGCTGTGATTAAATCCTCACACACGTTGAACCTGTAACCCCATCACCTTCATTTTTCCTTCACTCATACTTGCAGTGATACTTTGAAATCTTTAGTTTGACACAGAGATCTGATCTTAACGTCAGTCTGTTGTGTTTTTCCCTCTGCAAGGTTTCCCAATGTTGCTTGTGAGCTTCTGACCTCAGATGTTTCCATTATAAACGATAAGCTGGGTGGAGACGAGTCTCTCCTCGAGATGCTCTACCACTTCCTGGAACAGGACCCACCTCTCAATCCTCTACTAGCCAGCTTCTTCAGCAAAACCATCGGCAATCTCATTGCCAGGAAAACCGAACAGGTAACTAGTAAACAAGATATGAATTCCTCTCAGATTAAGCGAATCATTTAGGAACATTTCCACACACCAAAGTTTCAGAGAGTAATAGCAACTGGAGCAGGGCGTTTTGTGGGGTCTGCTGAGTTTCCTGGGACTCAATAGAAATGCTCGTCCCCACTTTGGAAAGTCAGTCTGTTCCTCCAAAGGTTCCTAGTCCCGGAGGAAGAGTCCAGTGAAAACATGCCTAGAGAGCATAAAAACCCTCAAATGTGAAAATCTAAGATTGACATAAGCTGTCTGTTAAAATCCACAGTCTTTCACATTGTGTCATTTTCCAGGTTATTACCTTTTTAAAGAAAAAAGAAGGCTTTATTGGTCTGGTGCTGAAACACATTGACGCCTCTGCCATGATGGACCTGCTGCTTCGCCTCATCAGTTGTGTGGAGCCTGCCCCTTTGAGACAGGATGTTCTGCATGTAAGCGACCGAAATGGCTCGTATGTCCTGTGAGTAAGCTCGAACCTGTCGCATGCTTTTAAGTGATCTGTTTCTTTTGAATCCTAGTGGTTAAACGAGGAAACGTTGGTTCAGAGACTCACAGAGCTCATCCATGCTGGCAAAGATGAGGAGGTGAGTGGGTGCAGCGCTCGCTGTGCTGGCCGAGTGTCGTCTCGATGTTTCCTAATCATTTTTATTGATGGGTTCCAATAATTTAATTGGATTATTTATTTTTCAGAGACAATCAAATGCGTCCCAAACGCTGTGTGACATCATCCGCCTTAGCCGAGATCAGGCCAGTCAGATGCAGGAGAACGTAGAAGCCGACCCACTATTGGCTGTGCTAGAATCGTAAGTCTGCGGACGCTTGTATGTTTGTAGTAACGTACAACTCTCTGTAGGAACTGTGGGGATAGCTTTCCCACATCACTCATGCCTGCTCTTCCTGCTCTGTCCACACCACACACCAGCGTCATTGTTGACTGTTGTTTGCTTAGTTCTTGACCTGAAATGGAGAGGCATTAAAAACCTCAGGTTGTAGCATGTGTACACACAGACCTGCTGGCAGAGCCTGTTTGACTGCAGCTTTGATTTTGTGTGGGTGTGTGTGAGGTTGACTTTGTGCCTTTTGAAAATGCTTCCTTTTGCATCAGAAGCTAAAACATTGTTGCTAGCTGGCCTGTTAATGGTGCATAAATGTGTTCCAGGCAGGAGAGCGTGGCGGGGCTTCTCAAGAACATGTTTGAGGGGGAGAGGAGCGAGGCCTCCATCGTTAATGGAACTCAAGTGCTACTTACCTTACTGGAGACCAGGAGGTCTGGGTGAGTCCCTCCAGTTCTTAATCATTCAGGATGTAAATTGTGCTAATTTTGGTGTCTTCCTGACTCTTAAGTGACGTCATGTAGTAAATTTGTATTTTACTCGCCTCTCAGTCGAGACAGTAGAAAAAACCCGTCACAGTCACTGAGCTGATATGCTGATTGTCTCTGCTTGTGTCTGTCAGGTTGGAAGGGCTGATGGATCTGTATTCTCAGGGTTATGAAAGGTCTTACACTGTCAACAGCAGTATTTTAAATGCCATTGAGCCCCATTTAAAGGACTTCCAGCAGCTTCTTCAGGATCCCCCCAAGGTAAAGACTGCAGTGTAATCAGAGTGTAAGCATGAGCATGGTGCAGCCTTTGAACACTGGAGTCACTCAGCTGCATGTTTGTAATGGTACTGCACTTTTCAGCGCTGGTCTCATTTTCCAGTATTGTACAGCTGACGCTGCTGTTAAATGTCATGTTATAGTTTTGACTTGATTTGGGGCAGGGATAGCTCAGTAGGTAGAGTGGTTGCCCCGTGATCGGAAGGTTGGGGGTTCGAATCTACCGAACGGCTACCCCCTGGTACGCCTGAGCGAGGTACCGTCCCTACACACTGCTCCCCGGTGCGCCTGCTTAGTGGCTGCCCACTGCTTCACTGAGTGAATGGGTCAAATGCAGAGAGTAATTTCTCCACGGGGATCAATAAAGTATACATCATTATTATTATTATTATTATTATTATTATTAAAAAACAATGTCCATATGCTACTTTCACTCTTTCCTCAGAAAAGTGCAATATTGACGACCTTTGGCCTTCTAGATCAGCCACTGGGGAATGCTCGCCTTCATGTGGCCCGGCTGGTGGCTGCCCTGCTCCAGACCAATGCACCCAATATCTGCCAGGAGCTCTGTAACCTGGCCACCATGGACCTGCTACTGGTAAGGCTAACCTTTCTAGAAGATGCCGTTTGTATATTGTACAGTGTTTTGGGAAATTGCATGGGATTTGTACGACGTTAGTCAAAAGGTTGGGAAGCACTCTTTACCCATCTGTGAAAGCAGGTTCAAATAACCCTGCCCTGCTGTACTGGTTCACGGTCACTGGTAAGGCTCCAATATTACCAGCACGTGTTAAAGGGCACAGAATCAGCTGTTCATGTTTTTTCTCAGTAACTTGCTAAAATGTTTAAAATGAAATGCACGTACTGGAAATCCTGTGTCTGCCTCCTGTAGGATCTGTTCTTCAAATACTCCTGGAATAACTTTTTGCACTTCCAAGTGGAGCTGTGTGTGGCCTCTATCCTGAACCATCCTTCCTCAGAGGAGCGGCCAGGCCTAGGCCTGCAGAACCACGAAGAGAGCGCTACAGCGTCCAGCCCTCAGGCGCAAGAGGAGGACGCGACAACGGATGGGACGAGCGACCCACAGACCTGCATCCACGGTGCGCTCGTGGCACATGTAAGTGGTTATGCACGTCCCGCCCTCATCACACGACATTGAAACATTTCCACAGAATCACAGCGCTCACATGTTGCTGTTTTAAACTCTTAGCTCTTCCAGAAGTGTCGACTGCTTCAAAGGATCCTTGATGCCTGGGAGGAGAACGATAGAATACAGTAAGTCTTCCTTCTGTAGGTTCCTGTGTTTTTTTTCTTACAATCAGTGCTTTGAGTTGAAGGTAATAACTGTGTCTGTGACTGTCAGGGCTGATGGTGGTACCAGGAGAGGCAACATGGGTCACCTGACTAGAATAGCCAACATGGTGGTCCAGAACCTGGAGAAAGGACCAGTACAGACCCAGATCTCTGACCTCATCAGAGGTATTTATACAGTTGTCCAGTGTGACTATTAAATCTTCCATTTTAACTGAAAATCACTGACCAGTGTTTGCTTTTGCAGAGCTGCCAGAAGACTGCAGAGGTCGCTGGGAGAGCTTTGTGGACGAGACCCTGAGAGAAACTAACAGGAGGAATACCGTAGAACTGGTGAGTCCCTCCCACCAAATACCTGGCAGGTACAGCACTGTGCAGAAGTCTGAGGCAGGTGAGAAAATGCTGTAAACAAGGGATGCTTTCAAAACTGGGAGTGTTAACCATTTATTCTCATCAGTCAACAAAATGCAGTGAGTGAACAAAAGAGAAATCTAAATCACATCAACGTTTGGTGTGAGTAGGGATGGGTATCGTTTAGGTTTTAGCCGATACCAGTACCAAACTGGTGCTTAAACGGTGCTCGAACCAGTGCTTAAAGAACGGAAAACACAAACTTTGTCCTAAACCTCTCATGTTCAGCTGTTTTCCACTTTTTCTTTGGTCATTTTAGCCTTTTTGGCCAGGGTGAAGGGAGTATCTGCCATCAAACAAGAAGACAGCCGCATGTAGCTATGACGGTGTTTGCTAGTTCACCTTACATGCATTAATGTAATAACGTGGTTAGCCTACTCAACGTAAATTACACACGAACAACATTAAGCTACTCACGCAGAGAAGAACGGCTGCTGCTGCATCATCATCCTCATCATTTCTGCTACACTGGCAGGGCTAGGGGCCAGGACTCTCCTCTTCGGGTTTTTGGGGGATGTTGCTCCGGGTCCGATAACAGGCACCACACCCGCAGTAGATGTGCTCGGTGTGAGGTCTCGCAGCAAGCTATCAAATACGGCGCATTTCTCGGCTTTTAAAAAAAACGCTATGCGTCGCCAGGTGTTTCATCGGATTCGAGGTGTTACCTCCTTTGACAGTATCACAGTATCAGCTTAAAGCACTTGTTGCTGCTGAGTTTGCATCTTTTGCTGTGAAGAATTTGACCGGTCCTCCTTGGGCATTTTTAATCTGTAGCTCTGCTCTAAAAGAACTTACGTACCTGGCCCCGCCTACTACGCTCGCAAAGGTAAAATGATTGGCTAGAATCCAAAGTGTCTGACATCTCAGGAAAATAAAGCTACCGTTACTACCGTTTATGTCAGAACCGATACCGGTGCCCATCGCTAGGTGTGAGCAGCCGTTGCCTTCTGCTACGTACACGTGCACACAGTTGTTGAAGGAACTCGGCTGGTAGCTCGTTCCAAACATCTCAGTGAACTAAGCACATCCTTCTGTCTCTTCATGTAATCTCAGACACACTCGATGTTGATCAGGGCTCTGTGGGGGCCGGACCATCACTTCAGTACTTGTTCTTCTTTATGCTGAGGATAGTTCTTCATCACTTTGGCTGTCTGGTCTGGTTGTCCTGCTGCAGAATACATTAGGGGCCAATAAACAGTCATTTATATTTCTGAAACTTTCTGTGTTTGCAGCATTTTTTCCACACCCGCCTAAAACTTTTGCACAGTGCTGTAAGTCTCATTTCCTCTTCTTCCTCTTCTTCCCCCACGTTAAGTCCAGCTCTGCGTCCTGCAGCAGCAGTTAATCAGGACAGGAGCGTGCAGCCCACAGCAGAGCAGACAACCTTCTCAGCAAATTTGGGCTTTGAGATGATTTATCGAATAAATAAAAAATATCAGCAGCAACAACTCCGAAGTGTCTTGACCTACATGACCTATGTACATTCAATACACTGACACACCTCATAGCGCTGTTACACTGAGCTTGTTCTGCACTCTGTCCTGCAGGTAAGCACTCACAATATGCACTCGTCCAGTGAGGACGATGACATGGAGAGCCCCTTCCCCAACGACCTGTCGCTCCAACAGGTATCGCAGCCGCGCTCAGAAGCAAATCTTAACACGCTGCCGCACCACTCACGATGACACCAGGAACAAAAGTATGAGCTCACCAGTTGTGCTTGAACTTCACAGGCTTTCTCAGACTATCAGATCCAACAGATGACTGCCAGCTTTGTGGATCAGTTTGGCTTCAACGACGAGGAGTTTAGCGAACATGATGAAAATATCAAGTAAGTCTTCTAAGGAAAGGAGTTCAGAGTTTTCATCCTGATCTGTAGTTCCCAGGGATTCTTTTGGCATCATGTGTGTAGTGCAACAGCGGCCAGCATGTTTGACTGCTGGCTTACAGCGACATAGGATAGCTTTGGTGTCTTTGTTCAGATAGTTTGGCCCTCCAGGTGTCACAGGAGGAGGCGGCTTGAGCTGTCGCAGAGTTTATCGAAATGTCCCAAACATGTAATGTGTGTGTTGTTGCTTCTGTGTGTGTTCTCCCTCCTCAGCGCTACGTTTGACAGAATCGCCGAAATAAACTTCAATCTAGATGCTGATGATAACAGTGTAAGTGTGTGTGATTCTTTAAAACTCGTCCAGTGATGGGCGTGAGCTGCGTGTTTCTGCTGTGCAGTGAAAGGACCGCATCACTGCTAATTAGTCACAACACGCTCCTTCATAAATATGTCCACGATGTTACGATGTTTAACCCACTGAAAGCTCTCCTTTCATTGTTCACAGGCCAACGCAGCTGCATTTGAAGCCTGCTGCAAAGAGAGGATACGCCAGTTTGATGATGCTGAAGAGGAGGAGGATATCTGGGACGATAAGGAGATCAACTATGCAACTCAAGCTAAATCCAGAACAAGGTCAAGCTGATGCCGTGTTTCATCCTCACTGCACTTTGTTGCATGCCGTGGATTTGTTTCATTAAACCTTTAACTTAATGAGCTTCTCCCTTTCTTCCAGGTTCGGGGTCTCTCAAACCTCAGAGGGAAGCTCCAGGAGCAGCATGGAAAACGGAGGTCGGGAGCGGGACCGTGCATCTGAATCGGATGAGGACGAAGACTCTGAGCAGAACACGTCAGATTCGGGTAGATGGGAATGCAGCCAAATGTCGCACTGACCTGTGAACAGCCTCTCAGGTCTTAAAAGTGTTTGGTGTCATCTCCAGGTCCTGGCTGGACAGCAAATTTCAGGGATTCTGGAGAGAACGCAGCATCCCAAACCTCCCCCGGGTGGGAGAGCTCAGCAGGGAGCGCGACCGAGACACAGCAGACTGGCTGGGCTAACTTCACTGAGTTCCAGCCTTTCTCTGGGTGAGCAGTCACACAGACCGCACTGGTGACGGTTTTCATAGGAACGCAATGCTCAATGCTCTCTTCCTGGTTTCCCACAGTACAAAGACAGATCCCAGGTGCAGCTCTCCTGTGGAAACGGGCAGCAGTGATGTCGATAAACAAGCCAAACAAAACCACGAGAAGAGCGGTGAGTCACACGTCACCGCTCCGGCCGGCAGATCCTCTCCTAAACTCATGTCCAACTCAGGAACACCGGTTCTTAATTGGAGCAATAAATGAAGAAAAGTGTAATAACAGTATTTTTCTGCACGTGTCTGTCAGCAGATGTTAGTACCTCCCCTGGTCCAGCAGGAGAAGGAAGAAAGGCTCCACTCGTGGCCTCAGACAGCAGCTCCTCCGGAGGCTCTGACAGCGAGGAGGATGACAAAAATGCTGGTGCTCCTCCCACCTTAGAAACAGCCAGTGCCCCGGGCAACAAGACGGCGGACCTCAAAAGGTGTGCGTCGTCACGTCTTTCAGAATGTGTCATATCAGTGAAAGCAGTTGGGCGTTTAAAGCTCAGTGAAACGTATCCGGCGAGTAAAGCATGAGCGCCGAAAAACAAACGTCACTTTGGGGTAACGTCCTGAGACTGTCCACGCTGCACACACACAACCTCTGTGTGTGTGCAAACATCTATATTTGAAACATAATTACCACATTGATGTAATTATAGAGCGCGCTGGAATTTGAAATTGCTGCATGCATTCAGTTGAGCTTCGCCTTTCTAAGTACAGTTCACCCCGGAGCTAAAGTTTGTCATGTTAACACGGAGCCAGCTGAGCTCCACACAGATCATGAGCATTTTGTATGCCACTAGTGGATCTGACCACTCAGCCTTCATTTCCACATGCTCCAAACTAAATGGACAGCTGGCCGTCTTCACGTTCAAAAATGATGCATTCTGCACGAGTGTCCATGAGCGTAGCTGTTCTGAGCTTGTTTCCCTCTGCTGGTCTCCCAGGTTGGTTTTACAACTAAAAGCATAATAAATGTTACATTTATACGTGTGTGTGTGTTCTGCAGTGAGGAGTGTCCGGTGTCTCTGGAGAAGCTCTCCCTGTCAGATCCTCCTACAGCTTCAGAGCAGCAGCCTGCTGAGGATCTACCTGTAAACACGCAGACTGACAGGAAGTAAGTAGCCAGGAAGTAAAGCACCTCGAGGTGCTTTATGTTGTAAGGTAGACCCTACAATAATGCATGCAGACAACAATCATATGACCCCCTGTGAGCAGCACTTTGGTGACAGTGGGAAGGAAAAACTCCCTTTTAACAGGAAGAAACCTCCAGCAGAACCAGGCTCAGGGAGGGGCGGGGCCATCTGCTGTGATTGGTTGGGGTGAGAGAAGGAAGACAGGATAAAGACATGCTGTTGAAGAGAGACAGATTAATAAGCATGTCAGCTCAGCTGGAGAGACATGAGTATTTCCATCCTTCCTGCTGCCTCGAGCATCAGCCTCTCGTCACACTTCCTTCTGCACAGTGTTAGCAGATGTAGTTTGGTAGAAAGATGAAACGGCTCCTAGTGCATTTCTTTGCATGTAAAACTGCACAATTATCCTGCATTTGCAGTGCAATGCATCATGGGTTTGCTAAGAAAATGTGACGCTGCACAACAGTAGTCACGAAGTAAAGCAGGTCAGTAAATATGGTCCATCCATCCATCTTCATCCGCTTTATCCAGGGCCGGGTCGCGGGGGCAGCAGCCTAAGCAAAGAGGCCCAGACCTCCCTCTCCCCAGCCACCTCCTCCAGCTTATCCGGGGGAATACCAAGGCGTTCCCAGGCCAGCCGAGAGATATAATCTCTCCAGCGTGTCCTGGGTCTGCCCCGGGGCCTCCTCCCGGTGGGACATGCCTGGAACACCTCACCCAGGAGGCGCCCAGGGGGCATCCTTGTCAGATGCCCGAACCACCTCAGCTGGCTCCTTTCAATGTGGAGCAGCAGCTGCTCTACTCTGAGCCCCTCCCGGATAGCCGAACTTCTCACCCTATCTCTAAGGGAGAGGCCAGCCACCCTTTGGAGGAAGCTCATTTCTGCCGCTTGTATCCGCGATCTCGTTCTTTCGGTCACTACCCACAGCTCGTGGCCATAGGTGAGGGTAGGGACGTAGATCGACCGGTAAATTGAGAGCTTCGCTTTTACACTCAGCTCCCTCTTCACCACGACGGACCGGTGCAGCGTCTGCATTACTGCAGCTGCAGCCCCAATCCGTCTGTCGATCTCCGGCTCCCTTCTCCCATCACTCGCGAACAAGACCCCGAGATACTTGAACTCCTCCACTTGGGGCAGGAACTCATCCCCGACCCAGAGTGGGCACTCCACCCTTTTCCGGCTGAGAACCATGGCCTCAGATTTGGAGGTGCTGATCCTAATTCCCGCTGCTTCACACTCGCCTGCGAACCGTTCCAGTGCGAGCTGGAGGCCCTCACCCGATGAAGCCAACAGAACCACATCATCTGCAAAAAGCAGAGATGAGATTCTGAGGCCACCAAAGCGAAAGCCCTCCGCCACTTGGCTGCGCCTAGAAATCCTGTCCATAAAAATTATGAACAGAACCGGAGACAAAGGGCAGCCCTGGCGGAGCCCATCACCCACCGGGAACGAGTCCGACTTATTGCCGGCAATGCGAACCAAGCTCTTGCAACGGTTATATAGGGATCGAATGGCCCGTAGCAATGGGCCAGACACCCCATATTCCCGCAACACCTCCCACAGGACACCCCGAGCGACACGGTCGAATGCCTTCTCCAAGTCCACAAAACACATGTAGACTGGTTGGGCAAACTCCCATGCACCCTCAAGTATCCTGGAGAGGATAAAGAGCTGGTCCAGTGTTCCGCGACCAGGACGAAAACCGCATTGTTCCTCCTGTATCCGAGGTTCGACTAACGGACGAACTCTCCTTTCCAGCACCCTGGCATAGACTTTCCCAGGGAGGCTGAGGAGTGTGATCCCCCTGTAGTTGGAACACACCCTCCGGTCCCCTTTCTTAAAGATGGGGACCACCACCCCGGTCTGCCAGGCCACAGGTACTGCCCCTGATCTCCACGCAACATTGCAGAGGCGTGTCAACCAGGACAGCCCTACAACGTCCAGAGCCTTCAGGAACTCGGGGCGGACCTCATCAACACCAGGGGCTCTGCCACCAAGGAGTTGTTTAACTGCCTCAGTGACCTCCCCCCCGGAAATTGGCGGGTCATTCCCCTCATCCCCAGACTCTGCTTCCTCCTCGGAAGACGTGTCAGTGGGATTAAGGAGGTCCTCGAAGTATTCCTTCCACCGCCCGACAATTTTCTCAGTCGACGTCAGCAGCGCTCCGCCAGCACTATACACAGTGCAGGTAGAGCACCGCTTTCTCCTCCTGAGACGTCTGACGGTTTGCTAGAATCTCTTCGAGGCAGTCCGAAAGTCTTTTTCCATGGCCTCTCCGAACTCCTCCCACACCCGAGTTTTTGCTTCAGCCACTGCCCGAGCCGCATTCCGCTTGGCCTGTCGATACCTGTCGGCTGCCTCCGGAGTCCCACAGGCTAACCAAGCCCGATAGGACTCCTTCTTCAGCCTGGTGGCTCCCTTCACCTCTGGTGTCCACCATTTGGTTCGGGGATTACCACCACGGCAGGCACCAACCACCTTGCGGCCGCAGCTCAATGCAGCAGCTTCGGCAATGGAGACGCTGAACATGGTCCATTCGGACTCAATGTCCCCAGTCTCCCTCGGAATGCTGTTGAAGCTCTGCCGGAGGTGTGCGTTGAAGATCTCGCGGACTGGGGCCTCTGCTAGACGTTCCCAGCACACCCTCACTACGCGTTTAGGTGCACCAGGTCTGTCCAGCGTCCTCCCCCGCCACCTGATCCAACTCACCACCAGGTGGTGATCAGTTGACAGCTCAGCCCCTCTCTTTACCCGAGTGTCCAGAACATATGGTCGCAGGTCTGCTGATACGATTACAAAATCGATCATCGACCTACGGCCTAGAGCGTCCTGGTGCCACGTGCACTTATGGACACTCTTATGTTCGAACAGGGTGTTCGTTATGGCCAAACTGTGATTAGCACAGAAGTCCAATAACAAAGCACCGCTCGGGTTCAGATCAGGGAGGCCGTTCCTCCCAATCACGCCCCTCCAGGTCTCGCTGTCATTACCCACGTGAGCATTGAAGTCTCCCAGCAGGACAACAGAGTCTCCAGGTGGAGCACCCTCCAGCACCCCCCCCCCCCCCCCTCCAGCACCCCCCCCCCCCCCCCCCCCCCCCCCAGGGACTCTAAGAAGGCTGGGTACTCTGAACTGCCACTCGGCGCATAAGCGCAGATGACAGTCAGGACCCGTTCAGGGAACAAACCCTCTCGTCCACCGGGAAAAACCCCAACGTACCGGCAGCAAGCCGAGGGGATATTAGAATACCCACCCCAGCCCGCCGCCTCTCACCAGGGGCAACTCCAGACTGAGACAGGTTCCAGAGCCCAAGCCATGTGTAGAGGTGAGCCCGACTATATCTAGCCGGTACCTCTCAACCTCACGCACTAACTCAGGCTCCTTCCCCACCAGAGAGGTGACATTCCATGTCCCTATTGCCAGTCTTGGCAGCCGGGGGTCAGTCCGCCAGGGCCTCCGCTCCTGGCCGCCACCCGGCACACAATGCACCCGACCCCTATGGCGCCTCCTGCGGGTGGTGGGCCTGCGGGAGGATGGGCCCATGGACTAAGGCCCGGCCACCAGACGCTCGCCCTCGGGCACCCTCCCCGGGCCTGGCTCCAGGGCGGAGCCCCGGTAACCCTATCCCGGGCAGGGTAAACTGTTCCCTCGATGTCCTTTTCATAAGGGTCTTATGAATCGCTCTTTGTCTGGTCCCTCACCCAGGGCCAATTTGCCATGGGAGACCCTACCAGGGGGCAAAAGCCCCCAGACAACATAGCCCCTGGGATCCCTGTGACACACAAACCCCTCCACCACGATAAGGTAGCGATTCAAGGAGGGGTAGAAAGATGAAACGGCTCCTAGTGCATTTCTTTGCATGTAATGCAAAGAAATGCAGTAAATATGGTGCTATATGCAATAGTAAATAATGCTTTAGCACACAGCATGATTGTATATGTGAAAGCCAAGTCGCTCATACACGCTCACAGACGAGCTGACGCTGTTCAGCAGTGGGCTGCACACTTTGAATCATGTAGACTCCAGCGGGGGGGAGGAGTCTGCTGAGTGCCTGCAGAGGCCACTGCTGCTGCTTGTAACATGTTGTTGTCTAAAGCAGACACATAGCCTTCATAGAATCATGAAATCAGTTAACTCGGGTTACACTTTCTGATTTAAAAACACATCTTTGTTAAGTACGTTTAGTTGTTAAAGTATGTTTGTATACCAGGAGAATATTTAGTTGCTGCATTCACACTAAATGTAAAGCACTGCATTCATGTTAGTGGAGGTGAATGTGTCAAAGTTTGTGCATTTGGGGGAATAATGGGAGACGCCACTCTCAGAAGTGGAGCTCGGGGTTATCGGTTCAGCTTTGTGGTTGAAATGGGAAACGAGGAAATGCTACTCACACAATGAGGCAAAACTTTGTACTTGGAGCAGCAGCAGCCTGTTCCATACGGAGGCAGCAGACAGACTGCAGTCTAACAGCATGTAGTGCTGGACGTGCATCGTGTCTCCTGCACGCAGCTGACTGTTTCCTTTGTCGTCCCAACAGAGAGGAAACGCCACCGCCCCAGGAAGTGTCGGTCAACGGGCCCGTGTGAGCGCGATGGGCGCCGCAGCCCCTGAGAGACGCAGACTGTCAGCCTCCTCCAGAGTGACTCCCCTAAATAACCTCACTGCAACTACGGTGTTTTTACTGAATCACTCTGCCATGTTATTGGACCTGGACACTGCCAATCGACACCAATAACGAGGCGGCAGGACATGTAAAAAAACAACCCCCCCACACAAAAAAAGAAAAAGCGAGACGGAGCAGAGTGCAGAGGAATCTTCTTCAAAGCCTTTTCCTGATGTTGCACATGATCCCGTGCAGTTTTAATGTAGCAGCGATCTTTGAAACGACAGAGTCCGAGGGGTAACATCGTCACCGCTATTTTTTTATGTCCTCAAACATTACTCTCCCGCTTCCCACCCTTTGGGATTTTACATGGGCACCCCGAATGGATAGCACAGGCCAACTTTAAATGATGCCTCAACAATAAATACGTTGTTTTTCCTTCAAGCTTAAGAAAAAGCACTTATGCAGCCATTTACTGTACATTATAGCACAATGATGTAAGTGTTGTACCTTCATCTCTGCTGGTTGTCTCCTCTGTCCTCACATCAAGGTTTTATCCAGTGTTTGGGTTTTTTTGGTTTTGGTCGCTGTTGATGAAACATCCTCACCATCGTACGTCACCAGGTTTCTGAATGTTTTGAAGTGCTTCAGGACGCTCTGTTGAAGAGGAGGAGAAGCGGGTCAATGAACAGAGCTCTAATAGTATTACTGTCTTTTGCTCATGTGCAATAATGTCAATTAGCCATTTTATTTAAAAAGAAAAAATCTGGCATCAGAGACTCATTGGGTAGTTTCAGATTTGGATATGATCTCAATTTTCTCTTCTTTTACTTTAGTGCATGTATAACCGGTTCTCTGTTGACCTAGCTAGTGAGCTAAGACCTTCTGATTGTATTGACCTTTACGTTCTTGCTATCCCCCTTAAATCAACCAAACTTTATCTACCTATATACAAATATTATCTACATTTATAAGTAATTTTACAAGCAACCTTGAGATTACTATTTTTGTCTGTTCCTTTTCTCTCTTTCCACCAAGCACTTACTCACAGGGGGAGAGTGACATTTGGTAAGAGTGACGCTGTATGCCCCCCACCCCCCTATTATTATTATTATTATTAATTTTTTTTTAAGGTTAATTTTATTTTGTTTCTGAGCAGCAGAATTGGAGGGAGAGCAGGTCTGAGTTCTGCAGAGCTACAGGCCTCTTTGGTGTACTTAAATCATTTGACAGCGATCAGGTTCTATGATTATTGTTAAAAAATTCAAATTAAAAGTGTCTGGCTGACCACATTAATACCAAAGGCTCTGCTTTGCTGGTCTGGTGTCATCTTTGCACTGGTGCAGTACGTTTTGTTTTCAGAGACCTCGTCCACACGCAGTTCCACACGACACCTCATGATGTTTTATAGTGCAGGGTTAAGACCCCACAAAAAGACCAACCTCTATGAGCAAGCGACACTGGGACGGAAAAACTCTTTTACCAGGAAGTAACCTCCAGCAGAACCAGGCTCAGGGAGGGGCGGGGCCATCTGCTGCGACCGGTTGGGTTTGAAGGGAAGGACGCGGGACAAAAGACACGCTGTGGGAGAGAGCCAGAGATGAATAATAACTAATGCAGAGTGGTGTAGAAACACTAGCGTGACTTTATGGGGGGAGCACAAACTCCCTCCAATGAGGGGATGTTCAGAAATCATGTGATCAGCTCATCAATGTGGCCAAAATTGCTTCGGAGTCCGCAGCCACTCAGGGCCTGAACACGTTCGTTTTCAGTTTTCCCTCCGACATGTCTGTGCAAACACCACTGCTGCACATGTGGCGTGCACACTTTGCTCCTCCCCCTCTGCTTGGTTTTGTTGGTCTTTTCCTTCCTAAATAACCTGGTCATGAGAGGTGTGTTGGTTTAAGATTTTCATTCATTCTTTTCAGCATGTAAAGTGCAGTGTTGCCCCACTGGGACAGATCCACTCTGAGGGTTCTAATGTGCAGCTGTGATGTTAGAAATCAACAGCAGCACTGAGGTTACTCTGCATGAAAATGATTTTCCAAACAATGCATTTTATCTTTTTTTTTCGTCATCTCTGTTTGGAGTAGGCAACGTTCATCTGTGTTGTTCGGGGCAGAATAGTTTTGTTGGTGAGCAGAGAGGGCGTCTCTGAGGGCTGCAGGTTTAGTCCAACCAGCTAATGCTTAGAAAGCCCGGCTGTGCTTTCAAAATGTCAGGAACTCTCCATCCGTCCATCTTCTTCAGCTTCAGCAGCCCAAGCAGAGAAGCCCAGACCCCCCTCACCCAGGGGGCGCCTCCTGGGTGAGGCTCCTTTCGAACTTCTCACCCTATCTCTAAGGGAGAGGCCAGCCACCCTTTGGAGGAAGTTAATTTCCGCCGCTTGTATCCACGATCTCGTTCTTTCGGTCACTACCCACAGCTCGTGGCCATAGGTGAGGGCAGGGATGTAGATCGTCTGTTGATCTCCGGCTCCCTCCTCCCATCACTCACGAACAAGACCCCGAGATACTTGAACTCCTCCACTTGGGACAGGGTCTCGTCCCTGACCCGGAGTGGGCACTCCACCCTTTTCCGGCTGAGAACCATGGCCTCAGATTTGGAGGTGCTGATCCTCATTCCCGCTGCTTCACACTCGGCTGCGAACCGTTCCAGTGCGAGCTGGAGGCCCTCACCCGATGAAGCCAACAGAACCACATCATCTGCAAAAAGCAGAGATGAGATTCTGAGGCCACCAAAGCGAAAGCCCTCCGCCACTTGGCTGCGCCTAGAAATCCTGTCCATAAAAATTATGAACAGAACCGGAGACAAAGGGCAGCCCTGGCGGAGCCCATCACCCACCGGGAACGAGTCCGACTTATTGCCGGCAATGCGAACCAAGCTCTTGCAACGGTTGTATAGGGATCGAATGGCCCGTAGCAATGGGCCAGACACCCCATATTCCCGCAACACCTCCCACAGGACACCCCGAGGGACACGGTCGAATGCCTTCTCCAAGTCCACAAAACACATGTAGACTGGTTGGGCAAACTCCCATGCACCCTCAAGTATCCTGGAGAGGATAAAGAGCTGGTCCAGTGTTCCGCGACCAGGACAAAAACCGCATTGTTCCTCCTGTATCCGAGGTTCGACTAACGGACGAACTCTCCTTTCCAGCACCCTGGCATAGACTTTCCCAGGGAGGCTGAGGAGTGTGATCCCCCTGTAGTTGGAACACACCCTCCGGTCCCCCTTCTTAAAGATGGGGACCACCACCCTGGTCTGCCAGGCCACAGGTACTGCCCCTGATCTCCACGCAACATTGCAGAGGCGTGTCAACCAGGACAGCCCTGTCAAGAAATGTTCGTTATGTTCGGTTAACCTTCAGTGGAAATCAACCATCACAGGTGGTCATGAAGATGGATTGTGATTCAGTGAATCCACGATCACCTCAGACCGCGGCACACGGCCCTGTATTTGCTCAGTAATAGTTCACAGCCTCGTTCAGGCTTCTGATGTGTGCAGAGTTCTGCTGCGACTCTTCATCAATCCAGTGTTACACCACGTTTACTTGAGACTAGCATATTACCACAAAATCTACCTTTCACCAGCCCTTGTTTACATAAAGTACACTCTGTTTTTGAGCGGAAATAAAATGAGACAATAAAATATTTAAATGTTTAGATTATTTTGACTATCTGACTGCAGAGTGCTGTATGTTGAACTTTAGTGAGAATTTTTTTTGTTTTGTTTGTTTTCAAGCGTTTATAAATTTTAAATGGCAGCACATAATCACACCTGTGGTCCTCAGGGGTCAAAAATGTCCCCATCTGGTTTGATTGATAATTAATATGAAGTGGATTTTTCCCCACTTTTAATTAAAACTTAATTCAAACATTTTGACACAATTTCTCTTTTCCATTTCAAATTTAAGTCTGATAAAACCTCATAAAAATGAATTTTTTCTTTGTTTTCGGGTAAAAAATAAATTAAATCATCAGTTATCGTGAGGATCGTTTCTCAACCAGAGTCGGCTGCTTTAACAGATGATCACGGACGGGTTTATGTCAACGTTAATTTAGAAAGCTGTTTTTAAACTACTTCAAGTTTTTTACTGGCAGCACATAATCACACCTGTTGTCCTCAGGGGTCCAAAATGACCCCGTCTCGTTTGAGTGTTTATATTTATCATTGCCTGACAGTTTTCTATATTTTGGCATGGTAGGAGGGCATGAGTCTGAGTGAAGGCAAACTTTCATGAGGACAAAGGCGTGTCCATATTTGACCCAAGTGCAGGAGGAAGCTCAGGTTTATTCCTCTGCACTGGTCCCATCATGGACAGCATTCTTTCTGCAGTTGCAGGCCAAGGGGCATATACAGTAAACAAGCTGTTACAGGTGATTGTTTTCTTTTGGAAACCTGCAATGTTAGGGACAACTCGTGTCCTGACTGCAGGACAGACGGTTTGCCATCGCACACGAGCATGTTCCATGTACAGCTGGACCTGCATCACATGCTGCCCATGTTTTTGTCTCAAAGTTCCCTGGTTTACTTGGATGTTCTGTTGGAGGGGACAGAGTCCTCTGAAGGGGACTTGGTGCTCATACAGTCACATCAGTACCAGGATCTTACATCACAGCAGGAGGAACACCCACTTGTGTTTCAAGTCAAGTCAACACCAACACACATCATACACCTCAAATGGGAGCACGTTTGTGTCATGAACGACGATCATCTATTGTGTCTTTATCAAGAAATTATGTCCTTTTTGTGCTTCTATGCTTAATCTTGTGTCAGCATGAAAACTTCTCTACCAGACTCAGGATGTCATAAACTGGCCGTAGCGACTCTACTGGATGCACGGCAGTAAGAATCAACACACCCACATATGCCTACAGCTGCATTCGGTCCATTTTTCTTCCTCTCTTGTTGTCCCTCCTTGTTCATCATTGAGTTGGCTGTAGAGCAGGTCATCTGCTAATTGGATGGTTGTTGGTTCAATCTCTGTGTGCTCTAGTCTGGAGTTCTTACCAAGGTGTCCTTGGGCAAGTTACTGAACCCCAACTTGGTCTCTGATGCATCCATTGGCATGTGAACGTTAAAAAGCAGAATACAAGCAGAATACACTGTGTATAATGCTTTCAGTACTCGAGTAGAAAAGCCACTGAAGGAGTATGGGACCTGGCACATGTGCTTGGACTGTGGTAGATCATCTTTCTCTGAGGCACATGAGAGAGTCATGCATCGTCTGTCACTGGGAAGGTTAGAAGACCAGATCAGTGTTTCCTCACGTTACTGCAAATATTCCTCTGTCTCAGCTGATTCCTCTTTCCTGCTTGATTCTTTGTCTTCATCATAATTGAAATGGATGATGTGTAGTCCTCTGACACATCTTCTATTTCAGTTTCACATTCTGAAAATTCAAGAAACTTCAAGAAGCCCAGTCACTTTCTCTCCAAGCTCCTCAGACTACCATGTCCTGGATGCCTGAGAACCTACTTGAACATAGTTCAGATTCTTCATCACTTTTCTTCACTTCATAGCCTTCTTCCACTTCTGCAGGTGGCTGATGTGCTTTTTCAGAGAAAGGGTAGCATGTGCTCTAAATATTGACAATATTTTCTATATCTTCTAACCCTGGATCTTCCTGAACATTGATTCTCCCTCCTCATTATACTAGGACAGCGGTCCCCAACCCCCGGGCCTCGGACCGGTACCGGGCCGCGAGAGTTGAGGCTCAGGTGTGAAATGTCTGGTTTTCAGGGTTTTTATCGGTTTTCGGTGTTATTTTGTTATCGTTTTTATCGTTTACGCGGTTTTCCTGGGTCTTTTCACGTGTGTTATGAATAAATCTTCTTTTCGGTACCGGTACTGGTTTTATTTTGTTGTATTTATCCGCGACACCTTAAAGGCCGGGCCGTGAAAACATTGTCGGCCATAAACCGGCCTGTAGCGCAAAAGAGGTTGGAGACCGCTGACCTAGAGGACAATATGTGCTTTGTCCTACTGCTCATTGCTTTGCACAACATGGTAAAAAAATTAGCTCACAAGCCTCCAGAGCAGTGGAGGCCTGTGAGCTGCTTTCTGTGTACGTAGGGTCGACCTTACAATACGAAGCACCTTGATGCGACTGTTGTGATTCGGCGCTGTGTAAATACCGTTGAATGTGGAGCGCCTGCCTCCTCTTTGTGCTGCCTGTTGTGGTGGTTATGACCGTTGCTTGACCCCACACATCAGTGATCTGAGATGTTTGACAGCAGTGTGTGAAAATGTGGCCCTTTGCAACACTTTGTGGACGTTTTTGTCCCCAAGGACAACAGACGTTATAAAGTCCAATAAAACCCCATAAATACATCAAATTACTTCAAACTTATTCCAATCATGCACAGCATAGTACTGAACAACTTGTTTTCAGACCATTTGATTAATAAAAACACATTTTTGATAGCAGAAGATTTCTTTAGAGGACAAAAATGTCCCAAGGACAACACAAGGGTAACAGCAGGTATTTGGTTTGCTCTTCTTATAGGAAAACAGGTGATGCAGGTGATGCAGGTTGAGCGCTGCAGAGCAGCTGTTGACTGTGGTGCAGCAGTTTGCAGACAGACACGGACACGTGAACCTTTAAACCCACAGTTTTTTATTTGGATTCTAAAAACTCGATATCGACATGATTGACAACATAACCCGGCTCAGAAGGTCGTTTCTAATTTAATAAAAAACAACAAATAAATAAAAGTGATTATGTCATATTGTTGGGGCGATGCAGCCGTTGAGAGATGAGTAAACGAGAGTGAAAAAGGTGAGCCGGGGCTGACCCGAGGACGCAGCGAGCGTTCTGTTCCTCACCCAAACCATCAGGTTGTTTGACCTTTGACCGTGAGGAGCCTGCAGACGTTTATAGGTTTCATCATGCTCGCACCGCTAATACCAGCAAATCCTACTGAAATGAACTGAGCATCAGAATATTAAGCAAGAAGACGGCAACCAAACAGACTGGATACGAAAAAAAAAAAAAAGGATTTTATTAGAATAATTTATTCACAGGATCAGCGTCAATCAGTATGAATATTTCTACGTGTTTGTTATCGTCAATCTCACAACGATGCACCAGGAACACCTGACCTCTGACCTTTGTTAGTCCACATCGTCCCGTCGCTGTGGGCGAGCAGCGCGGTGAAGAGGCTTCCCCTTCCACTCTACTGTTAATGGTTCATGTTTAAGGACAACTGTGTTTACACAAAGAAAAAAGACACTAAGGGTGTACATTTGCAAGAAGCATTAGTCACATTAATACAGAAACAAATGGCACGTTGAATTCCTAATTTCAAAATAAAGTGGTGCTTGAGGAACTTTACTGAGGAGACAAGTTAAATAAATTACTAGCATAAACATTACATACAAATCTGGAGTAGTATGTACAAAAGAGTTATCAGCACAAAAGCCTGTGTTCAAAGACAGCAGGAGGACATAATTTACAGAGCAGGGTTCGGGTGCTCGTGGAGGACAGACACAGATGTTTGAAACCTCCGCCCGCGCTCCCAGGGCCACGCCGCTCGTGCTGCATCGTTCACGTCTAAACACAACAGCGTGGAAACTCGCGAGCAGCGCTCACACACGCCTGTGTGACCTTCACCACCCCGCCGTCGTCGGAGGAAACGACAGTATTTCACTTACAGCTCTTACGGTCTCGTGTCTGCTGACGTTTTAAATTTGGAACTTCTGCCAACAACAACATGGAGAAAAAGTTGTGGTCTTTTAACAATGTTCAGTTGAATCGGTCCTGGCGTACGCCACACGAGTCATTTCAAAGCCTGCACCTGCAGGCGGCGATGTCACCGCGTCTGCATTTACCTGCTTCGCTCAGTCGTAGCGGAGGAAGCTCGATACGTAAACTAGGATGGGAATCAGAGAACAAAGCGACTCATGGCGAAACGAGACCATTTGAGCGGTTAAAGAAATACGGAGTTTTCCTCTCCCACACTCGGTGTGCCTCTACACACCGGGGTCTCCTCCCCGTT
This sequence comes from Rhamphochromis sp. 'chilingali', assembly GCF_963969265.1. NCBI lineage: Eukaryota > Metazoa > Chordata > Actinopteri > Cichliformes > Cichlidae > Rhamphochromis > Rhamphochromis sp. 'chilingali'. Next base: position 41,092,623 of record NC_137934.1, on the reverse strand, counting down.
TCATACAGCAGTGCCTGTCCTTCAGAGTGTGAATGTTAGCGCACAGCGTAGTGAGGGTCCTCTGTAAACACTGTCGGCGACGAGTCCACCGACACTCTCAACACCTGCTGGGCTCTTTGATCTCTGCGAGCGGTTCATGGCGTTCGCAGTGTGTCGTTGCCACACGTGGAGGAGCGCTGACCTCCTCCTGGAACAAATTTGAGATTTTTAAAAAGCAAAAACAAAAAAAACTGAAAGGAAATCCTTCATGAACCGCTGACGAGCCCCCTCGTTGCAGCCGCTTCCTCTTGAACTTCCTTTGAACGCGCCGTGAGCGCTGCGTCGGGCAGTGGAAGGCAAAGAGGAAGAACGTCTGCCGACCGACGAGCCGTCGGACCCTCGAAGTCTGAACGAGGCCGGGCCGACTGCAGCTCCTCCGTCATTCCTCCCCCGAGTGTGCGGCCGGGCAGTGAGGTTAGTAGGAGGGGAGGAGGGCGGTTTACAGGGCTGGAAGGATCTTCATGCTGCAGCTACGACAGCGACTTTGTGGTTTTTTCTTTTCATAACAAAAACATGGAAACGTTCAACACAGAACAGAGCACGGTGGTCACAGGCTCCTCCCTTCGCCGCTCGCCTCTACGCGTCTGACAGGCAGCTCTGAACACTGTCCATCCACAGCTGTGCGTTCAGGCTGTCCTGGGCACAGAAGTTGTACACTCGTTTGGTCGTCTTGAGCTGAAAGAAGCAGAGAGACGAATCAGGATCGTTAAACATAGACTGATAACAGCGGGGTCTCGTTCGTGCACGGACTCAGAAAGGCTGCAGGAGCAGGGGGAGGGGCTCTCTGCAGTCGGCGCTCAGCTCGCTGCTATAACCTACAGTTTCATGTAATGCTGAAACTAAGGCCAAGAAGAGAATCGTCTCTGACTCTTTAGCCTTGAAAGCCTCCTGGGAGGAGTGTGTGTCTGTTTAAACTACTGTGTGTGCACCAGCGCTTAGGGAGGGTGTGGTCTCTGCCTCCCCATGAACGCTACGGGGGAGCTTCAGCCAATCCAGGCTCACTTCCTGTCAGAAACGATCCTGGAGCAACGCGGCGAGGGAGCTCACTCACATCAAAGAAGGCTTTCTCGTCAATGTTTTTTGGCGCTCCCATGGTGGGCGTTCCCGCGGTGACAGACTCCACCTCAGCCAGATCGATCACTCCTTTGCACTCCTTGTCCTGCCTGCTCTCGTAGTATCTGAGCTGCAGAGGGAGGGAGAGAGGCGCCATTAAACCAGCAACGGTCTCCTGGAGACAAAGCCTCCTCTGCTCCGTCTTACCTGGTGTTTGGTCTTATCCAGCACAAACCACCGCGGTTTCCATGGTTTCAACAACGCCCCTCTCTTGAAGAGAATGCCTTCAAAACTCCTGGAGGCCAAAACACAAGTAGAGACATGCTTGAGCTGTTCTCTGCCACCACTACGCTGCACAGTTTATCTACAGGCCTGTGACACGGCAGCAGAGCTGGGAGGAGTCGCTGTTCAGTACGACGCCCCGCTGGCAGGTACAGACCTGTTCTCGCTCTCGCTGCTCTGGAACTGGCTGTAGAGGGTGCTGGTGCTCGGCCGACCGGGGACGGGCGTAGACGTGGCGCTGGCTTCGCAGTCCAGAGCCAGGTTGATGGAGGATCCTACACCGCTCTCCTGAAGGTAAACGCCCTGAGAACGCCGCTGATGGCTCAGGTTGGATGACATCAGCAGGGAGCTGGAGAAGGAAGGCTGCAGAGGCAGAAAACATCAGTGCACACACACTGAGCTACCTGTGTGCGTGCGTCTGTGTGCGTGCGTGTGTGTGTGTGCGTGTCTGTGTGTGTGTCTGTGTGTGTGTGCGTGCGTCTGTGTGCGTGCGTGTGTGTCTGTGCGTGTGTGTGTCTGTGTGTGTGTCTGTGTGTGTGTGTGCGTGTGTGTGTCTGTGTGTGTCTGTGTGTGTGTGTGTGCGTGTGTGTGTCTGTGCGTGTGTCTGTGCGTGTGTCTGTGCGTGTGTGTCTGTGCGTGTGTGTGTCTGTGCGTGTGTCTGTGCGTGTGTCTGTGCGTGTGTCTGTGCGTGTGTCTGTGCGTGTGTGTCTGTGCGTGTGTCTGTGCGTGTGTGCGTGCGTGTGTGTCTGTGTGTGTGTCTGTGCGTGTGTGTCTGTGCGTGTGTGTCTGTGCGCGTGTGTCTGTGCGTGTGTGTCTGTGCGTGTGTGTCTGTGCGTGTGTGTCTGTGCGTGTGTGTCTGTGCGTGTGTCTGTGCGTGTGTGTCTGTGTGTGTGTGTCTGTGCGTGTGTGTCTGTGCGTGTGTGTCTGTGTGTGTGTGTGTGTCTGTGCGTGTGTGTGTGCGTGTGTGTCTGTGCGTGTGTCTGTGTGTGTGTGTGTGTCTGTGCGTGTGTCTGTGCGTGTGTCTGTGCGTGTGTCTGTGTGTGTGTCTGTGCGTGTGTGTCTGTGCGTGTGTCTGTGCGTGTGTCTGTGTCTGTGCGTGTGTCTGTGTGTGTGTCTGTGTCTGTGCGTGTGTCTGTGTGTGTGTCTGTGCGTGTGTGTCTGTGTGTGTGTCTGTGCGTGTGTGTCTGTGTGTGTGTCTGTGTGTGTGTCTGTGTGTGTGTGTGTGTCTGTGCGTGTGTCTGTGCGTGTGTGTCTGTGCGTGTGTCTGTGTGTGTGTCTGTGTGTGTGTGTGTGTCTGTGCGTGTGTCTGTGCGTGTGTCTGTGCGTGTGTCTGTGTGTGTGTCTGTGTGTGTGTCTGTGCGTGTGTGTCTGTGCGTGTGTCTGTGCGTGTGTCTGTGTCTGTGCGTGTGTCTGTGTGTGTGTCTGTGCGTGTGTGTCTGTGCGTGTGTCTGTGTCTGTGTGTGTGTCTGTGTCTGTGCGTGTGTCTGTGTGTGTGTCTGTGTCTGTGCGTGTGTCTGTGTGTGTGTCTGTGCGTGTGTGTCTGTGTGTGTGTCTGTGCGTGTGTCTGTGCGTGTGTGTCTGCGTGTGTGTCTGTGCGTGTGTGTCTGTGCGTGTGTGTCTGTGCGTGTGTCTGTGTGTGTGTCTGTGCGTGTGTGTGTGTGTGTGTGTCTGTGCGTGTGTCTGTGCGTGTGTGTCTGTGCGTGTGTCTGTGTGTGTGTCTGTGCGTGTGTGTCTGTGTGTGTGTCTGTGTGTCTGTGCGTGTGTCTGTGTGTGTGTCTGTGCGTGTGTGTCTGTGTGTGTGTCTGTGTGTGTGCGCGTGTGTCTGTGTGTGTCTGTGTCTGTGTGTGTCTGTGTCTGTGTCTGTGTGTGTGTGCGCGTGTGTCTGTGTGTGTCTGTGTCTGTGTGTGTGTCTGTGTCTGTGTCTGTGTGTGTGTCTGTGTGTGTGTCTGTGTGTGTGTCTGTGTGTGTGCGCGTGTGTCTGTGTGTGTCTGTGTCTGTGTGTGTGTCTGTGTCTGTGTCTGTGTGTGTGTCTGTGTGTGTGCGCGTGTGTCTGTGTGTGTCTGTGTCTGTGTGTGTGTCTGTGTCTGTGTCTGTGTGTGTGTCTGTGTGTGTGTCTGTGCGTGTGTGTGTGTGTAGGATGAAAGCCTGGCTCAACCACATACAGCAGGGTTAAAGCTGCACTGAGTGTTAGCACCCTGCAGGGTCGACACCGGCTCGTGTGCTTGTTGGCCCACCTTGCTCTCCAGCTTGGTCTCCGTCCTCTGCGTGGTCTTGATTTTATCCCACGTGTCCTTCCACTTGTCTGTCGCCTGGCCGAGCTCGGCCTCCAGGCTCTGCAGGTCCTGCAGCAGCTTGGTGATGGCGTCGGGCACCACCTTGGTCAGGTTGTCGTAACACGGCCACACAATGTGGCGTTGAGATTTAGGCCCGCTGGTGTCGGGTTTCTCCGCCGTCTCTTCGGCCGCGCGCTCCTGCCGGCCCCTCAGCTCCCAGTCGTAGGACGGCCCCTCGGACAGCGTCTCCTCCGTGTAGAAGTCCCACACCTTCAGGTTGGAGATGAAGGTGTACGGCCTCAGCACCTGGAACACGCAGCGCCTTCGTTAAGCACGAGTTTGTGTTTCGGGCGCAGCAGGCTGTGCTCGTGTTCTCACCTCGTCGTCTTCAGGAGAGAACATGTAGTTGTAGAAGACGGGCGTTTTCTTGTTCAGTCGGTCGATGTAGTCCCACACAGACTTGCACACCTGAGGGTTTTTCCTCTCGCCTTTCTCCTCGTACAGCACTCCTACACACACGGATCATGGTTACACTAACAACCGCCTTCGAGCGTGGAATCAACACGGGCTCCGTTTGTACTCACCCAGCTCGATGCGCTCGTAGTCCGAGTCGAGCAGGAAGGTGCGGAAGCGGTTGGAGACGTAGTGGTAGGCCAGGAACTTCAGGTAGTACTGACTGAACTCAAACTCCATGGGGAACTGGAGGTGGATCTGAGGGTGGAGGCACACAAACACATGCCGTGTTAATTAAAGGTCTGCTCTGAATCGTGTCTCAGCGCTGCAGCTGCTCCGTACGTGCAGCAGCCACCAGTGCAAACAGGAACAGCTCTGACCTCTGACCTTGTGGCAAACGCAATCAGAGGAAGGAGAACAGAAGCCTGCTGCGTGTCACATCACATCTAATTAATCAGGATGATTCTAGGACAGTAAATCTGCTGCTGCTCTACACGCTGCCTCACAGTCCGAACACGTGGCAGCGGCGGTGAGAGCAAAGCGCCGGTCCTTGATGATGGATAAACAATCAGCTGTTGTACCTGGTGCACACAGTCGAGGAACTGCAGGAAGATGGGGGTGAAGCCGCTGCTCTGGCTGCCCAGTGTCTGAGCTCCTCTGTGGCTGAAGCGGTGGCCAAACGACAGCCACTCCTTCTCCACCAGGAGCCGGAAACCATCGAATGTCCTGTAGTAGGGATCAGAGAGCAGCTGCACCAGGGACACCACCTGCAGAGAGATGCAGCATCACACACTCTGCCCCCTCGCAGCTCGCTCTAACAAAACCAAGCAGCCAGCATCTGTCAGACCTGCGTGGTGACGTCCCAGCCGTCCTCCAGGCTGACCATGACTGACGAGCCCGTGTCCAGGAGCTCCACCACCAGCACCGACACCTGCAGCACCCTGTGGAGCTGAACGCACACACGCAGTCAGCACAAATAAGAGCCGCGTGGACGAGAATCAGCTGAGAAACACAAAGCGCGACGTACCAGCGCCATCCACTCGGACTCCTCCAGGCAGCGCAGGAAGCTCATGTTGGGGTCGGAGGTCGAGGAGCTCGGCACGCAGGCTTTCATCAGCTTCTTGAAGCTGTTCTTCACCTGCCGCACGTCGCACACCTCGATGGGGACCACCTCCCACTGCTGGAACGAGTCCTGCTTCCCTCCCTGAGGACAACACGGTTATTGTTGAAGACACCAAAGCACATTTGTTTTCTGCCCTCTTCCCCCTCGAGCTGCGAGCAACACGTTAATGTAGCGGCCAACACCTGTGTCAGCCTCAGGGTTTATGTCCTGCGTGTACGTGCTGACTGTTAGCGTGACAGAATGACGGCTCTGCTGAGGTTGTTTTTCCTCTCGGTGAGCGAACAAACCTCAGAGGTTTCTGACTGCAGTTTAGCTCCAGAGTGGATCTGCAGTGTCAGTTTGAAGCTCGCAGGGGTTACTGTGCATGTGTCAGAGTACTGCTGACACCCAGAGTCTCAGCTACAGGCAGGTTGTAACCCAGCGCTTTGTATTTGTATTTATGAGTTGTCAGAGTCGTGCCAGCTAGCTTCAGCTCTTAGTGTAGGGACTTACCTTGAGCTGAGCTTTGTCCCCGATGATGTAGAGGTACGCCTTCTGCTGGCGGAGGAACATCGCCTCGCTCGGCCCCCCGTTGGGCTGTGGAGACTCTTTCCCAGCCAGACGTGTCCCCACATCTGGGTTGTAGGCACTTAGACGTCCGCTGCCTCGGATACTGCCCCATTTACCTGCAGTTTTAGCACAAACACACACCAGAGTCTTTAGAGCCTGTCGATGTTAGATGCCATTAAAGCATCGCTCCACTCTATAACAACCTGAGCTGTACAGGAGTGGAAGCATCCTTTAATTTGTCTACAGTGTCCATGGCTACAGGCGGCCATGCTGGTGATGAAGGTCTAACTGTTGCTGACATTCAGCAGCGAGAAGAATCAAACAGTAAACAACAAACAGACGTCAGACAGCAAAGCTGCTGCAGCAGCAGCATGCACACTGAAGAACAAGCAACAGCTCATTAGTCCTCAGAGACAGCACGCTACCAGGAGGATGCCAGACACACAGACGCTACTGTTAGACATCTGATTGGTTAGAAAGGAGTGGTAGAGGGGAGTCAGGGGCGTGGCCTACTGTACCTCTAGCAGGGTTCCTGGCCTTGCCAGACACTTTGGGCTGAGAGAGGGAGATGACTTTGGCCCTTTGACCCAGAGCTGAGGTCAAACAACAAAGACGGCCAATTAACCAACAATGGAGTCACACACACACTCTCAGACACACACACACACACACACACTCTCAGACACACACACACACACACACACACTCTCAGACACACACACACACACACACACACACACACACTCTCAGACACACACACACACACACACACTCTCAGACACACACACACACACACACACTCTCAGACACACACACACTCTCAGACACACACACACACACACACACACACTCTCAGACACACACACACTCTCAGACACACACACACTCTCAGACACACACACACACACTCTCAGACACACACACACACACTCTCAGACACACACACACACACACACACACACACACTCTCACACACACACACACACACACACACTCTCAGACACACACACACACACACACACACACACACACACACTCTCAGACACACACACACACACACACACTCTCAGACACACACACACACACACACACACACACACACACACTCTCAGACACACACACACACACACACACACACTCTCAGACACACACACACACACACACACTCTCAGACACACACACACACACACACACACACACACTCTCAGACACACACACACACACACTCTCACACACACACACACACACACACTCTCAGACACACACACACACACACACACACACACACACACACACTCTCAGACACACACACACACACACACACACACTCTCACACACACACACACACACACACACACTCTCAGACACACACACACACACACACACACACACACACACTCTCAGACACACACACACACACACACACACACACACACACACACACACACACACTCTCAGACACACACACACACACACTCTCAGACACACACACACACACACTCACACACACACTCTCACACTCACACACACACTCTCACACACACACACACACACACACACTCACACACACACTCTCACACACACTCTCACACACACACACACACACTCTCAGACACACAGACACACACACACACACTCTCACACACACACACACACACACACACACACACACACACACACTCTCTCACACACACACACACACACACACACTCTCACACACACACACACACACACACACACACTGAACATTAGGATGGATGTACTGCAGCCTCGTCCTGGTCCAGTCCCCTGGACAGCCTCCTGCAGCTACACAGAGCAGTGCAGGCGGAGAGCCTCTCACCTCCTCTGCTGAAGGTTCCAGGAGCGTCCTCCTTGGCGCCCATCACCTGCTTCATCAGAGCTCCGATCTTGGGCTGCCTCAGCTTATCTGATGAGTCTGTGAACAAAGGAACCATTAGCTCTGTGACCCCGCAGTCACGTGGCAGTAGATGGTCACGTCTGCGAGTCACTCCACCTACCAGACGTGTTCATGTGTGTGGATGTGAAGCCACTCAGCGTGTTTCTGCCACTGTTCTCACTGTAAGAAGGCATGGAGCTGATGATGGCCTGGAGATACTTCTCCTGCTCCAGACTGGTGGAGTCGGCCTGAGAGGGCACTGCACAGAGAGGAGACGCTCAGTGCTTCAGAAGGCCGTTCCTTTCACACCACAGCACATGTTAGCGTGGTTACAGGGAACACAGTGGCAGCGGATGAGACGAAAGCACCTCTGTGCGCCTGCGAAGGGTCGGCCGGGCTGGCCTCAGGTTTGACAAACTAAAAGTACTAAACTGCTAAGAAAGGAGGTCATCAGTCAGCTACCATCCTCTGCATCAACAACACATGAATCAGGTTACCTGCAGTGGGGGCATTGGGAGACTTGAAGAAGCCCACCACCCCCTTGGCGTGAAGCCCCGCTGAGCGCAGCAGGACGGCCTTGGTCCGTGGATTCCTCCAGCACACCACAGGGAAGCGGTTCTGTCGGTAGCAGCGACAGATTCTGTTGATAGTTGAGTCTGGGATGCTCTGAGGGACGATCAGCAGGCCGGGGTAGCTGCGGCACACACCACACGCGGTGAGTCACGTGACACAGACTAACTATACATGGACCAGTCTCCTGCTGTACGATCCACTGCGCCCTACCTCCTGCACACGGTGTACATGCGGTTAGCGGTGGAAATCCTGAAGGGCTCGTTCTT